>NC_137793.1:30138033-30837581 GCF_963383645.1 Muscardinus avellanarius | reverse complement strand
CCCAGACTCTTTATCCATCTCTCAATGACCTGTTTTGGATACCGCCTCCCTGCTGCCACAGGTCCCCCACCCTCTGGTCAGAAAACACACCTGCTCTCAGGACCCCTTCCTTCTCTGCCCCCTTTAAGAGCTTGCTAGTGCTAAAGGGGTGGTCCAGGTAGGTTCATGTTCCATTTTCTCTGCAAGACCTCTCTCAGATTGAAAAATGACTTTGTTATTTCTCCTCTAACCCCAGCCATTTCATTGGGATTTCTATTATCTATCTCAGGCATTCAGGTGATCTCTCACAAAGCTGTTAACTTTGACAATTGAGGAAAATCACCTAGGGCCCAGACAAAAATCCTGTGATCTTTCTCTTTCTTTCTTTCTTTCTTTCTTTCTTTCTTTCTTTCTTTCTTTCTTTCTTTCTTTCTTTCTTTCTTTCTTCTTGGTGGTACTGGTGTTCCTGGAAGCCCTTTTACCTCTGAGCTACCCTCCCAGACCTATTTTATACTTTTTTATTTGGAAATAGGGTCTCTTAAGCCAGCATGGCTGGCTTCAAACCTGCAGGATCCTCCTGTCTCCGCCTCCCAAGCACAGGAATTACAAATATGTGCCACCATGCCCGGCTATCTGTGGTCTTTCCTAATCATCTGACAGAGGCCCTTACTCTATATACTCATATAAATTCTGGGTCCCTGGCTGGGCCCACTGTTCTGGCCACCCATTTCATAACACAATCAGAACTGGACATCCAAAAAAAAAAAAAACCAAAACTCAAAAAAGGGTGAGGATGGCCCCCAGGCCCCAATTGGAGACCTGGTAAATACAGTATTTAAGATCTTTAATGCCGGAGAGGAGCAGGTAGAATCTGAACAAGAGGCCAATCTTTGACAGAAGGTTAATCTGCAAACTCAAGACTTGGTTGCAGCCCTCCAGCCAGGAATAGCCACGGGTGACTCCAGGGAGCCTGTGCAAAGTGGGGTCACCACAACCAGATGAATGCCACCTGGAAGATGCTTCAAATGTGATGAGGAGGCCATTGGGTAAGACAGTGTCCTCGACTCCAAGCCCCAACTGTGCCTTGCCTGGTCTATAGCCAGAATGGTCACTGAAGGAGTGATTGTTCCTGGATATTGGTGGGCCTCCTGCATCTCAATGTGGGGAAACCACCCTTCCATCAGTCTCCATGTTAGTTATTTTGGGAATAGCTGAAATTTGATGAAACCCAGACTTGAAAACCCCAATCACCTTCGCCTAGCCCAGAGTAATGCTCAAGGTAGTGGGTACCTTGAGCAACATGAGAGTTACCTGTTCTGTCCTGCTCTCCTTCTCAGGGCCTGATTGTCTCTTCACAGTCTTGGTTATGGTTACTGATGGCAAACCCACCCATTAACAATGGGACCGCTCTCCTGCCACCTAGATAATAGCCCTCACACTCACTCCTTCCTGGTTCTGCCCTCCTGCCCTATCTCCTTGCTAGGAAGGGATCTTCTTTTCAAACTAAGGCTGTTCTACAGCTTTCTCAAGGTCCCTCAGCCTCCCTGTTGCCACCACTCCTCTCCTCCTTCCAACCTGACCCATAATACGCACTCCTATAGTCCCTTGTGTAGGGCTAGTTGGATTCTTTCAGTACTGAGTCTCAAGTTTTGCCCTCCTGGCTAGGCCCCTCTACCTAGCCAACAAAGGAAACACCCATAAAGCCCCTTTCTTCCCCCTCAACTGTCAGCCAGGCTTTTTTTGTGCTCCAGGACAATGTTCCTGGTCACTCCCTCACTTTCTTGCCAGATGTTGATAAACCTTTTTATTTGGTTTTTAACTAAATAAAATTTTAACCTTTTTTTTCTTATATCTTCTTTTCAGAAATCAGTTATGAAGAGGGTTCATTAAATAAC
The DNA here is from genome assembly GCF_963383645.1 of Muscardinus avellanarius. NCBI lineage: Eukaryota > Metazoa > Chordata > Mammalia > Rodentia > Gliridae > Muscardinus > Muscardinus avellanarius. The sequence continues at coordinate 30,835,707 of NC_137793.1, read as the reverse complement.
TCTAACGAATCTCCCACTAACTGAAATCCTACAGTGCCTCCCTCTTAACTCTAGAGTATAGGCCATGTTATTTAACATATAATTTAGGGCCCTGTCCTGTGAAGTCTCAATTTCCTTCCTCCTTGGGCCCTCTCTCTACTATACCAGTGCTGTTTCCTCTTCTTTAGCCAGGGTTCTCCAATGCTACTGCCCTGAGACTTATTTGGAAACTTTCCAAACATAGCATTGCCCAGACCTACTGTGCAAAACACTAATTCACTGTCTTGGTAGCGGACCTGAATACTGGTGAAAGGTCTCCAGCTCATGTCTATTCCTGCTTGTGACTTTCTATAGGTTTACAAATGTTGCCATTTGGGAATCAGATAAAAGGGAATGCAAGAACTCTCTGCATTAGTATTTACAGCTTTTTGTGAATCTACATGTACCTCATAATAAAAAGCCTAATAAAGCCCAAATTGTCAGTTAAGTCTAAATGTGTTTCTAGTAAGTGCAGAATGCTGAGGATTTAGACATGTGCATAATTAAAATTCTCTAAAGTCGTTCTTCTATTTCTGGCTTTGGTTTTCTTGTTTTTTCCAACTCGGTAACTTGAAAAGCTTTCACATCTCTTCATCTTAGGGTCTGTAAGTACACATTGCCTTTTATCTCCCTTCCCTATAGTCTTTAATGCATCAGATTAAAGTGTACCAAATCTCTTGCTGAGCAAAGATCTGTTGAGAAATATGTGAGGCCTCAAATGAGGACACAGAATACCTCTGTGTTTTATCTGCACTAGGTCATCTGACTTAGCCCCACCATGCTCCTCAGCAAATGATAAAGGAGACTTCTCAGCTCGGTGGAGGTGGCTGAGTAGGAGAAGCGAACGAAATAGTGACAGTATCCAGAGACTGTGGCTTCTCTCTATTGTCTTCTCTGTTTCAGAAAAGTGAGGTATGGACTCTGGAGGGGACCTTCCTTTATGAAAATAACTTTATATTTGAGAGGGTAAGACTGAGATTCCAAGGTGGAGGATTTCTCAAATGTAGTAAGGCACCTTGCTGGCTGAGACAAGGGCTGGGAGAGTAAACAGCTCCATCTTATATCTCAAAGAGGGATTATACTAGGGTTACTCTCCAGTCTCTGGCAAGCCTCTTTTCACATGTTATGTCCTGTGTATCCTGAAGGTCTGGGGAAGAAGAAAAGGAAGAGTCCACCATTTTCAAGAATCTAGGGGATGGAGCAGTTTTCTTTCCTATAATAAACTTTTATTTAGAAATGCATTATAAACACTCCCTAAGGTTTCTTCCACAGACACAATAAGATGCCTTTCTTCTCAATGTGGATCAATGTTATGGTCATCATAGCTGCGGCATTTCCTTTTTATTCTGGTGAGTAAAATTTTCAGATTTTGGGTGAAGCAGGAGGTGCAGGAAGCAGCTGCTATACTCTGGGAGCAGACCTACTTGTTTATTTTGGTACCATGTATGTTACAAATGTCTTTAGATCAGTGACCAGGCATGGTAGTGAACATGTCTGTAATTCCAGCGCTTGGGAGCCTGAGATAGGAGGATCACGGATTGGATGACAGACTCAGAAATTTAGCAAAGCCCTGTGGTGGCAAACACCTCTAATATTAATTTGTGGGAGTTCTATGTGGAAGGATTGTAGGTTACAGGCCAGTCTCTCTGACATAAAGAAACCCTAATATCAAATAGAATTGAGGGTTTAGCTCAGAAGTAGAACCCGCTGAGTTCTATCAGCAGTACCACCACTTAAAAAAAAGAGAAGAAAGGAAAGAAAAAAGATTGAACTCAAAGGCATTTTACCTCTGAGCTACACCCCCAGCCCTTAATTTTTTTTTAATATAGTCTCACTATGTAGTTGAGAATATCCTTAAGTTGCTGAGACCAGTCTCAAACCTGTGATTCTCCTGTCTCAGTATCCCTACTACTGGGATAACAAGTATGTGCTACCAATGCTCAGCAAGTTATCCTTTTTAAAGCTCAAGATAGCTCATAGATTTCAGAATAAAGTAATTTTGAGATATTGAAGTAACCCAATATATTAAGGCTTAGTGATAATTACTTAATACTAATTAATTTCTTGATATATATCATTTATGCAAGTTCTACTAAGTGACTTTATGTAAGGAATTATCTTCTCTGACTACATTGTCTCATGTGTCAAATAAAAAAAATAAAATTGCTATGGTGCATTAAAAAGATTAATAAACTATGTACAACTATCTTATATAAGAAATATTAATTTGGAGAACTTAAAAATATTTTTAGATTTGAAGTTATCCTGTGAATCCATTGTCTTAGTACTGCCACAAGACACTAAACTCCTTATTTGCAAGTTCGTAAATATGCAATATGCAAAGGCTCCTGCTCCTAAAAAATGTGGGTACTTCTCACTCTAGACTTGGCTTTTTTCCTTTTTATTTTGTTTTAATTTTTCTTTTGTGTGCTGGTTGCAGAAACTGCTTTTATCCCTACAAACAATCGCGATGAGGTAAGTTAATACCATTATAGAAGTTTAAAATAGTTATCTTTTACTTTTTATATTGCAAATTTTAATAGCAAATTCTGTCAGGAAAATGTACAAGAGAGTGATCTTTCAAAAAGTAAAAAAAACAGCAAAACAAAACAAAAATATGACAAAAATCCCCTTTATTTTATTTTTTTTTACCAAGGGCAAAATATAGTCTTTCCAGCTACGTGGAATTAGTTGGCATTACATATAATGTTTGACTATACCATTATTTTTTAAATATTCCATTAACAGGCACAAGTCTTACTGTACCCACTCATCAAATATATGTGAAAGAGTGTTTAAAATATAATTTGTTTTTATCCTAGCAAAGGAAGAATATTGTAAAAAAACAAAAACCTACTGAATTATACACCTAAGGGTGGAGTAAATGATTTTCATATATTTATGTAGTAGAATATTATAAGTAAAGAAAGCAAACTACAGTTGTAAAAAGCTGAATAAGTAAAACTCACAAAGAAGTTTAAAAAAGCAGATTCAGCAAAATACACACAATCTTTTTTATTTCCATAAATAACTGACAAAACAAAAAAATTATATATATGGCTACATCTATATATGATTCCATACATATATTCAAAGTCACATATACTGATGTATACATGTATATTAAAATTATTGAGAAAGACAAAAAAATGAAACATTCCAAAGGTCAGTTTTATAATTTCTTTTAATATAAAATAATGAGGGAGCTAATTTAGTTATTTGTATAGTTTTTAAAATAATATTGGGTTTATATAAATACATCAATAATATTTTATGTTTAATTGAATTGTGGTGGGTACCCAGTATTTACTTTTAAAGCTTAATATTGAATATATTTATTCAGTTTTGATATACAGCATTTAATATAAAGAATAAGAATTATTTTTTCCAAAAATATCATTATCTGATAAATTCTGTGTTGTCTTCTTATAACTGGCAGCCAGACTGTAGTACATTTGCAACTCGTCTACATTCTTGTACCAGAGAAATGTATCCAGTCTGTGGAACCAATGGCCAAACGTACAGCAATATATGTTCTTTCTGCAGTAATAAAATGTAAGAATACTAACTTAAATATTGCCTCTTCCAAAAGTAAAGAAACTCATGTTTCTGATAACCTAGGCATAATGTACACAGAAAATAACTATGATCTCTGAAAAACAAGAAAACCATACCTGTACCTTTTCTTGAGGTTCTCATTTATAAAAGAATGTTTGTATATGATCTCTATGCACTGGATATTCTGAAAGTGCATCAATCAGCTGCTCTAACTTAATTCAATCATAATGAATTACCAACAGCAAAATGGTGTCCCAATGTCATGTAACTCCAAAGTCTCGATGCTGAATGATCAACTCTGTGACATGACACCAAGCTATGGGGGCCACACTTGAGCAAGAAACCTCACTACAGAACTCTGAAATTCATCACAGTTGGGTCTGTGGCTATGAAGGGATTTCTATGATGATCCACTTTGTTTCCTGAACTTTTTGATAGCTTACAAATTTTCCTTAGAGTGCAGGGCAGTGTAGGGTACGTCCACCCAACTTTCCTTCCTGCTCCTTTACTCTGAAGAAGTTTGCAGTCTAAAGACTCAGCCGAAACTTCTTACTACACTCCACATTTTCTCTCACAAACATCAAAGGCTCGTGTACTTAGTCCCCAAATTGGCTTCTGTTTCTAGAGAACTACTAGGTTTCTAACATACTTTTTTAAAAGTCTGGGCCATTCCCAAGATAGAGTCATATACTAGCATGCAGGAAGAGTCCAGTAACCCAGACAGGAAAGACTCTTGCCAGGCTGGGGAATTGGTGGGGTCCACTGTTTGCAGAAGTAGACCTCAGTCTCTCTAAACTGTTCCATGTTTATATCCTACTCACTAAGAAGCATTTATGCAATATTTGGAGAGCGTAAAAATGTTCTGTCAGTAATTTATTTTTCCTTGTCTCTATCTCTGCCTTCTTAATTTACAGAGAAAACAATAACAGATTTGGGTTTCATCATTTTGGTGAATGCTAAATTTTCTCCAAGCTACACATTCATATGACTTCTCTTGCAACTCTCTGTGGTGGTGGATCCTGCAATAAAATAAAATCTTCTCAATTGGGGCCTTAAATTCCCACATAGCCAGTGGAATCGTCTCTGGAACCTAGAATGGCACACAGAATGCTGAAGAATTTTCCAACCTGTAAACCTGTGATTGAAGAGTTTTTATTTTCCATGTTTATTCTGTGATAATTTGAAAAACTATCATCTTAATTTTTCTGTTTGTTTTCTGTCAAACCTGGTATAATTTACAATCATAAATATTTTGCTGAAAATATTGAATAATGTTGTCTTTATTAAAAATTCTTTCTTTGTTGGGCAGTGTTTTAAGATATGTAGAAACTTTGGATATCCATAACTAAACATTTCAAAGATTAATGCTTCAGTGTTTATCAGGATCAGAGGTACCTGGAACCTTCTTTATCCTAAATATTCCGGACCTGTAAGAGAGACCTTAGGTTAATATTAAGATTTTTAAGACCATAAAGTGTTAGGCATTCTAGACTTGAATTCTAAGGCTTAGAATATTTATATAATTTTGTGCTTTTCACAGTCAATTAAAATATACTGTGAAATTTCCAAGGCTTGGGAGAAACAAATGATATTTTATTTCTGTGCCATGAATCAGTCAAATTAGAGGGTGGTGATCCTGGGACACCAAGCAAGTCATCCCCATCAGCCTAGAATATCCATTCATAAGCCACGTTTGATCCCCCCCTCCATTTCTCTTCCTTTCACAACCAACAAGAAGCAGGCTTTATTTGGTTTGCTGAATGTTCATTTAAATCTTGATTTTAGTGGCAGAAATAAAGATCAACTAGTGGAAGATAATTAACAATCTGCCACATATACCAGGTCAAGCCTGATTTCCTTTTCAGTAAAAATTATATCATCCTCACCAACTGCCAAGTGCACATATGTCCCTATCACTCTGAACATCATTATAATGTATGATTACAATGCATCAATAAAATAATATTAAAATGTTCTAGTATGTAAACATAGATTTATTTAAGAACTACTTATTCTTTTACATCTCCAGTATTAATTCTTAGTGGAGGTATCCACAAGAATGGACACTTTCAGAGCCACATTTTATTTTATTTTAATTTTTGGTGGTACTGGGGTTCCTGGAAACCCTTCTACCTCTGGGCTACATTCCCAGACCTATTTTTACATTTTTATTTTGGAAACAGGGTCTCCTAAGCCAGCACGCGCGGCTGGCTTTGAACCTGTGCAATCCTCCTGTCTCTGCCTCCCAAGCACGGGGATTACAAGCGTGCGCCACCACGCCCAGCCTCAGAGCCACATTTTTAAAAAAATCTACTTGACCAGTTTCACTTTCTCTTTTATTACATAGGGCATATATCAAAACATTTTTCACTAGCCGGGCATGGTGGCGCATGCTCGTAATCCCAGCATTTGGGAGGCTGAGACAGGAGGATCGTGGTTTGTGGACAGCCTCGGCTACTTAGTGAGGCCTTTTGCAACACAGTGAGACCCTGTTTCAAAATAAAAAATAAAAAATAGGGCTGGGGGTGTCGCTTGGAGGTAGTATGCCCCTGGATTCCATCCCTAGTACTGCCAAAATATATATATATATATATATATATATATATATATATATATATATATATATAATATATATATATTTTCACTAAATGTTAGAAAATTCACAATACATTCTTTTTACTTTTATTCAACATACATACTTTTAAAATCCTACCATGCGTCAAATCTGTGTATAATGCTAGGGTGAATTCAGTTAAGTAAAAGGAGATATCAACTCTGTCTTCTACATGTGCTCAATGTATCGGTGGAAAACAGTGTCCACTAATGAATGAAAACTCTACCTGTACATGACTATTTTCCACACCAGCTCCGCAAGTCAGCTGCTCACTTCCCACATGTTAATGTAACCTAGTTCTATGAAAATCTTGTTAGGAACAAATCAGCTTCATATTTTAGCCCTAAGGAAGTAAAAACATCAGAAATTTAACAATATCTGAAAACTGACATTTGTAAAGGAACTACAGTGTTCTTTAAATTGAAAAAGTGATTTTTTTAAAGATTTTATGTGTAAGTGAAAGCACACAGAATTTGTCTTTCTATACATGGCTTATTTCATTTAGCATACTATCCTTCAGGTCTGTCCATGCTATCACAAATGGTAGAATTTTCTTCTTCGGTGTGCATCCTGTGGATGGAGTGGTGGCTAGAGGGTTACTGATTTTTTCAGGTTTGGTGTCCATCAGGTTACTGGTGATTTGTGACTGGAGTTAGTTATAATTTCCCTCATCTGGACTGCAAACTGACCTAAGTTAGCATAGAATATGAAAAATGACAGGCAAAGATTCCCTGGAGTTTTGTAGGCCATGTGCTTTGGGGTGGAGCAAATAAAAAAGCTCTGCCTGGTGTCCCTGTAAGCCTCGGAGGGCAGAGAGGTAGGAGCAGAAAATAAATCTAGGCTTGGACAGGGGCAGTGGGATCCTTGGGATCCCATACACTCAATTCTGCTTCCCGAGACTTGGCTCCTAATCTCAAAGATGATGTGACTCTTCACTCTCCTCACCTCAGAGGGCAGCCTCTCAGAACCACCGCTTCTGGAGAAAGTGCCTTCCGCTCCCTTCCGAACCACAGTCTGTACATTCCACAACATAGAGCTTGCAGCACGTTTGTGCCCCCAAGCCAAGACTGTCAGGCTTCCACTTGCATAGGCAGTGTGACGAAGTGGCCAGAAATGGGGAAATGTGGAGATTTCTGATCCAAGGAGTAGCATGATGTCAGTCAACAAGACCCTTCTCAAAATGGTTGTCAACCACGGCACTCAAAGGATTCACTGGGAAATAGAGCAAATTCCCTCTCATTGCGCAGAATGCAGTCTTTTGTCTGTTACCCTGTATGTTTGGAAGGTACCAGATTCTTCTCTAATGAAACTTGTTGGGATCCTTGTTTTTCACATATCATTTGAGCAAGGGGATTATCCCCTCCTGGCCCTGGCCATGTTGCTGTGCACCAGGTGCTGGGCATTCTGTTTCCTTCGCTACTGTATTATCCAAAATCCCTGGGGTTTGCCAGGCTTCTGTGCCTCTGCAATGGAACTCCAGTGCTCTCCTAGGACTTCCCACTTCAGCAAAGAGCTACTTCCTTATGGCTGTGGCTCTGTCTTCTGCAGAAGCATGCCAGGATTGTTGCTTCTGTTCCTCCACCTTGCCCTCCACTCTTTCCATAAGGATTAAAGAATATTTTTTGCTAGTATAGGCTTGCAATTTTTTCTTTTAATACTTTATCATCTCATTTACTGTTGGCCTCCAGGTTTCTGCTAAGAACTATGGCAATAGTTTTTTTTTTTTTGGTTTCCTTATCTGCGACAAGCTGTTTTTCTCCTGCAGTTTTCAATATACTTTCTGTTTGACATTGACAATATAACGGAAATGTTTCCGTGTAGATCTTTTTAGGTTTTACCTGTTTGGGTTTCTTGAATCAGGATGTCCTTTTTTTCAATAGGTTTGGAATTTTAGGATCATTTTTGTTATTATTATTATTGTTGTTATAATACATGGGCTTTTCCTTTGCATCTATCTTCTCCTTTTGAGAATCCCATAGTGCTATATTACTTTGGTCAATGATGTCCTAAAATTCCCTAAATACTATAATCTCTATTAAGTTTTTTTGTTTGTTTGTTTTACTTTTCAACTCTGACTGAATAGTTTCAAATGACCTACCCTTTAGTTATTAATACTTCTGCTTGATTGAATCTGCTGCTAAAGCTCTCTGGTGCATTTTTATTTCATTATTTTATTTTTGGTCAATAGAATTTTTGGTTTGTTTTTCTATTTCCATTTCTTGGTTGAACTTCTCATTTTGATAGCGTATTATTTTCTGAGTTTTGTTGAAATGTGTATCTGTTCTCTTATCACTCAGAGCATCTTTGAAAAAACAGGGTTGCTGTAGTGTCTTAATTTTACTTCAGAGTTTTCTCACAGTTATTATTTTATCCTTGAGTACCTATTACATTTTTGGTTTTGTGGGGATAAAATGGCTGGGGTTTCTTGGTATGTCATCTTCTTGATGTCGCTTCTTCTAATTATAGTTATTTTATACTCACTTTTTTATTATACAAAACCTCTGCCATTGATCAGTGCATCGGACCTCTAGATGAAATCTGTATGATATCTGAATCTATTTTGATGTGTGACTTGTCTATAAGGTGTCTTTAGAGTTTAGTTAGGTTTTAATTTCTTTAAAACATAGACATTGAGCCGGGCGTGATGGTGCACGCTTGTAATCCTAGCATTTAGGAGGCTGAGACCAGAGGATCGTGGTTCGCAGACAGCCTCAGCTACTTAGTGAGGCCCTCTGCAACTCAGTGAGACCCGGTTTCAAAAAATAAAGAGTGAAAAATAGGGCAGGGGGTGTAGCTCGGAGGTCGAATGTCTCTGGGTTCCATCCCCAGACCCCGCAATAAATAAATAAATAAATAAATAAATAAATACCATAAACATTGTATCTAGCTTTAAGAAAGGAGAACTGAGCCCAGCGTGGTAGCTCATGCTTGTAATCCCCGCGCTTGGGAGGCTGAAACAGGAGGATCGCATGGGTTCGAAACCAACCTCAGCTACTTAGTGAGGTGCTCAGCAATTTAGTGAGACCGTGTTTCCAATAAAATACAAAATAGGTCTGGGAGTATAGCCCGGAGGTAAAAAGCCTCTGGGTTCCACCCCCAGTACCACACACACAATAATAATAATAATAATAATAATAATAATAATAATAATAATACAAAAAAGAGAACTGGAGAGCCGGGTGTGGTTGCGCACACTTGTAATCCTCGTGCTTGGGAGGCAGAGACAGGAGGATCACGCAGGTTCGAAGTCAGCCGCGCTGGCTTAAGAGACCCTGTTTCCAAATAAAAAAGTATAAAACTAGGTCTGGGAGTGTAGCCCGGAGTTAGAAGGGCTTCCAGGAACCCCAGTACCGAGAGAGAGAGAGAGAGAGAGAGAGAGAGAGAGAGAGAGAGAGAGAGAAAGGAGAAGAGAGAAGGGAGAAGGGAGAAGGGAGAAGGGAGAAGGGAGAAGGGAGAAGGAAGAAGAGAGAAAAGCGAGAACTGGAATAAATAGGCCATTGATGTGATGTATTTTATGTTCTCATTAGACTGCATTTACAGTTTTCCATAACCTTAACCTTTAATGGTGAAGGATCTTTACGTATCTTAGGAATTACTTTTAGTGTTGATGAACTTTAAGTATTCGCTGTGTTCATCCAGGAAATTCTGCTTCTGTAATTCTGTAGAACTTAAATTCTGTACATTACTTAGGTCATTCTTGCTTAGGCCCAGCATATCAGAGCACCAGGGATGACTAGTTTATCTAGGCTTTCTTTATCGTTTGTTTTCCTGACCTTTCCATTTCCTGATCTTTTCCATTTCCATTTCCTAAACTTTCCAAAAGTTCTTAATGGACCTCTTGTTCTATTAAGTATAACAGCCAACTGTTAGTTTATAATAGTTGAAGGCATATTGCTCTATATATTTTTGCAAATGCTCTCTGAAACTTAGGCCAAAGTTTATGTCAAGTAATTTCAGATTTCTTGGAAGGGGCAGGTTTTGCCAAATGTAAGTCTTATTCTAACCTTTACCTAGCAAACAATTTCTGTACCGTGGTGTAGGAGCTGGGAGCAATGGGTATGAGAAATTTTCTCTTCACTGGATGCCCCTCTGGATCTCTTGCAAGGGGCAGTTTTGTGTTAATTTGGTAGGGCCATGGGTCCAAATATTTGGCCAAACATCGTTCTGGATGTTTGTGTTAGGATGTTTTAGATGAATTCATCACTAGAGTTGGTGACTTTAAAGCAGATTGTCCTGCCTAATATAGGTGAACATCATCTAATCAGTTGAAGTCCTGAATCGCATAAAAAAACTGACTTCTCTCAAAGAAGTAATTCTGCCAGAGGACAACTTTCAGACTTGAACTGCATCTTCTTCATTGTATTCCTAGTTTATTGGCCCACCCTAAATATTATACTTCAACTTTATTGCTTGAAAAACTTTCATCCATCTTCTCTACCAAAGAACTGCTTTCATTATTTTTTATCTTTCCCATATTTCTGGGTTCATGAGATCAGAATGTCTCCAAGCCTCCTGCTGGGTGAAGACCTATTGAGAAGTATTTGAAATACTTCTCATGACCTACTTTTCACCCTCTAGAAAGGACACAGAAAACCTTTTTTTTTTTTTTCTTGTAATCTGCTCTGGGCCATCTGTCTTACCCTCAGCAAACTCCTCACTCACAGGTCAATAAAAGAGATTTCGATGGTTGAGAAGTACAAGTGAACAAAGTAGCCACAACCTCCTCAGTCGTGTCCCTGTGGCCCCATTATCTCTGCGTGAGGTAGGTCCAGTGGGCATCTAAGGACATAGTCCTCGTGTGTATAATTGTGAGGACTGCTCCAGGTTAGGCCTCCCTGAAATAGCTGTTCTTATTTTCTAATGAAAATAACTGAGATTTGAATGTTAAAAAAAATAAAAAGCAATCAGCCTTCTTCGGAGCTGACTAAAGAGTTGGCAGAGGAAGAAGTTCTTTCCATTTTGTTAGTAGTTGTTTTTCTGTGCTTTTTCTTTCATCTCTGGGGGCCTTCCATGATAATATTTTATGTCTTGAATTATAGTTTGGGGGAAAGGTGAAAGAAAATAGTGAGTTCTTTCTAGTCAGGAATCTGTGAGGTCAGAGGAGTTTCTTTAGAAATAAGAATCCTTCTAAAACTGGGTTCTAGCTGATTTTATTGATTTGATATGAAACATACCATTGTTACCAATGTTCTAAAGGTTTCTTCCACAGACTTGATAAGATGTCGCTCTTTTCATCAAGGATTAAAGTTATTTTCATCATCGTCTTGACATTCCCTCTTTATTCTGGTGAGTACATTTTCCAGACCCAGGTGAAACATTTTAAATACTCACCCTTGAAATTTTCAGAAACAACAGCTATCAACTTAAAATGGAGGAGCTTGTTGTATTGGGGTTGTAACCTGTAAGCTGGTGAGATGAACCGGAGCGTTTCACACAGGCCTCTTTGAGGTTACTCCCGTGGATTGTCTCTTCTCATGTGTCATATTAGAGAAATTGAAAGAGGGGTGAATTAGACTGGGCTATAAACCTTAGGTCTTTTCTCATCTCTAACTTAAGAACTTCAAATTCCACTGTTGTTGAATGTAAAGTGTAGACAGGAATAAATTCTTTTGACTCTGGTATTCTTGTTCATTTGATTTTTTTAATTCACCACCTTAGTCCTCTAAGTCAAAGCATGGTAAGAAGAGAATTAATTGGCATTTGAGGGAACAGTTTGTCTTCCTTAAGGTCAATGTTGATTATGAATTTCAGAATAAGGTAGATTTGATGTATTAGAATCTTGATATAACTACTTAAGAGAATACATGCAGGACATTCTCAACCCTGAGACCAGGATGCCTCATTTAAAAATTTACACAAAAACGCCAGGTGTGGTGGCGCACGCTTGTAATCCCCGCACTTGGGAGGCGGAGACAGGAGGATCGCACAGGTTCGAAGCCAGCTAGGGTGGCTTAAGAGACCCTGTTTCCAAATAAAAAAAGTGTAAAATAGGTCTGGGTGTGTAGCCTGGAGGTAGAAGGGCTTCCAGGAACCCCAGTACCACCACCAAAAAAAAAAAAGTTACACAAAAATGATATATTCAGGCATAGTGTTAAGAGTTACATGCTATTTTATATGTAAAATAGTATGTGAGCTATATTGACTAGGAAATAAAAATTGAATAGATTTGGGTTTTTTTAGTTACTTTTTTTAACCACTGCCATAAAAGTCTTATACTGTTTACAGTAGTATTCACTTTGCATTAGTTTCTGCTTTAAATAGATGTTAGTACTACCAACCAGAGATAATGTTCTTGGTTTTTATTTTAACTTTTGTTCTCTGCTTGGTTTTCAGAAACTCTGTTTATAAAATCAGCACTTTACAGGCATCCGGTAAGTTATTACTAAGAGATTTGGAAGTTGAAATAAATTTTAACTTTTTTGCAATTAAATAATTTTTAAACCAAAATTTTCAAAGAATATGCACAAAAATGACTTTATGTTTAAGAAAGTATATCTTATTACACTAAGTTCAAGAAATAGAGTCTCTCCAACAATGTAAGACCATTTCTTATGTATAAAAGATGATCGCGTGAATATTCTCCCTCCCTAAATTTCACTTATTAGAATGAAATGCTGATTTGCAGAAGCTTCTGAGGATATTTGAAAATGAGAATTATTTATTCTAATAAAACAGATAGAAAGATTGGACCACCCAATTATTAATTTATTACTAAAACCAATAATTTCTAGTATGGTGTGTTGGCAACCTGTAATACCAATATTTGGGAGGCTGAGACAGGATGATTGCAGATTTGAGAGTAGCCTCAGCAACTTAGTGAGATCCTGTTGCAAAACAAAAGATCTAAAGGACTTCAGATGTAGCTGGGAGGTTGTATTAGTCTGAAGTCAGTCACTACCACCACTACAACTAATGGCTTCTGTGTACTTATATAGTGGAATTCTATGTAATGATGAAAATAAGTGGGATCTAAATATCAGTATATACATAGGCCACAAAGATGTGCAAAAACCAAGTTATTTATAAGAATACATATAGCATTGCTTTCTTTTTGTAAATATCAAAATATCTAAAGTTGAACATATATGTTATAAAACATGAATAAATATGAGGTATGGGAATATATATATATATATATATATATATATATATATAATAGATTCATTGATAGGTGAGGAAATTAAACAAAAAGGTGGGAAATAATAAAAAGAAAACTTAGTCTGGTGATTTCCTCTGGAAGGAGGAGATGAGAGAGCTGCACTTCATAAATGTAGGTTAACCATAAAAGAAAATCATGTTAGGCCAGTGGCAGGACTTTTTCTTAGAAGAAGGCTTACATACTGCAGAAAACTGGTCATTGTTTTCTAGCCTTTTACTGTGGTGCATATATTTAGGTGTTTATTTTTTATTTAAATATTGAACTCATTTTTGGATGTACAACATTATTTATTAAGAATGATGAATGAACATTTAGCCAGGCGTGGTGGCGCACACTTGTAATTCCAGTACTTGGGAGGCTGTGACAGGAGGGTCATGCTGATTCAAAGCCAGCCTCAGCAACTTAGTGAGGCTCTCAGTAATTTAGAGACCCTGTTTCCAAATAAAATATAAAATAGGTCTCAGAGTGTAGCCTGGTGATAGAAAGCCCCTGGGTTCCATCTCCAGTACTACAAAAAAAAAAAAAAAATGATGAGCATTTTATTTCACCATCTATTAGTTCATAAATTTATGTTGTCTCTGTATGTTTTACAGTCAATATGTAATATATACAATCATTTTCTAAAAGTTTGCACCAAAGAATATATTCCAGTCTGTGCAACTAATGGCCACACTTACTGCAACAAATGCATTTTCTGCATTGTATACAGGTAAGAAAACCATTGTACTCTAACTATTAAAGAACTAGTAATAAAATCTTAGTAAATTCATATTACTGATATTCTATGAATAGAATACACAGAAAAAAATAAATGTGCTATGAAAGACTAATATTTAGACCTTTCCTTCAAATTGTCATTTGTAAAGTGGTTTTGTACTTAAGCCCTAAAAACACAGCCATGCTGGGTATTCAGCAAAGAGATAAATCAATTATTTTAATTTAATTTATTATGAATCAATAATGGAAGACTAGGAACCATTATTATATAATTCTAAAGTGCTGATGCCAAACAGATATCTGCTGTACTTTGAACTCTATGAATTGACCCGTTCACACAAGAATGAGACTCCCCTGATGTTCAACTTTGTCTTCTGAACTCAATGAGAACTTCCAAATCTCCTTTGTTCCATAGGCCATTCGAGGACATCTCCACTCAAAATCACTTCCTTCTCTTCTTCTCCTGAAGGAGTTCATGGTCTAATGGCTCTGCTAGGCTTTCCTGCCTCATAATCATTTTTTTCTTTCTTCTATTTTATCTAATAAAATCTTCCCATTTATAATTTTATAATTGTCACATCCTTCTCAGAAACCACTAACACAATCTCTAGTTCTTTCCTTTCTCCAGCTGGGCAAGACTGAAGCAGGGCTGAGGAAGCAGAAAGGGCCACGTTGTCCCCATAGGTAGAGATGTACAAGACTGGGCCAGATAGGGCACAGCTGCATGTAGAAGCAAATTTCACTATCATGTCCTGAGTTCAAATATTCTCCACTGAGAACCACCTGGTGCACTTCTCAGGAAGTTTGATCTGCTCTTTTAATAACTAATTCTCTTTTTTCTCTCTTTCCAGGGAAAGTGGTGGCAAAATTAATTTGGCACATTTTGGTAAATGCTGATTTTTAATGGAGCTACATCTTTATGGATTTTATTGTGATCCTATTTTTGTAGTGAATTCGATAGCCAATCAGGATCTCGTGTCTTACAAGATCAGGTGAATTCTTCTATAAGACACACGATGGAATAAGGGACATTCTATGTTCTTTCCAGTTCTAGGATCCTGGGGTTTTAGAGTTTTATCCTGTCTGTTCAACTATTTAATGACAGTTTGAAAAATTGATGTTTTAATTTTATGTTTGCTAACATATATTCTAATGCAATTAACATCCTATTTTGCTTAATAAAATATGTAATAAAATTATCTTTATCAAAATGTCTTTTGTTGCTTTGGATAATGGAACACAAATCCATATTTTTAATAATTATATAAAGAATTTTGAAGCAAAACACTGATTTTCAAATATTATCCATCATACTTGAATATTTTGTAAAAAGTAGAGCCATCTAGCATTTTCTTTTTAAATTAAAAATTTTTAATTGGTGCATTGTAGTCATACACCTTAATGGGTTACAACATGGTGGAGGCATATATACACACACCACCCAATTAGCCCTTACCCAATTACCACCCCCTTCCTCCCCCTCCCTCCTTCTCATGTTTGGCTTAGTGATTGACTCTGATATATTTGTTAATGTACATCATGTACATTAGAGAATTTCCCTCTTCCTCCCTTTCATCCCCTTAGTTAGGTTGCCTTATTTGCTCATCTATGGTATTTCTTTCTTCATCTAGAGTTCCTCCTAAGTTCAATTTTCTCCCTAGCTTCCACATATTAGGGAGAGCATCCAATTTCTTCTCTGACATTTTCTATGTCCTAAAGAATGAGTACCTTTATTGAGTCTGGGAACTTGAATTTCAAAGAGGCACCCTGATTAATGTTAGGATTACAAATTTAGGCAATACTGCCTTAATCTCTAAGACTTAGTCTATATCTCAAATCAAACAGATTATGGGATTTATAAAAAGGTAAGATTCAAGAAATGTAGAAAACATTTGTGGTATATTTCTTTTCTGCTCACAAGTCAGTGAGATGTTAAGGGGTTATCTAGGAAATAAGGCAATGAGGCCTTTCTTGACTTATGGTTTCCATAACTGTGTCCATGACAGATACATCTGCATTTCTCTCCACTGATCAGCCTAAGAAAGAAATAAAGGAAGGGTGTGCACAGAAAAAAGAGCCACTGGAAAGCACAGAGGCTCATTCAAACTTGGATCTAATGGCAGAAATGTCGACTGACTATTTGAAGACAACTAGAAATCTGTGGCAGGTGCTATTCCACACAAGATCTTGTCAATAAATGTTTTTACATTTACAATGCAACAGCTATATAATCATGCAACATTATAGTAAGATTTTTAAATTAAGACATTAATTTGTCTGATTGCATTATAAAAATTTATTCAGCCAATCACATGGCCTTTACAGTGGGCTTGCATGAAAATTGTGTCAGTCAACACCGGCATATTCGTTTATATATATATATATTTTTTTTCCTGTCCTGCATACTAATTAAGGTTCTCCTCTTTGTCAGACACTATGTCAGAGCCTAGGGATAAAACTGCAAATCAGAAGAAGATGTAGTCATTGATGTTTAGGAACTTTCAATATACTGGTTAAAGCTATTTCCATTGGCAAGTAGAAACTCTTCTTCACTGAGTGACTATTCTCCACTGAAACTCTGTTCAGCAGTGGGACACATAACCTAATTTAATTCTTATTTAAAAAGTGGCACGCGTGCGTACACACACACACACACACACACACACACACACACACACACACAGAAACACAAGCACACACATACTCCACATTTTATCTATCATGAAAGTGATGCACAGAACATTTAATGTCTGGAAATTAGCAATAAAAAGCATTTTATAATTTAAGAAAAACATCCTATACACTAAACTCATGTACACTCACATAAAACCAGTCATAAAAATATCTTACTTTAATGCTTTCTTGGAAATAAAGGAAGGATGTGCACAGATACACATAAAAAAGAGCCACTGAAGAGCACAATGTAACATTTAGAAATTTTCTTTCAATGAAATTTCATAGAGAATTACACATGAGCAATATTTCATAAGATTTTTCCCTTGACATAATGTACACATGTGAGAATACCAATGCCAATCTCAATACCCTGGATGGGTAAAGTAGGGGGAGGGGAGGGATCCAGGGAAAAGCCCACCAAGTGCTGTGTGCATATATGTCACTATTTCTATGAACTACATATGATGTGATCCTGTAATGCACCAATGAAAGTATTAAAAAGTAAAATGAAAAAATAAACTTATTCCCATAAAAATGAAAAAAATTCCCGTGATTTCTCAAAATATAAATAATTTGGTGGAGCATGCTGGGTGAGATGGAGCCACCTCTAACGTGAGTTAACAGAGATGTTGACGAGTCCTAGTTTGTAGTCAGCATAAGCAATTCAGTGACACCCAACATCAAAATAAAATTTAAAATGATGAAAGCTGGGTGCGGCGATGCACGCCTGCACCATGCAAAGCCTCACACTGGAAAGAAACTATAAATGTAAGCAGGGTGGCAAAGGCTTTACAAATTGTAGTCATTTCTGAAATAATTTATACTGGGGATAAGCTGTAAAAATAGGATGTGGGGATGCTTTCTCCTGATTTAGGGAGTCTGGGGAATTCTTTCCAAAATGTAAAGCAATTTTAATTTAAAAAGTTCTATTTTCTGTTTTCTGTTTTTGTTTTTGGTGGTACTGGGGTTCCTGGAAGCCCTTCTACCTCTGGGCTACACTCCCAGACCTATTTTTATATTTTTTATTTGGAAACAGGGTCTCTTAAGCCAGCACAGTTGGCTTCAAACCTGCGCAATCCTCCTGTCTCTGCCTCCCAAGCGCGGGGATTACTAGCGTGCACTGACACGCCCAGCATATGTCACATTTTTTACTGCAAGTAATCTGATTTTACTTATAGTAAAATTTCCACACAGTAACAATTAGACACCAAGGTTTTCTTCCATTTTCCAGGTTGATATTGTGAGTCAGCCTTTGGGTTTGTTAAGATAAAGAGAAAATACAGAGCTTTATGTATACCCCCTCAGTCTGTGTACACAGTTTTATTGCTATCCATCCCATAATTACTTCTGTGTTACTATGTGGATTTTAGCTCTTCCAAACCTGCTTGTTCCTTTACAAATGTTCAAATGCTGCTAAGGTCTTTTGACATCCATATATAAGAGATGTCATAACAAGCTTTACAGGGCAGATACTATCAAGTAATGTGTGTTAGTAATGTCTTATAAACCTCTTCATTCAAAATTGCAAATGCCACTTGGTTAGCACGAAACTGAGAATCTAGTTAAAGTTATTATTGTCCAATATGTCAGAAATATTAATGAATTAACTGTGAATATGACATCACTCTGGGTATCATCAAAGAGTATAATCTCACAGTGAAATATGTACCCAAAATATAAGGAGCTAAGTGTCCCAAGGAGGAAATCCATGGGAGGGTGTGAAGATGTTTAGAAAATGAACATTTAATTTTATCTTCATGATAAAAATTAGTTCATAGAGATGAATAGTATTAATTGTAAGGCATCAGTTGATGATGAAATCCATGTTCATAAGAGCAGAGATTAATTTAGATAAGTATCCAGTGTCAGACATCCAGGAAAGAATGTTTCCCCCTTTCCTGTACCTAACTTCCCTTATATCTTTCCTTTGTTTATCACCAAGCTTTCTCTGTCTTTAGTTACTTTCAGGACACCTATGGAAAGACCATACACCATGCTTTAAATGGATACATCAGGCAGCCATCAATACAAATGTATTCAGGTCAGACCACTCCATCTCAACATGTCCAGGTTGAAAAAAATTTGAAATGCCCCATCTGAATATCAAAAGGCCAGTGTTTGCTCTACACAGCAACATTATACTTGTAAGCAAACATCACCTCCTTTTAAGGAAATGGCATTCTATAAAATAATTATATGAGTAAACCTACTATGTTATCAATTTTTGCTGAAGACTAAATTTTGTTAATTTACTTCAAAAACAACTTTGATACCAAGATCTGGGGCACAAATATGCCTAATAGGGTTTGGGGCCTGGCAGATGATTTGCAGGAAGGATTCACCAGTCCACAGAGGAGAATCACTGAATATCAAAAGGCCAGAGAAATCAGGAACACTGAACTTTAAACACATTTAGTATTAAATTTAAGAAAAGATTCAGAAATGCCTGAAAACACTTATAAATTATGAAGAATTCTACCATTTCATTCACATGTTCTTCAAAGAGACCATCAAATCTAGAAATTATTAATCCTATTGTTTAAAATATTAAAAAGGCAAACCAGCTGGCTATGGTGGCACACACTTATAATCCCAATATTTAGAAGGCTGAGACAGGAGGATTGCAGATTCTATCATATGAAAATCACAGTTTCTTCCATGACAAAATTTGAATAGTAGATGCATTTTTATTAAGCTCTACATACTCATTCAGATATATGCCATTTATTTTTCTGGTGAATTTTTTAACTTTTGCAGTCTTTTATCAAAACTTTTTAAGCTTTTATATTCACTTTTGTAGCAAAGAGTAGATTGACTCTTCCGTCTTAATATATGTTGATAAAAGCATGTAAGAGAAATACAGTGCATGGGAGATAAATGACTTCCCAGTAATTTTACTCTAAGTTTCAGTTTATTGGTAAACCACAAAAATCTATGACAATTTGTACATAAATCATTCAAAACATCCAATCATAATAGCCATTTTAGTAACGGATTATTTTCAGAATTTATTAGATATGAGTCCAATTAAATAGGCATAAAATTACTGATCTCAAAAGTTCCTTTTTACATCCTGAGTTTCTTTACCTAGGCACATTAGGCAAAATTAGGGGCAGGCAAAATTTGGAGGGCAAATGTCTTCAAAATACACAAATTAAGGGAAGTTTCAATATTTTATCCATAGCACTAAAAATAAATTTATGACATAAAATAATTATTCTCACATTTGTAATAAAATTGTAGATTAAGATATTTAAACATTAGATCACTGTTAGAAAGGAATAGGGAAATTTGTAATCAGATTTTTCAACTAGATATCTTTCTACCAAGTCAGTTCACCAAAGCAGGGTAATTTTGGATAGCATGACTCTGATTAAATATCTCCCTTAAATAAAAAGTGTCAGTACAATCTCAATTACCTATGAAATAAAGATTAAATTACTTAACATGATAGTTTAGGCCATTATCTCATCTGGTCTCAACTCCTAAGTCTTCTTTCTCTCATTCCCAAAATTCACATCCTGGACTCTGGCCTAGAGTTCCTTAAAGCTGTGGGTCCCGAGATACATCTGAGCACTTCGAATGTGTATTAATATTTAAAGATGTTTTTGTTTGCTTTGGCTGCAAATTTATTTCATAATGCTGATAGTGAGACTGAGTAATTGTGAAAGATTCTCTAGTTAGGGTCAAGACCTGATTGAAATTGTTATACCACAGTCTCACAAGATGAAACCAGCAAGGTCTGTCTGTATTACTCATTACAATCACAAAACTATAATTTTCTCTAATTACAGATAAAACAAAAATTACAAATTTAGATATCTGATTAGGTAAAATTCACTTACAATATAGAAAGCTACCAAAGAGCTAGGAATCCATGTAATTGAAATTACCAAAGATTCTCTTTGCTTGTTTCAATTCTTTTGTTTTTACCAAATTTGATAACTTGGAAGCGCTGTCTCTCTCTCCCTCTCTCTCTCTCTCTCTCTCTCTCTCTCTCTCTCTCTCTCTCTCTCTCTCTCTCTAATCTTAGGATCTATAAGCATTCTTACTATATTCTTTCTTCCCCATATTTCTGGGTACATGAGATCAAATTGTCCCCAAGCCTCCTGCTGAGGAAAGATCTATTGAGAAGTATCAGGAGGCATTTCTCATGACCTACTTTACAGCCTCCAAAGAGTACACAATATCTCTGTTTCATCTGCCAGGAATCATCTGTCTCACTGACCTCAAGCTCCTCACCCAGAGATCAGTGAAACAGACTTAGTTAGTAGGCAATCATTCAGGAGGAAAAGTACCTAAGATAGCCACAGACTTCAGAGGTTGTCCCTGTAGCCCATTATTTCTCTGTGTGAGGTAGGTAGAGTGGGCATCTAAGGACACAGCCCTTGTGGGTGTCATTGCTGTGAGGAATGTTCCAGGTCAGGACTCCCTGAAATCACTGTTTCTATTTTTGAGGAAAAGTGATCAAAATGTGTGCCTATCTTTAAATGCAATCTGGTTTTATTATGGGCCAACCCAAAGGACTGGGGAAATAAACAGTTTCTTCTTATATGTGTAAAATGTACTTAGACCCAGACTTTGTCTTACATATCTGTGGAGACTTGTTTTCACATGTTATCTGTCTTGTTGAGTCTAAGGGAAATAATGCACCTGTGGTTGTTAAATGCAAAATATGAGTAGAAATTTCTTTTGACAGTATGGCATTGACAGTCTGATTGAATGTTTGTGTTGTGCCTTACTTCAAGTGTTTTGTTTTAAGTTAGGTATTAAGGCTTAGTTTAAGTTTTAACAATTGCCTGTGTCTGGGCTGCATACCTCAGATAAGGGATCCTCTGCCCCAGGCCCCTGTTATCTTAAAAATTGTCTTTATAAGTTGCTCTAAAGTGAAGAAATGTTATTATATGCCTTTAATCAAATGCTTAGGTTTTAGTCTAAATTAATAGTAAGATGTGTTAAGATGGGACCAATGAATTAACGTACCTTTAGAGATTGTACTTCAATAGAGTTCAAGCCCAGTCCTAAATAATGCTGACTCTATCTTCAAGCCTGTCTTCCTCTTAACAGTTTTAAGAGAAGAACCAACACAGGGTAGAAGTAAGGAAGTGCCAGCCCAGAGCCAGCTCCACTGCCCTTGTGTCTAAACAAACATTCCATAGATAAGAGACCCTCTTCTGTGAGCCCCTGTAAACCCCTAAACATCTATGCTTCATCAGGCAATTTAAACATAGAAGTTATAAATTTCAAAAATGTCTAGGATATTATAGCTTAGTTTAAAATACTGTCCCCAAGCCTGCTCTCCCTCATCTCCTCTATTTAATTAACAGAAACCCTGGCTGTCCTTGGGAGAGATGTGATGATAAAAGCAGCCTGCTCACACATCCCCACTATCTCACACCTCAACATCTGGAAAAACATACCATAGATTTGGGACCACATTCCCATGTCAGTTGTGTGCTTTATGGTTGCTTTTAAGTATACAAGTTGTAAAAGATTAAGGGTGGTAAAACAAAAGGACCTTGTAACATTGATGTTGCAGATGAAATGTGTTTGGTGTGTGAGGGGAGAAGTAATTCCTCCACCACAACCACACAAACAAAAACAGAAAAACTGTGGATTCTTGTCCTAAGCTAAGAATAAATATGCATAGCTTGGACAGTTGCTGAAGATTTAAAGAAGTTTATTAAAAAGATAAAAATACAGAGATAGTTACAGCCCTGTGCCGGAGATGGGCACAGAGGGGCAATTCGAATGAAAATACCGCAGAACTCCAGTTTACTAAGTGTTTTATCCAGACCAAGTCCACAGCAGGTCCTTTGATTTGTAGGTATGCTACCCTTTATCTCCAACCCCACTCTGCTGTCTCCAGCAGGATTTGCCCCAGAAGGGGGAGGCTGTCCTGCCTCCAAACACAGGCCTCTATCTTTTGTTTTATCCCTCCCAAGATGTGTTAAATTGTTTCTCTGGGGTCTGGGATTTTCTTCAGATTGCCCTTAGGCCATTTGTTTTTCCTTAGAAATGTAAAGAAACCTCTGCCCTGGCTTGGCTTTTTTCTTTCTCTTTTAGAAATGTAAATTACAAGTCCCTCCTTTCTGCTAGCTAGCCCTGGCTTTCTTAGTATAAAAGATATATTTTCAAAATTGGAAATCTTTCCCAATACTGATACATTAATACATTTTAAAACCTCTTCCCAATACTAGTACAATTGAGCTATATAATGATGTTGCTAACTGGAGACTGGGCCCATGCCATTTCTGCTGCGCCAGAGGTGCTTGGGTCCAGGTTTGAAGCTGTAATAAAGTGTGGCTTTGCGGACCTAATTGGCTCTGGACGGTTTTCTCGCTGGCTAGCATACAACATTTGCCCGAGTTTCCTAAAGTCAAGACTTGATTGTGTAATGAAGGTACTCATGGACATCCTTGGCATCATGCTATATTTCAGATATGTATGGTAGCTCTTGGATTCAGAATAAAGTAATTTTTAAGGATAGAAATACATGATCAGATCAGAGACCTTGATTAAGCACCAATTTCAATAATTTGTGCAAAGCATTGTCCTCTTTAAGAGTTCAACTATAAAGGAGAAAAACCAAGGCATTGAGTATCACTGCAGAGCAATACATGAAATTACTTTTTATGGGATGAGATTAAATTTGGAATTTTAACTAGTTTTTTATTTTATGAATTTAATATTTTGTTACTACCACCAAAGATATCACATTATTTGCATTTTTAGTATGAGCACATCTACTAAGAGATGTGATCACTTACAACTACCAGGAAACATGCTTTATTTTACTTCCATTTAAAAAAAATATTCTTTTCATTTGTGTATATCTATTTTTTTCACTTTTTGTGGAAACTTCTTTTTTATTCACACAAAGTCAGTAGAAAAAAGTAAAGATTATACCAATTTGTTAGGAAGTAAACAATGGTAAATTATAAATGTTTTATATTGTAAATTTTAGCAAAATTTGACGGAGGACATGGACGAAGCCTGAGGAATGAAAGATTCCGAAGGAATTAAGAGAGGGGCTGGCGAAAGGTCAGACCCCCCCAAAACTCCAGGCAGATAACTCCAGTCCTTCAGGAACTCACCTCAAAGCCCCCCAATGATAGAGGGAGCTTATCTTAATCCTTACGGAGCTGCTCTGGCTTCCTCCGCCCTGCGCTTGTTGATTTGTTGGTTTCCTTTGATGATTGTGTCTTAGTGACTTATGACATCCTCCCTAATCTCTAGCATTGCTCGTGGCATTGTGATGTTTGTTTTTCCCATGAAAATGTAATACTTAATTTAGTTGGGAAAAGGGTATAAGAATCCTAGTTTTAGAGAATAAAAGTTGTCAGTTGCCCATCAGGCAATTGTCCGTGCCTTCATTTCATGGCAGCTGCCCGTCAGGCAGCTGTTTGGTGTTTTCCCTTTCAGGTCTCTCCCTCCCAAGTCCGGAGACAAATCTCCACAAAAATGTATTATTTTAAATGTGTAAATACAATAGTCATTCTGCCAGGCATGGTGGCGCATGCTTGTAATCCCCGTGCTTAGGAGGCAGAGACAGGAAGATTATGCTAGTTCGAAGCCAGCCTCGCTGGCTTAAGAGACTCTGTTTCCAAATAAAAACATTAAAAAATAGGTCTGGGAATGTAGCCCAAAGGTAGAAGGGTTTCCAGGAACCCTAGTACCACAAAAAAAAAAAAAAAATTATATATATATATATATATATATATATATATATATATATATATATGTCATTCAAAAAGTTAAAAAAATTATAATATTGTTAAGTTGAAAAATCATATCTTATTAGCAATTCAAAATTATTTGGGATTATCTTGTTAAGGTAAAAAGATCTAAGTCCTATTACTTCAAATTCCATTTGGAAGCATAAATATTATTCATGCAAGTGTCTGAGATAGTTTTAATATTCTTTACTATAGAAATATTTATCCTGGCAAAACAATAACAATAAAGCCAATTTAATTATTATATTTATTTACTTACTTCTTTTTGGTATTAAGGATTGAACCCAAGAGCATTCTATCTCTCTGCTATACCCAAAGCTATTTATTTTATTTACTTTTTTAAAATCTTGAAACAGAATTTAACTGATTTGCTGAGGCTGGACTGAAATCTGTAATTCTCCTGTCTCAGCCTTTCAAGTACTTGGATAAACAACTTCAATTATCTATTTTTAAATGTTGTATGCTTGGGTTAAATTATCTATTTTTAAGCATTATATATTTATATTATGTAATGTTACATAGAAATTATAGCTCTTATCATTAGACCAGATAAAAGTGGATTGTGGTTACATTGTATTCATTATTAAACTCACTTACTGAATACATTTGTCCTGTTTTGCTGTGTGATATTTCATTTTAGAATTGAAGAACGTTTTATCTTGATGTTCATTATTGACAAATTCCCTGGTATCTCTTAATATTTTCCAGCTGAATTACTTTTGATTTACACCTAAAGTAATTTCTTGCACAGGTAAACCAATTATCTGTAAAACCAATTATTAGATTTATTGCAATATTTGTATGTTTTGCAGTAAAGGAGGAAAGAGCATCGTTCTAAAGATCTGCTTTTCTGAAGTATGAAAGAAACCACTACAAAATGATTATTTTTAATTAACCAATGCCCTCTGTACAGCATCTACACAAAATAATTGTAGTAAATGAAAAAGATGTATGGCAAACATTCATTTCTTTGCTGATACTTGTCATTTCTCAAAAGGAATTTTGCACCAAAGGTATCTACATAATCATGATGAATTTTCTGCAAATGTAAAAATGAACAGATTTAAGATAATTGACTGTATTTTGATATTTTGATGGCAGACTAGAGATGAGTATGGTGAAATTTAGAATCCCTGAGATTGGAGAGTAAGTCTCAGTGGCACCATGAGAAAAAACTTTGGAGACCTCCAGCTCCAGGGAGAAGAATTGGGCCAGCAGAGCTGGAGAAGAATTGGGCCAGGACTCACTGGTGCATTCTGAAGTCCATTATGATAGGTTCATTCATGCTAGAAAAAGTATTCTGATGGCCTCCTGAACTCCCAAGATAACCCTTGGAACCTTTTTCAGACTGTAGGAGAGTCTAAGACACTTCTATCAAACTTTCATTCTTTTTGCCTTTATTATTTTTCCCCCTATACAGTAAATACAATTTTATTAACTATAATCATATTGTACATTAGATTTTTAGACATGTTCATTCTACATATCTGTCACTGTGTATCATTTAGCCTATGCCTCTCCATCTCCTTTCCCTGATTTCTAATGATGTTAACTATTTATTTATTTATTTATTTATTTATTTATTTATTGGTTATTTATAGTTTTTATTTTGTGAATTGTCTATTTAGTTAAATTGCCCATTTCTTTCTTTCTTTTCTCTCTTTCTTTCTTTTTTTTTAGTATTAAGACTTGAAAATTAGACCAGAGATCTTGAGTCTCTTTGAAAAGGACATAGATTCAACACTGCAACACATAGGCACAGATAGAAACTTTCTCGATAAGACCTCAAAGGCAAAAGAAATTAAAAGGTGAATCAATATGTGGGATTGCATAAAACTGAAGAGCTTCTGTACAGCAAAGGAAGCTGTCAAGAACCTCAACTGAGAGCCAACAGAATGGGAGATTTTTGCCAAATTACTCCTCTGATAGAGGACTAATATCTAGAATATGCAGAGAACTCAAGAAACTCAGCACTAAGAAAAAAAAAATAACCCAATCAAAAATGGGCAAGTTAATTAAATAGGCACTTCATGAAGGAATAAATTGAAATTGCCAATAAATACATGAAAAAATGCTCAACATCATTAGCAATCAGAGAGATGCAAATCAAAACTACCTTGAGATTTCACCTTATTCCTACTAGAATGGCAATCATCCAGAACACAAACAACAACAAATGCTGGTGAGGATGTGAAGTGGGAACTCTAATACATTTTTGGTGGGATTGCAAATTAGTTCAACCACTTTGGAAAACAGTATGGAGGATCCTCAGAAGAATGGGAACAAACTTACCATTTGATCCATCAATACCTCTTCTGGGTATCTACCCAAAAGAAAGGAAACCAAACTACCAAACTAATGCATGTGTATCTATGTTCATAGCTGCACAATTCACCATTGTCAAACTATGGAATCAACCAAGATATTCATCAACAGAGGAATGGATTACAAAACTGTGGAATATGTATACAATGGAATTTTGCTCAGCCATAAAGAAAAATACAATTATATCTTTTACAGGGAAATGGATGGAACTGGAGGACATTATGCTAAGTGAGATTAATCAGTCACAAAAAATAAGAATTAGATGTTTTCCCTAATATGCAAAAGCTAGGGAGAAATGGGTAACAGGAGGCACTCTAGATGAGGAAATACTACAGATGAACAAATAAGGTGACATAATTGAGGGGATGGGAGAGAGAAGCGGGAAACTCTCTAAAGCACATGATGTACTTAAACAAACATATCAAAGTCAATCACTAAGCCAAGCATGGGAAGGAGGGAGGGGGAAGGAATGTGGCAGGAATTGGGTAAAGGCTAATTGGGTGATGTGTACATATATGTCTCCACCATTTTTTATCCCATTAAAATGACTACAATGCACCAATAAAAAAAATAAAATAAAATACTACCCTAAAAAAGTCATTTTGCATACTTTGTATAGTGTAGATATTAGTTCCGTATTAGATGGGTAGCTGGCAAAGATCTTCTCCCATATTGTAGGCGCTCTTTTTAGACTCTTGGTAGTTTCATCTGATGAGTAAAAATTTTAAATTTAATGCCATTTCATTTACTAATTCCTGTATCATTTCCTGAGCTTTGGGACTTTTATTGAGAAAATTTCTATCTGTGCTTATATGTTGTATGCTTGGACCTATGTCATTTTCTAGTAATTTCAAAGTTGTAGATCTAATATCTAGGTCTTTGATACATCTTGAATTGGTTCTTATGCTAGGTAGGATGTAGGTATCTAGTTTTAATTTTTTACAAAGAAATAACCAGTTTTCCCAACACCATTTGTTGAAAAGGCTGCCTTTTCTCCAACATGTGCTTGCCATCTTTAAAAAACATAAATTGATTATAAGTATGTATATTTGTTTCTTTATCTTCTGTTCCATTTGTCTATGTCTGTTTTTGTTCCAATATCATGTCTGTTTGATTTTTAAAACTATAGCACTAAAAGAACATATTGTGATGACTACAGCATGGTTCTTATTGCTGAAAATTGCTTTAGCTGTTCTGGGCCTTTTGTTTCTCCATATGAAATTTAGGACTGATTTTTTGGCTCTCTGAAGAATGACATTGATATTTCAATAGGGGCTTCATTTACTCTATAGGTCACTTTTAGTAGAATGACCATTGTAATAATATTTATTTTGTCCATTCGAGATCATGGCAGATCTTTCTACCTTCTAAGATCTTCAGTATCTTTAGGTTTTACCATCTTTGTTAGATTTATTCTTAGATACTTTATTGTTTTTGTGGTTATTTATTGTTAATGAGATTGTTTTTTGATTTCTCTTTTAGTGGATTAATATTTGGTGTGTGGAAGAGCTAATAATTTTTTTAAATTGACTTTGTATTCCAGTTTTCCTGAATTTGTTAATCAGCTCTAAAAATCTTGGTTGAGTTTTTTGGGTCTTCAAATATAGGGTTATTTTATCTGAAAATAGAGATAACTTCAGTTCTTCTTTTCCTATTTGAATTTTTTTGATATCCCTACCTAGCTTGTAATCACTCTGGTATGAGTCTTGAGTACTCTATTGAAAAGGAATGATGAGGATAGTGGGTATCTTTGACTTGTTCCTGATTTTTAAAAATTTCTATAATTTTTCCCTGTTCGATATAATGTTGGTGTTGGGTTTATTGTATAGTGCCTTAATTATGTTGAGCTAATTATCTTCTATTTTGATTTCCCCTCAGTATTTTTTATGTAAATGGCCTTTAGAGTTTGTCAAATGTTTTTTCAGCATTTATTGAGATGGTCCTATGATTTTTGTCCTTAGTTTTACCTTAAAGTGGCCCTCATCAGATATGAGCTTTAGTAGTCCTGCTTGTTTTCAGACTCCAGTTGCATGGCATATTTTTTCCATCCTTTCACCTTTAGCCTATGGAAATATTTGCCTTGCAAGCAGCATATAGTTGGATTATGCTCTTTAATACACATTGCCAATGTATGACTTTTAACTGGGGAGTTTAGACCTTTGAATGCGATTATTGAGAGTTATTTTTTATGTGTTTTGAATTATATTTTCTGCTTAATATAGTGTTATTTTCCTTTTTGCTTAGTTGCCCTTCTGGTGAAATTTGCCCCTGTCTGGTTTTGATATTTATTTTTGTTCTTTGTGTTTTAGTTCTTTAAGTATTTTCTCTAGTGCCAGATTAGGCGTTACAAATTATTTTAGCTTCTGGTTGTCTTGGGAGGTTTTTATTTCTCCATCAATTTTGAATAATATCTTTGCATATGTAGCCATCTTTGTTGGAAGCTTTTTTTTTTTTTTTTTGGTTTGGAGTATATCATACCAGTCCCTCCTGGCCTTCATGGTTTTGGTTGAAAATTCTGGAGTGACTTTTATTGTATTGCTTTTGAGTATCATCTGTTCTTTTCTTCTTAATATATTTATATATTCCTTGTGGTCTAGACTGTCAGTGGGGTTCCTGGAAACCCTTCTACCTCCGGGCTACACTCCTAGACCTATTTTATACTTTTTTGGCCTCTATGTTAGTTATTTTTATTATTATGTGATGTGGAGAATTTCTTTGATCTTATTGGTGTTCTGAATGTCTTTTGTATGTGGATGGCCAACTCTTTGTTAATATTTGGTAATTCTCTGATATTATTTACCTGGAGAGGTTTATAATGCCCTTGGTTTGTGCTTTTATACCTTATTCAATACTTTTTATTCATAAAGTAGTTTTTTCATATTATCACATATTTCTACCTATGGGACATTAAATTTCAATCAGCAGGTTGGACTTCTGTTTGCCTGCACTATCTTTTAAAAGAGGTTCTGGGGTACAAACAAAAATTTTGATTATATAAAACAGATAAGTTTAGGATGTTTTGGTCATGTTGTCATATTGTCATCTCTATATAGCTTTATGGTCAGTTTTTAATGAACTCTTCTCAAAAAGTGATACTATATATTCCTTGTGGTCTAGACTGTCAGTGGGGTTCCTGGAAACCCTTCTACCTCCGGGCTACACTCCTAGACCTATTTTATACTTTTTATTTGGAAACAAGGTCTCTTAAACCAGTGTGGCTGGCTTCAAACCTATGCAATCCTCCTGTCTTTGCCTCCCAAGTGGGTGATTACAAGTGTGTGCCACCACACCCAGCAGTAGTATATTTCTTTTGAGCAATGATACATATCTTATTTTCTGTTGATAAACTACAATGTGTTTATTCACCAGTTGATAGGCATTTGAATTGATTACATTAGACTCATAAATAATATTGTTATAAACACAAGTATTTGTGCAGAACATTTTTCTGGGATATACATTTGGAATGAAATGAATGATTCACATTTCAGATGTATATTTACCATATTTAACCTGACAAACTGTTATTCAAAGTGGTATATCTTATTATGTTACCATTGTTAATACATTAATTTGGCTAGAATATAAATTTCTGGATTAAGAATTTAAAAAATATCTGAGTGATTGTGTGGTGAGCCGCCATTAAAAGATGGCGCCGGCTTCCTGCCTCTGAGCTTGATTGGCACATGGCTGTGCAGGAAGCAACTCCATATTTGGAGGCTAGGGTTATGTAACACATGACGTGGTAGTGACCTGACGAGCGTGAGCCAGTGAGTGAGTGAGATGTGGCAAGAAGTGATTGGGAGAGTTAATGTTTATAATGCCCTGTGCGAGGCAGATCTTTGCCATTTTCTTCAACTTGTTTCCCGAATAAACGGCTTGCAAGAAGAGCTTCGTGTTGCGTCTTAATCGCTGGTCGAGGGACACGACATGATTGAAGTTGGGATTATATGAGTAATTATCATAAATTATGTTACATTATTTGATCTTTATTGCAGAGGTAAATGAAAGATCCCATCAAGTGTTGGTGTGGTTGTGATAAATTAGAAAATGTCATGTACTACTTTTGGGAATTGAAATGGAAAATTTAATGTGAATGGCATAAATATAATAATCCACTGACAAATAAATACTGTGGCATAAAAAAAAATTACATTTTATTCAGAGGACTTTGGGCCCCGGGCTGGACTGCGTGGTGCATGCCAGACCCCTGGAGAAACCGGAGCCCGGTCGCAAGGCCCTGGGCCTGGGGCAGGGATCAGGGGGGGCACGCAGGACCCCCTGAGAAACCGGGGCTGGGTAGCAGGACCCTGGGCCCCGGGCAGGATTGCGCGGAACATGCCAGACCCCTGGAGGAACCAGGGCCGATCGCAAGGCCCTGGGCCCTGGGTGGGGGTCAGGTGGGGCACGCCGGACTCCTGGAAGAGCCAGGGCCCAAGTCACAGGACTTTGGGCCCCAGGAGGATTCCTGCAGAGCACGCTGGACCCCTGGGGAAACTGGCCCGGGTCACAATGCTAGTGAGTGCCTGATCCCACAACCTTCTCAAACCACACATACTGTCTTCTCTTATTAAAAAAAAAAAAAAAAAAAGAAAAGTAAAGTAAAAGAAAAAGAAAAAAGAAAAATATTGGAGAGGGGTCAAGAAGGTTGTGGCGGATGCCAGGGTACTGGAGATGCAGATAAAACTTATCCAAATGATCTGGAACTTTTGGAAAAATTCCTCGCGAAAGAGGACTGCTCCTTCTCTACATTCTTAAGAATCTTGGACGTCACCTGTAAGGAGAGAGGTTAGTGGAGACCTAGGAGAAAGGCGGTGTTGGAAGAGATCTCTGTGATGGCGGTGGAGACTTGTATTCAGGAGAAGCAGAAATAGGATCCTACCAACATTATTTTTTGAAGAAATTACACCAAATGTCGAATGCTACCATCGCACATGCTTAGGAACACTGGACAACATTCAGAGTGGAAAAAGAGCTTGGGAAAGATTTGAAATGGTGGAGGCAGTGGCAATGGCAGTGGCCAGTACTCAGGGGAGGCAGAGATCTGATGCATTACACCTGGAACTTTTGAAGTAATAACCCCAGAGGCAGAATGCTATCACCACACACCCTCAAGAACGTGAGACAAATGGCTGGGCGAAGAGAGTGCTCAGATTGGAGCCTGCCGAGGGGTGAGGCTGGCGATGGACACAGCAAAGCTGGAATTGGAGCCTGCCATGAGGCAAGGCTGGTGCTGGAGCCTCCGAGGCCGGGATTGGAACCTGCCAAAGGGTTAGGCCGGTGCTGGGGCCAGTGAGGCTGGGATCGCAGCCTACTGTGAGGCAAGGCCAGGGCTGGGGCTTTCGAGACTGGGATCGGAGGCTGCCGAGGGGTTAGGCTGGTGTCGGGGCCAGCGAGGCCGGGATTGGAGCCTGCCATGTGGCAAGGCCGGTGCTGGGGCCTCCGAGGCCAGGATCGGAGCCTGATGAGGGGTTAGGCTGGTGCTGGGGCCAGTGGCCGGCATCAGAGCCTTCCGTGAGGCAAGGCCGCTACTGAGGCCTCCGAGGGCAGGAGAGGAGTTTGTCCAGTGGTTAGGCCGATGCCAGGGTCAGTGAGGGTGGGACAGAGCCTGCCTTGAGGCTAGGCCGGTGCTGGGGCTACCGAGGCCTGGATCGGAGCCAGCTGAGTGGTTAGGCTGGTGTGGGGGCCAGTGAGGCCAGAATCAGGGTCTCCCATGAGGCAAGGTCACTGCTTGAGCCAGCGAGGTCTGGAGCAGTCCACTGGGTAGCCAGGCCACTACTGGGGCGGTCAAGAGTGAGATCGGTACTTGCAACGCGGCATGCACAAGAAAGATCGCAGAAAATAAAAACCGGATGCTTCCCATAATCAGCAATAACTATGAGGCAAGGAGCAACAGGAAGAGGTCGAGTTATAGAAAGGGCCCTATAGTGAAGCAATTAAGGTGACCAATCAGAGGGTATGGAATAGGGGAGGATGGAGCCTCTTTAAAAGGCAAGAGGTGCATAAACAAATATATCAAAGTTAATCACCAAACAAGCATGGAATGGAGGGAGGGGGAGGAAATGGGATGGGGGCTGGATGAGGGCTAACTGGATGCTGTGTGCTTGTATATCCTCTCAAGTCTTGTATTCCAATGTGATATATAATTACAATGCACCAATAAAAATAAATTAAATAAATAAATAAAAATAAAAAATAAAAATTCTTCATCCTCAAAAAAAAAATGATACCAATATCTGTTGTTAGGTTATTTTAGGCCATAATAACAAATAGTCTCAAAATCAATAAACCAGTATAATTAAAGCTTTACATATATAACATCCAAAAAGTGTCTCTAAATTGCAGGGAGGGCGAAACTTGTACTTCTATCATGTGCACAGTGACCTATACAAATGTAGCTATACCTTCTTCAGTTCCTGACTTCCTAAATCCTTGAGACATCACCATCTAAGTTTAAATGGAAATTCAGCACAGAAGATTAAAATAAGAGATATTTATTAGATAAAAAATTTTATTCAGCCTTATGGAGAAGGAAATCAATGATATGTAATGGTAAAGAACAACATGGATAAACCTTGAGGACATTATACTAAGTGAAATATGTCAGTTACAAAAGACCAAATACTTCATCAATACTCCACACTTCCATTTATATGAGAAATCTCATGTAGTTCAAACTCATAGAAGCAGAAAATAAGGTAATTTTCAGACCCAGAGAGTAGAGGTTATAAAGACTTGTAATTCAATGGGTATAAAGTTTCTTTTAAAAGATGACAGTTTTGGGGGTCTACTGAACAACATTACAGCATGGTGCTTATATTTAATACCAAATACATGTTTGATAAGGGGGGCCTTTCTCTTGTCTGCATATCTTTTATAAGTACAAACAATTGATCAACAGTCTTTATATTGGGATGGTGCTTCAGCTTTAATATCTCTCCAAGTGACTCTATATGCATCTACATTTTAAAACTACTAAGGGTTTGGATTTTTGTTACCTTACTTCCCTTCTCCTTTTATCCTGCTTGATTCTTCTGGTTTTATTTCCACATCATCTACTTGGAATGTGTTCACATATCTGACTTGCCTTAAAATAACTATATTTATTACCTTCTTTTTTCCACCTACTCTGGGGTTCACTAGATACAATTGTCCCCATGCCTCCTGCTGAGGGAAGATCAGCCAATTTGTTTATGCTAGGCACCTCCTGACCTACTTTTTCCAAGGAAGACACAGGGTACCTTTGTCTTTTCTGCTCTGTGTCATCTGTCTTACCCCCATCAAGCTTCTAACCAATGTATTAATAAAAGATGCTTAACCGTATGAAAATATATGGTGAAAAAAGGTATTTGGCATAATTTTAACCTTATTAAATTTGTTAGGATTTATTTTTATGACCTAACAGGTAAACTATCCTGGAGAGTGTTCTATGTGTACTTGAGAAGAATGTGTATTCAGCTATGGTTGAATGTAATGTTCTGTACATATCTGTTAGGTCCATTTGTTCTTAGTCTTAAGACCAAATGTTAGTCTTCTGTTTTCTTTTGATCTTCTGTCTGGCTGTTCTACCCATTATTAAAAGTGAGATATTGAAATTCCTACTGTGTTGCGGTGATGCGCTTGATTCTTTTTACTTTTTCTTTTGTGTATCTTCTATAAGTATTTTCTCTGTGGATCTTACATAAAACATCATTTGCCAGGCGTGGTGGCATACGCTTGTAATCCCCACGCTTGGGAGGCGGAGACAGGAGGATTGCACAGGTTCGAAGCCAGCTGCCGCTGGCTTAAGAGACCCTGTTTCCAAATAAAAATATAAAAATAGGTCTGGGAGTGTAGTCCAGAGGTAGAAGGGTTTCGAGGAACTCCAGTACCACCAAAAAAAAAAAAAAAAAAGAAATCATATAATAATCTTTTTTGTTTGTTACTGGGGATGGAACCCAGGAGCATTGTACTTCCGAGCTACACTCCCAGCCCTAGTTTTTAGTTTTTTTTTTTAATTTTATTTTATTGGTGCACTGTATTCATACATCATAGTGGGATACAAACTTTTGTAGACATACATGCACACATCGCCCAGTCAGCCCCCACCCGATCCCCACCCCATTCTCTCCCCATCCCTCCCTCCCATGCTTGGCTTAGTGGTTGACATCTAGTATTATAGCAATTTATCCAAAATTAAAAATGATAATCTCACATAACAGTTTCATTTGTCTGATACCAAGCTTTTGATGACTTAAAGATAACATTTCAATATTTCTTTTTGCTTTCTTTCTTACCAGAGAATATTTTTTCTTTTTTTTAGGTGAAACTATCATATATTTATTTTTCAGAAAAAAATCTATCCTGATATGGAATATGGACTCT
Source organism: Muscardinus avellanarius (assembly GCF_963383645.1). NCBI lineage: Eukaryota > Metazoa > Chordata > Mammalia > Rodentia > Gliridae > Muscardinus > Muscardinus avellanarius. The sequence continues at coordinate 30,800,537 of NC_137793.1, read as the reverse complement.
AGATACCCAAAACAATCTCGAAGCAAAAACAAAGCTAGAAGATGTATATTTTCTGATTTCAAACCATATAAAGCTACAATAATTGAAACAGTGTAGTACTGTTCTAAAGGCAGATATATAGACCATTGGAGTTAAATACAAGCCTAGAGCTAACTTCTTCCCTATATTGTCAAGTTATTTTTGACAAGGTTTCCACGAAGATTTGGTGGTGGAAATAATAATCTTTTAACTAAATATTGTTGAAAAATAATAATTACATGGAAAAGAATAAAATTGGACCCTTACCTAATCCCACATACAAGTATTAACTCAAACTAGATAAAAGACCTAAATATAAATCTTAAGACTATAAACTTTTAGGAGAAAATCTGGGTCATAAAACCTCACAACATTGAAATTGGCAGTGATTTCTTGGATATGATTTCAATGGCACAGGCAACAGAAGAATATACAAACTCCCTAAAAAATAAAAGAAAATATTGTATATCCAAAGACAATGTAAACAGAGTTAAAAGTTACTAATAGAATTGGATAAAATATTTCCAAATGCTATATCTGAAGGTATATTAATATTCCAACTAGAAATCCTAAAAATTAACAACAATAAAGGCAAACAATGCCATTTAGAGATAGGTAAAAGACTAACATAAATAATGAATCTCCTCAGATAACCAATCTTAGTTGTCTGTTGGATGGAAACTCTTGTTTCTCTGGTTCTGGTGAGTGTTACCTATTTCTTCTTTGTAGTTAATCTCTTTGAGTATTTTCTCTAGCGCTGGTTTTGAAGACATAAATTCCTTCAGTTTCTGTTTGTCATGGAAGCTTCTTATTTCTCCATCTAATTTGATAGAAAGTTTTGCTGGATAGGAAATTTTTGGCTGGAAGTTGTTTTCTTTCAGAGTTTGGAATATGTTACTCCAAGCCCTTCTGGCTCTCATGACTTGGTTTGGGAAGTCTGGAGTGATTCTAATTGGTTTGCCTCTGAATGTCACTTGGCCCTTTGTTTTTGTTGCCTTTAAGATTCTCTGCTTGGCTTCCACATTGGTCATTTTGACAATTATATGGCGTGGGGATCCTCTTCTCGGATCCTGTCTAAAGGGAGTTCTATAAGTTTCCTGGATCTGTGTATCAACCTCTTGCTCTATATTTGGAAAATTTTCTGCTATTACTTCCTTGAAGAGATTGTTGATCCCTTTGGTATCACTTTCTTTTCCCTCCTCTATTCCAATTATTCTTAGGTTAGCTCTCTTAAGATGGGCCCATATTTCTTCAATGTCAGATTCCTGCTGTTGGATATCTTTTTCTAGATTAGAAACTATGCATTCATTTTTGGATTGCTCATCTTCTAAGAGCGAGATTCTGTTCTCCATGTGTTCTAATCGGTTGTTTGTGCTTTGAATTGAGGCCTTTACTTCATTAATTGCATCCTTTATCTCTTTTTGGCTCTCTCTGAGTTCTTTTCGAAGCACCTCTATTATTTCTACAGTTATTTTCCTGATTTGATCTTCTAGAAATCTCTGATTTTCTGTTTTATCAGGTTCTGATGTTGTGGGGTTGTGCACATTCATTACTTCAGTGTTATTCCTCTTTCCCATGATTTAGGAAGTTTGTGCCTTCTCTGGGTTCTTCCCTTGGGTCACTATGGCTTCACTTAAGGTGCTCTGGATCTCGAGTCTGTATTATCTCAGACCCTACTACTCCTTTACTGGGTTGTATCACAGAGTCTCCGACCCAGGGAGTCGATAGAGGCTGCTTTAAACTATGGGGGGTGCCAGGTTGCACGCTCTCCTATGGTGTGATATCTCTGCCACCACCACTCCCTCACTGGGTCAAGTCCCAGGAGGCACAATACTGGGATTTCTCCTCTGTGGCCCGCAATTTGACTCACTGTTCTTGAGTACGTAGATGTAGTTGTACTGGACTCGGTGAATTCACTGCTGCTGCCGCCGCCGGTGGCAATATGGCGCCTCTGCCACGCCCTCGGCCATGAGGCTGGCGTATTTTTTCTTCTCTGGTTTTGATTTCCACTCTGAATCCCTGCAGCGTGTGCTGAGCTCAGCCACTGGGAGCTTTAAATGCTGTCTGCGCCGAAAGATCCCGCCTGGCTGTTCCGCTTCGGCTCACCTCGGCTTGCTGTAGCCGTCCGCTGAGTTCGCCGCTGCCGCCGGCAGTATGGCGCTGCTGCCGCGTCCTCGGGCGCGTGTGTCTCCTCTGTGGCCCTGAGCTCTGTTCTCAGTCCGCTTTCTCTCTGGAGCCTGGTGGTTTTTTTGTTTTTCTGGTGATGGTGTTTTCTGGCTATGAAAGGCGCTCTTTTTGTGGTAATGGAGATTGGTTGTTAGCGGGACTCTTAAGCCCTGCTTTTCTCGGTCGCCATCTTCCCCCTTTTTTTTTTTTTTTTTTTTGAAATAGGGTCTCATTGAGTTATTAAGGACCTTGTTAAGTAGCTGGGACTGTCCCTAACCTTGATCCTCCAGTCTCAGCCTCCCAAATGCTGGGATTACAAGCGTGTGCCACCACGCCCAGCCTGTTTTAAGATTTTAAGATGACAATTTAACTTTGATCACACACAAAACCTATTCTTTTGCTTTTATTCATCACATTTTGTGTTATTGATATCACATTTTGCATATGGTGACATTTTTATCATTGAGGGAAAAGCTCCATTATATTTTAAATTGCTGACTTTATATAGTCTTATATATTCTAGATATTAGTTTCATATTAGATATATGCTTTATAACTCATTTTCCATTCTTAAGGTTGTTTATTTTTCTTTCTTGATGTTATTTCTTTAAGCATAAGTTTTTAACTTTGGTAAATTTCTATTATCCATTTTTATTGTTCAAGATATTGGTGTTATATAAAATAAGTTGCCTAATTCCAGATCTCAAATCCTTATTCATATATTTTCTCTAGAAATTTTATACTTTTAGTTTTTACATTAAGCTTATGCAATACTGTGAGCAAATATTTGTATTAAAATATTTGAATATCAAATTGTAGCAGCTGCATTTTTTAAAGTAATTACTATTTCCAAACTAAATAGATATAACACTGCTGTCAAAAGTCAATTGACAATAAATGTATGCGTTTATTTCTGGACTCTTCTACTGATCTAATTTTTTTAACTTCATGTCAGTACCATGTTGTCTTGATTTGTAATAGGCTTTTAGTAAGTTTTGAAATAGGGACAGAGTGTGGATACTCAAACTTGGTCTTCTTTTTTCAAGATAGTCTTAACTATTCAAAGTTTCTTGCAATTTTACGTACATAATAAAGCAATATAAAATACCATATTGATATAATACAGAACAAAACTATATGTTGACTTTAATAGACATAGAAAAATTAAAAATAAATATTCATCTATGATAAAAACTGCTCGAAACTAGGAATAAAATTTTTACACTTCATAAAAGCTATCTTTTAAAAATCTAAGCTATACAAAATTTTATGTTAAAATGTATTTTTTCTCTTAAGATGAGAAACAGAAAAAATATTTTTGCTCTTGTCACTTGTGTTTAATATTGGAAATGCTAGCCAAAACAATTAAATAAAAAATAAGACAAATATCCATAATTTAAGAAAAAACTATATATTGATTTGCAGATTGCATGATTTTATATATAAAATATCATAAGGAATTCAAATGAAAAAGTATTACTAAGCATTCCAGCATTATTGTGGCATAAAATTTAATATTTGTATTTGGTTGCATTTCTATATACTATCTATAATAATTTTAAAATTAAATTAAGTAAACAATTCCATACACAGTATCTGCAAAATTGTAAAATATTTAGAAATAAATTTAACAAAGTAGTGAAATACTAGTGCATTGAAAACTTAAAAATATTGTTGAAAAATCAAAGAAATTTTTGGAAATACATCTTTGGAAGGATGTATGGAAATATTTAATATTGTTAATATATCATTATTCTTCCAAATGATTTATGGATTCAACACAACACATGGCCTATCAAAATACCAGATGCCAGCTGGGTGTATACCTTTAATTTCAGTACTTGAGAGGCTGAGACAGACGGATCTCAAGTTCAAGGCCATCTCTGGAAACTTTGAAAGACTCTGTTTCAAAATAAAAAATTAAGCTGGGCATGGGGGTGCATGCTTGTAATCCCCGCACTTGGGAGGCGGAGACAGGAGGATTGAGCAGGTTCAAAGCCAGCCACGCTGGCTTAAGAGACCCTGTTTCCAAATAAAAATATAAAAATAGGTCTGGGAGTATAGTCCGGAAGTAGAAGCGTTTCCAGGAACCCCAGTACCACCCACCCAAACAAACAAACAAACAAACAAAAAACAAAATTAAAGGTAGAATGCCCCTAGATTCCATCCCCAGTACAGAAAAAAAGATGACTGAAGTTCATTTTATAACATAGTGTGTAGTATATACTGTGGAATATTCATGTGTGCTAAAGAAGACATAGAAATAGTATTCTCATATTTAGGAATGGAGTTTCCTATAGCTGCATAGTGAGATTCATAGTGATTCATTCATATATGCACATAACATCACTAGGTCTGTTTGTTCCCCTGAACCTTCCCTTTTCCTCCTGTCATTTCCCCCCAAATCCTTTTCCCCTACTGTATGGGTCTCTCTATTAATTTTCTTGAGACTCCTTTTCTTTTTCTAGTTCTCAAATATGAGAGAAAATATGTGGCTCTTGATTTTCTGAGTTGGACATATCTCCAATTTCATCCATTTTCCGATAAATGACACAATTTTATTTTGCTTTAATCACGGAGTAAAACTCCACTGTGTGTACATATCACATTTTCTTTACCAATTAATCTGTTGATGGTTAGTTTTAAAATTTGGCTATTGTGAATTGTGTTGCTATATAAACATGGGTTTATAGCAACAAGTTATCACTGTGATGTTCTGACTTTAATTCTTTTGTAAAGATTATGAGGAATAGAATAGCTATATAACATGGTGGTTCTATTTCTAGTGTTTTGAGAACCCCCCATACTGTTCCTCATAGTGGTTGTACTAATTTATCTCACCAATAGTGTATAAGAGTTTCTACTTTCTCACATCCTCACCAGCATTTATTATTGTTTTTATCCTTGATGATTGTCATTCTAACTGAATTGAGATGGAATCTCAGAATAGTTTTAATTTATATTTCTTGGATTGCTAATGATATGTAATATTTTAATGTATTTTTGGCCAATCATCTCTCTTTTTAGAAATGATTATTTAGTTTAATTGATCATTTGTTGATTTTTAAAATTATTTTTAGTGTTAAATTTTTTGAGCTCTTCATATTTTCTGGATGTTAGTCCTCTATCAGAGAAGTACCTGGCAAAGATTTTCTCCCATTCTCTAGGCTTTCTTTTTTTTGCTCTTAATAATTTCCTTTGCTTTGCAAAAAAATTTTTTAAATTTGAAGATACCCCATCTATTGATTCTTGGCTTTATTTCCTGAGCTTTAAGGGTCTTATTGTGAAAACCTTTGACTATGCCTATATGTTGGAGAGTTGGTCCTATGTTTCCTTCTAGTAATTGCAAAAATTCTGGCCTAATTTGTAGATATCTGATCCATCTTCAGTTGGTTCTTGGTCTAATTTCATTCTTCTACATAGGAATATCCAATTTTCTCAACTTCTCTTCAAATATGATATTTCCTTTTTGATATCTGGCTAGCCTTTTCACCTTATTGTGAGTTGATATTGAAATCTCTAACTATGACAATCATATTTTCTATTTCTCTTCTTGTGTTGGATTTTGCTGTATGAATTTTGAGGCTTTGTGGTGTGTGTGTGTGTGTGTGTGTGTGTGTGTGTGTGTTATTTTTATCCCTGAGATAGTCGTCAAAATATGGCTGGACTTCCCAGATGAAAACAAACTGCTTCTGGAAGATTGTACTAAGAGGTGTGAAAAATAGCATTCAGTATACTAATAGTTGTTTTCTGGTTACCAAGGGATGTATTCATTTCCTCAAACGTTGCAACCACATTTTAAAAGATAGCTACGATAAGAGTCACATCTTGGTTAAGTTTACAAACATTTACTATCATTCTCCAAGATTAATCTATCTTCTTCACATGCCAAATAGGACGGTTGAATGGTAATGTGCTGAGAAGTGCCATCCCTGCATCTTTCGAGTCCTTGCTGGTGTCACTAATCTCTGCAACCAATCCTTCCAGGAGTTCAGGACTCAGTATTTTACATGAATGTTCTTCATTCTTCCAGGTTTAGCAGCAGGTCCAGCTCGTCTTTTAAGTAGAGAAAGAGTAGGAATAATCATTCCACTAACTAATCTTTTATATGTTGTGAGCTTTTAAGGCCCTGTTTTAGTTTACAACATACTATACTAGATATTAAATTGGAGGTCCATGGGTTTCATTTGTCATAGCAATTTGAAATCCCAAAGATCTAATTTACTTTTAATTTATTATTCACTAGTAATTAAAGAAATTTAAGTAAGCCATGCATTCTTATGATTAAGGTGAGACATATAAGTTTGTTCCTATTATTTATTTAAAAGATTTTTTCATTTTTTTGCAGTGATAGGGATTAACCCAGAGCTTCACACTTGCTAGGTAAATGCTCTCTGCTACTGAGAGATATCGCCAGTCCATGTCCTTTATTTTATATTCAAAACCCTCCTCATTTTCAAAGGATTACATTATAGTTAAATTTAGTGGATACCTTAGTCTGTTTTCTGTTACTTTTCTACCTACTTTTGGGATATAACACAACACACACATACACAATCCCAAAGCCTCAAAATACATGAAGCAAAATCTAACACAATGGAGAAGTAAAACAGTTTGGACTCAGAGACTTCTCCATCCCACATGTTTTCCTAAAATAGGGTAATTTATAAATTACCCGAGATTGGGTAATTTTTAAAGGAAAGAAGTTTATTTAGGCCTTTGAAACAGGGTTTCACTGAGTTGCAAAGGGCCTTGCTAAGTAGCTGAGACTGTCTGAGAACAATGATCCTCCTGTCTCAGCCTCCCAAATGCTGAGATTACAAGCGTGCACCACCACATCTGACTTAATACATAAACTTTTTTTTTTTTTTTTGGTGATACTGGGTTTGTAACCCAGGGGCATTCTACCTCTGAGCTACACCCCCACCCCTATTTTTTGTTCTTTATTTAGAAACAGGGTCTCACTGAGTTGCAAAAGGCCTCACTAAGTGGCTGAGGCTGTTTGCGAACCCAGATCCTCCTGTCTCTGCCTTCCAAATGCTGGGATTACAAGTGTGCACCACCATGCCCGGCATGACTTAATACATAAACTTTTAAGGGACACACTCAAACCACAGCATTGTGATATTTATGTATAACTGAAATGATCTACAGTAGTAAATTCACAAAAGTTAACCAAGTGCATTTCTGAAGTTAATTCAGGCTCTAGATTTTTATTTGCCCATGTACAAGTGTACTAATTATTTTGTTAGCTTTATGGATTGTAAGGACATGTCAACTGAAGTCATTCTTCCTTTCTGTTGCAGTAATTTAGACTTATGCGTGGTGTTGAGGACACAACATACCAATATAGGACTATAGGAGACCATAATATGCTACCCCAAAGACGCCTGCTTAGCATAAGAATTCTTTTGAGATCTAATCCAGAGATTACTATTTTGTAAGAGAAATTGATATTACAAAGGAAATATTTATAATAATACTTCCCTCTGTAACAAGTAGAGAATGAATAAATCAGTAAATTCTGAATTGATGGAGGAGACACTGAGTTAAGTCTGTATCACAAATATTATTTTGTTTTACTATACTTTTTCCAGACTTTTTTTTTTTTTTGGTGCTAGGGGTTGAATCCAGCACCTTGTGCTTTGTGCTTACTGGGGAAGTATTCTGCCACTGAGCTACACCTCCAGCATCCTTGGTCACATGACTGAATCCTTCTTTTTCTCAGGCGTATTCTTTTCATTTATATTTGATAAGTGTTGAAAATATTTTTTCTGGGTTTGTTAACATGTTGTATTATTGTAACAATGTTTTTTTTAAACAATGAAACTAGTTTTATATGATCAACTAAATAATTTTTTTGTCATTGAAGATTATTATAAGGCCATGCATGGTGGTATATATACACAATAAAATATTGTTCAACCATAAAAATGAAATACTGTCATTAGCAGCAATATGAATGAAACTAAAATATATTATATTAATAAAAATGAGTTAAGCACAAAAAGACAAATGCTGTATATTCTAATTTGCCCATAGAAGATTAAAAAATGATATCATAGAAGTAGAGAATATAATACTGTTCACTACAAGCTAAAAAGGGGAATCGTTTATAAAGAAGTTGGATAAAAGGTACCAAAATTTAATTAGGAAGAATAAACTTTAATGTTCTGTAGCATAATAAGGTGACTATAGTTTCTAAACATTTATTATATATCTAAAAATAACTAGAAAAAAATTCAAGTATTCCTAACCCAAAGAAATTCTAATGACCCTGATATAATCACTTTACATTCTTTACATGTATCAAATTTTCATACTGTATTCCATATGTATTTTATTACCGAAGCTCTGTACAATAATTTGAAATCCCATATGAATTTCAGGTCTGTTTTTTCCAGATCTCTGAAGAATGTGGCTGGTATTTTGATAGGGATTGTGTTTAACTTTCTTCTCCCTTGTTCCCTGTGTCAGTGTGCTCTTATTTATTGTATTTATGATATTTGACTTAAATTTTCCTAGACCATATTTTTGTCATAGAGTAATTTTCTTTGTATTTATATTGTACCTTCTTTCATTCTGTCTTCTTATTTACCAAATTAGCATGTGGCTTATGAGCCTTTTAGGGTGCCATTAGATTGGCACCTCTTTTATATTATTCAATGAACTCACTATATTTTTATGTCTCTCTTTCTTCACCTCTGTATACATTTTATTATTTCAACTTTGTCAAGGTATATAATAAATCATCTTTTATATTAGTCTTTCATTTTAGGTTACCTTTCTGTTTTAGTGCTCAAAGTGTTTTTAAATATGCTAACTACTCATATTCAACTCTTTGTCAAACTTTTTCTATCAGTCTATTTTGTCAAATCAATTCCATCCATCAGAAAAGTGCTCCTTTCTTGGCTACTTACTGGGGAAACATTTTTTTAAAATATCATTTCTATCTTAGGATCTATAATAATTTTTTAAATCTTTTTCTGCTCTTCATACTTCTGGGTTTATAAGGTCAAATTTTTTCTCCTACCTCCTCCTGAGGGAAAATCTATTAAAAAGTATTTGGGCCTCTTGCATGAGCTACTTTAAAGCCTGTAGGCAAAACACAGAAAACCTGTGTTTCTTTATCATGGGTCATCTGTCTTACACACATCAATCTCTTTACTCACAGTTGAATTAATGGACTCCTATCTGGATCTACCTAACTGTGAAGAGACTAATAAAACAGACATCAGTTAATCTCTGTCTTCACTACCTTCACTGAGGTAGATGGTATATGAAATCTAGGGAGGGATTCCTTCCAGAAATAACAGTGCCTATTTTCCTGAGAATCAAACTACAATTCAAAAGTAAGTGTTTTCTTTAAAATGCAGCCGACTTTCTTGGGTGCTTCTCCGAAAGACTGGGAGAGTAAGTAGATCCTTTTGTGTGTGTGTGTAAAGATGACATGTTTTGTGCACATGCCTAGGAGGCCTTGTGTTCACATATGTCTTGTCAGCTCTGAGGATTTGGTTAAGCAAAAGCAAACAGCCCCATTTTATTAGCATTTTAGGCAACTGGAGTAGTTTCTTTACCAGTGATTACTTAGAAATGTAGACCCAGATTCTGTTTGGTGGTCCACTGGAAACAATAATACATACACATATATTTTCTTGTTCCTTCAACTCAGAAGCTGTAACAGTGACACCCCATGGTAACAAACACACTTTACACCTAAATCTTAGTTTTGAATTCAATTTTCCAGTAAAGGAAACTAAAAATCTAGAAAATCATGGCTGATTTTAGAACTGGGGCAAGAAATAAATAAGAGTTGGTGGCATCTTGCAATGCCCTCAAATAAGAAAAAGCTCAAGTAACAAGATCATGGCCTGTTAAAATGTGACACTTGCTAACTGAAAGAAATCTCTGAAAATGGAAAAAGATGTGCTTTGCAAAAAAAAATGTGTTTATGGGGATGGAATTATTATAGATTGGCAATAGTGTTCAATGGACAATATTCGTTCAAAATGAGTTTTGAGAACACTGCAAACTATTAGGATTTAAGTTACAAGAGGTAAGTGACATTATTTGCTTTTATTAGGATTTTATATTTACTACCTTTTATCAAAGATGATACATAGCATGCTTTTAATACTATTTGTTGGATTCAAAATAGATTGAATTCAGAGAGCAACAAACATTAGCTCCTGTGCCTCTGATACTTTAAGTAATAGATATTACATACCTTATAAAAATTTTTATATTTCTATATGAAAAATTCTAAATTTCTAATTTTACAATTTTTGTTATTCTTGAAATAATTTGGCCACATAATTTTTAATTGTCTACATTAGCTTAAATACAAGTTTGCTACATATACCAATCTTTTATTCATTTATACATTCTCTAGGCAATTGCAATAAATCTAGCCTGTTTACTATCTCCCAAACATCAGATGTCTCAAAGGACCCCAATTAGATTCTGCATTTTATTCAATCAAATACAAATTTTATGTTATGAAGATGCCTGATCATAATATTTATGTGACAGGGATGCTAATACATGATAATCTAATAATCTTGTCCTGAAAGTTCAAATTCATATTAATTGCTTGGTCTAAGATATCTCTTTATGCAAACTTACTCAGACTATTCTGATTATTTACCTTTATAAAACCCTAGCACACTTAAAATCTTTTTATATGTTAATCATATATTTTATATGTTTCTCAGGCTTCCACTGAAGAATGGAAAAATAATACTGTAAATATATTCACATAATTTTTTTCCAAAAGAATGTTTAACGACTAAGAAATGACATGGTTAAAATAAGATTATGCATTTTAAAATTTTAATGTAAATTGTGGTACTATTTCAAAACATTAGAATGATCAAGTCTCATAACTGTATGGACATGAAAGCTTGGTCAAGTCCCATCTATCCGAGAGATAAGGAATCTCCTAACCATTGAATATTTCTAGGGCTTAGTTGAAAAGTTCATCTGTAATTTTGGAATATGTCAGACAAATGAAATGTCAAAAGTAATCATGAAATTAGGTAGCTGTGACAAGTCATCAGCACCCACATAATGAGCGGATGTTAAACAGACCCTCCATTTTCTCTAAAGAGGAACAGAGAGCTGTGCATTGAACTATGACAGAAGATGAAATGATTAAAAGAACCCTCTCTTTAAAAACTAAAAGCAACTAGGAAGTTTAGATTGAGGATATTCTATAGGGATAGACTCAACGGAGATATTACTGAATGTTTGTGGATTATTATTTTTTCTTTTTTGGGGAGGAAGAGTAGCTAAATTTATAAGATTACAATGGTGCTGTTATTGTAGGTGATATGTTTATTCTCTCCACTCTGCTGCAGCTGCTCAAGAAAAATAAAGCATTTATTTAGAATTAATATAAATAAAAATAACAAAATTTTTCCTATAACTGCTAAGAGAGAAACTGAGTCTAATAATTTGTAGTTATACTTTAAGGTGTGATCTTTCAGATATACAGAATTATTCCTGATTGGCCATGGGTTGGTTTTCTGCCTTACAAGCCACCTGTCTTAGGCTTCCTCTTATCAGCTATATATGATTTAAAAAAAAAAAAGACTTGACAAGTGAAAAATTATAACTTGTGAATGGTTACCCCCCAAAAAAAAACTTAATAGAGAGAATATCCCTCCAAGTGGAGTCTTCATTAAGTGCCCTTTGTGAAAAGGGTTGTTGCACCAGGTTCTTAAAAGATTTGTCACACTTAGTTTATCAAAGAAAATTCCTCAGCAGAAGGTCAGCAGAAAATTCCTCAAGAGGAAGGCAGCTCAAGACCCCGGGGAGCCCAGTACAAACAGGTAAAGATGGGGAAGTGTGTACCAGAAACAGAATAATGAGTAAAACATTAAAAGATGTTCTTGAGAAACCAGATAAAGAAAATGCAGTGGTTTTCCAGGTTATTCCTGGGACCTTTAAGGTATTCACAATTGTCTTATTTTCTTTTTTATACTGAGTTCTAGTAGGTCAATGTAGCATTTAGAAAGGCAAAGTATCTGAAATTGAAGATACAAGGAATGTGCATTAAAACTTCAAATCACCACAATTGGATATTCAGCAATAATAGAACATTAGTGTTTCTGTGTTGTTTCTTACAGATAGACAGTGCTGTTTCTTACAGATAAACTAGTTTCACCATTTGAGTAGAACTATCAGATGATTTTTAAAATCAAAGAGATAAAGGATTCAGAATGAATCAATGCAAATCTATAGCACAAATATTCCTTAGAGTTTTCTGGAACAAGAATTATTAGTTAATGTAAGGAGATAAGATTTTTTAAAAGTCTATATCAATCCAACATTTTTGAGGCATAACAAAGGATTTAGTATCTTATACAATTTTCTTCACTAGGGAGAGAGGTGAGAAGAGGAGGCAAGCTTAGGATGCTCTACCAAAGTGCAGAAATGTGATTCCATCAAAAGGGACATTTCCATAATGAGTTAGTTTTTCAACTGAGAAATATTATGTTTTGTCTTGTAAACCAGAGTTCCCAAAGCATGTGGGATATATAAAATTAGAGATTGTACAATAGTGTCAGTGAATTTATTTAGCTCCTAATATAAATTCCGTAAAGCAAATTGGAACCCCTTGAGCTACTGTATAGAATACTCCACTGTCAACAAGATAATATGCCCCATGCTGTTATTTTATTATTTCCCAAACCACATCATCATATTTTCTAGTTATGTACCTGTGTATTATGTTACAATGGAGGAGTTTTCTTAAGTCTATAAAAGTTGGCAAAATTTTAATAAATCAAATGTACAAAATAGTTACTAAGAAAGACAAAATTTCCAACTCCAGTATAGGAAAAAATAATAGATATAGAAATGCATAACATTTCTAAAATAAATGAATTGAAAAATTGAGAAAATCCACCATCTATTACTTCTTATTTTGCTTCTGGGCATTGCACTATTATTGATTTAAAAAGAAGAGGTTCAGCCTGGTGTGGTGGTGCATACTTATAATCCTAACACTTGAGAGGCTGATACAGGAGGATTGCAGGTTTAAGGAGAACCTCATCAACCTAGCAAGTCTCATCAACCTAGCAAGATCCTTCTTCAAAATAAAAATGAAATAGGGCTGGGGATGTAGCTCAGAGATAGACTACCCCTGGGTTCAATTCCCGGTGCTATAAATACATGGATACATACACATACATACATACACACATACATAAAATAAGAGGCTCAAAAAACTAGGAATGAAAGGTAACTTCCTCAATATGAAAGCATCTACAAAATATTAGTGCTTTGTATATAATAGTAAAAACTGATGACTTCTATTAAAGTTTTAAGAAAATGAAAAATACAAGAAAAATGTTTTTCATCTGACCACTTACATTTAATATTCTTTTTTATATATTTAAAAAAATTTTATTGGTGCATTGTAGTTATACATCTTAAGAGAGTACAGATTGGTAGAGTAATACACATAATATTTTTATAAAAGATTTATCTATGGCAGGTTGTAGTGGTGCACACTTGTAATCCCAGTGCTTGGGAGGCTGAGACAGGAGGATCGTACAGGTTCGAAGCCAGCCTCAGCTACTTAGTGAGGCTCTCAGCAATTTAGTGACACCTTGTTTCAAAATAAAGTATAAAAATAAGTCTGGCAGTATAGCCCGGAGGTAGAAAAGCCCCTGGGTTCCACCCCCAGTACCAAGAAAATAAATAAATAAATAAAATAAATGATTTATCCAGTAATAAGGCAATAAAAAGGAAAAACTCTATAATGAAAGTATAAAGAAATTTTTCTCTTATTAAAAAACACCATAACTGTCTATAGAAATCTAGTTAAACCCATGAAAAAAGAGGGGATAGAGAGTAGTGAGGCCTGAACCCAGAGTTGTATAACCACTGAGTTACACTCCCAGTGCTTTTTATTTTGAAATATAATCTAAGTTACTGCACACTGGCTTACACCTGCCATCCTCCTCCTCTCTCAGCCTCCCAAGTTCTATGATAATATGCATGTCTGGGACCCACTCTTTTCTTTTCTTTTTCTTTCTTTTTGTTTTTTTAGAAATTGTAAGGTGAAACTGGATGTAGTGTTACACTTGGGATCATGAGAGAGAAGAATTGCAGGTATGAGGATAGCCTCATAAAGAGAGCCAAAATTCTCAGCAGCCTAGAAAAACACTATTTCAAAACAAAAAAAGAAAAGGGTGTGTGTAGCTCAGAAATAGAATGGCCCTGGGTTCAATCTTCTGTATAACACACACACACACACACACCACAAATATAAAGTGATTGGGAAACAGATGATCAATGTACTGATATATACTAACAACACTAATAAATTAAATTTTAAGAAATGATAGTTATAAAGCATATGCATATAAAATAATAAATTTGAATTACATAATCTGATGAAATGTCAGAAATAAATTTGGATATTTGACCTATATTTAGAGCATAAGATATAATAATTTATGTTAATTCTCCATATTGACGTATATATGCAATTTTTTGTAGAAATTTACATATAATTCTATATATATGTCTTATAAAAGGGTGAAGATCCTAGGATTTCCACACAAAATTTGAAGGAAAAAAAGATCAAATTTAGAAAACTGAGATCATCTAGTATCAAGACTTATTGTAAAGCTATAATTAGGATGGGATTTTAGTGGCCTTACACAATTAGATCAATATTATCAAGTAAAGAGTTAATGCAGACAAATATGGATTATTGATTGTGACAAGACACAAAAGTAATACAATAGATATTCTATAATCTTTTCATCAAATGATCTTGAACTTGTGGATATTCTATATGTTTAAAAATAATGCTTTAAAGTTAGGTATTGTGATTCCTCCTGTATGGTGTTTATTGTATGTCTATGAGAAATGATCTTTGTGATTCTATGGGCATTGCATTGAATCTATAGATCACTTTTGAAAGTATGACCATTTTAATGATAATTATTCTGCCTATCAATGAACATGGAAGATCTTTCCATCTTCTAAGATCTTTGATTTCTTTTTTCAGTGTTTTATAATTTTCTTCATAGAGGTATTTTTACCTCCTTGGTTAAGTTTCTTCCTAAGTATTTTTTTATGGGAGATCATGAGTGGAAGTGTCTTCTGAATTTCTTTTTCAGTGGATTTATGGTTGGTATACAGAAAAGCTTCTGATTTTTTAAGATTGATTTTGTATCCAGACACTTTGCTCAATTTATTGATCAATTCTATAAGCGTTTTGGTTGAGTTTGTTTGGTCTTCTAAGTATAGTATCATGTCTTCTGCAAATAGTGAAAGTTCTTCTTTTTTTATTTGTACTCCTTTGATTTCCTTTTCTTGCCTTATTGCTCTGGCTAGAGTCTCAAGTACTATACTAAAGAGAAGTAGCAGACATAATGCTAAGTAAGGTTAGTCAGGCACAAAAAATAAGAAATTGAATGTTTTCCCTAATATGCAAAAGCTAGGGAGAAATGGGTAACAGGAGGAACTCTAGATAAAGAAGGAGATCCTATAGAGGAGCAAATAAGGTAGCCTAATGTAGGGGACGGGAGGGGGAAAGAGGGAGACTTTCTAAAGCACATGATGTACTTAAACAAATATATCAAAGTCAATCACTAAGCCAAGCTTGGGAAGGAGAGATGGGGAGGGAATGGGGTGAGGATCAGGTAAGGGCTAATTGGGTGAAGTTTTTTTTATCCCATTAAGATGTATGACTACAATGCACCAATAGAAAATTAAAAAAAATAAATAAAAATAATGCTAAAACACATTTCACATCATATACAAAAATTAACTTCAACAAAACCTTAGACCTAAATGTAAAACTCAAACTCAGACTTTTTAAGACAAAAATCTTTGTGTTGTTTAGTTAGAAAAATTGTCTTAAATATGATTTGAAACATATGATTTAGAGAACAAATTAACACACTGAACTTCATTTAGTAAAAAATAAAAAAGAAAACAAGACAATTTGGTGGTTTCTTAAAGTAAATCATACATCTACTATATGATCTAAGCATTCAATACTTATATAACTGCTCAAAAGGAAATAATTAATTCATATAGAACTGTGTACAAGAATGTTATAGCAGCTTGATTATAATGGTCACAACCAAGAAACAATCCTAAATGTCCATCAACACTGAATGAATAAATACAATATGGTACATACATAAGAGTGAGATGTGAATCCATGATTTAAAAAAAAAGCCATGTTTATATGAGTTTGTAATCTGAAGATTGTGAGTTCGAGCCTCACACGGGGCACCAGACTGACGGGTCCAGCCCGTCTGCCGTGGGGCTGAGCAGGAAAATGAGTGCCAATGGCTGGAACAGAAACACACCAGCCGGGAGTCAAGTCAAGCAGGATCTCGTTTATTTCTCTCAGGCAACCCAATTTAAAGCAAAAAACCACAAGGGGGATTTCCAACAGGAAACTATTCTAACCTATCAAGCTAAAGGTCACTCTTGCATGTGCAAAGCACATAACTTGCAGCCAATCATTGTACAATGCACGAGGGGTTCACGAGCACAGAAGCATTATTTGAGCCAATAAGGCTCAACATTACCAAATTGGGCTCGCGGGGGCAAGGAGAGTAGTTACGCCCTCCATATCTACTGGGCACTACATGTTGCAGATTCATTCATCAGAAGTTCAGGCGGTTGTGCAGACCTGCGCTAGACCTACATGTAGCTGATTCATCAGAAGTTCTGTCAGGTGGTTGTGCAGACGTCAACATATATGTGTAACAGTATGGATGAATCTCAAAAATAATTATTTGAGTTAATAAAAATCAAACAAACAAAATGAATGCTTTCTAATGTGTAATGACAGCTCAATGGTTGCTTGGCAAAATCTTGATATCCTTCTTTTATGCCATTATATTTGTTTTACAGCAATTATATATTTTCTGTATTATATGTATTCCTTCTTTTTTAGCATGTAGTAACACAGCATGCACAATTTTCTGTATAATAAATATTTGTAATCTCCCTAAAGTGTTCCTTAAGACTGAACCACAATAGACATTTCTAATTGGGGGTATAGGGATGTGGAGGAGAGTTACTCCTTTAACATAACAATTCTTCATTGAAGTAGTTTCTCTTTCACTGTTTGCAGAGTGCCAACACTAGTATTTGTCTTAATAATTAGTATCTGAATTCATTTGTTTTACCAGAAGCTCATTACAAGTTTATTGAAAAGACCGAATGGCTTCCATTCCAATCATCAAGGCTATGTTATTTTTCATTTTGGTGTATCCCACTTTCTCTGGTGAGTAATTTTTCTCTTAGTCATTGGAAAATTTTTGATCATTGAGTAGTTATCCAAAATTAGGCCAACTATGAATAACAATTTCACTGATGAGCCTGATGAAGATTTTTCTTAATGCCAATTTTCATCAATGAAAAAGCAGGAGCACTTCTTCCCCTTTTTCTTTTAGTACTGGAGATGAACCCAAGGACAGCCTACCTCTGAGAAACCCTCCATTGTTTTTTATATTTTCTTTTGAGGCAGAGTTTCACTAAGTTAAATTACGAATGCCTAAGGATGACCTCAAACCTAAGATCCTCCTGTCTCAGCCTCCCAAGGACGGGGATTACAGGCATACACTACCATCCCAACTGGCAGGGAAGTTTGGAAAAAGCAATAAACAATAGATTAGATGTAATGAATATGACTGAAGATTCTACTTCTTTAATGCTGAACACCCTTATGAAAGATACTGTTCTTACCCTAATTCTGGGCTCTTATCTGCAAAGTGAGTAAATTACTTGTTTTTTAACAGAATTGTCAAAGAATTATATAAACTATCATCTGAGAGTGTGTGAAATTGGCCAGATTTACAAGAGGTATAAGTCAATGATTTAGATACAGATTTAAGGGCTTTTAAATTTGTTTAGCTGTTCAGATCTTGTTTGGGTTTCAGAAAGACATGACTGTACATGCATAGTTCATTTTTTTTTGTGTGTGTGGTACTGGGGATGGAACTGAAGGGCATCCTCTGAGTTATACCCCTAGCCTTATTTTTTAGTCTTTGTATTTTTGAAACAGGGTCTCACTGAGTTGCAAAGGGTCTAAGCAGCTAAGCCTGTTCACGAACTGCAATCCTCCGGTCTTAGCCTCCTGAATGCTAGAACTTTATTTATTTTTTTTTTCCAAAAAAAGAGAATAGTACTTTTTTAGATAGCTATTTTTCAAACAATAGGTCACTTATTTTTATTGTTTTTAACCTCTTCTCTGTATTCAGGTACCCTCTCTGGAGTTTCAGAAAATAGAGAACAACATCAGGTGAGCTCATTTGAATGGCTAAAATATTAAATTTTCTATTTGTATGGCATTAAAGTACATTATTATATATTTTTCTCTTTCAGTACAGTGTTATATTAATTTTTTATTGGTGCAGTGTAGTCATACATTTTAATGGAATACAAGATGGTAGAGGCATACATGCACACATGACCTAATTAGCCCTTCTCCAATTCCCACCCCATCTCCTCCCCCTTCCTCCTTCCCATGTTTGCTTAGTGATTGACTTTAATATGTTTGTGAATGTACATTAGGGAATTTTCCTCTTCCCCCTCCCATCCCCCTCAGTTAGGTCACCTTATTTTCTCATCTATGGTTTCTCCTTCTTTGTTTAGAGTTCCTCCTATGACCCATTTTCTCCCTAGCTTTACGAGAACATTCAATTTCTTATTTTTTGTGGCCGACAAATTTCACTTAGCATAATGTTCTTCAGCTTCTTGGATAGGCAGAATAAATATCATAAAAATGGCCATACTTCCAAAAGTGATTTACAGATTCAATGCGATACCCATTAAATTACCAAGGTCATTCCTCACAGACAGAAAAATCGTCCTTAAATTCATTTGAAACACCACCAACAAACCCCAGAATAGCCAAAGTAGTACTCAGCCACAAAAACTGTGCAGGAGGCATCACAATACCTGACTTTATATTATAAAGTCATAGTAATAAAACAGCACGGTATGGTACTGGCACAAAAACAGATACATAGACTAATGGAGCATAATAGAAGACTCAGAGACAAATATGCACACTTAGAGCCAATTGATTTATGGCAAAAGGGTCAAAAACATGCACTAGAAAAATATAGCCTCCTCAACAAATGGTATTGGCAAAACTGGTTAACCATATGCAGAAAAATGAAAACAAACCCCACTTTCTTGCCCTGTACAAGAAATGTTAGATTTTTAGCAGAGTCAGGAGATAGCAAGAATCAGGCAGTGCTACATTGTTTGAGGAAGTATGTGAGCAGAGATTCTGTGTTGGTGAAATGGTATGCAAGTGAACTTCATGCAACAGTGTAAGAGTAGTATAGATGTGAAATTGAAAGATCTTTGCAGCTGAAAACATCATAATCTGACCCTTGTAAAAGATGATGTGGAGATACATTGAAGCTGGGAATATTTATTTAGTCTAACCCTAAAAAAAAATAAGCTGGGCAGTGGTGTTGGCAAAACTTCAGAGATTCAATGCAGATTTTTGGAGTCATTAAAAGTAGCTATAATCACACTATTTAGATAATTACTGCAATTTTCCTGTGATAGATGACAGTAGCTGAGAATAAGTGAAAATGACAATAAAATGTATGAATAGGACTTGTGCTAAGGCTACAATTATTTCTTCATTCAAAAATACTTAGCCTTTTTATGTGTCAGGAAGTATTCTGATATTTCAATTACAACATTCAAATGAGAATATACTGATGATTGCTATTCTGATTGGGATTAGATAGAATCTCAGTATAGTTTTTATTTGCATCTCCCTGATTGTCAATGATGTTGAACATTTTTTTCATGTATTTATTGGTCATTTGTATTTCTTCTTTTGTGAAATAACTGGTTCTACTGTACATTTCTTAATTGGTATTTTTATTTTAGGGTTAAGTCTTTTAAGTTATTTGTATATTCTAGATATTAGTCCTCTATCAGAGGAGTAGCTGGCTGGGTCTTTTTCCATTCTGTAGGTTCTCTCTTTAGACTCTTCATGGTTTCCTTTGCTTGAAACTCTTGGTGGGTCTCATTGCTTATCAATTCTTGTCTTTCATTATTTCTTTCCATCTTTTTTTTTTTTTTGCAGTACTAGGGATGGAACCCAGGGGCATTCGACACCCAAGATATACCCCCCCAGCCCTATTTTTTATTTTGAAACCAGGTCTCACTGAGTTGCAAAGGGACTCACTAAGTAGCTAAAGCTGTCCATGAAACACAGTCCTGTCTCAGCCTTCCAAATGCCGGGATTACAAGCGTGCGCCACCATACCTGGATTCAATTTTTGTTTTAACTTTCTGAGCTTTGGAGGTTTTATTGGTGAAGTTTCTACTAGAACCTATATGTTGGAATTTTGATCCTATGCCCACCTGTAGTAATTTCAAAGACTTTGGTATAATTCCCATGTCTTTGATTAAACTTGAGTTGACTTTTGTACAGAGTGAGAGATAGATAACCAGCTTTCCCAGCCCTATTTGTTGAAAAGGCTGTCTTTTCTCCAGTGCATGTATGTGTTTGGCACCTTGCTGCCACAGATGTGGAGAAATAGCAACTTTTATACACTACTGGTGGGATTGCAAATTAGTAAAGTTGCTATGGATATCTGTGGGGAAATTTTTCAGAAAACTGGGAATGGATCCACCATTTGATTTATCTATGCCAATCCTGAATATCTTTCCAAAAAGATTGAAATCAGAATCTTATATTTATACATGTATACTATGTTTATTGCAGAACAATTCACAATAACCATATTGTAGAACCAACGTTGGTATCCATCAACAGATGAATAGATTATAAAATTATGGGATATACACACAACGGATTTCTACTCAGGAATCAAGAGGATCAAAATTATGTCATTTGCAGGAAAATGGATGGACCTGGGAACATTATATTAAGTGAGATTAGCCAGTCACAGAAAGTGAAAGGTCATAGGCAGAAGCTAGGAAGTATTTGCATATATTAGACATTAGATATTAGACATTAGATAAAGAAGGAGGAACTCCAGTGCAGTGAAGGAGGGTGTCTAGGGCAGGGTGGTGGAAGAGGGAGTGAGAATTAATAAAGAAAAAACTTTCACTGATGTTATGTGCATATGTGAAATTACCAATGACAATCTCAGTATCATTTATGGGGAAGGGGAGGAAGTGGGGAGAGAGCCAGGGAGAAGCTCACCAATTGTTTTGTGCATATATATTCCTAATACTCTGAACTATATTATGATGTGAGACTATAATGTGCCAATAAAAGTATTTATGATGACCCAGAAAAAATAAACAAATTAAAGTATCAATTATTCTAATAAAAAAGACAAATAGTTTTGGACATCAGGGTGCTCACTGTGTGTAGACGATGGTATACTCTATTTTTGTCATTATTGTTATTTATTTTAAAATGTCTCTGACTTTTATAGCCTGACTGTGCTAAGTACCAATGGATAATGAAAGGTTGCACTATTGAATATTTTCCTGTTTGTGGATCAGATGGCAAGACATATAGCAATATGTGTATGTTTTGCCAGGAAGCTAGGTAAGTAACAAAATTTATATATTTGCTTATCTTAAATAATAATAGCTTGTTCAAGAATTCTAGAAAAATTAACATTGGAAATAACTCAAACAACCCACTTAAAAAACTTGGGCTCTAACTCTGTAGCTATAGACAGAAATCTTTAGTTTTGAAGAGGTTTGTTGTGACGTTATCTTTATAATTATTCTCACTTGTCAAAATGTCACATTAAAATTAATCAGCTAATCTACCAAGAAAGATAGTCATACATTAATTACTTTACCTGAATACAGTTGTTGTTGCTTTTTAAATTATATAACAACAATATATTTATTACAAAAGCAGTTTGTCATTTCAGTCTCCTTAGCAAATTTCTTTTATTTTTCTGTCCATACATTGTGTTCTGTGTGTGTGTGTTTGCATGCGCACACGCGTGCAGTATGCACGTATACGTGTTACTGGGGATTAAACCCAGAGCCATTCTAACTCTGAGATATACCTCCAGTACTTTTTATTTTTTCTTTTGAGTCAGGATCTAGGTAAGTTGCCAAGGCTGGTCTCGAGTCTACTATTATTCTGTCTTAGCCTCCCAAGTACTGGGATTACAGACCTATGCCACCATGGCTGGCTCCTTCCCCACATTTTATCCACCCATGATCACAGATCAGCCAAGAAAACAAAATGACTTGAGGTAGAATGAAACTGTATGGCAGGAATGCATCTTAAATATTGTACTATGGACATAAATTTAAACATTGTGTTATTCTATTACCTTTCACTTAAGTTGAATCTATTCACACAGTCATTTGGTCACAAATGCATATTCAATTGTGTCTTAATTTTGACAAAATCATTTATAATCAATTATAATCAAGCAATGGAATAAAACAGATTTCTCTCTCATGGAGATGAATAAAATATCATAGCCTAGCCTGATGTGGTGGTGTGTGCTTGTAATCCCTGCACTTGGGAGGTGGAGACAGGAAGATCACGCAGGTTCGAAGCCAGCCATGCTGGCTTAAGAGACCCTGTTTCCAAATAAAAAGTACAAAATAGGTCTGCGAGTGTAGCCCAGAGGTAGAAGGGTTTCCAGGAACTCCAGTACCACATTTTAACATGCACTGTGTGAATTTAATTTAGGGCATAGAAGGTTGATTTATAAAATACCATAGCCTAGCCAGGCGTGGTGGCGCACGCTTGTAATCCCCGCGATTGGGAGGCTGAGACAGGAGGATCGCACAGGTTCGAAGCCAGCCTCAGCTACTTGGTGAGGCTCTCAGCAACTTAGAGTGACCCTGTTTCCAAATAAAATATAAAAAATAGGTCTGGGATTATAGCCCGGAGGTAGAAAAGCCCCTGGATCCTACAACCAGTATCACAAAAATGAAATAAAATAAAATATCATGTCTTAAAGATTTGCTTATTGTGCAGTGATCAGAAGAGGGAAAGGAAGGAGAGATGATGTTAGAGGAAGAAATCCAGGAAATCAGGGTTAGCAGGACATTTGACATGGCTGGAGTTATCATTAGAGAAACTTCAGGTCCATGAAGCACTGGCAGCTAAGGGTCTGCTCTGTTCCATAGGTAGTTAAGAGGCAAGAGGGACACATTTTAGTTGAGAGTCAGAAAATATTAAAATCTGGTTGAATGGTCATCCAGTCTTTGAGGTATATTTTTTTAGCATCTGTCCCAACGTATAGTTCCTCCAAAGCAAAATGCTACTAATAAGTCAGTGTGTGGATAGCAAGGTCAGGATCAGGACAGTAGAGTATAGATAAAAACTATTATATTCTACAAAATTTTAACATGCACTGTGTGAATTTATTTTAGGGCACAGAAGGTTGATTTGTTCTTTAAAAACACTCTTTGCAAGTCGAAACACATGTTTTTACAGAAGCACTTTGAGCAAGGGCAGCTACACATACCAGCATTATGCAGGTCTGGGCACTTTGGGGAATATATTTCAGAATGCTTAGTCCTTTAGAGAAAAATCTTCATTGTAAGTAATCATGGTGGCTTCACGTAATGACCTATATGTATCTTTCTCTTTTCTCTTTTTAGGAAACATGGTGGCCAACTTAAATTTAATCATTATTTGGGATGCCGATTCTTTGATGTAGCTTTAAATATAAAATGATTTCTATTGCTTTTCTTGTTGTTAAGGAATCTAGAATATTTTTGCATAGGGTTAGGAAACTCAGCTCATGTAAAATATGATTTACATGACTTTGTATATTAAGACTTAAAATATTATAAAATCAGCATTTCCCACTTGATATGTTTTTAATGAATGTCTTGCTTTAGAAAACATTAAGACTCAAATAATTTCTTGAAAACAATGATCTGCTGAATAAAAAGATTAACATGCAAAAGTGTAATATGTTTCATGGGTTTCTTGTCTCTGTCACATTTTGATCCCTGAGTTGAAAGGAACCCAATGGATATCTAAAAGGGCGGCTTGCAGTTATAAAAGAATCAGTCCTTTTACAAAGCTCTTGCAAGAAAACTGCTATCACAAAATTGCTTATATTACCAGGAACATTATAGTTGTTCAAGAAGTTGTGTAAATGAGTTCTGTAAGAGTAATCTAAAATGGTAGATTACTAAAGTTCTGTTGTAAATGAAGTAAGTCCAGTGAAGCTCATTAGCCACCCTATCTGGACCTTCTGAAACTTGACCTTAGTTTTCTCCTGTTGTATTTGTCACCTTTCAGAAGGAGTTGTACAAAAAGGCACGGATTGACATTTTCTTAAAGGTATTCTTTAATCACAAAAGGGAAATTCTTACTAATTTTATATATCTTACCTTCAAAAAGTACATAGAAGTTCTATATATTTATTGTTTTTGTTGTATTTTTCTTTGCAATCTGAGTTAGATATAATTAAATCCAATTTTATTTTTGCTTTTGGTAATGAGAAACTGGAACTTAGGGTTGTAAATATTCTAAATGTGCTATTACAATAAAAATATGTTTATTAAATAGCATAACTTTTGTATAAGTTTAAGGAATAGAGAGGCGGCCTAAAATGAGTTTCTGTGGCTATAAACTGAGTGTCTTTGTGCAAATAAAGAAATAGGCAAGAGCATATGTACATTTTTATTATCTAATTGGGTAGAATAGAAAATAGTTATATTCAGACTCATCACACATTTTAAATGAAGGTATTTTTTGAATTTTAGTTATTTAGATAAAGGGCCTTTTAGGAATACAACAAACAGTTCACTATAATAAAAAATTCCTGAATGAAAAAGAATATTAGATATATTTAGTCCATTAATATTTCAAAGATATACAGTAGAAATATTATAAAGATGATCTTAATTTGTGGGGGGGGGAGTGAGTTACTGAGGTTTCTTTAATTTGAAGTAGATCAAATTTTGTTTTGTACATTTTAAACATTGATTTTATTGTATATTTTCTAAAGTTATACTTAAAGATGTTTCAATACTAATTTTAAATACTTTTAATTTTTAATTTTTTTCTATGTTAGTCAAAGTATGTCACTACTAGAATGGCTGTGCATAAATAAAAATCACATATTTTGAGGTATATTATAAGCAATTTTACCTATCAAAAGATGTTTATGGACAATTGATCTCTGATTTAGTTCAGTGCCTCACTCAACTGGTAAGGTAAATAAAGACATTCACATTAATGGTAGGCATGATATGATAGAAACTAGAAATCAGATATCCTGCTTAAGATTATCATGTATTTATGTGTAGTATAAGGTTTGAAATTAAGGTCTAATAATTGGTGTTGCATTGACATCTTTGAACTGTACAGCCCCAAAGTCCTAACTATGAGTCTCCATGATCTTGTCAGACATACTTCCCTCCAATGGAAAGGCCTTCCCAGCAGATTAGTTGCTTTATTAGCAGAAACATTTGCACTTTACCCAGTCCTCAAACTAAGGGTTGCTTAGAACTAGCTTTCTGCTAGTTCTCTAATTATTTGAAAACACCAACACATATAATTATACAAGAAATAGAGGCCTGCCCCTCACAGCCTCTACTTGTTTAATCTCTTCTGTCTTTCCATTTTTTATTATAATTATATAATTATACACAATAGAGAGATTCACGGTGTTATATCTATACATGCACATAACATAATCTGGTCGCTTTCTTTTGTAACCTTCATTTGGCCTTGCGACATGTGCAGTGTCTTCTTGCCTCAGGCACTGAATGTTTGTGAACAATACACAGCTGTCCATCTCATCCGTCTAGTGTTGGATGTCATGGTTTTGTCTATCTCCAGAAGCCCAGGAAGGGTTCCCTTCCTTTGAAATAGGGTCAACCGGCAACAAATAAAGCACTATCCATGATAGAAAATAATAGTAGATGGACATCTGGATCTACACAGAAAAGTGAAGAGAAATAACAAGGCAAATAAACGGACAACTTATAAATTATAAAAATTTCTATAAAAATAAATGTTTAAAGCTTTAATTAAAAATACGCATTCTGGTGTTTTTAACATATGTGGAAAGAAAAGGAATGGTAATAATAACACAATGGCTGAAAATGAAGAAATGGAAATATGTTGTTTTAAACTTCTTATATATGATGTGATGCAATATTGCTTGAAAAAGGAAAAAATACATCAAAATTCATACTGTAAACCCTAAAACAACGTCTTCAATTAAACAAGGAGTTATATGCAGTAATTCAACAAAGTAGACAAAATAGCCCATGAAAATAGTCAATTCAAAAGTAGGAAGAAAGAAAAAGGAAACACATAGAAAAATGGTGAATTAAAAATAGTAAAATAGCCAGGCGTGGTGTTGCACGCTTGTAATCCCCACGCTTGGGAGGTGGATAAAGGAGGATCGCGCAGGTTTGAAGCCAGCTGTGCTGGCTTAAGAGACTCTGTTTCCAAATTTTAAAGAATGTATAAAATAGATCTGGGTATGTAACCCGGAGGTAGAAGGGTTCCATCCCCAGTACCACCAAAAAAAAAAAAAAAAAAAAAAAAAAGTAAAATGGCAGACTGGAAACTGATCAACATTAGTCATATTACCTGCAAGTAATTTGATCACTTCCATCTTAAAAGAGATGTTGACATCTCATATCAGATTGGAGTTTTTTAAAAAGTGAGAAATATATTCTGGTCAGAGGAGGAACACATTAATTAGAAATCACACACATTATAAGTAAAGGGATGGGGAAAAATATACCAGGAAAAAGGTTTAGGCTGAGGGCAAGATGGGATGCCCCCTCCTTCCAGCCATATGTCTTCTCAGTTGGAGGGAAAATTGGATGGTAGAGCCTCTGGATTCTCCTCTGGTATGTATTTTAGGCAATTGCAAATGGTTTGACCCTAGATCTTTAAAGAGAAAGAGGCTTATGTTCTTTTGTAATGCTATTCGGTTCCAGCGCCAATTATACGCTCAAGAAACATGGTCTTAAATGAAAGCCTTAATTTTAACAACTACTAGCTACATCTTTTCTGGAATGATCAGGAAAAATAGACATTATTTCCTTACATTCAGGCCTTTGTGATCCTAACAGACAGCCTTGACTTTTCCAAAACTTGCAAATTAGGTTAATTATGACAATGGTAAACCTATCATCTCCCTTTTGGGCTCCAGTTCCAGGGATAAAGCAAAACCCCTGATAGAACTATTATAGGAATCCACTAGCACTCAGATCCATTAACCAAAGCCTTTGCCCCTCTACCAGAGAACCCACAGCTAAAGTCTAACAAGTGCCCTCTTCCACCATATTCTGGATTCCTACTTTTCAGATATATCCTATATAGGAGGTAGCAGGCCAAGGAGACAACCTATTATAGTAGAAGCACCTTTTCTATGCAGGATCTTAAGTAAAATGTGAAAAGAAAATCTTAGATGACACTGAGTGGTATATTAAAGAGTTAAAAATTTGTCTACTGTGATTCCTCTACATAATCTGTATTGGGATTATAATACCTCTGTGGGAATTTAGGCAAGAGATCACCTGGTATGTTTTAAGGGAGCAAGCAGCACAGCCAGGTAAGTCTGTAAATTATAACAAACTGGCTACCATAGATAATGGCCCCAGTAAAAACTCCACAGCCTTCATACAGGTCTCAAAAGGCTTTTATTAAATTCACTACCCTGAGACTTAACTCCTCTAAAGGGACATTAGTTCTAAATGATAGATTCTTCACTCAATTTGCCCTGAACAACAAAACAGCCTCTTTTTTTTTTTAATAACCAAGACCAAGATAAAGAGATAAAGAATAAGGAAAGGCAGGCCCAACAATTGGCTGCTTTAAAGGTCTGACAGTCAATTCCAGACTGATATCCCCCCCCCACACACACACACCCTAGGAAATCTAGTCCCAAGGAAACTGCCAGCTACTGTAGGAAGCCTGAACACTGGTAAAGCAAACATTTGGAGGAGACAAAGAGCCCTAAGAACTATGTCCTCTATGCAAATGCCAGATTTCTGGAGGAAAGACTCTTCCAAGGACCAAAGGGTCCCCAGGGCAGATCTCCCTTTGTTGGCAAAGACTGAAGATGCCCTTTTTTCCAGTTGGCTCACACATCAGAGATCACCATCAAAGAAACAGAACCCACGTCAACCTTGGGTCTAACAAGTAGGATCCCACATTTTCTTTAAATTAAAGACCTGCCCAGTCTCTGCTAAATTCCAGTTCTGGAATCCTTTTCTCTTTATGTCATGTCAGGCAATAAGGATAAATAAAAGATCAACAAAATGACAATGTTTTCATTAAAATATTTTAGTGTTAGATGGATGTGGTGGCACATGCTTCCAATTGAAGCGCTTGGGAGGCTGAGACAGGAGGATTGCACAGGTTCCAAGTCAGCTCCAGCTCTTAGTGAGGCTCTCAGCAACTTAGTGAGACTCTGTTTCCAAATAAAATATAAAATAGGTCTGGGAGTGTAGGCCAGAGGTGAGAAAAGCCCCTGGGTTCCACTCTCAGTAACACACACACACACACACACACACACACACACACACACACATTCTATTGTTTATTTATTCATTTATTCAGCAGTACTGGAAATTGACTCAGGGACACACTACCTCTGAGCTATATCCCCATTTTGTTTTTATTTTTTATTTTGAAACAGGGTCTCATTATTCTGAGGCTGATCTCGAACCTGTGATTCTTTGTCTCAGCCTCTCACGTACTACGATTATGAGCAGACACCACCACGCTTGGCTATTATTTATTAAAATATTTTAATTTATTAAAATTAAATTAAGTTAATTTCAGTAGCTCTTAAGTGTTTTGTGTTAAATTTATTCCTGTTTCATTTTTTTGCTACTAGGTTGTTCATCAATTGTAGATAAAAATGTCACTGATTTTTACACATTGATTTTTGTAGACTGAAAATTTGTTGGGCATTTTTATGTTCTCTAGCAGTTGAGTGGTGTTTTGTGTTTTTTTAAGGGGTTTTTATATACATGAGCATGTTATCTGAGTATGAAAATAATTTTACTTCTTTCTTTCCAATTTAGATTCCTTTATTTGTTTTTATTATCAAATTGCTCTGCCTAGAACTTCTAATATTTTGTTCAATAGAAGTTGTAAAAGCGTGCATCTTTGTCTTATTCCTGATTTTAGAGGAATAATAGTCTCATAATCTTGAGTAAAATGATGTTAACTGTTGTGTTTTTGCTCGTTATGTTTAAGAAGGGTCCTTCTAGTCCTAATTTGTTGAGTGTATCATGAAAAGGTGCTGATTTTTTTCAACTCTTTTCTTCTGTGTCATTTGAGATACTCATATTTAATTTTCTTCATTCTATCTTGAGTGTATCTCATGGATTTTTGTATGTTGAGCCATACATTTGATTATGAGCCATGATTTTGTATGTTGGATTCCAAATATGGTTTCTTAGCATGTTGCATGTTGGCCAGTACTTTCTTTCTCATTTAGTATCTTAATCTGTTATTAGCAGCAGAGTAATACAGGCTTCATAGTGTCAGAAAGTTTCCCTCTTCTTCAAGATTTTTGGCTGTTTGAGAAAGATGGGTGTTAATTCTTCTTTATATAACTCCCTAGTGGAAATTAAAGCCATGTGGTCCAGAAATTTTTTTTTGGTGTGTGTGTGTGTGTGTGTGTGTGTGTGTGTGTGTGTGTGTGTGTTAGTAGGAATTGAACACCAAGACATTCTACCTCTGAGCTACACCCCCAGTTCTGTTTGTTTTTTTGTTTATTTATTTATTTATTTATTTATTTATTTACTTTATTTAGAAATACTAGGAATACTAGGGATAAAACCCAGGGGGCATTCTACCTCTGAGTTACACTGCCAGGCCTATTTTTTATTCTTCAGTTTGAGAAAGGGTCTCAATGAGTTGCAAAGGGTCTCACTAAGTAGCTGAGGCTGTCCGCACACCTCAAGTCTCCTGTCTCAGCCTCCTGAAATAGTCTCATTAAGTTGTAGAGGCCTTACTAAGTTGCTGAGGCTGGCAGTAAGCCTACACTCTTCCTATCTCAGTCTCCTAAGTACTAAGATTACAATTATATGCCACCATACCAGGATTCATAGAATTTTTTTTTGTTGGACATTTTTATTACTGATTCAATCTTACTAGATCAAGATCTGTTGTTTTTTTTTATTTCTCCATGATTTACTCTTGAAAAATAGTGTTTTTATAAATTTGACCACTTCATGTTTGTTATTCAATTTGTTTATAGTTTCCTTTTATAATCCTCTTACAATACTTTATTGAAAACCCCTACATTTATTTAACTATGCCAGTGCCCCACACCACCAGTATTTTTAATGTGTGAGACTATTGCTTTTCCAGAAAATCCTGATTTTTAAATTTTTTATTTTTTGCTGGTCTGGGGATGGAACCCAGGGGCATTTGACCTCTGAGCTACACCCCTGCCCTATTTTTAATTCTTCATTTTGAAACCGGGTTTCACTAAGTTGCAGAGGACCTCACTAAGTAGCTGAGGCTGTCCATGAACAATGATCCTCTGGTCTAAGCCTCCCGAATGTTGGGATTACAAGCGTGCACAACCATGCCCTGCTTCCTGGTAGTCTTATATTCATTAGACTTTACAAATTGCTAACCTGGGTCCTGAAGAATTAGCACTGAAGGAGGTACCAGAATTCATGACTGTTTTGGCACTTTGGGGACAGAGTGATCATTAGACACTCATAAAGTCTGGGAAAGCTTAGAAAAGAAAACAACCTCAGAAATCAGAAGCTACTATGGAACTGACTTTATTTGAAGTGGAACAAACTCAAAAGTAACAAAAAGAATCTCTCATATTCGTGCCAACTTCACAGTTGAATTCCCAGGGAAATCCACTGTGAAAAGAGAATTGCCAAGTGGATTTTGAGGTTCCAGGTAATGTGTTTCACATAAATGTTTAGCATTCCCCCTCATGCTTTAGACTCAGCTTTCCATTACTTGATCTGAAAAAAATTATGAGAGAAATCAGGAATCAACCATTTGTGGCACCACCCCAAAGAGAAAATGTGATAATTAGAAAAACACACAGAAAAAATCAGCTTAGGTGCTAGTTCGCCTGGTCCTCATTGACTGCTTTGAGAGTCTGCACTTCACATCAGCCCCTTCTCATTTTTGGACCAGGTGCTTTATATATGTTTACCTTATTTTTCCCCTTTACATAGTTCAACATTCAAACTTCTGAAAGCTTAGCATCTTCTCTATCTTAACTACATGCTACAATTTTTAAGTGGCCTTAAAATCATTTTTTATCAAAATAATGTGTAACTCTTGAAAGTTTAGGCTGCTCACCAACTGTACTCTTTAAAATTGATAAGATTAGAATATAATTTAATAGGCATCAATTAGTAATCCAGGGGATTTATGGTCCATTTCATCTTTTGATCTACTTTATTTAGTCTCTGTATTGCAAAACAAGACAAAACAAAAACTAAAACTTAGGCAAGTAGAAATTTCTGTGGGTTTTTATTTTTTACCATTTTACCTCTAGTTCTTAATGCATTGCCTGATAGGGTGAATGGTCAATAAATATTTGGTAAATGAATAAATAAAAAGTAAATATACTCTAATATCTGAATAAGCCACATTCCCTCAGTAATTAACTGAACTTACTGTTTAAGAATTAGGATCATTTTGTATGTCTCCTTTTATAAATAGCAGCCAGGCCACTATTGGGAGAAAACTATATAAACATAGAGAAAACTATTGTTTTATTCCCCATAGATGAGTATAGTTCTTTCTGATATAAAGGAATTCAAAGCCTTCTTACCTCTTTGCCTCATTAAATACACACTTGTTGCCATAAGTTTTTCCATCAGAACCACAGACTGGTTCGTAGACCGACTGACAACTTGTTTTTTTATTTGAGCTCTTGCTGCTGACACTTCCAGTCTATAGTAATGTGAAAGACTATTAGGTAAAGCTAATCAATTTAATTCAGATACTATTATACAAATTACCCATTGTTTATTTATTATTAATGAAACATTATACTTTATCATTTTATTGATCCATTGTGTTTAATGCATACAATAGTATTGAAAGAAGAATGTATTTTGTCCAGTTTTATAATTGCAGGCATACAGTCATAGTGTGTGTAAGCCTAAGACCATAAATGATTTAAATGTCCAAGCAGTGATTCAAACCCTGAATTATTGACTCCAAAAGTCCTGTTTTTACTGTCAAACTATCTTCCGCTTTAATTTTTGGAGACACATCTTTTATATAAAGAAACATCAATCATGAAATAGTCATAGTGATAAATGTAAAATTCAAATGGTCATAATATGTTGATTACCTTCTTGGTCTTTGTGCCAAAGAACAAAAGAGATACAGGTGGTAGAATTATGCAAAACTCACTTAATAAATACTGGAGGACATTTCCTTGGATGTGAGCTATAGTATTTCAAATGCCTGTGAACACAAAGCTTTGTCCAGCTGATGAAAACAGACAGTAACAGGAATGGCAAAACATTTTGACAGTGAGTGTAGTTTTCTCAAAGTCAAGATGTTAAAGGAATATGAAAATATGCCTTGATATTTTCCATTGGTGTAAACCTTTCCATGACAATCAATTTGTGTCATCCACACACAAACTATAAACATAATTATTTACCCATATTAGAATCAATATAATGTGAAAGTTTGTGTGACACCCAAAAGTCAGAGATTCACTGGAGGTGGCATTAAGATCTAGATGGTAGGAATCTCCTTGGGGAATAAATATTCCATGATATGCATGAGATACAAGCAGCTTTCCTTAGACAGGATGATGAAGACTGACAATATATAAGGTAAAAAAGTTTTCTCTAAGATAATGAGATGGAGGAAATGCTCTGGAAAACTGTTTTAGATTTGAGTATAAAATAAATGTTTATAGTTGTGAAATGGAATGAGGAGTCTAACGGTGGAAGAGAAACTGGAACTGAAGTTAAAATAGCAAGACTTGGGGAACATAAAAGACAGGCTGATCAGATGGATCTTCACCTTTTTGCAAAAAAAAGAGTTTTCAAGTCTCAGGCATTTATTCATTCATCTAATGTATAGATCAAGAAGACCTATAATAGGTCTCAGTTGTTCTTGGATTTGAGGATACAGGTTTGAAAAGAAAGAGTATTTTCTTAAAGGTGTTCATGGTCTAGTTGAATAAATAGATGATGAATTGGGTAAATTCTATGGTGGAGGAAATCATTAGTATCATGAATGCATTAGAAGAAAATCAGAGGCTCTGTGGTATGGATGGTATGTGAGAAGCAGTGATGTAAATTGGAACTGGATGAATGGACCCAGCCATGAAGAATCTTAAATCCCATGTTTAGGAGTTTGAGATTATCTCCTAGGAAAATATAGAAGTACTAAAGAATTTTGAGCAGAAGATTATAGCATCAGATCAGGTTTTGTATTTTAAAATGTCACTTCAGTGGTTTAGATTGTGGATGTGTAGGAATTGACCATAGCAGTTAAATATGATGGGGGTCTGGGCTCATTTGATGAGATTCAGAATTAACACAGTTTAGGTAGAGTGGTTTAGATAGAAAATAACAGAAGGGAATGAGAGATGGAATAAAAGAACATGGCAGTCAATGATCATAAGTGTCATGGGTGGAAACAATTAGCTTCAAAGTTTGTCTCATTTTGTTTAATCGGAGTCACTGAAAGTTATTAGTTTTTGCTGGGGATGGAACTCAGGGGAATTCTACTTCTGAGATATACCTTCAGCCCTATTTTTTATCCTTTATTTTGAAACAGGGTCTCAGTTGCAAAAGGCCTCACTAAGTAGCTGAGGCTACCTGCAAACCACGATGTTCCTGTCTCAGCTTCCCAAATACTCTCAGTGTATTGAATTAATTGTTTCTAGTCTTGGAAAATATAATTGCAATTAAATTAACTTAAAAAATAAAAGATATTAACACTAACCTGCATCTCCATTGTATTGCCATTCAAAGGGTTGGCATTTTTCTTTTCTCCTTGTGTGAAAGAAGACCATGATTTTCCATGCTGGCTAGAGGATCTTGGCTTCCCTTGTTGACTAGAAGACGGTGGCTTCCCTTCCTGGCTGGAAGACCCTGGCTTCCCTTGCTGTCTAGAAGACTCTAGACTCTCTTGCTGGCTAGAAGACCCTGGCTTCCCTTGCTGGCTAGAGGACCCTGGCTTCCCTTCCTGGC
Organism: Muscardinus avellanarius; assembly: GCF_963383645.1. NCBI lineage: Eukaryota > Metazoa > Chordata > Mammalia > Rodentia > Gliridae > Muscardinus > Muscardinus avellanarius. The sequence continues at coordinate 30,766,215 of NC_137793.1, read as the reverse complement.
TGGAAGACCCTGGCTTCCCTTGCTGTCTAGAAGACTCTAGATTCTCTTGCTGGCTAGAAGACCCTGGCTTTCCTTGCTGGCTAGAAGACCCTGGCTTTCCTTGCTGGCTAAAGGACCCTGGCTTCCCTTTCTGGCTGGAAGACCCTGGCTTCCCTTTCTGGCTGGAAAATTCTAGATTCTCTTGCTGGCTAGAAGATCCTGGTTTTCCTTGCTGGCTAGAAGGTCCTGGCTTCCCTTTCTGGCTGGAAGACCCTGGCTTCCCTTTCTGGCTAGAAGATTCTAGATTCTCTTGCTGGCTAGAAGATCCTGGTTTTCCTTGCTGGCTAGAAGGTCCTGGCTTCCCTTTCTGGCTGGAAGACCCTGGCTTCCCTTGCTGGCTAGAGGGCCCTGGCTTTCCTTGCTGGCTAGAGGGCCCTGGTTTTCCTTTCTGGCTGGAAGACCCTGGCTTCCCTTGCTGGCTAGAAGACTCTAGATTCTCTTGCTGGCTAGAAGACTCTGGTTTTCCCTGACCAGTAGATGCATCTAGATCCTCTTTTGAATTCGATTGTCCTGCCTTTCCTGGGAAAATCAAAGTTCCAGACATCCCAGGTTGATTCAAAATTTCTGGCTTTCTTTGTTGATCAAAATTTCCTGCTTTACCTGGCTGGTTTGGATATCTTGATTGTCCTTGCAGAATAACCATCCCTGGTTTACCTAGCGTGTAACCACCTCCTTGCTTATTAGATTCTTTTTGTCCTCCTAGATTATTTGCTTCATTTCTTGTCCCTAGAATAAGTGAAGGTTCTTGATTCTTTACTTTGAAAATACTTGGTTTTGAAATCTGGTTTGAAGACACTATAATGATATTGCAAAAACAAAAGTAAAAACAAAGTTATCTAACTTTATGAACTTAAAATCAACAGCATTAACCAAAAGATATAGTTCATATTTAATACATCCTTAAGTTTTCAACCAAGCCCAAGCTAGTGTCTTCTCATTACTTCTCATACCTTGAATATTTTGGTTCCTCCATTTTTAAAAAAATGTTACATGGCTACAAAAATATCATGGCCTTTGGTCAGTTTTCCCTATTTATAAATCAGTCTGAGTTATTTGAACTGGGCTCACATTCTACTTCAAATTCATTTTAGTGGTGTCCTGATAAATCAAACAGATCCTGCTTGATAATTATTGTAAACATTTTCCACATCACAGAATCCATTTCCAGTTTTCCTATCTCATTTTACAGATGATTCTGTCATCAAATTTTCAGACTTAAAAGACTGGAAAACAGAAACCCTACTTCCATCTTCTCTTGAGCCATTAGATATGCTTTCTGTCCCCATCTTCCTCTCTTTCTCCGGACCCAAAATACAGAAATTTTCTTTCTTCTTTAAGTCATAATCTCTTTCTAAATTAGTTTTACTTCTGCCATTAACAATGAACAGTTTTGGCATCAGTCAAGCTTTTCCTTATGGCTATATCCTTCCTTTTTTCTTTTGTTCCTTTTCTTTTCTTTCTTTTTTTGGTCAAATCAAAGAGAATAGTAGATAGCAAGTGACTATTTCTTAAAATCCAGGTTTCTAATTGGTTTGCCTCTGAATGTCACTTGGCCCTTTGTTTTTGTTGCCTTTAAGATTTTCTGCTTGGCTTCCACATTGGTCATTTTGACAATTATGTGGCGTGGGGATCCTCTTCTCCGATCCTGTCTAAAGGGAGTTCTATAAGTTTCCTGGACCTGTGTATCAACCTCTTGCTTTATGTCTGGAAAATTTTCTGCTATTACTTCCTTGAAGAGATTGTTGATCCCTTTGGTTTCACTTTCTTTTCTCTCCTCTATTCCAATTATTCTTAGGTTAGCTCTCTTAAAATGGGCCCATATTTCTTTAATGTCAGATTCCTGCTTTTGGATATTTCTTTCTAGATTAGAAACTATGCGTTCATTTTTGGAATGATCATCTTCTAAGAGCGAGATTCTGTTCTCCATGTGGTCTAATCGGTTGTTTGTGCTTTGAATTGAGGCCTTTACTTCATTAATTGCATCCTTTATCTCTTTTTGGCTCTCTCCGAGTTCTTTTTGAAGCACCTCTATTATTTCTACAGTTATTTTCTTGATTTGATCTTCTAGAAATCTCTGATTTTCTGTTTTATCGGGTTCTGATGTTGTGGGGTTGTGGGCATTCATTGCTCCAGTGTTATTCCTCTTTCCCATGATTTCAGAAGTTTGTGCCTTCTCTGGGTTCTTCCCTTGGGTCACTATGACTTCACTTAAGGTGCTCTGGATCTCGAGTCAGTAGTATCTCAGACCCCACTACTCCTTTACTGGGTTGTATCACAGAGTCTCCATTGTCTTTGGATATACAATATTTTTTTAGGGAGTTTGTATACTCTTCTGTTGCCTGTGCCATTGAAATCATATCCAAGAAATCACTGCCAATTTCAATGTTGTGAGGTTTTATGACCCAGATTTTTTCCTAAAAGTTTATAGTCTTAAGATTTATATTTAGGTCTTTTATCTATTTTGAGTTAATATTTGTATATGGGATTAGGTAAGGGTCCAATTTTATTCTTTTCCATGTAATTATTATTTTTCAACAATATTTAGTTAAAAGATTATTTTTTCCACCACCAAATGTTCATGGAAACCTTGTTAAAAATAACTTGACAATACAGGGAAGAATTTAGCTCTAGGCTTTTATTTAACTCCAATGGTTTATATATCTGCCTTTAGAATAGTACCACACTGTTTCAATTATTGTAGCTTTATATGGTTTGAAATCAGAAAATATATATCTTCTAGCTTTGTTCTTTTTCAAGATCTTTTTGGGTATCTAGAATCCATATTCCATATTAGGATAGATTTTTTCTGAAAAATAAATATATAAATATATGATATTTTCACCTAAAAAATAGAAAAAAATATTCTCTGGTAAGAAAGAAAGTAAAAAGAAATATTGAAATGTTATCTTTAAGTCATCAAAAGCTTGGTATCAGACAACTGAAACTGTTATGTGAGATTATCATTTTTAATTTTGGATAAATTGCTATAATACTAGATGTCAACCACTAAGCCAAGCATGGGAGGGAGGGATGGGGAGAGAATGGGGTGGGGGTCGGGTGGGGGCTGACTGGGCGATGTGTGCATGTATGTCTACAAAAGTTTGTATCCCACTATGATGTATGAATACAGTGCACCAATAAAAAAAAAAGGAAAAAAAATCCAGGTTTCACAAGTATGTACTCTGTCTGCTTCTCCAATTTATTTTGGAAGCTCACCTATTAACTAATGAAAAATACATATTAATTCATATTTATTAATTCTCATATTTTTACCAAATTCTATTTTAGGGTCTAAAAGTTGAATAAGCAAATAGAATGGCTTTAGGGCAAAGTAAAATCGTATTCCACTGGGTTATTTGCTTCTTATTTTTTGTTTGATCCAAGTGTTTATCTTCTGTCTTTTCTGTTTTGTTTGATAAGTAGGCCCCTTTCTTCTCTCACTTTCTTAATGTAGGGTTTCCTCAAAGATTTAATTCAAGCTTACTTTTTTCACAGCCTTCCTTGGTTATTTTGTGTTTATTTTATACATTTCAGTATGAATAATTCCAAAGTTAAGATTTCTCTTGCATCTGAGTTTACTTGGTTATATATTTCCACGATACACCCTTGTACCTTTAAGTCAATTTAAATAAATTCAAATGCATCATGGATTGTTATATGTTGTTCATGCCACAGTATACAACTGCAGGTGGTTATGATCCTAATCTGAGCACAGGAGTTTGGCAGTTAGCAACATCCTTATTAAACTGATAAAGTGTATGATGGAGCTTGGAGATGCAAAATATGAACAGTTAAAAGTAAGTTTCTCTTTTTCCCTCCAAAACGTTTTTTACTTAGGACACACTCACATTTTGCAGACTTATATGAATTATTCCAGAGGAATCTTATGTATTTGCAAACAAATAGAAATGAATTTTTCCACAGAATTAGTAGTACCTGCTGTCCACTGTTCTTTTTTTCCCTTGATAGTGTAATGAAGCTTTTTCTATAGCAATACATATAGAATACCTTAATTTTTTACCTCAATAGCTGCATACTACCCCATAATTATGAGGTAACATAATTTAATCAGTCCTCTACAAATGAGCAGCTAGTTAATTTTCCTATTTTGTTATTACAAATAATGATTCAATAAAAATCTTAATAATATGCCATTTATTACATTAAACATTACCTCATTACCTCATTTTTAACAGAATAAAACCCAAAGTTAAATTTGGGGGGGTAAAATAAAATGAGATGAGGATGTAGCTCAGAGGGGTAGCTTACCTCTGGATTCTGTCCCAGCTCATACATAGATAAAGAAAGAATCTGATTACGATTTCACCATCTATTTTTCAAGTTTAAAATTTGGAAAATAATCATGTTTAGTTTCATTTTGGTCTTTGTTTATTAATTTCTCTTTCCAATTTTACAAGTGCAGGCATGTACATGGCATTGTTTTTCTCAAACTTGTCTTCTTTATCTTCCAAATTCATGTGAACACTACCTCTAGCATTAACAAACTTTCTTCAATCAACAAATGCCTGCGAGAGCATACTGTCAGCAGCAAGCATCGGAAGTACACACCAGGTGCAACACCTGCTATCCCAGTGTACCTGTTCTAGTGAGGGATTTTACTCTATGGGTTTTGCCCCCTCTAAAGCATTTACATTTTGGGTTTTCAAGTGTCTCACTTCATTCCCTAATTCTTTCTTCTTATTTTTTAACTCCTTCATTTTAGCAGGTGTCTAATGGCAAGTCTAATGGCATCTTTATATACCTTTTCTCACAGCTAATCAACTTTCAATATTACTACAAGATCAATATTTTTATCAGGATGTACACAAGCTTTCCCATACTCAGCAGTAAAAAGCAACTCTGCAGTGCTCCCAATAAGAAGAAAACCACTGTTTCTTATGTTACAGGACGTTGAAGGTCCTAGTCACTTTACTTTCATTATTTCCTTTTACTAGGAAGAAAGAGGTCATAATTTTGAGATATATTAAAATATGATACATTTTGTTTTGGAGGATTTTGATACAGGTGCTAGAGATTGAACCCAGGGCCGTGTGAATACTAAGCACATGTTTTTAACCTGAGCTGTACCCACACCACCTAAAACTGTCATTATTTGTTATCATGTCACATAGTATCTTGAGAAATTTATATCTCTGGTCTAGAATTTACACCTTGGAAAGCTACTTTAAATTTATTAATATAAGGAATAAAGTGTCTTATGTGTCAACAACCTAAAAAAACGCAATTATAGCATTCACATAATTCCTATAGGAAAAGGAAATTATAATCATTTCTATTTTACAAATAAAATATTAGACTCAAATAATTTAAGAAAGCTACCCCAAATCACATAAAAGAAAAGGTGAAGATTTTAATGCATTTTATTTTGACTACATAGTGAAGGATCATAGCACAAAATATTATTCCATTATGGAACAGGAATTAAATATTCACAAACTCTCATAACAATTTTAGATGCTTTTAGACTGAATTTATCTTTCCAGTCTAATGTCTTGCCTTTCCTGTTCCCTTGTTCTTTCATCTTTTCACCCATACCAAAGTATTCACTCTTACTGGACCCTGTCACTATTTGATGCCTCTGTATCTGTATTTATTTTTTCTGAAATTAATTTCATTTATCTCTATGATGGAGATTTCTTGTTTTAAAGTCTTTTGACCAGCACTGCAAAAATCACTCAACTTCTCTAACCCTTTCCTTCCAAAGTTAGAAGAAAAGTCATGGACTGTGACTCTCTTACCTGAGAACACAGCCAGGAACATGAAGGGAAGGAAAACAAAAGCCCTCATAGTGGACTCTCCGTTGTTTCAGACCTGGTCCTTGGGTGGATTTAAGTCTAATTCTTCAGTAGCTCCTTTCCATATAAATCATGTTGATCGCCACCATGTTATATATTTGAAAAAATTCTCCACCCTAATTGCTAAACACTGTCACTGTCTTAAAAAAATTACAGAGTAACTTTCACAAACTGAAAGGTGTTCCTTCTTGAATGAATTGTCATTTAAAAAATTAGCTTCACGCCCCAACTCCCATAAATATTCAGACTTTAATATGCGTCTATCATATATTTTCTCCAAGAAAAAAATAAAACCGGTGAAACTCATCTGGGAAAGTGGTAAATTCAGCATTTTTAAAAATTAAGGGACAGTTTATTTTCAATTGTTACTGTTATTGACCCTCTAAGTTTATAAGTCTGTAATAGAGAGCCTTGGGGGCATTTTCCCTCAAACAAATTATATGCCAATTACTCCCCAAATTATATGTTAAAAGCAAGTAAAAATGCATTGAGTACTGGTCATTAGTAAGAGATGAATACATCCAATGGGAAATGATATCTATTAATGTATGTTTATGGGGCGCAAGAGACAATAGAGCCTATGTTTAAAGAATAACATTATACTATGGGCCTTATTTTCTGAAGTTATTACATCAAATGGAAACTGATGTGAAAATCACCTTGCGATTTTTATTTGGTCATAAACTCAATAGGATAAGACACTGGAATACTATATTAATCATTTTCTGGCCTATGTAAGAAAATGTTTAGTTAATTGAAGCTTGTCCAAAAGAAGATGACCTTGATAATAAGAGATTTGGAGACCACATAGTAAAAAGAGGGTTTCTAGCTCTTGAAAGAGGCTGGTTGAGGAGTAATATGGTCATTTGCTTCATCTTTAACAGGACATTTACTGGGAAAAAGATGTTATTTGAAAATGTATAGTTCTAGATCATATGACTAAAGAAAATGTCAGCTTTGGGAAAGGAGGTGCACGTGGATGGTTCTTACAATCTCTTCCAACTCTAAAATCCTCAGATTTAGTTATTCTGGATTGTGTTTTTATTTTCCTCTTAGTTTATTTAGAAGAAGGGCAGTTTTGAAAGTGATAAATGATTTCTTTTAAACATGCCAGCAATTTTATAATCTCAAAAGAGACAAGGTTTAAAGATTATATAATAAGAAGGCAACTTTTATTCTCTTTGATTGTCCTCCAAACAGACTGAGATTCATATGAGTGTCATTAGGAAACTGAAAAGCCATATACATGTTTCAGAATACAGACAATTTGAAAGAACTGTACAGTAAAAACATATATATATATATGTTTTATTTATATATATGTTTATATATATATGTTTATACACACACACACACACACACACACACACACACACACACACACACACACACACCAAAATCCAACAAGTAATATTTTGCTCTGTTTTTTGCCACTATTTAATCTTCCAAAAAAGACTCAATTTTGTGGAAGTTATTTTCACATCCAAATACTCATATATAACATTCAGGGCAGGTAATTCTTGGGCTGCAATGTTTGCATTTGTATTTTGATGATAAAAAATTACTTCTTAAGACATAATGGTACCATGTACTATAACCATGCTTTTCTACATTTCTGGGACTACTTCAACACAGTACATATAATTAATAAACAATACCAAATGCATTGTAAGTGGGGACATTTCAGTGGAAAGATAAAGCCCGATGAAGCTCATTCTCTGAGGTCTCAGAAATGGCCTGAATGGGTAGTTGAAGGCATTGTTGGTTATGTGGAATAAGGTTGTTTTCTATGAAGACCTTCTTTACTTTGTTTCAAAAAGCGTTTTTCTCATTTCTTTTAATACTACACTAATCTTAACTGAAACATGTATTACTCCTCTAATAATGATAATTTCTCACCCTTAAAAATGTTTTTCATTTTTGCCTTCCTTCACATTAAATAATTAGTCAAAATTTTGGCTTGGAGAATGTTTAGAAAATTCTCACTGCATACACATATTTGAGAAGGGGAGAATGTGTTTTTGTATATCTTGGAATAGGACTCTAGACCAAAGCTATATTTTCAGCAGTATTATATTTGGATTTGGGTAGAAATAACAATGTCTAAGGAATCAAGTGGCCCAAGGTATCTCTCTTCCCTCTGTTTTACCCATGTGGTTTTATGCAAGTAAGCCTCTCTCTCTCTCTCTCTCTCTCTCTCTCTCTCTCTCTCTCTCTCTCTCTCTCTCTTTCTTCTCTCTTTCTCCTTTCAACTCAAGTCTCATGTTAACAACACTCCATTAAAGGAAAAACTTCAATATGTGTTTTGTTGTAGTTGGGATGAAAATTTCTTACCTGCAGTTTGATGACCCTACAATATCTTATAGGTATTCTGGTAATCTCAATAAGCCAATTACTAGACACCTAAAGAGTAGAGAATTATGAGCTTCCTAATATATTTCTTCTGTTTAATAATGTAACCACTACATTTAATTTCTATTCTTTCCCAGGGGAGAAAAGCTCATGTCAAAATTTGTTTTGGGATCTCAGAAAGAGTCTAATGTTTGAACACAGTAAAAAATAAAAAGCACCAGCTATTTAGCATTCATTGAGATATTTTGACATAGAAATTAGTACATTTAACTGAGACCAACTAGACAAATTGAATGTTTGGTCTTCTCTTTCAAATATAATTCATATTTCATGAGAGACGTCATGCCTCTTAAATTCAGTGTCTGTTGCAAAACCATCAGAGGGCGGTTTGTCAGTTGGTTACCAAATCTCTTAAGTAGTTCACAGTCTTAAGAAAGAGGCTGAAGGACATCCATTATGTAACCTGTACGTAACTTAAGGCCTTGACTATTCCTTAGATTCTTATTGATTGAATAATTTTATATACTCTTCACCCCTTCCCTTGGAAGACATCAGTTTCAAAATTGAGTCTTGGAAGGAGGTCAGTTAAGATAGGATCTTGACTAACTTTTCTGCTTTGTCTTTTATTTTTTTATTCAGCATACAAAGTTTCAATAGAAACCAAAATTCAAATTTTCAATTTCCTCATTATTTAATTGAGGTGACACATTCATCTGACACACACATACGTTTCATTAATGTTAGCTATTGCTATTCTAGATGTGTGAGCATTAGTGAAGAAGTTGTAAACATGACCCTTGCTGCCTTCACGTTAGCTGAACCCATTTGAAGTGACTAGAGAACAATAAGGTATAAAATAGAGCATAATTATAATAGTTATGAAATTATTATTATTATTATTATTATTATTATTATTAGCATTTAGTGACTTATTCCAATGACTTTTATCATGTGGAAATCTTTGGGTACACAAGATTGCAAACTCTAGTATAAAATGAGAAATACGGTCTCTTTCTCATCCCTATTTCCATTACCACATATAATTAAGAATAACAATGACTTTTATTTTAACTTTATTTTTATTCTTAAGAGAAAATAAGTGTACAGCCAGATCTCATGTTGATCATCAGATCATTTTTTTTAACCATTCGGGCCCAGGATTTTTGTGACACTTCTTGAAACTTTCTTTCAATTGTCTTCCATATACTGTCCAGTCAGTGTTCAAATGAGATCCAAGATGGTTTCAATTACATGTCTGGTGTTTCATCACATCAGTGGGATGGCTGAATCAATCTCTCTCTCTCTCTCTCTCTCTCTCTCTCTCTCTCTCTCTCTCTCACTCTCCTCTCTCTCTCTCCTCCCCCCATTGTAAACACTTTCATCAACACTTCCAGGCCTCTGAAGGCTTAGACCAAAAGCAGACATGTTCCCAGGTCCATTGCATCCTGCTAATACTAATACTATCTCAGAATTTTTTTTTTTTAAACTGGATCCCACAGCTCGGGTTTATTTGTAAACAGCCCAAGATCACCAGTCCTTCTGCCCTCCTTTGCAGACAGAGGCCTTTACTTTGCAGCCTTCATGGGGCCTGTGCACCCTTGGGTGCTGCGGTCGGGGCCTTGGCTTGGGCCTTAGCTGGGGCCTTGGTTTGAGCCTTATCCTGGGCCTTGGTAGGGGCCTTATCCTGGGTCTTGGTCTGAGCCTTGGCCTTTGGCCAGCTGATCCGGCGAGCTTTGGCAATGTGGGCACAGATGCGCTTGCCGAGCTTGGGGTGGGAAATGAGTGCAAGCCTGTGGAGCATGCAGGTGGCGCCCTTGGGGATCTTGGGCTTAGACTCGTGGGCTTCACGAACGCCTTGATGGCCTCGGCTCGCGCGCTCATGGCCTTGGCATTATTGGCCAGCATTTTCTTAAAGCCTTTCTTATTGTGCTTCTTGGCAAAACGCATATTCCTCAGGAACTTGGGGTCCACCCCCTTTAGAGATTCATATTTCTGGGATCGAGGTTTCTTGATGCCATTTCTGTGCCATTTGTGGAACTGGTTGTGTGTGGTGTGGTTCTTGAACTTGGCCATTTCTGCACCATAAACCGTGGTTCCCAGAAAATATACTAGGTCAGATTCAAACAAAGTTGAATGGACTTTTCTGTACAAGTGGAGTAGCTGCATATAGAGAAATGAGAGGGTTTTTTGATGCTGATACTTATACCAATATCCTAAAATATGCTTTTCTTTTAAATTTAGTTGTTAAGTCTAATTATAATATAATATAAATAAACATAAATAGTCAATTGCTTTATGGCAAAAGAACAAAGGAAATACAATGGAACAAAGATAGTCATTACGACAAATGATACATTAATGGGCCTATACCTTTCAAGCTTTTTCTCATATTTCTACACATAGAAAATTATAATTTTTTGTGGTTTTCTGTAGTTAACTGATAAATCCAGAGACAAATAACCTGGAGACTGTCCTGATGTTTGAGGGGACCAACATTTCATTCCATCTGTTATTTATTTCAGGCCTCAGCATATAAATTGAGACTCTATAAAACTCAATATCTCTTAGGGAAACATTTTGCCAGTATATTATATACTAAAGACTATAAATTATATCAGATAATATGTATTTATTTCATTGGATCTAGGTTTATCATCCTTAAGTTCATGAGCACAACTTTTAAAGAATCAAACACTTATTAGAGAATTCTTGATTTAATAAGTGTGATGATATTCTGGTCTCCGTTTTCAAATTATATTATTTTATACTGATTTGCTATAAAAATTAGTTTTAATTAAACAACAACATGCCACATAAATAAAACTAAGGATAAAATCACATGATCATATCAATAGACACTGAAAAAGCATTTGATAAAGTCCAACATCCATTCATGTTAAAAAAAACACGGGAGGAAGTTGAGATAGAAAAGAACTTACTTCAACATCATAAAGGCAAACAACCAAACCAACACATAGAGAATGGGGAAAACCAACACATATAGAAGAAACCAACACATATAGAATGGGGAAAAACTGATTCTCTTTAAAATTGGGAACAAGCTGGGTGTGGTGACGCACACTTGTAATCCCAGCATTTGGGAGGCTGAGACAGGAGGATCACAGTTCGAGGACAGCCTCAGCTACTTAGTGAGCTCCTTTGCAACTCAGTGAGACCCTGTTTCAAAATAAAGAATAAAAAATAGGGCTGGGGATGTAGCTTGTAGGTAGAATGACCCTGGGTTCCATCTTCAGTATTTCAAAAAAAAAGGGGGGGGGGAGACAAGACAAAGATGTCCACTATCACCACTCCTTTTCAATATAGTACCTGAAGTTCTAGTGAGAATAATAAGGCAAGATAAGAAAATCAAAGAAATACAAATAGGAAAAGAAGAACTGAAAATATCTATATTTGCATATGACATGATCCTTAGAAGACTCCAAAAACTCAACCAAGAGACTTTTAGAACTGATTAACAAATTCAGCAAAGTAGTAGGATACAAAAATAAATCTACAAAAATCATTAGACTTTCTTTCTTTCTTTCTTTCTTTCCTTCTTTCTTTCTTTCTTTCTTTCTTTCTTTCTTTCTTTCTTTCTTTCTTTCTTTCTTCTTTCTTTTTTTGGTGGTACTGGGGTTCCTGGAAGCCCTTCTACCTCTGGGCTACACTCCCAGACCTATTTTTACATTTTTATGTGCAAACAGGGTCTCCTAAGCCAGCACGTGAGGCTGGCTTTCATTAGATTTTCTATATGCCAATCATGAATCTACTGAAAAAGAAATCTAGAAAACAATTTCATTCATGATAACCTCAAAAAGAACAAAATACCCAGGAATAAATCTAACCAAGGAGGTAATAAAAATAACCCTACAATGAAAATTATAACACACTAAAGAAAGAAATTGAAGATCTTAAAAGATAGAAAGATCTCCTGTGCTCTTAGATAAACAAAATACGTATTATAAAAATGGCAGTTCTACTAAAAGTGATCTACAGGTTCAGTGCAATTCCTATTAAAACATCGATAACATTCTTCACAGAGTTAGAAAAATCAATCCTGGAAGCCCTTCTACCTCCTGGCTACACTCCCAGACGTATTTTTACATTTTTATTTTGGAAACAGGGTCTCCTAAGCCAGTCTGCACGCCTGGCTTCGAACCTGTGCGATCCTCCTGTCTCTGCCTCCCAAGTGTGGGGATTACAAGCGTGCGCCACCGCTCCCGGCCAATCTTTTATTTTAAATGGTAAAACAAAAGACTCAGAATATCCAACAGAGTTCTTAGCATGAACCATGCAAGAGACATCATACTTTCTGACTTCAAATTATACTACAGAGCAATAATAATAAAAAGAGTATGAATACACAAGACAGACACAGAGCAATGAAACAGAATAGAAGAAACAGAAACAAATTCACCCACTTACAGCCAAATGATTTTTGACAAAGGTGCCAAAAACATACATTGGAGAAGAAATAGCCTTTTCAACAAATGGTATTAGAAAAACTGATTATCCATGTGTAGAAAAATGAAATTAATCCCAAACTTCTCACCCTACATGAAATTCAAGTCAAGATGGGTCAAAGACCTGGAAATTAGACCAGATACTTTGAAAGTACTAGAAAGGGACATAGGACCAACACTCCAACTGATAGGCACTGGTAAAAAAAAAAAAAAAATACCTCAATAAGACACCAAACCTTGGGAATTTGAAACAAAAATTAATAAATGGGATGGCATCAAATTACAAAGTTCCTGTTTAAGAAAATCAGCAGCAGTAAAGAGCCTACAGAATAGGAGAAGAGATTTGACAGGGACTTCTCTGATACAGGGCTAGTACTGGGCAATTGAACTAAATTGACATTTTACAGAACAGGAATAAAAATGGCCAATAAATGCATGAAAAAATGTTCAACATTATTACTAATCAGAGAGATGCAAATGAAAACTACACTGAAATTCCATCTAACTCTAATTAGAATGGTAATCATCAAAAATTCAAAAAGCAATCAATGCTAGTGAGGATGTGAGGAAATGGTAACTCTTCTGCACTGTTGGTGGGATTGCAAAGGAGTGTAGTCGCTATGGAGATCAGTGTGGAGACTCCTCAGAATCCTGGGAATGGGTCCACCATATTATCCAGATATGCCACTCCTGCGTATCTTTCCAAAGGGACTGAAATCAGAATACTATAGCGATACATGCATATCTGCGTTTATAGCAGCGCAATTCACAATCGCTGAATTATGAGACCAACCTAGGCATCTATCAACAGATGAATGCATTTCAAAATTACGGGATATTCACACAATGAAATTCTACTCAGCAGTGAAGAATAACAAGTTGTGTCTTTTGAAAAAAAAAATAGATAGACCTGGAGAACATTATGTTAAGTGAGATTAGCCAGTCACAGAGAAGTGAAGGGTCATGTGTTTTCTCTCATATATAGAAGGTAGAGAGTAATTGGGATACAAGAAGGACTTTAGATAATGGAGTGATGGAGGGTTCTGGGGGTAGAGGCGATAGGAAGGGTGAGAAAATCAATGACGGAAACACATCCACTGATGTTATATACATATGTTTATTTACCAATGACAATCTCAACATCATTATGGGGAAGGGGAGGGGATGGGGAGAGAGCTGGGGAGAAGCTCACCAAGTGCTGTGTGCATGTGTGTTCCTATCACTTTGAACGACATTAGGATGTGAGACCACAAAGTGTGTGTGTACATGTACTTTTATTTATATGTAAAATACCTTATCTTACATTTAGATATATTTATGACAGAGGAAACTCCACGGTTAACTAAAAGAACATCAATGTTGAAATTTTTTCAAGATTCCTTTATTTAAAATGCTTTCTTTTGTGCATAATAGCTAGTGGGAAATACATAGAAATAGATACTGGGTAGCAATGAATACATTTTCTTAAAATCAAAGTACTTCCAGTACTGCAGCATCAGAGGAATCAGCATTTCCCTTCATGTTTGAAACCAAGTTTTCCATTTCTTTCCCTGAAATAAAGAGATAAAATTTAGAGATGAATTTGAGTAGAAGTGAATTTATCTTATGAGGGGTGACCTGGGAAAGGGTGTTTACACTTTCTAAGTCTTAGTTTGAGAATAATAGTATTACCTTACTTTATATAATAATGACACATAGAGTAATAAAAACCTTAATGAATTATTTCCCTGACTAATACCCTCCTGTCCCAACCTAAGGGTGAGGTCTCAAAAGAGGATTCCATGTGCTTACATAGCTACTTTGCAAAATTCACAGAGACTCTGGTAAGTTTGCCCATCATTGCCACACACTGGTTTGTAGGTCTTTGGGCAGGATTTTCCATCTGTTGCTGGTTCCTTGTCATATTTGCTGCACATAGCCTGCAATTTTAATGAAAGGTCTTTATTTCATGAATAATGATATTCATATCACCAGTTCTTTTAAAGAATGAAAAAATATATTAGCTTTACTAATATAATTAATTAGACACTCCTTTAAAACCTGAATATTAATTATTAATATAATTAATTACTTAGACACTTTTAAAAACCTAAAAATCAAAATAGCTTGAAATATGCAGTTTAAGAACCTACAGATTTGGTTAGCATTTTATTATTTTTTCATTCATCTCTTTTTTAATGTATTATATTGCCAGGTATATATATTAAAAACAGACCCACACTATGCTTATAGTTTGTTTATTCTTTATCACTTTCCTGTTATATCTGATTGTGCACATCCTAAAAAGTTTGCTTTTGTAGTGTCATTTCATCATAATGTGTGACATTATTTACAAATGCACTATTATTATTCATTTCTTCTTTCTTCTTTTATATATTAATTGAGCTCATGACCACTTCATATAGATTTTAGTTCAAAAAGTTTATAGTTGATGAAATAGAAATTGATTTTTACTAGAAACTAATATATAAAACTAGAATTTCTATTATTCCTCTCCTTTAAACATAACTTAATTTCCAAATACTTGTCTCCTTTTTTGTTTAGAATCCTCTTTACTTCATTTTGTACAAATCAGTCAATCAATACATTTTATTTCTTCACTATTTACTTAAGAAGCGTTGAGTAAACAGTATGTTAGTGCCCTGAATTTCCAAGGTAGCATAATCAATGCTGTAATGAAAATCTTACAGATAATCTTTTCACTCAAGTAAATAGCTGCTGCCTTAGAAAGATCTGAGGAGAATGAGAAGACCAAATATTCAAATATGGTCTTTGATTAGAATCTGTCCAAGAAAAATGACATTTCTGGGACAATTTTTAAAAGTTTGAACAAGATGATAGATTAGTGAACAGTTACATATCTGTATAAATTTCCTGATTCTGATGCTTGCATATGTTATATATAAACAATTGAAGAAGCTGAGTAAAAATTGTATTCTATTTCTTTGCACTATTATAAAATTTTTTTATAAATTAGATTACTTAAAATGAAATGCTAAAAATAAAACTTTTTAAAAAATAAAGGACAAGTCAATTTAAATATCTTCATCAACATATCTAAAACTGTTTTTAAATAATACTTATAGAAAAAAAGGAAAATATAAAACTCTCAGTATTGGGGTAATTTTCAGAAAGTAGAAATATATTGCATTTCACATCTCATAGTTTTCTGTATATTCTCCAACATTTAACTGAATCTTTCATTCATTCTTACATCCAGCCAGCCACCCAGCCAGTCAGCAATATATTTATTGAGTTAATGTAGATTAAAGCATGAGGAATTAAAAAGAAAGAAAACACTCTTTCTGACCTTAAAGAACTCAGATTTTAGGAGACAAGATTCTCAGTGAAGGGAAGTAGAAGATGGTAAGTGTTGAATTAAACATATTAATTGTTCTATAGACATGCAAATTACAAGGCAAAATCATTGCTGGGGATTATTATTAAAGTTATTTTGTTCTGAGGACATTTTCATAAGTATAGGACATGTGAAAAGAAATATAAGGTTTTTTCTAACTTAGAGAATAAGCACACTTTTCAAGGGCTTTCTTATTATAATCATTATAAGTTTAACTTTCACTCTCAAAATTATCCTCCTTTGAAAATGAAAGAAATTCTGCCCAGACTACTATACTTTATTTTTTTAACTTTTCAAAAATATTTTATTCATGCATTATATTTATACATCATATTGGAGTAAAAAAAAACTTGTGTGTACATACATGTACACATCACCCATTTAACCCCTACCCAATTCTCACTTCATTCCCTCCCCATCTCTCCTTCCCTTGTTTGGCTTAGTGGTTGACTTCAATATGTTTAAGTACATTGCGTGTTTTAGAGAATTTCCTTCTTCCCCCCTCCCATCCCCTCATTTAGGTTGTCTTGTTTGCTCCTCTATAGGATTTCCTTTTTCATCTAGAGTTCCTCCTATGACCCATTTCTCCTTAGCTTTCACATATTAGGGAAAGCATCTTATTTCTTATTTTTTGTGACTGACTAATCTCACTTTGCATAATGTCCTCGAGTACTTTATATAAAGGCTTTGACTGAATGTAAAATAATCCTATGAAAATGTGATAAATGGCTGTTTGAAGAAAAGGGGAAATGATTTTGAATCTTTTTGCACTTTTGAGGAAAGCATATCTGCACCAAAGATGTCAAGAACCAGATGTCCTTCCCTGAGCCCACTTCTCACCCAACCAGCCATGTGAGCTCAGAGGATCTCTGTGGAAAAGCTGCAGTGCTTTTAACTTAAGATCACCATTGTTAAAGACACGTGATAAGAAAGATGCAGAGGAGAGAGAGAAGCACATACCCGAATGCCTCCTTGGCTCACAGCCTCTGTAATGAGAGAACAGCAATGATCAGTCACGACAAATTCTAACTCCAGAATTTTACTGTTAAGTTTAACTTCAGAGAGCTCCCATTATATGTGTGTTGGTTTATGGGCGAAGAACAGAGACCACGGAAGGGAGGAAAACTATACCCTGAAATACAGCTTGTTAAATGCATAACTGAGCGAGATGCCTTACTGAAAATCAGCTGCAAATCATCAGCACAGAATTGCTTTTACTGTTTGCTGTTTATGTGGCTTTTCTACAGTCATGCTTTACACATCTCTAGTGCTTGTCTTACAAAGAAGCAACTATTGATCTTTTCTTTGTCAATGAGATATGTATTTTTCTAGAAAGGTGAAAATTCCCAAACTCAAAGCCATTTGACTAAAGGATAACCAAGTCAAAAAGAGAAAAAGGAAACACAAAATGATTTTGAAATCAATGAAAAAATATGATTTGTCATCATTCCCACTAACACTATCTACCATCTACTGGGAGTGATCTACATTTTAAGCGCTGTGCTAATTTTACATATTTTTTGTGGGTCTAGGGATGGAACTTAGGGACATTTGATCTCTGAGCTACACCCTCTGCCCTATTTTGTATTCTTTATTTTGAAACAGGGACTCACTAAGTTGCAAAGGGCCTCACTAAGTAGCTGAGGCTGTCCGCGAAACATGATCCTCCGGTCTCAGCCTCCCGAATGCTGGGATTACAAGTGTGTGCCACCACGCCCGGCTTCTAATCTTACATATTTTAAGTCAAATTCAATCATGTTTTTAGAAATAAGGAAACTGAGCTCTGGTGCAAGATATGTATCTAAGTACATTCACCTTGTAAATGGCAGAGCCAGAAATCAGACCTGATCTCTTAGAATCTAAAGCCCATATATAGAAGCATAACTTTTCATTGGAAGAAACCTTAGAACATGATTTTACCTGCACCATGGGAATGTGATAAAACAGTAGCCAGTGAAGGGAAATGGTAGTAGCAGAATAAAATTATAGTAACAGAATAAAGACCAGAAAGCAAGTTTTACAACTCCAATCCTGGGCTCTTTACTAAATTATATTATCTCTTCTCTCTCCCTCTCTATTTCAAATCATCTCTTTACTTTGTTTACCTAGAGGTTGAATGAGAATGACTCAGCTTTCCATGAAATGTTTCAGAAACATTCCAACAATTGAAGCACAATAATTTCTCAGAGATGACTTCACATTAAAATTTCCAATTTCAAGGAAGTTTCTCCCTAAAGCTTATTTATTACTCTGTGCTGTCAACTGTGGCCTGCGAAGGAGAACACAGTTGGCTCAGTATTGCCATATCAGGTTCCTGGGGGGCTTGTGATCTGCACAGGCCTTCTCATCTCCTGAGATGTGACTTGGGTTTTTTTGGAATTTGATATAACTATTTCTTATATAGTATTATAGTGAGAACCAAAGGAGCTATTTTGTACAACAGTTTCTTCTCAATAAAAAGTGATATCATTAGCCATCCTAATCATTAATGCCTACAGAGTAAACAAAAACATCACATCACAAGTGCTGACATTGACCAGTTTGGTCCAAAATTACATATACATACATGAAAAACTCACCTGTAAGGAGGAAGAAACAGGCCACACTGACCAGGAGCAGGAAGGTACCTGACAACTTCATGGTCAGGGAGGTCTGCAGGGTCTGTAGAAAATATACTAATAGAGTTCAACCCTGTGGATGTTCTTCAGGCTGTATTTATAAGTAGATCCATATGCATGAATTTAAGTACCTTATACATTTGTCAGTCAGCCACATCCTCCACCCTAATTGTGTAATCTATTTCTCCAAAGAGTAGAGACACCAGAAACCTACAGAGTTTATTTCAGGCCTTTTTCAAAGAGTCAGGAACAATGGTCAAAAATGATGTTTAATCAGAATGAAACGCATTATAAATAACACACCCAGAATTTCTCCTGGTCATCACACAGTGATAATTGCAATCAAGACACTGACTTCTTCAGTGTGTATATTTTGTTCCTGCCTCCAGCACAGCCTTGGGGCCCCAAAGCTTCCATATAGCAATAACCTAGAGGATGGTATGAACAATTTGTGCGTAATTCTAATAAGGTTTGTTGTCACAACTACCAGGGATAGAAAAACGCTGATGGGAGGGTTTTTGAGACCAAGGAATTTATTTACAGAGTAAAAACAAACCCAGAATGGTCAATAAACTCTAAAGCATTCAGAGTGAATATGAATTAAAGGATTGTTTTCTTCAATCCTTTACAGTATAGGAATGATGGTCCTATTTAATATTTTTATTTTAACAAGTATTTTGCAGGCAGATTATATATATATGCCACCCATAGTTGTCTTTTTTCCTCATTATCAAAATTATCATTCATTCTTTACTTTACAGCTCTTGCCCTTAATTTTTCTTCTACTTGAAGAACTCCTAGCCCAGAAAGTTGAAAGGCTAGTTTAGTTTTTCTAGAAATGTAGGTTCAAACACTACCCTCTCTGATTTCCCTGACCATTCAAAATACTTCCATCCAAACCAGATCATGGTCTTTATAATGCTTTTCAATATCTAAAATTATCTTTTTCATTTAATTTTTACTTGTATAAGCAAATACATTTATCTACACATAGACATGTGTGCAAATTCAGGTCCATGAATGAATATAAGTGTGTTGATCCTTTTCTCTGCTGTGACTACATGTGAAGAATAATGTCTTGCACAAATTGGCAGATAAGTACTATTTGATTTTGCAAAGTGAACCAATAAAAATTTCTTCTTTCAAAAATAATAATTAAGTACTGATTATTTCAGGTGTTATTATATGTTAAAAATATAAGTGATAACAAAGACGTATTCAAGGAGCTTACATTCTTTATTTCTTTCTCTAATGTTTAAAGTTGGAACCTACTGAATCCAGAAACCTTATTACATTCTCAGAGTTTAAATGTGAGGAAGAGAAGCTCCCAGACAATAGGAGAAGAAAACAAGCCAGTTAAAGCTATTCAGAGAAAAGTAGGTAACCTCTGAAGAGAGCTCTGTCACTTGGAAATAAGCATGGGGGAGTCACATAGAGTTTTACAGAGGACCTGGCCATCAGAGTTATTAGAAGGTGTTGAGTTACATAAGGGATAAAAGGTATTCCAAAAATAGGAAATGATATGAAAAAAAGAAAATAAGGACTAAGGTGTATTATTGGAAATGAGAGTAATGCAAAGATGGTAAAAGTTTTCATAGACTGTGCTAAGGACTTTCATGATTCTCATAATTGGAGTCCATTGAGATTCTTATATCTATGGTTTTATAGTTTATCAAATTTATAAAATGTCTGTTATTTTTCAAATATTTCTTTGTGCCTCATTGCCAACCTTTCGAACTGTCTGTAGTTGTTCCATTTCACTGATTTTTTTCATTATTTTTCTTATTTCTGACATTTTGTCTTCAATTTACCAGCCATTTCTTCTGCTGCACCTATTCAGTTGTTAATACCATATGGGACTTTGGTAAACACAAAGAAATCATTGTGTTTCTTTTTGAGACATACACTTCTGGTTTTTTTTTACTTTATGTGGTCCTTGTCTGTTTAACATGCTCAGTCTTTCTTCTACCTTCTTGGAGATATAGGATAACTGATTTAATAACCTCACCTATCAATGATATCATTCATGTCTTTTTTGGGCTGTTTATATGATGGTATTTTTCAGATTACGAATTATATTTTCCTGCTTCTTTGGATACCATACACCAAATTTTACTTTGTTGAACACCAAATAATTTTACATATCCATAAATATTTTTTTTAGCTCTGTCCCAATGCAGTTAAATTACTTGGAAGTAGCTCAATTTGGGGACACTTGCTTTAAATATTTGTTAAATCTGACCAAATAGCATTCAATCTGGGTCCTGTTTTTATTCAATTCAGAGAGAGAGAGAGAGAGTACATCTAAACACTCTACTGAATATTGTGATTATAAAGTGTTCTATTTTGGCTGGTGGGACCATAAAATATTTCTGGTTCTGTATGAGGTCGAAGGAGTATTTCCCAGGTATTTCATCTGGCTATCTCTTTTCTTGGCCTCATGTAATTTCTTAACACACACACCTCCTGACCCCTCCTACTCTGCCCTGTGAACTATCTTGCCTGTCTTCACCTGATGGAAACTATAAGCTCTGTTCAGGTTCCTCTTCTGTTTTTACCTGGACTTTCCCTGAGAATTTAACTGGTGCCATCTGTGGACTTGCCTCATTTCTTCCCTAAGAATCAGTGTTCTGGACCTGATGCTCAATGTATGAAGCACATTGTTTTATATATTTTTTTCATTTCATATATTAATTATTTCTTGGCAAAATTCCTTGTTTAACATCTTTGTCAAAATTAGGATTCTATGCTTAATATTTTGGATTATCTTGTTCTTATTCTACAAGAGTACTATAATTAAAAATAATAACAAATATCACTGTTTCTACTTTGTGGATATGAAAGAGGTAAAGGTGGTAGGCACTGGAATGTATTTTGGAAACTGTTGTATAAGCGTGCAGTTTAGTGTCTTGGGTCTTGAACTAAAATATTAAATATCCATTCTCACAACTCATGCTCTCTAAATTATTGCATCTCATACAGGTTTCTTCAATATTTCAGCCTTCTCCTCCTCTTCTTCTTCCATCAATACTGCTTCAAAAATTTGGTTTTTTTATATAAAACAATTCTGTTTATGCATGCATGTCTGATTTGCTCAAGATAGATATTTAGCTTCTGGTGGATAGTGTCACAAGATCTTATAACCAGTCAGAGATGTCACTTCACTGTTTTTCTAAGACAGGTAGAAACATGGATGATTACAGATACAATTATATCTTCCATTGTGCAAGAGAAAAATGCAAGTTTGGGCTAAAGTAGATCTGGTTTTTTATATTGGTTATCTATGTTACTTCAAGGTAATTTTAAAATTCAAACTCTAGCCAGGCATGGTGAAACCTTTCTGTAATCCCAGCACTTGAGAGACTGAAACAGGAAGATCATAGGTTTGCATCTAACTCCAGCAACTTACTGAGATTCTCAACAGCATAGTGAAATAGGGGCAAGGTGTAGTTCAGATGTAGAAAGCCCCTGAGTGAGGTCCCCAGTTAGATCCCTAGTACCACAAAAATAAAAATATATAAAGTGTGAATTTAAACTGTATATAATCTTTTTTTATTATATTTATCCATAAGCTCTTTGCTTTTATCTGTTTGGAAAGGATTTGAAGTGCCTCCCTCTAAAATAGATTTTGAAAATAAGAGTATGGTAAATATCGAGGAAATAAATATACCAAATATAAGAACTAGTGTTTGTATTTCTGGAATCCCAAGCAACAAGAGGAGGTTGATATACTAAATAAATTTGTGTTGTCTGAAAGAACAGAGATATAGCTTATAACCTAGAAGTATAATTTCTAATATTTTAATAGTGAAATATTATAAATATATAGGAAAACACAGAAGACAACAGACAGGCACACATGTGGCTACTGCTTTTATCTACCAGAAGTTAACACTCACCAATTTTTATTATGATCTTGAATGAGTAATAATTTTTAAAGATTCTTTAGAAAACACAGGACATAAAATATTGAGAGATTGCTACCTAATGCAGCATTTAAGGAGAACAAAGTCAACAGATTGTCACTAATCTATGTCAAGACTTAGCATAAAGTCACAGTAATTAACAAAGTATGGTAATGACAAGATAATAAACAAATAGACCAATACAGTAATCTAGAGAACACAGAAATATACTCACATGAATACAGCCAACTGTTTTATTCCAAAGAAGCAAAGGCAATTCAATAGAGAAAGCAGTCTTTTAAAAAATAGTATTGGGCCAACAGAATGGGAGAAGATTTTTGCCACCTACACCACTGATAGAGGACTAATATCTAGAATATACAGAGAACTCAAGAAACTCAACACTAAGAAAACAAAGCATCCAATAACAAAATGGGCAAATGAACTAAATAGACACTTCACAAAAGAAGAAATTCAAATGGCCAATAAATGCATGAAAAAATGCTCAACATCACTGGCAATCAGAGAGATGCAAATCAAAACCACCCTGAGATATCACCTAACTCCAACTAGAATGGCCATCATTCAAAACACAAACAACAACAGATGCTGGCGAGGATGTGGAGAAGTGGGAACTCTAAGACATTGTTGGTGGGATTGCAAATTAGTGCAACCACTTTGGAAAACAGTATGGAGAATCCTCAGAAGAATGGGAACAAATCTTCCATTTGATCCAGCAATACCACTGTTGGGTATCTACCCAAAAGAAAAGAAACCAAACTACCAAACTAATGCATGTGTATCTATGTTCATAGCTGCACAATTCACCATAGCCAAACTATGGAACCAGCCAAGATGTCCATCAACAGATGAATGGATTACAAAACTGTGGGATATGTACACAATGGAATTTTACTCAGCCATCAAAAAAAACTCAATTACATCATTTTCAGGGAAATGGATGGAACTGGAGGACATTATGCTAAGTGAGATTAGTCAGGCACAAAAAATAAGAAATCAGATGCTTTCCCTAATATGTGAGAGTTAGGGAGAAATGGGTCATAGGAGGAACTCTTGGAAGAGGATCAGTAACTTTTAACTCTGTTTACATTGTCTTTGGATATACAATATTTTTTTTTTTTTTTAGGGAGTTTATTTACTCTTTTGTTGCCTGTGCCATTGAAATCATATCCAAGAAATCACTTCCAATTTCAATGTTGTGAGGTTTTATGACCCAGATTTTCTTCTAAAAGCTTATAGTATTAAGATTTATATTTAGGTCTTTTATCTATTTTGAGTTAATATTTGTATATGTGTTAGATAAGGGTCCAATTTTATTCTTTTTCATTTATTATTATTTTTCAACAATATTTAGTTAAAAGACTAGTATTTCCTCCACCAAAAGTTCATGGAAACCTTGTCAAAAATAACTTGACAATGTATGGAAGAATTTATCTCTAGGCTTTTATTTAGCTCCAATGGTTTATATATCTGCCTTTAGAACAGTACTACACTGTTTCAATTATTGTAGCTTTATATGGTTTGAAATCAGAAAACATACATCTTCTAGCTTTGTTCTCCTTTGAGACTGTTTTGGGTATCTAGAGTCCATATTCCATATCAGGATAGATTTTTTCTGAAAAATAAATAAATAAATGTATGATAGTTTCACCTAAAAAAAAAAAAAAGAAAAAATATTCTCTGGTAAGAAAGAAAGCAAAAAGAAATATTGAAATGTTATCTTTAAGTCATCAAAAGTTTGGTACCAGACAAATGAAACTGTTATGTGAGATTATCAATGTTAATATTGTATAAATTGTTATAATACTAGATGTCAACCAGTAAGCCAAGCGTGGGAAGGAGGGATGGGGAGGGAATGGGGTGGGGATCGTGGTAGGGGCTAACTGGGCGAGATGTGCATGTATGTCTACAAAAGTATTTTCTTTATACCACTATGATGTGTAAATACATTGCACCAATAAAAAATAAATTAAAAAAAATTTTATCTAAAAAAAAATAGTATTGGAACGATTGAACTTTTATGTGCAAAAAAGTCTAGACAGACTTGACATTCTTCACAAAATTAACTTAAAATGGATAATTGACCTAAAAATAACAGGCAGACCATAACATTCCTAAAAATGACACAACAGTAAAATGTACGTAACATTGGTTTTGGTGATATGTTTTTTAGATATAACATAAAGGCATTCTTTATGAAAGAAATACTTGATAAGTGCTTATCATAAAACAAAATTATGTCATTTATGGAAAAATGATGGAAACTAGAGAATATTATTATAAGAGAGATCAGCCAGGCTCAAAAAGTTAAGGGTCATAAGTTTTATCTTATATGTGAAAGCTAGAGACACAATAGGAAATAAAAGGGACTTTGAATAAATGAGGAAATAGACAAGTAGAATACTGAGAAGGAATAGGGGAAGGAGATGAGGAAAGAAAATAGGATTGAGGAAGGACACAGTTTATATAGTGTTATGTCTGTGTGTGAAGGTATCACCACCCATTTCACTAACATGTATGGGGAGGGAGGAGAGAAGAGTGGGGTAGGATGCAGAGGTAAATACAACAAGTGATGTGTGCATATATGTTTGTATCACTTTGAATCTCAATATGGTATGTAATTACAATACACCAATAAAAGCATATAAAATTTATGCTCTCTGAAAGAGACTTAGTCAAGAGACTAAGAAGATAGACCATAGACGGGGACAAATATTTGCAATATATCTGTGATAAAGAATCATTTTCCAAAATACATAAAGAACTCTTTCAGCTCAACAATATGAAAATAAATAACCCAACCTGTTTTTAAATTTGGCAATAGATCTGACTTTTCACCTTAACAAAGATGGTATGCAGATAAACACTAATTATGAAAAGATGCAAGAACTATATGTGGTCAGGGTATTGATAATGAAAACACAATATCACTATGCACCCAGTAGGATGGTTTAAATTCAAAGCACTGGCAACAGCAATGGTGAGGGAAAGTCATTGCATGTTGCTAGTGAAAGAAGTAGAAATGACAATGACCGTGTTCTGTATGACTTAAACATTGGTTATTCTGAAAAAGGCAAAACTATGGAGAAAATATAAAAGATCAATAGCTGTTGGAAGTCCAGGGAGAGAAAGAAAGAGAAGGACAAGGGGAGCATGGAAGATTTGGAGGCCAGTGAAATAATTTTGTGCTATAGGATTATAAAGGCAGTTATATGTATGAACGTTTGTCAACTTCCAGAGAACTGAGAACACAAAGAGTGAACACTGCAAACCCTGAACTTTGGGTGATAATGATGTGACAAAGTTGATTTATGTATCCTAACAAATGTACCCCAATGATTCTTGTTCGAGGCTAAATATATATCAGGGGAACCACACATGTAAGAGTTCTATATTTCTCTCAACTTTGCTGTGCTTAAAAGTGCTTTAAAATCATTTGTGGAGATGAATTAAAATAAGATAAGCATGACAGGTTAAACACAAAAATAAAAACTAAACCAAAAATAAGTTAGAAGTTAGCAGAGCTCATTGTCAATGACTGAGTACATTTTAGGATCAGGTTCCCAGAAATGGAGGCTATGTTATTCTTAATTATTAACATTGAGAAGCATATTTCTGTAGAAGTACATAAACTTTAAAGAGACTTTATACCCATTCTTTTTTTACTGATTTTACCCAAAAACTATAGCTATGAAGTCTCATCATTACTGCATAATATATGTTACTTTTGAGCCTTGGGAAATTTTGATTTAACACATAATTCTTAGGAAAACCTAAACCAAATCTAACTTTAAACAGTTCTTTTTTTTTTTTTTTGTGGTACTGGGGTTCCTGGACGCCCTTCTTTCTCCGGGCTACACTACCAGACCTATTTTTACATTTTTATTTGGAAACAGGGTCTCCTAAACCAGCGCGCGCGGCTGGTTTCGAACCTGCGCGATCCTCCTGTCTCTGCCTCCCAAGCGCGGGGATTACAAGCGTGTGCCACCACGCCCGGCTAAACACAGTTCTAAGCAAGGACTCTGGCACTCTGTAGAACACAGACCAACACACTGTAAATAGTACAAGTGTGCAGATCAGATTGACTCTGAGAAGGAACAATGCCCAGCCCCAGTCCCTCGCGAAGAGACACATTTGAGCTAGAGAAGCAGAGGAGGAAATCCAGGGAAAAGAATGAGCACTCTTTTTCATCACCTTTTGGCCTTCCTTGATCCTCAGGATTACACATTTCAGGCCATCTCAGTACATTTCTGCAAGGTTGGATTCCTCATTGAAGCGGCTTGGTGCAACAATTTCCTACAAACCAGCATGTACCTTACTTACTAGCAAGTATAAGCAAGTCTCTTCCCAGATTCTAGGATTTTAGAAACAAAAAGCTAGTGTTCTTAGAGGGGTGGGAAGGAATTCATACCTGGTGATGTAGTTATGAGATTTTTGCAGTTTCATTCATATAAAAGAGTATGAAACTATTCAGTGAGTCCCAGAAATTAACCTATAATTAGTTATGATGCCTATGGGAGGGGCCCAAAGTTTCTTTATACACAGTAGGAAAGTATTTAACAGTGTCTGCTTATGCCTATAAAACTTTGTGGGGTGTGTGTGTGTGTGTGTGTGTGTGTGTGTGTGTGTGTGTGTTGCCAAGGATATAAAACTTTTGAAAGCATTGCACATCCAACATTTTTATTGCAGCAAATGAGTTGGGTTTTATTGGATGAGGAAACAAATTCTTCATAACAAGAACTTAAGGAGGACTGTGCTTATTACATCGAACTATTCATATGAAAAATAAAATAACTCAGGTAATTGCTCTTGTTGTCCCGACTGGACATTTGTGTGATTTTCTCTGCTTCACACTGCTAGTTTTTTTGTGTCTGTCTTTGTATTCTCATTCTAATTCTAAACATCCAGCCATCTTTACTTTTACATATTCCACATTCACATCTGATCCTTTCAGATATTTTAGAAAAAATTTCACCTTTGATGTATTATTGTATTTTGATACTTTAAGTTTCCTCACACTTTTAATGTTTCTGTTGGACGTTTTGTAGTCTTAATTTCCATGAGAAGACATTGACCTTAGTGGGAAAGGCTGATTTTCTAAAGCAGTGATTACAACCTGGAGATACTCGGGCTGGACTCAGCTCACACTTTACCCACTGTGTGTTGTCATAGTTTGGGGCTTAAAGGGCTATTCACCTTGCAGCTCACTACATTCCTCTTTTTTGATATCCTACAACCAGACACTTTACACTGAATAATTTTTTAACTTCACGTTACATTATGTATATAGCATATTTTCTAGCAAAATTATGATCTAAGTTTGGTTACAAATGAAATTTAAGATATTTATCCAATTGCTTTTATTAGCACCATGTATACATCATTTACTGCTTATAAGTTGGGGGGACCTTGATTGGCCCGAAATGGGGCTCAGAGCACCTTGGCATTGCCTAACCCAGCTGCAGTGGTGAGCAGGTGCTCACCTTCCTACCTGCCCAGATGTTGCTGTGGTGGCCAGTGTATCACTGTGGGATGAGTGTGTGTGCAGTGTTGTGGACCCATTCAAATGCAACCTGGCTCTCCGTGGGCCTGGCTGAGGCAGGCCACTTGGCTGGACATCCCTTAGTCTGTGTGGTCGCAGAGGACCTTGAGGATGTTCCTATGTTGCCAGGGACAGTTTTCTACATGGCTTATCCAGAAACCTTTTCATTAGTCTGGAAGTGTGTCATGGCCATAAGAGAACAAGAAAAAGTACTAGTGTGGAAACAGTATATGCTCTTGAGAAGCTATTCTCAAAACAATGCTAAGATCTTGGGATTGTGACTCCAGGAATTTGACTCCAACAAGATCAAGTTGCCATCGACCTCAGAAATTAGAAATTGGAGAATTTTGTTTTGCCCTGTTTTCCCCTCAAATTAAGGAATAAAAATAGAGTTGTTTCATTTTATTAAGGATCTAAAGAATTGGACAATAGAAAGACACCAACTTGCTGAAGTAGGTCATCCAGGTAACTCTGAACTTCATATGCTCCTGGTCTTTGGCTATAATTACTGCAAGGTGGGAGCCGGTAATTATTAGAAGCAAGTAGTCAGCGCATTCGGTGATAGGAATCTCATCTTGGCTGACGCCCAGAACAACCTGTCATCACTGACTTCTGAAAAGAACCCTCTGTATATTGACGCCACAGGTGTGGTTGGACTATCATTTCGTGGGCTCCAAATCCAGAGTGTTACAGTGCTTCTCAGTGAGGATGCTGATGACAAAAAGACAGCTGAGTCTACCATGCAACACCCCAAAGCTGCCAACATCCTGGAACAGAACACAATCAGCTTTATGTCTGCATGTGTTACAGGCAGGGAATTTCAGTATTACAGAGCCAAGGGAGACTTAAGGCCCATGGCTTTAGAAAGTTTTTTTCTAACATTTCCTCATTTGATTTCTTTGGAAATGGAGAAGTTGGATGTGACTGAATAGTCAATGGGAACTGTATATGGAGGAAATATAATGTAATGAGGTAATTTTTCCCTAATCTATTCATCATTCAAAAGTATTATTCAATTTCAAAGTATTTGTGTAATTCCTATGTTTTTCTTGATGTTAATTTCTGATTTTATTTTATTATGATATGATAAGATGCAAGGGATTACATCCATCTTTTGCCCTTGCTAGCATTTGTTTTGTAAACTCAAATATGGTCTATTTTGGACAAAGCTTCATGACTAATCAATAAGAATGTTAACTCAGTTACTATTGGATGGACTCTCCTATAGATGTTTGTTAAGTACATTTTATATGTAGACTCTTTTAGGTCTGAAGAGTCTTTACTGATTTTTTGTTTGAAAGACTTATCTATTGGTGAGATAGGTGTGTTGAAATCTCCCAGTATTATTGTATCTGGGTCTTAATATAGAATTGTTTTATTTTAGACCAGAAACTTTAAAACAACTGCAAAAGAACATAGGGTCAACTCTTCAACATATAGGCACTGGCATCAACTTCTTCAATAAGATCCCTAAAGCTTAGGAAATAAAACCAAGAATTAATTAATGGGATGACATCAAATTAAAAAAACACTTACACTGCAAAAGAAACAATCAATAGCATGAAGAGAGGACCTATATAATGGGAGATTTTTTTTGCATATACTAGAATTAATATCTAAAATATATAGAGCCCCCTAAAACATAATACACACCACACACATACACACACATGCATGCGCACACACAGACACACTCATACACAAAAAATAAATAATCTTGTCAATAAAAGTACAATTAAATTAAATAGACATTTCTCAAGGGGAGAAATACTAAATATATAAAAAGTGGCCAACATCCTCAGTAATTAGGGATGCAAATCAAAATGATATTGAGATTCCATCCTGCTTCAGTTAGAATGACAATCATCAAGAATGCTAATAATAGTAAATGCTGGTGAGGATGTGGTAAAAAAAAAAAGAATATATACTCTATTTGATGGTATTGTAAATTAGTATAATCACTGTGGAGATCAGTATGAAGATTCTTTAAAAGACCAGAAATGGGACCTGAATGACCCAGTTATACCATTCCTTGATATTTATTCAAATGACTTGAAGCTATTCTACTATAGTAATACAAGCATACTTAGGTTTATAGCAGCACAATTCACAACTGCCAAATTATAAAACAAGCCTAGGTATTCATCAACAGGTGAATAGATAAGAAAAAACGTGGTACATATACACAATGGAGTTTTTCTCAGTCATAAAAAAACAAAATTGAATCATTCGCAGAAAAATGGATGTAACTGGGGATAATAATGGTCTTAGGACAAAGTGAGAACATTTTTTCAGCAGAAGTGCACAATTAACATTTGAAAAGTACCCCCATTTAAGAGGTTGGTAGTCAATGTTAGATAAGATTTCCTTGGGACAAGGAAACCTAAGAGAGTATATACAGCTTATAGCTCTGTATTATCCAAAAATGGGTAATCCTTGGTACCTGAAGGAAACAACCTAAGATAGGCACAGTCTTCTTTGAATATAATAAGAAAGGGGGAATTGTGGGGATCCATTAAGGTTTTCCCTAAAAAAATATTTCTGACTCAGTTGACTGTCCTTTGCCCAGAGTCAACAAGGTTTGGGGTCATGGAAAGTTCAAAGTAAAAGGTCTGAGAGAAGATCAGGTGGTGACGGCACGAGGGTACTGATTGACCAGCCTGCGATGTATGTGCTTTGGATCTGTCTTTATTGTATTCAGGTGGTGATAGCATGAGGATATTGATTGACCTGAAACTGTATAAATACCTCAAGAGAAATAAACCTGGGATTGGCCAGTAGAGATATCAACCCGGGCGTGGACTGGCTATCCTTCCATGTTTGAATTAAAATTCTTTGAATTAAATTCTTAGAATTGAATTCTTTCATCCTCACTTCTCTCTTCAGAACCCATACTTTTGCCAGCTGGCTCTGGCAGATGATTATACTGAGATGACCCTGACTCACAAGTCAGTAGTCACATGTTTTCTCTCAAATGTAGAAGTTAGAGAAAAAAAAGTAAAGAAAAAGAGCCTCATGAAAATAGGAGAGAGACCAGTAGAGTAATGGAAGAAAACTTATGCGAGAGGAGGAAAGGGAAAATGGAGGTATGAGGAATGACTTGGAGCACATCATGTTATGTACATATAAGAATATATATCACTATAAATTTCACTACTGTGTACAATTATACTTCACTATTAAAGTAAAAAAGAAGAAAAAATATTTAACATTTAAAGGCCATATATGAAAAATTTATGGCTAACATTAAACTTTATGGTGGAAAACTAAAATTCATCTCCCTAGAATAAGGAACAAGACATGAGCCTAATCTTACTACTTTTGTTTATAAGAGTATTGATAATTATAATCAGATGTATTAGATCTGGTTATAAAAATGAATAAAAAAGTAAAAAGCAGATGTCCAAATTAGAAAGAAAAAAAACAAAATTATTTGTTTGTAGATGAAATAATCTTAGATGTAAAACCATGAAGATTCCACAAAAATACTTTTTTTTTTGGTGGTACTGGGGTTCCTGGAAACCCTTCTACCTCCAAGCTACACCCCCAGACCTATTTTATATTTTTATTTGGAAACAGGGTCTCTTAAGCCAGCTCAGCTGGCTTTGAACCTGCGCGATCCTCCTGTCTCTGCCTCCCAAGCGCTGGGATTACAAGTGTGCGACACCACGCCCAGCTACAAAAATAATTTTAGAGCCAATAAAAGAATCAGACAAAGGTATAAGATACAAAATTAACACACTAAAAGTAGTGTCTCTATATATTACAATACAAAAAGAAAACTAAAAAATGTGTTTATAATAATATGAAAAAGTTGAAAATACTTAGAAATGATATAATTGTAGATATTAGTCCTCTATTGGAGGTGTAGGTGGCAAAAATCTTCTCCCATTCTGTTGGCTCTCAGATGAGGTTCTTGACAATATCCTTTGCTGAACAGAAGCTCTTCAGTTTCATGCAATCCCATGTATTGATTCTTCTTTTAATTTGTTGTGCCTTTGAGGTCTTATTGAGAAAGTGTTTATCTGTGCCTCTGTGTTGTAGTGTTGGACCTATGCCCTCTTCAAGGAGCTTCAAGGTCTCTGGTTTAATTTACAAGTCTTTGATCCATCTTGAATTGACTCTTGTGCAGGGTGAGAAAGTGGGATTAATTTCCAATTTTCTGCATATGGTTAACCAGTTTTGCCAACACCATTTGTTGAACAGGCTATCTTTTTTCCAGTGTATATTTTTGGCCTTTTTGTAAAAAATCAATTGGCTGAAAGTGTGTGGACTTGTTTCTGGGTCTTCTATTCTGCTCCATTGGTCTATGTATCTGTTTTTGTGCCAGTACCATGCTGTTTTTATTACAATGGCTTTGTAGTATAGTTTTAAGTCAGATATTGTGATTCCTCCTGCATAGTTTTTATTGGTGAGAACTATTTTAATTATTCTGGGCTTTAGAATATGCAGAGAACTCGAAGCCAGGCGTGGTGGCGCACACTTGTAATCCCCTGCTTGGAAGGCAGAGACAGGAGGATCATGCAGGTTTGAAGCCAGCTGTGCTGGCTTAAAAAGACCCTGTTTCCAAATTTAAAAGTATACAAAATAGGTCTGGGAGTGTAGCCTGGAGGTAGAAGGGCTTCCAGGAACCCCAGTACCACCAAAAAAAAAAAAAAAAAAAAAAAAGAATATGCAGAGAACTCAAGAAACTCAACACTAAAAAAAACAAATAATCCAATAAAAAATGTGCAAGAGAACTAAATAGACACTTCACAAAAGAAGAAATTGAAATGGCCGATAAATGGATAAAAAAATCCTCAGCATTATTGGCAATCAAAGAGATGCAAATAAAAACTACCCTGAGATTTCACCTAACTCCAACTAGAATGGCAATCATTTAAAACACAAACAACAACAAATGCTGGTGAGTATGTGGAGAAGTGGGAACTCTAAAACATTGTTGGTGGATTGCAAATTAATGCAACCACTTTGGAAAACAGTATGGAGAATCCTCAGAAGAATGGGAACAAATCTACCATTTGATCCAGCAATACCACTTCTGGGGATCCACCCAAAAGAAAGGAAACCAAACTACCAAACTAATGCATGTTTATCTATGTTCATAGCTGCACAATTCACCATAGCCAAAATATGGAACCAGCCAAGATGTCCATCAACAGACAAATGGATTACAAAACTGTGGGATATGTACACAATGGAATTTTACTCAGCAATCAAAAAAACCTCAATTACATCATTTTCAGGGAAATGGATGGAATTGGAGGACATTATGCTAAGTGAGATTAGTCAGTCACAAAAAATAAGTAATCAGATGCTTTCCCTAATATGTGAAAGCTAAGGAGAAATGTGTCATAGGAGGAACTCTAGATGAAAAAGGAAATCCTATAGAGAAGCAAACAAGACAACCTAAATGAGGGGATGGGAGGGGGGAAGAAGAACATTCTCTAAAACACACAATGTACTTAAACATATCAAAGTCAACCACTAAGCCAAGCATAGTAAAAAGGGATGGGGAGGGAATGGGGTTGGAATTGGGTAGGGGCTAAATGGGTGATGTGTACACAGTTTTTTTTTTTTTTTACCACAATATGATGTATTAATATAATGCACCAATGAAAAATTTAAAAAATAATAAAAATAAAGAAAATCAGAAAAAATAAAGAAAAAATAGGGCTGGGGGTGTAGTTCAGAGGTAGAATTCCCCTAGGTTCCATCCCTAGTACCCCCCAAAATATGCTATATTACCAAAACTGAGGGGGTATCATTTTATTAGAAATATGACTGAGCACTGTAGTCTAGTTACTAGAGAGGTGAAACATGAGGCTAAGTTTGAAGCCAAGCTAAACAACTTAACAAGATGCTGTCTCAAAAAATAAGCTGGGCACAATGGTAAAAAAAAAAAAAGAAATGATATAATTGAAGAGATGAAAGCCTTGTGTATGGAAAACTGTAAATTACTGTTGATAAAAGTAGAGAAAACAAGTATGGAGAAAGATATCTTCTGTTCATTTATTGGAAGACATTACTGTTATTTTTTCTATATGGCACTAGGGATTGAACTTAGGGGCACTCTACCACTGAGCTACACACCCAGCACCTTTATATTTTTATTTTGAGACAGGGACTTTCTAAACTGCTCAGACATTGGCCTCAAAATGATGATTTTTCCTTTCTCAGGCATCCCAAGTGCTAGCACAGGCCTCTGCCACCATACCCAGCTAAACTTACTGCTCTTAAGCCAACAGTCATGCCCAAAGTGATTCACAGAGACTCCCAGAAGACATATGATCTTGCTTTGCCATTGCATTATTTTATTATACCTGCTTTATCCAATCTGAAAGGTTACTGTCATGAGCTAAATGGAACATGCAAAGATCCTTTTCTTATTAGGTATTTTTAAAACTAAAGCAGAAGGAATTTGTTCTGCCAGTCTTTCATTAATTCAAACTGTAGAACAGAAACAAACCTGTATTTTGAACAGATTCAGGTGCCAGAACTGAAACAAAAACAAAGAAAGACAAAGAAAGCAAATTATTAGATGCTTAGCTCAGAGTGCACTCATTTGAACCTGGTCTTCTCAGGCTAACACTATAGCCCTGTTACAAAATGAACATCAGAAAAACATCTTGGGACTCATGACAAATGTTAGTCACCCTATTTACATATGTACTTAAACCTTTGTTGAATTATGAGTATCTATATTTCCAAGGTCCACAAATATATGGAACTAAACACTCCAATGCAACACTTAAACTAAATCACTCAGATTACAATGATTATATCGTATATAGTTTAGAAATAAGAGATTTTCTGTAATTATTCTCAGTTTACATTCAGACTCTGCAACTCACCAAACATGATTGTGAACAAATCATTTAAATCTATGTCCATAAAGTGTCTATTTTGTAAAATGGGGTTACAATTTTATAGCCATCACTGAATTTAAATGAAATAATATGGGTGTGTTATACTCAGTAAATACACTAGTTGACATTGTTAGTGATGAATCATTTAGTCTGTATGTTAGGAAATATTTTTCTGGTTTGTTTATATTGTACTTTTAATTGTGTATATGTGTGCATGTATGTTTCTGTTTGTGTATTTTACGTCAGGAAACCTTCATGTTGTTGTAGGCAAACCTCTAACATCTTCTTCAACTAAGCCTAATGATTGACATACAATATTATTTTCATCATAAGTTTAAAACATCATAAGAAGAAGAGATCTGAAGAGCACTTGATTTCCCAACAACTGAAGTGGGGAAATAAAAATGCTTAAGGACACTTAATGATTACATAGTTGGCATGATGTGGTTTTTAACAATGTTATTATTTCACTCTAAGGCATAATGTTAGATAAAGGGATTCAGATCAAATAAATTATCATTTTATGTTTTTTGACTGAGCAGCATACTCAGACAAAAAGTACTGTCTTAGACAGCCTAATAATGAAAGGCATAAGCAAAATGGTATATATCTGGTTCTGTTTGCAGGATCTGCATATTTGTTTTGTCATTTTAGAAAATATTTTATTTAATTTTATTTTGTGGTACTGGGGGTAGAACCCAGGGGCTTTTCTACCTCCGGGCTACACTCCCAGACATATGTTATACTTTATTTGGAAACAGGGTCTCACTAAGTTGCTAAGAGCCTCACTAAGTAGCTAAGGCTGGCTTCGAACCTGTGCGATCCTACTGTCTCAGCCTCCCAAGTGCTGGGAATTTATAAGCATGTGCCACCATGCCTGGCTATTTTAGAAAATATTTTAATAAAAATTTTTAATTGTATAAGAATATTTAAATAAATTTACAGTGAACACATAACTCTAGATTAAAACACAAACATTTAATATTCATTTTTATTGAATATATTTAAAGTGTGTAAAATGTTTTTATATATGCATACATAGTGAAATAGTAGTCAAACAGATTAAATATTAATGTTATTCTATATTTAATGTGTGCATGTGTGTTGCGAGCATTTAAAATCCATTCTGTTGCCCTAGGCCCCGGGCGGGGGTCGCATGGGGCACACCGGACCCCCGGAAGAACCGGAGCCTGGGCCGTAGGACCCTGGGCCCTGGGCAGGTGTCGTGTGTGGCATGCTGGACCTCCAGAAGAACTGGCGTCTGGGTCGCAGGACCCTGGGCCCTGGGTGGGGGTTGCATGGGGCACGCCAGAACCCTGGAAAATCCGGGTCCCAGGCTGCAGTGCTACCAAGTGACTGATTCCACAACCTCCTCAAACCACACATACTGTCTTCTCTTATTTAAAAAAAAAAAAAGGAAAAGAAAAGAAAAGAAAAATATCAGAGAGGTGTCAAGAGGAGAGGGCCACTGCGGCTGCCAGGATACTGGAGATGCAGACAAAATTTATCCAACTGAACTGGAACTTTTGGAAAAATTCCCCGCAAAGGAGGACTGTTTCTTCTCTACATCCTTAAGAATCCTGGACATCACCTGTAAGGAAAGAGTTTAGAGGAGACCTAAGAGGAAGGCGGTGTTGGATGGGGTTGCCGCGATAGCGGTGGAGACTTGTATTTGGGAGAGGCAGAAATCTGATCCTACCAAACTTATCTTCTGGAGAAATTACCCCAAACGTCGAATGCTACCATCGCGCATGCTTAGGAACACTGGACAACGTGCAGAGTGGAAAAAGAGCTTGGGAAAGATTTGAAATGGTGGAGGCAGTGGCAATGGCAGTGGCCAGTACTCAGGGGAGGCAGAGATCTGATACATTACACTAGGAACTTTTGAAGAAATAACCCCAGAGGCAGAATACTACCACCACGCACCCTCAGGAACGTGGGACAACCGGCTAGGTGAAGAGGATGCTCAGATTGGAACCTGCTGAGGGGTTAGGCTGGTGCCAGGGCCAGTGAGGCTGGGATTGAAGCCTGCCATGAGACAAGGCTGCTACTGAGGCCTCCGAGTCCGGGATCAGAGCCTGTCGAGGGGTTAGGCCGGTGCCAGGGCCAGCAATGCTGGGATTGGAGCCTGCCATGAGGCAAGGCTGGTGCTGGGGCCTCCGAGGCTGGGATCGGAGCCTGCCAAGGGGTTAGGTTGGTGCCGGGGTCAGCAAGGCCAGGATCAGAGCCTGCTGTGAGGCAAGGCTGGTGCTGGGATCTCCAAGGCCGGGATCGGAACCTGCTGATGGGTTAGGCCAGTGCCGGTACCAGCGAGGCTGAGATCGGAGCCTGCCTTGAGGCAAGGCCGGTGCTGGGGCCTTCAAGGCCTGGATAGGAGCCTGCTGAGGGGTTAGGCTGGTGGCAAGGTCAGTGAGGCTGGGATCGGAGCCGACCTTGAGGCAAGGCCAGTGCTGGGATCTCTGAGGCCGGGATCAGAGCCAGCCGAGGGGTTAGGCTGGTGTGGGTGCCAGCGAGGCCAGAATCGGGGCCTCCCATGAGGCAAGGCCAGTGCTGGAGCCAGCAAGGTCAGGATTAGAGTCCTCCGGGTGGCCAGGCCATTACTGGGGCTGTTAAGACTGGGATCGGTACTTGTAATGTGGCATGCACAGGGAAATATAACAGAAAATAAAAATCAGATGCTTTCCCTAATTAGCAAAAACTAGGAGGAAAGGGGTAAAAGGAGGAGTTTGAGTTATAGAAAGGGCTCTATAGAGAAGCAATTATGGTGACCAATCAGAGGGGATGGGATGGGGAGGATAGAACCTCTTTAAAACTCAGGAGGTACGTAAACAAATGTATCAAAGATAATCACCTATTAAGCATGGGATCGAAGGAGGGGGAGGGAATGGGATGGGGATTGGATGAGGGCTAATTGGATGATGTATGCTTGTATATCCTCTCAAGTCTTGTATTCCAATGTGATGTATAATTACAATGCACCAATAAAAATATAAAAAAATAAAAAGAAAGTAAAAAGAAAAATATAAGAAACTCAAGAACTGGAATAGAGGAAATAAACTGTAGATTTCTCAGCTAACTAGAATCATCTTTTATTAAAGTTTGGTATATATGATTCAAAGGTTTGCATGTATATATTCATGCTTTTAACTTTATATTATGTTATGTTTAAATATTTTCTTCATAATACAACAAAATTTAAATATTAGTTCTAAAAAAAGTCCATTCTGTTAAGAATTTTTTGTAAAAATACCATATTATTATCTTGCCCCATTGCAAATTTGTACACTTTGACTGAATTTTCTCCATTTCCTCACATTTGTCAACTCTGGTAGCCACCATTCTATTTTGTGTTTATACTTACTTGAGTTTTTTTAAGATGGCACATTGATTGTAACTATTCTATCATCTATCTTCCATGAATCCATGTTTCATGTAAGCCCTTCTCATTCAAGTTCTTCTGTCTAAAACATGACTATGTATTTTAATATGACTTCGCTAAATGTTTATATTTTTAACATGAAATGCATAAAAAGTAACAAATGCATATGTCTCTGTAACCCAAATCTCTATGTTTGACTGCTGATATTTTTCATATATGACCTTCTATTTTTTTGGTGGTGGGGGGTAGGTACTGGGGATTGAACCTAGGGTCATTCTATCTCTGAGTTACAACCCCAGCCCTTTTTATTTTGAAACAGGGTCTTGCTGAGTCACTGAGGGTCTCACTAAGTTGCAGAGGTTAGCCTTGAACCTGTGATCCTCCTCTTTCTGTTTCCCAAGTACTGGAATTACAGGCACACAGTACCCTGCTTGACTATTTTTTCTTTTTGCTAAAAAGACATGATTTTTGGCCTTCATGATTTAATTTTATATGCTGTCCTTTCATCTCCAAAGGTAGTTTAGAAACTAGAAAGGAGGATTTATTTTAGTCTTATTGGATTTTTTTTCTCACATTTTCAGGATTTTTAATACTGTAGTTGTGTTTTGGTGTTTTCCACTTTCTTTTCTTGAAAGCATATTTTGTGGAGAAATACAAATGGGTAGTATGAAAATTTTCACCAGCATTAGTAATCAGGGAAATGCAAATCAAAACTATACTAAGATTCCATCTAATTACAGTTAGAATGGCAGTCATCAGGAACATAAATGATAATAAATGCTAGTGAAGATGTGGGGAAATAACTCTTATGCACTGTTAGTGGGACTGCAAACTAGCACCATTGCTATGAGGATCAGTATAAAGCCTTTTCAAAAGATTTGGAATGGAAACACCACCCAGAGATACCTCTCCTTGACATTTTTCCAAAGAAATTGAATTTACAATATTATACCAGTACTTGCATATCCATGTGTATAGCAATACAATTCACAACAGCCAAATTATGGAAGCAGCAACTATGGTGTGTACACCATACTTAGCCATCAAGAAAAACAAAATTATGTAATTTTCATAAAAATGAGTGAAACTTGAAAATATGATAAGCAAGATTAGCCAGTGTCAAAAAGGAAATAATTGTATTCTTCTTGAAATCTAGATACTGGCAAGGCTATAGAGAAGTGGGAACTCAATACATTGTTGGTGGAATTACAAATTAGTGTGACCTCTTTGGAGAACAGTATGGGGGATACTCAGAAGAATGGGAATGAACTTACCATATGATCTAACAATACCACTTCTGGGTATCTTCCCAAAAGAAAGGAAACCAAACTACCAAACTAATGCATGTGTATCTATGTTCGTAGTTGCAAAAATCACAATTTCCAAACTCTGAAACCATCCAAGATGTCCATCAACAGATGAATGGGTTACAAAACTATGGGATATGTACACAGTGGAATTTTACTTAGCCAGAAAGGAAAACACAGTTACATCATCTATAAGGCAATGAATGGAACTGGGGAACTTTATGCTAAGTAAGATTAGTAAGTTATAAAAAATAAGAAATAAGATGCTCTTCCTAATATGTGGAAGCTAGGGAGAAAATGGATCATAGGAGGAAAACTAGACAAAGCAGGAGATGCTATAGATGAGCAGATAAGGCGACCTAACTGAGGGGGATGGGAGGGGTCAGGGGAAATTCCCTCATGTACATGATGTACATTAACAAACATATCAAAATCAATCACCAAGTCAAACATGAGAAGGAGTGAGGGGGGAGGGAATGGGGCAGGAATTGGGTAAGGGCTAATTGAGTGGTGTGTGCATGTATGCCTATACCATCTTGTACTCCACTAAGATGCATGACTACAATGCACCAA
This sequence comes from Muscardinus avellanarius, assembly GCF_963383645.1. Classification (NCBI taxonomy): domain Eukaryota; kingdom Metazoa; phylum Chordata; class Mammalia; order Rodentia; family Gliridae; genus Muscardinus; species Muscardinus avellanarius. Next base: position 30,725,973 of record NC_137793.1, on the reverse strand, counting down.
TAAAAATTTAAAAAAAGAAATTGATAAGGGAAACCTCAGAGAAGCAGAGAGTCCAATGGAGTGATCAAGCGGATTTAAGGAGGGAGGACAAGGAATAGAAATATAAAGAAGGTAACAGTTGAAATGATACTAAGTACTCAAATTACTAATGCCAATCTCAAAGACATTTACAGGGAAGGGGAAGGAGAGTAGGACCTGGAAGGAAATGCTCCACAAAATATGTACATATGGCCGGGCCTGGTGGTGCACGCTTTTAATCCCCATGCTTGGGAGGCAGAGACAAGAGGATCACGCGGGTTCGAAGCCAGCCACACTGGCTTAAGCGACCCTGTTTCCAAATAAAAAAATATAAAAAAAATAGGTCTGGAAGTGTAGCCCGGAGGTAGAAGGGTTTCCAGGAACCCCAGTGCCACAAAAATAAAAATAAATTAAAATATGTACATATGTGTTCCTATCACTCTCTACCTAAGTATGATGTATGATTACAATGTGCCAGTAGAATTAAGGTGCAAATAGGAGGTGTCTGTTAGGGAAGAAGAAGTAGACAGTAAAACAAAACATAGAAAAGGCATTCCAGGCAGGAATGGTGGAGTGAACCTTTCCTGTGGAGGACAGCAGACAGGAGTCTGGTCTGGAGGGGAGGGTTCTAAGAGCAAAAATATACTGTGTAGAAAAGCAGTACTTTCAAAAATTCAGTGTTACCAAACTACCAACAAATTTGACATGTTTACATTAGAAATAGCCTAACTATTTCAGGGAGGAAAAAACTAAATAAGAGAAAATGGCTTATTGTGCATGATGAGGAGAGAACTTAATGTATGAACACAAAGAGGATAGAAAAAAATATTTTCTCTCAAGGTTTTCCAAGCAAAAATATGAATATTTTAACTGCACACATATACACTGAAAAAAGGACAAAATATTTTTAAGACTGTAGACATTATAATGCTAAAACTGTTGAAAACACATAGTAATAAAAATCACTAATCTTTAGCTCTTTTTTATGTATCAGAGACTGTTTGCCAGGCATCATTTTCCCATGTAATGAGAAGGTAGATATTTTCATTCTATTTCAAAAATTAAGAACTAACAATATAAAGAGATCAAAATTATTTGGTCAAAGACACACAGATTATTTCAGAGCCATGAGTCATATTTTGGTCCATTTGAATTAAAGGTTTATTCTATTATCATTTTTAACTCAAATTATATATTGTGTAGTCGTTTTTTTCCATCAAAGGGAATAATCTTGAGGTATGAGTGGGCATGCCTATATAATTTTTTCCTAGCATAACTTAATTTACTTCTTGGCTCTTTATCCAGATGTCAGCTACATCTCCTAGTCTAGCTAGCTCCTCTCTGATTCTATCCATAAAGAGTAACATCTACTGTATAAAATAAATATGAACTCATACAATCAGAACTACCTTATTTTTTAGAGTTAGAAATACATTTCACTCATAAGGGTGAAAGCCAAAACCTTAACAATAACTACCAAACTTGTCATGATATGGCTCATTCCTCTCTGATGTTACAATCTATTATTTTCCTACTTTCTCACTTCTTTAGAGCCACAAATGCCTGTGCTGAGCTTCAAGTAAACCAGACACACTCCATTCTTGAGGACTGTGCTCTAATTTCTGCGTTGTTCTTTCCAAGGTATTTGCTTTTCCAATGATCTCATCTCTTGGTCTTTCAAGTAAGAACTATTCTTTTATATACTGTTTGTTTGTTTATTTATTTATTTATTTATTTATTTTTATTATTTTTTGTGGTACTGGGGTTCCTGGAAACCCTTCTACCTCCGGGCTACACTCCCAGACCTATTTTATACTTTATTTATTTATTTATTTATTTATTTATTTATTTATTTATTTATTTTTGTAACAGGGTCTCTTAAGCCAGTGTGGCTGGCTTTGAACCTGAGCGATCCTCCTGTCTCCGCCTCCCAAGCGCGGGGATTACAAGCGTGCGCCACCACGCCCGGCTACTGTTTATTTATTTTTATACATCACAGTAAAGTTCAAAGTGATACAAATATACATGCACACATACCTTTAGGTAATTTCCTCTGCCTCTTACATTCCTCCAGCCCCATACATACTAGTGGGATTGGTAGTGACCGTTATACGTGGACATAATGTTATTTGTTCCCTTCCTCTGTCCTCCTTTTTCCCCTTTCCACCTCTTTCCTCCAGTCCTTTTCCACTATTTTACTGGTCTATCCTCATTTCTCCGAGTCCCTTTTATTTCCTATAGTCTCTCTAGCTTACTCATCTAAGAGGAAGCATATAACTCCTATGTTTCTGAGACTGGCTGATCTCAGCATCATATTTTCTAGTTTCAATTTTTTCTGCAAATGACGTAATTTTATTCTTCTTATGGCTAATTAAAATTCCACTGTGTGTATATAACTTTTTATTTGCCTATTCATCTGTTGATGGATACTGAGTTTTTATTTCACAATTTGTCTCTTGTGAATAGCTGCTATAAACATGGATATAAATGTATCACTATAGTATCAAGAATCTAAAGACAGCCTACAGAATAAGACAAAACCTTTGCCAGCTATTTCTTTGATAGAGAACTAATATTTAGAATATACAAAGAACTAAAAAAAATTAACAATACAGAATAATCTAATCAAGAAATGGGCAATTTAACTGAATGTTTGATATCATTAGCAATCGAGGAAATGCATATCAAAACTATACTGAGATTCCATCTAGCTTTAAATAGAATGACAATCTTTAAGAATACAAACAGTTAGCTGGGCATGGTGGCACATACTTGTAATCTTAGTATTTGGGAGACTGTGACAGGAGGATCACAGTTTCACAGTCAGCTTCAGTTACTTAGTGAGGCCCTCTTCAACTTAGACCTTGTTTCAAAAGAAAGAATAAAAAATAGGGCTGGGCGTGGTGGCGCACGCTTGTAATCCCCGTGCTTGGGAGGCTGAGACAGGAGGATCGCACGGGTTCAAAGCCAGCCTCTGCTACTTAGTGAGGCTTTCAGCAACTTAGTGAGACCCTGTTTCAAAAAAAAAAAAAAAGGTCTGGGAGTATAGCCCTGAGGTAGAAAGCCTCTGGGTTCTACCCCCCAGTACCATAAAAAAAAAAAAAATAGGGCTAGGGGTATAGCTTGGAGGTAGAATGCCCCTGGGTTCAATCCTCAGTACCACACATACACAAAAGAGAATACAAACAATAAAATGCTGGTGAGAATGTGGGGAAACAGGAACTGTTAGACTCTGTTGTTGGATTATAAATTAATACAATCACTATGCAGATCTGTATGGAGGTTCCTCAAAAGACTAGAAATGAAATCACCATAAGACACAGTTATACCACTCTTTGGTATCTTTTAAGTAATAGATATTCTAGCCACCTGATTTAGTACTGCAATTTACTCCAGTCCTTCCCTAAACATTTCTCATCCCAATTAACATATTCTGCTTATTCATCTCCTGGACTTTATCATCTTTTACCTTATTATACCACTCACTTGCTTATTATATTTATTGCTTTTATCTCCTCCTACTGAAATATAAAATTCATTAATTATTGAAGTATTCTCACCCCCATCCACAGCTGTATCAAACTGGCTGTCTTTAAACACCTTCACTTTTCTTATAACCAGAACTCTGTTGTTTGCAGCAAGTAACTAATTAAACTTTCTTTGGGCCGTAGGAATCCTAATGCTAATACAATTTTCTCATTCCACAATTAAGCCCACAATTTAGCCACATTTTAAATGTAAATTTTAGAGACTTTGTATCTCTTCACTATTTATTGGATATTCATATATTGATTATTCACTACTGAATATTTATTCATGTATTTCTGTCTGGTAGACCCTATAATGTTGCTGGGAAGCCAAATACTGTATGTCTTAAAATATATAATCCAAGCCGGGCTTGGTGGCTCACGCTTGTAATCCCAGCATTTGGGAGGCTGAGACAGGAGGATCATGGTTTGCAGACAGCCTCAGCTACTTAGTGAAGCCCGTTGCAATTCAGTGAGACTCTGTTTCAAAAATAAAGAATAAAAAATAGAGCTGGGGGTGTACTTGGAGGTAAAATGTCCCCAGGTTCCATCCCCAGTATTGCAAAAAAAAAAAAAAAAAAAAAAAGGTATATAGCCCAAGCCAGGTGTGGTGGCATATGTAATCTTAGTACTTGGGAAGCTGAGGCAGTAGGATTGCAGGTTCAAGGACAGCTTCAGCAGTGTAGCAAAACTTTCAGCATCCTAGCAAGACCCTGTTTCAAAACAAAAATAAAAAAGGGCTAGGGGTGTAGCTTGAGGCAGAATATCTCTGAGTTTAATGTTTAATACCTAATAACAGAGAGAGAGAGAGAGAGAGAGAGAGAGAGAGAGAGAGAGAGAGAGAGAAATTGATTCCAGCGACAAGATTCCAGAAACAAGAGAGCATTATGGCCCATTAAGAGTATAAATGTTTTGCTGTTAAATAAAATATTATTCTTGAAATTAGGAAAAGCAAACCTTATATGATCTAATACTAAATAATAGATGTTTTAAAGTATTGTAGGAGTAACATGTGGTTATGTTATTAAAATCCTCCCTTATCCGAATGGAGATTCCAAGAATTCAAGAAAGGAAGAGATTTTATCATGATTCCACAGTGAGTGGATGGTTGATTTAAATCAGGATTTTTTGATCAAAGTTTATGTCACTTCAATTATCTCATGTTGTATATGTAAGTTTTCTTGGTCTCAAAGTAAAAAATACAACCAGTGCTTTGGCAGAATTTACTTTATTGACAAGTAAATCAAGGGAAATACAAATTGAATTTCCCACCACCCAGATGGAAGAGGAGGTGTGCTTTTATAAATTTCAGGTATTCACCAAAGAAAAGTAAAAGCAGACATGATGAAAGGAAGATAAAACAGCTAGAAGTCCAGCATAAGATCCGGGCTCTAATTCAGCATTTTCCTTGATGCTTTAGGATAATCTTCCCATCACTTTTCCTGTAAAAAAAAAAGAAAGACAAACACAAACTCAATGAGACATCATGAATATTGACCGCTGATGCACAAAACACGTTTAATAATGATGTGGCATGGTCTATTTAATCATTTGAGATTATAGATACCTATATCTACCATTCACCAGAAATTAGTTAGATGCAGTTGGAGATGGCATTCATGCTTGAAAAGCATGAATCTTAAATCTCAGAATTTCAGTACCGATTTGCTCCTTCTCTGAAAGTAAATGTATATACAAATGGAAAAGGTAGAAGTAACAGAGGAAATATAGCAAAGAGAAGTTATTGTTCTGTCTTGATAGAAGATATAAGAAAGTGAACCAAAGATTCAGGCACCTAGCATTATAGATAAGACACTACTTTTCAAGTCATTTTAGTAACATGTGCCCATTGATTCAAAGCTCATCCTACACCACTGACCTTCTCCTGAGAAAAGTTTCATATTAATTAGTCAGATGTATTATATATTATTGTGTTCATTATATTTATAATTATATTAATGTTTTAAGTAAAAATTAGAAGTATAAGAGCCGGGCGTGTTGGCACATGCTTGTAATCCCAGCATTTGGGAGGCTGAGACAGGAGGATTGTGGTTCGTGGGCAGCCTCAGCTACTACTTCTCAGCTACTACTTAGTGAGGCCCTTTGCAACTCAGTGAGACCCTGTTTCAAAAATAAAAAATAAAAAATAGGGCTAAGGGTATAGCTTGGAGATAGACTGCCCCTGGATTCCATCTTCTGTACCACAAAAGAGTATAAAATGATTAACAAAAATAATAAATTATTATTATATATAGATATAGTAAAACTTCCCTAAAATCTTTCCTAAAATTAATAATAATAATAATAATAATAATAAAGAAATGATAAAGTTTCAAATAATTTGTTATGCAATTTTGTTTTTCTTTTTGAGCCATTTGTTTTCAATTTATTTGCCTGAAGCAAGGATTAAGTAGAACTTTCCAAAATACCTGTAGGAAAGCAAATTGGTCATATTCTGGAAATTAATGCTCTCAAGGGACAAGACTGGTGAGGGTCGTACTTACACTACTGCCTTACAGAAGGCACACTTGTTGCCATATGTCTGGCCATCAGAGCCACAGTGGGGGTTTGACTCCCGAGTGCAGAAGACCTTGGGGTCCTTGAAGTCACCACAGTCGACCTATAAAGCAAGCACAGCAACACTGATATTTGAAAGACTGTCCCAGTGCCGGGCGTGGTGGTGCACGCTTGTAATCCCCGTTCTTGGGAGGCTGAGACAGGAGGATCACACGGGTTCGAAGCCAGCCTCAGCTACTTAGTGAGGCTCTCAGCAACTTAGTGAGACCCTGTTTCCAAATAAAATATAAAAAAGGTCTGGGAGTATAGCCTGGAGGTAAGAAAGCCTCTGGGTTCCACCCCCAGTACCACCAAAAAAACAAAAAATAAAAAAATAAAAAATAAAAAAATAAAAACAAAAGACTGTCCCACAGAACAGAAGCATAGAAGCATTGAGCAGCAACCTTCTGCAACACCACACACACACACACACACACACGCACGCGCATATCTATCCATATTTTTGTGGCATACACATATATACTACACACACACACACACACACACACACATATATATATATACATATATATATATATTTATTTATAGTTGTGACATAAAAAGATCCTGAAATTAGAAAATAGCTCTCTCCATCTGCTGAGACTTTTTCCTTTGAGACACAGAAAACTCATTTGGAGAAATACATTACATTAACTTATTCTGGGGTAAATTAATGGTATTCAGTGCTATGGTTAAGACTTTTTTCTTCAGCATTAAATTACTCCTATTGAGACTAGTTGATAATTAAATGATAATTTTACTGTATTAATATTCTCTAATTTCTTCATGCTTTACAAACATGGATAATCCTTGTGAGAGGCCTCCAGATGTTACTTGACAGTGTGTTCATTTTTTCCTAGTGGATGCAAAATCTATTATCCCATAAAAACAAAATTCTAATATTTTCATAGTAAATTATTTTTATCTCCAAATGTGTCTATAGAATTTGAACACTTGTGTCCATTACAATAACTTAGTAATGGCTGCCTAAACCTCTCTGTTTAGAAGGACTCTGAGATAGAATTCAGTCTTGTTGAGAACATGCATTATGACCGACTGATTAATAATTGTGGAATAGTGGCACCTGTGCCATTAACATATCCACTCAGTTATAGTGGTGTCTCAAAAGTGGCCTGGTTACTAAGATTCTTTTCAATGCAATATCAATTAAGCTAATATCTGTTGTGCAAATTAAATTCAGGCCATTATTTCCAGGATAATAGCAGTATGAAATGGATTAAACTCCTAATATCAGCTGTGTACAATGAAGTGACATTTACACGTGAATTGGTAAAACTTCCATTACTTCTATCCTAGTACCATTAAAATAATACTATCTTATGAGTATCAGTTGTTTAATAATATTTAACTAATTTCATATAGATTACTTCAATTAAGCCTCACAATAATATTGAGAGTAAAATTGGGCTATATTTCATTAGTCGGTTGATGGAAATACTGGTCCTCCATAAAATTAAGTGGCTTACCATGGTTTTAACATTACTGGCCTAGAATACCCATCTGTTTATTAGGGTTTATTTCCAACACATTCTCACTGAGAGAATAAAAGACCAACTATCACTCTGTATCCACAATTATAGTCAGGACATGTAGGTATAAAAATAGCTTATTAGGTCTAATTTATAACCCAAAGCCTATTGGTACTACAATTGTACTGTATTTGAGTTTCATGCTAAGTGAGCATTTAGCTGATTTTACCACAACAAAAGCAACAAAAAATGAGTAACAAGATGATAAATATGTTAATTTGCTTCACTGTGGTGATTCTTTTACTATCTATATTTATCCTGTAATATCATATTATATACTTTGTATAGAACAAAATTTATTTTTAAATAATGTAGTAGGGAAATGTATGAGCAATGGAAGAGGAATCACTTGTTTTAGATGTTAGCAAATCTTTATCCACTGACAGTTGTCAGAAAATTTGTGTGGGAAAATGCTCAGTGAAAGAATCATATAATTAGGTTAACATATCATCACATATGGCAATGTTGAGTAGTTAAAACTATAAATTACACATTTGGGGAAAAACTTGGCATCTTATTCTGTTAAAGTTGGGAAGTGTGATGTTCACCACATAAGGTCCTGATTTTTCACACACAAGTTGGAAAGATAATTAATTCCATTCTCTTGTAATACTTTCAGAACATACTTCAGTCATGAGGCATATAAACCAACTACCTCTGAACAGACACACATTTTACTTGTTCAGGTTGTACTCCATTAGGCCTTCAAGTAGAAAGATGGTGGGAAATCTTGAGGCCATAGAGCATTTTTTCTTCAACTCAGGGTGCTCGACCACTGAGATAACACACCCCCGAGGTTATTTTATTTTTTTTTATTTTGAGACAAGTCCTCACTACATTTCTTAGGCTGCCCTCAAATATGCAATCCTGCTTCAACCTCCCCAAGTAGCTGGGATAATAGGCATGCATTACCATGTGTGGCTGTATTTTATATTTAAGTTACTAATGAAAGTATTTGATATTGAATGCATTTTACAATATCTAACCAATAACCAAAATATGGAAGACACAGTACTGGGTGCTGGTCATGCAAAGAAGAATCAGTAAAACACACTCACAATAAACACAGTCTTATCTGCATTAGAGAGGCAGAGTAAAGCTTAGATAAGTGTGGTCACCTCCCCAGCGGATAAGCACAGGAAGTGTGGAAGCTGCACCAGGGCCTTCCCATCTGCTGCCTGGAGACCAAGAGAAAAGCAAACAAGAAAGTCTCTTACTTGAAAGAGACGACTCCTTAAGACACCTTTCCCTGGCAGCCAGCCCTTTGATCTTGTGATGCAGCCTCTTTTCTCCTTTAGAAAGCAAATATGGAAGTGGCACTTGGGCAGAGCATTCATTTAGAGGGCCTCCAGACCCTGCCTCCCTCCTCAAACCTACTGTCCCCTTCTTCTGTCCCCTGGAAAGAGACTAAGAAGGGTGAAAGATTACAATAACTAAAACCAAATCAGTCACCAGGCCTAAGAGCAGGCTGCCTTGGAACAGACACGTCTCATATGTTCAGGTTATAGTAGGGCCTTCAGTGACTGCTGAAGTGAGCTGGCATGTTACAGGATGTCCCACTCTTGGTTATTTGTGTTATCTTAGATGAAGCACCCAGTGTTCTTACCCAGAAAACAAACAAGCAAAAACCCCAGTCCTGCTTCATTCCTAGAGTCTCAAAGTTGTTATGGAGATCAAATGTGGTCATGTAAAAGCTGAGAGTCTGTGTGAAATATTCAAAATAAATCTGGATTAGGATTGTGAAGAGTCATTGAGGTCTCTCCTAACTGAAGCTCTGAGAGCATCTGCTTTCCATACAGAGTGTCCTGTACCATGAGACTTGGTGTGCTATAATGTTTCTTCTAGATGTAATGGCCTAAGATTCAGCAGTGACTACTTTCAGTGAAGTTGCTTAAATAAAAAATAATGAAAGCTTGGTCTTCAGTTGGGTCAGAGAAATATCAATCTTTGCTCAAATGCTTCTGCTTGACGCCCTCTTCATTCAGTAGGTGAGAAATGTTAGCATGGTGGCTCAGAACAGAAGTCGTTCCCTCTCTGTGGGACCAATGGGTTGGGAAAGGTGAAAACGTCCTCTGCAGAGCTACCAAGAAATCCCTTCCATGGTGAAGCAACCAGCTTTTCATAACTTGAGAATACACAGATGAAGATCTGCTAATGCCATACCTTTCCTCCACCTGAATTTCTTCTTCTTTTTTATATTTTGTTTTAGATTCCTTTAAAAAATGTTCAAACAATCCAGGCATGGTGGTGCATGCCTATAATCCCAGGTCTTGGGAGGTTTAGAGGAGAATCCCAGATTCCAGGCCAGCCTCAGTAACTTATCGAGGTCTCTATCAACCTAGTGAGACCCGACTTCAAAATATAAAATAAAAAATAGGTGGAGATGTAATTCATAAGTAAAGTTCCCGTGAGTTTAATCCCAGTACCAAAAAAGTATTCAAACAATTGGCTTCTTAGTGGAAGTCAGGCCTCTCTAGATTGTGGGTGCTGGTAAAATTACATTTTCTCTTTTAAAGTTTTATCTTTGAAGCATTTGGAATATCCAAGATATCTGAAATCCCTAAATTTAATTAGCATGCCCCTGAATGCTGCTATAATCTTAGAGGATTATCTTGTAGATGAAATTAGAGTGACCTAGGATTGAACTTTTGCTTCTCTCGTTTATTAGCTGCATTACATTAGAAAAAATACCTAATTATTCAGAATGTAATACAATTTCAACAGAGGCTGGTGTTGCCTTTCCACTAGGATAGTTGTAGTGATTAGCCACATAATAAACATTTTGTAAATTACCAAGTACCCTGTAGAAGATTGCCATCATAAGTATCAGCAATGTAAATTATGCCATATTATGGAATTTTTGGATACAATTATTTATAACCCTATTTTAATGTGACTTATTGCTTTATGTTGTTTATATTGATGTTGAATTTAACAAGAAATTCTATTTATCTCTTGGTAGTATTCCAGCTTAGGTGCATGGGTACCATTGTGTGGCACCAGCCTGACCCCTTGTGGCTCTTCAAAGAACTGTAGTTACTAAAACATTTTGGAACGGAGAGATACATCCAAATTGGTCACATCTGTTTCACTTAGGTTGAAAGTTGAGCTTGTGCTGTACTCAAGTCAGCTGAAGACTTGGGATCATTAAGGTGTTAGTCTTGCATTCTGGGATTACAAATACAACTATTGAAAATTTACAATTACACATAACATGGGTGTGCTCACACACAAGCTTGGGCTGTAGCATGGCATCGCTTTTTCCTTTTGCTGCAAATCAGTACCCATATGATTAAATCAGCCCCATCATTTGCCGGACCAGTGTTCTGACTCCTCTCTGCCTTGCATTGCCGGGCTGTCTTCCTGCTTCTATGCTCCTCTACTCTCTTGAAAGCGCTCTGAAAATGACGCTTTGCAGAAGTCTGTTGGCCATTTATGAAACTTTCACATTTCTCTTTTGGCTCATACTTCTCTTGATTTCTCCAACCTTTTAATATTTCTTTATAGATGTCTGAAATATGTCAGTTCTCTGGTTCTCCAACTGTTTCTTTTCTTTGGTTGTCTGTTTTTTCCCTTCTCAGTATTAATTATGGTCATTTTCAAGATAGTTTTATGTTCTTGATTTTTCTCTAAGAATATGTATTTTCTTAAATGGTACCACTAAATCCCACATTGTTCTTTCTGGAGTCTTTATCAATAACTCAAATTCTAATTCTTAATTGTCAGAATATATAAGATACCTTATGTAAAAAATTGGGTTCATACTTATGTCCAGAGTATAACTATCTTTCTCTGCAGTTTTGCACTCTAATTTTCCATTATTCATGATAGTACCATTCTTTGGGTTCCCTAGCCATCTTTCAGATGGTCACATTGCCATTTCTTCCACTTGTAAATATCATCTTTTTGTATTTTTCTTCACCTTAAGTGTTTTTCACTAATTCCAGATTACAACCTGGGCCAGCCCTCAGCATTTCTTTTCTGAACCCAATGATAAGTTCTGCTATCTCTGTCTACTTTTTCTCCTGGTTTCAAATTCTTCCTACATGTAGAGAAACGTTACCTTATTTTAAACTATTGTTTCCAGCATATCCTTTCCTTAAAACACTTGAGGACTGTAGTCATCACCTTTTGTTTGTTTAGAAGATTGCACTGCTGGAAGCTCTTTCAAAAGCTCACTTCTATGGATTCAGCAGAGCAGACCTGAGATGCTGAGACATTGCTGGTGGAGAGAGAGCCAACCAGCTGTTAGTGTGCAGCTTCAATTTCTTCATCAGCAAATGCTGGATAACTTCTCCAAACTGCATTCATATGTCATGTTGGTACACTAATTTTAAGGAAGGCCAAACTAAGCAGGAAAATTCAAGAGCCCTACACTCATTCTAGTCATGGAGCATTGTTTTACCAACTAGATTTAAAGTGAACTAATATTTACCTGAAAAATACAAACTAAAAATATATAGTTATCTCTAAATGTACCATAACAGAAATTGTTTAAAAATCTTTGCCTTTGAAAAGTTTGATATTTTCATTTCAATGCAGACTACTCATTTAAACAGCTCTTTAAAGATATGGTTCAAATATAACCCTGGTAGAAAAAAGAGGAAGGATTAAAGATACTGTATCCAGTGATTAGGAAAGAAAAATTTTTTCAGTTCCAAGGACTACCTTTTTCTGAGAATCTTTTCAAACTTTTTAATGCTATGCTACCTTGCTTTAATGGAATCCTTGCGATAGTAAATGGTACTTTTATTTTATTGTTATTATTAGTAGTATGTTATTTAATGTACTTTCTTGGCAAATTAAAGACTTGGCAAAAGATGAGTCATCTACATTTACAGAGAAAATTTTACTAGAATATGTTTTCCAAGTCTGGGAACAGGGTTTCTGTCTAACTTTGAATAATCTTTTTTAAAAAATGCAGAATGTTTTAAATGTCTATAATTTAGGTTGCTAATGATCATCTCTTCCAGAAAATCTGACTTCCTTTTGTCCTGGATGGACCAGACTTGAGCTGATATACTCCTGACTTTTAATGTCAGCTATTGCCCTCAGCTGCCTCCAGCCCTGTAGAAGAGGAAGGATAGCCTTGCGACATTCTGATAGGGCAGAACCTTCCCTGTCCTTTATATGTGAGTGGAGGAGAGAGGGCATCCTTGCAGGACAGGCTTGGTTCCTAGTGATTCAGATATTTTAGTGCAGGAAGAGGTGTTAGAGATCATCAAACCCTATACTTCATCTTAAAGAAGTGGTAACACAGGCAATGAGAAAGAAAGAAATATTACCCAAGTTACACAGTAGGTACTTGAGTTAGGACTCATCTATATTTTCTGACTCCAAACACAGTTTTTGATAGATCAAGAAGGGTAGTAAAAATGTTGAATTATGTTGAAGGAAGCAAAACCCAACAATGAAGAAAATTTGTGACCATTTTAATTTTTAACCTCTAATTATATTTGAGCTTGAGTGTGCACTCTGTGTACCCTTAATAGAGAACATTCGGCAAGTTTCTTTTTTCTTTTCTACTTTTAGTTCTTATTTCTAAAACAGAAAGAACACTTGTGTCCTAACTCCTTATGAGGCTGATTAGTCAATAAGTAATCCACATCTATTTTTACAGATTTCTTAATGCTTTCATGTACTGTATACAATTTAGATATAATTGCAGTTCTAGGGAGTAAATAATAGCAGCTTTTTCTTTAACTAAATAAATTGTAGCTCAGACAAACTGTGTAACTTACCCTCCTAAGATCACACGATGAAATCAGTGAGAGAGCATGCATTTCATTGCATATCCACCCCCTTTTTTATTTTATTCATACTATTATGACAAAATATAAGGATGTATACTTAGCTTTTTTAAGCTTAAAATTATGTACACATATAGAGATTATAGCAAAAAAAAATTACAGCTGATTTCTGTACTTAGTCTGTCTGCATATCACTTTTGCTCTTTTACACCACCAGTGTGTTTTTTGGCCAAAGAATAACAGCTCAACATCACTTAGGTTATTAAAAAAAAAAAAAGCACTGACCTGTTCTCCTTGACTGAAGACACCTGAAAAAAATAAAATAAAATAAAACGCTGTAATTTATGAGTGGGCAAAAAGTAAGATTTGCAAATTTAGGATACCTGTTCCTGGTTCTTGGTTATCTCAAGAAGTCATAGTAATTGTCCCACTTTTATATCTTCTCATTTCTTAGGGTGCATTAGAAATTCGGAAGGTTATATATGGACATGGGCCACAAAGGGGCAGTATTTACTGGAGGTTAGGAGGGGGTCAGAAAAGGTGACTCAAGGATTTGAAGGTTCATGCTTCAGGCCTGGCCTGGTCATCAATAAACTGTGGGAAACCTCGAAACCTCGTCATCTTCGGTCTCACATTGGAGAAGTTGGATAGGAAAGTCTCTTCAAACACTGGTATTCCAGGGTTCAGTCCATGCAGTTCCTTCCAAAAGCCTTTGTTAACAGACAGTTGGGAGTTCATGATTTGTTTTTTGAGCTCAGAATTGATTCACTCAATTGTAAAGACTCAGTCCAAATATAAACTAACTCATTTCTTCTCTGTCTCATTTCTGCTTCTACATCTCTCTAAATTCCTGAAAAAGGAAAACAATAAAAAATGCAGTTTTTTTTTCTCTTAAACTCTTCTCCCTTCTGAATGTTAGTGTGTGCAGTTTTAGATTATGACTAGCTTAGTGGTTTAAACAATGAAATAACAAGCCGGCGCATGCTCGTAATTCCAGTGCTTGGGAGGCTGAGACAGGAGGATCGAAGGTTCACAGTCAGCCTCAGCTACTTAGTGAGGCCCTCTGTAACTTAGTGAGTCCCTGTTTCAAAATAAAGAATAAAAAATAGTACTGGGGGTGTAGCTTGGAGGTAGAATGCCCCTGGGTTCCATTCCCAGTACCAAAAACAAAACAAAACAAACAACAAAAAAAAAACAATAATACAAAAACTTTAGGTCCAATCCTAGTTCAGGCTGCTGAGTTCTGATCTGTGTCATTTCTTTAGAACTCCTAATGCAGCAATGACTCTCACGTGTCAGGCCAAGACCACTTCACTAAGGAAAAGTATGGCTTCCTGCAATCCATCTGGCTAGCACAAAGGAGAGGAAAACTGGATGTGCCTCCAAGGCAATCTCTATGAATGAGGATAAGAAGAGAATAAAACATTTATATTTAAGAGAAGGTTACTAAGCCTAGTATAGTGTCATACAGGCCTGTAATCCTAGTACTTGGAAAGCTGAGACAGGAATATCACAGGTTTGTGGATACTCGGGGGTAGAATGCCCCTGGGTTCAATCCCCAGCACATACAAAAAGGTTTCTAATAGTTTCCAACAGTGTTTACCAATCTTATAGCTTCATAATTAGCAGAGTAGGTAGTTATTAAAATTAAAGATTCTTAGAATAATACTTTAAAATTTCATGATATAGGACCAGATAGGATCTCGGGGACTCTCTATTTTTATAAACACTGTCAGTGATTTTTATGGCCAAGGAAAATTAATGATTACAATTTTCCACTTGAAAATTTATGATCAGAGGAGAATAATTTGCTCAACATTTTTTATATGTAGAAAATTCAAGGCAGAAACAAGATTAGTATCCACAATGTCTGAGTACAATTTATCGATTTTTATTAAACTTTAATTATGGCAATAATAATAGACACTTGTTTATCACTATGCCCATCTACTCTCATTAGTACTTTACATGCATTTTTCTCACTTAATTCCCCTAACCAAGGTAGTCCTTTCCTATCTCTATTTTTCATATGAAGAAAATGAGGCTCAGTAAGGTCAGAAAACTTTACAATGGGAATGCCAGGATTGAAATTCATTTCCTTTTATTTCAACACTGTGGTTCTGGGGCAATACATCCTCCCAGTTAATATCTACCATGTCTATGACGTACCTATGCTCTGGTAAATTTGGTGTATTAGTCACTAAGATCCTGCTAAAGATGAGTTTATATTTGTAAAGAAAAGCAATAAAAAGGCAATAATTGATTTTAGAGACTGTCTTTGTAACTAAATTTTAACACAAATCAGATCTATTTTTTCCATCTCAGCAATTGATTGTATGACTCATTGAAGTTATCTAGCTTTTGAAGTTGATCCCACCCCATAATATCACAGGAGTCCTTTATCCTTTTTTTTTTTTTTTTACATTTTAAGTATAATAGTTGATGGAAGCATGATCAGCTATGGTGAATAATGGTTTTCTCATCAGGTAAATGTCATTGAAAAATTATTTTTACATGTTCAGCCACTTAA
The DNA here is from genome assembly GCF_963383645.1 of Muscardinus avellanarius. Classification (NCBI taxonomy): domain Eukaryota; kingdom Metazoa; phylum Chordata; class Mammalia; order Rodentia; family Gliridae; genus Muscardinus; species Muscardinus avellanarius. Next base: position 30,710,042 of record NC_137793.1, on the reverse strand, counting down.
AGTCTTTGATAGCAGCACAATTTATCTACCACTGCCACAGAAACAATACTTATACATGGAAGGGCCCAGGTATTAAATAGGAAAGAGTATTTCATAGAGCCGAGATATTTCTTCAGTTGGCACAGGTTATTTGTGGAATAGATAGGATTATTAGGTCTTGAGTTTTAACACTTTGTTCACCAAAACATACAAGATTTGACTAAGGAAGAAAATTTGTAGATTTAAGTGGCATTGCCCATTATGATGGTTCTGATACTTAAAAAGCTTTTCATCTTCAAATTAAAAAATCACCTTGAAGTATGATTGTCTTTTGAACCTCCTGAATCAATAAAATATGCAAATATTTTTATTAAAGTGGCAAATAACCTTCTCCTGCTTGAAGAATTATTTAATTCACAAGTAACATTTTTCTACAGTCTGAAGTTTAATGACTTCTTTTTCATGGATTTCCTTATTGAGTTTCCATTTTCTGCTTGTTTCACTTTTAATTATTTTAGTTTTTTTTAACAAGGGAGAAAACCTTTCCTTTTTTTAGAAAGTCAAAGTTAATTATTAAAGCAACATTTAATGCAATTATCCACTCACGAGACTAGTTCTATGGAATCAGTATAAGCCCTTCATAGAAGATCTGAGTTCAAATTCCAAGTTCTTAATTTACTAATTCCAAATCCTTTGGCAAAGTTTTCCTCTGTGCCACAATTTCTGACATGTAAAACAGGGATATTAACTTATTGCCGTAAGTTCAAGAAATGATACACAACAGCCCTAAGTATATTACTATAATATAAAATATGCTCAATAAATGGCAATTTTCATCATTATTGTCATCATGGTTTTTATCATCACAACCATTATTATAGGGATGATGACTTTCCTAATTGGTCTTTTATATCAAAATTGTTAGAATTTTGAAATATGATGAACCATTCTTTTCGTCTCCAGTTCAATATGAAGATAGGACATTAATTTTAAGGAAAAAAAACTCACCTGAGAGAAAGAAGAAAATAGCCAGAGAGAGAAGCAGAAAGACACCTGATATTTTCATGGTGCCAATTAGCTCACTTGGATCAAGGCTGCTTTGTTCAGCTCAGGTTCTCGGTCAAGACACTTCCCAAGAGCACTGAGATACACACTCAGACATATATATATATATAGACAGGATAAAGGGAGTTGAGATCTCCACCTTCTTTTATAAAAATCACTTTCTAAAGCCATATGCAATCCTATATACTTTAGGCATTTATGGAAAATGCTTCATGCTCTCCATCAATCTTAAAAATTAGGACAATTATGTGAGTCGCACCTTAGATCTTATTAATAATGGATGTCATTTTCTACCGGTAGCCTACATTTTCCTAACAACTACTACATCCTCCCTGCTCTTCCCACTGGGGATTCCCTTCATTAAAGAGATGATTCACAGGTGGAGTTTGACTTGCTCCTTGTGTCTCTTTCATACAAGTCCTACATGCCTGTGGTTCAGATGAGTAACCACGGGGAACGGAAGCTCTTGGGTGTAACTGGATGTTCAGAGTCCAAGTTATTGAAGATGTACCTAAGAGAGAAAGGTATCCTACATTGTGACCAGAATTTCATCAGAACAAGCATGTTCTGGGCAGGAATCAGCTCGTTAATTGTTAATTCACTATAAATGCCAGTGGTTCCCAATTTTGGAGTCCAAATGAATGCATTGTTTTTACATTAAGAAAAAAAAAACACTTCAAGGATTACTAAACTGAAAGTGTAAAATGAATGATATTTAACATTTCTCTTTATTCTGCAAAGTGAACACTAAGTGGTCATAATAAAGACCTTTAAGTTTCAACTTCTTGGAATTTTAGATGAATCCAATAACTGTTATGGCCAATTTAATTGCAGGATGGATCTCAGACTGGGATTTACAGAGAACAAAAAGAAGATAAAACAAAATAATTATTATGATAATGAGAAAATATGTCTTAAAATAAACTTCCATTTGACACACCCTCAATAAAAAATTATGAGTTAAAATATGATAAGATAGGTAAAAATGTTCCCAAATGAAATATTTTATTAATGTAGTCTAGGCATAATCAAGCCATTAAGTTATAAAACAAAATAATTGCTTTTTTTTTTAAAAGTAGTTGTTTTGAGAAAATATATTCACAGTTCATATGTTGCTCTTTTGATCTTAGGACATTTGCTTTTTTGTAAATTTCCAATTTTTTAGAATTTTTTTGATTTATCTCAGTATCAGGATAGAGATATAGCTCAGTGGTAGTGAGTGCTTGCCTAGCATGTACAAGGTCCTGAGTTTGATCCTAAGCATGGCAGAAGATAAAAAAAATAAATAAAACTTCCAGTATTTAAAATGAAATTTGTGTTTCTTAAATTGGGTAATGTATTTTTTTAATTTGATAATCAAGTAAGATATTATTGTTTTGATCAGAATAAAGTGTGACTGTGGTAAAATAATTATTTTCTTTTAATTGAATTTTCAACAATCAAAAACAGACAGCATGGGTAGAGGCATAGTTCAGTGGTAAAGTACTTGTCTACTATTTGTGATTAATGAGACCCTGGGTTCAATCCCCAGCACCACAAAAATAAACAAAACAAAAGACACCTGAACATAAACAATAAAGAAAAGAAGGGAAAAAGAAAAAAGGATAGGAAAGAGAAGTGGGAAAATGCTTAAATAAAGCTACAAAAATTTTAAATGACAATTGTATAATTTTTGCCTACTTGTCATAATTTTAACTATTTTTTAATTGGTGTACTGTAATTATAAATCTTAATTGGGTACAAGATGGTAGAGGCTTACATACACACATCACTCATTTAGTTCTTCCCTAGTTCCCACCCCATTCCTTCTCCCCTCCCTCCTTCTCATGTTGGGCTTAGTGATTGATATGTTTGTAAATGTACATCATGTATATTAGGGAATTTCCCTCTTTCTCCCTCCCACCCACCTCAATTAGGTGTCCTTATTTTCTCATTTATGGTTTCTCCTTTTTTGTCTAAAATTCCTCCTATGACCCTTTTTATCTCTGGATTCCATATATTAATTTTATACTTTTGTGACAGGCTAATCTCACTTAGCATAATGTTCCCCAGTTTCATCTATTTCCCTGTAAATGATGTAATTTTGTTTTTCTTTACGGCTGAGTAAAATTCCCTTGTGTACATATCCCATAGTCCTGTAATTAATTCATCCATTGATGGACATCTTGGTTGGTTCCATAGTTTGCCAATTTGGATTTTAAGAGTACAAGTCATTGAAGATGTACCTAATTGTGTGACTATGAACACAGATATGCACACATTAGTTTGGTAGTTTGGTTTCCATTATTTTAGGTAGATATCTAGAAGTGGCATCGCTGGATCATATGGTAAGTTTATTCACATTCTTCTGAGGACTCTCCATAATGTTTTTCAAAATGGTGCACTAATTTGTATTTCCAGCAACAGTGTACTAGAGTTCTCACTTCTCCATACCCTCACCAGCATTTGTTGTTGTGTTTTTAGTGATTGCCATTCGAATTGGAGTTAGGTGAGATCTCAGGGTAGTTTTGATTTGCATCTCTCTGATTGCTAATGATGTTGAACATTTTTCCATACATTTATTGGCCATTTGAATTTTGTCTTTTGTGAAGTGTCTATTTAGTTCACTTGATCATTTTTATTGTATTATTTGTTTTCTTAGTGGTGAGTTTCTTGAGTTGTCTGTATATTCTAGATATTAGTCCTCTATTGTAGGAGTAGTTGACAAAATTTTTCTTACATTCTGTCGGCTCTCTGTTGAGGTTCTTGGTAGTTTCCTTTGCTGTACAGGAACTCTTCTATTTAATGCTATCCCATGTATTTATCAACCTTTTAATTTTTGTGCCTTTGGGTTCTTGTTAAGAATGTTTTACACATATCTGTGTTGAAGTGTTGGACCTATCCCCTCTTCAAAGAACTACAAGATCTCTGGTCTGATTTCCAAGTCTTTGATCCATCTTGAATTGACTTGAGTTAGAAAGTGGAGTTTATTTCCATTTTTCTGCATATGGTTAACAAGTTTGCCAGCAATATTTGTTGAAGAGGCTATCTTTATTCTAGTGTATGTTTTTATCTCTTGGTCAAAAATCAATTGGCTTTAAGTGTGTGGATTTATTTCTGAGTCTTCTGTTCTACTTCATTGGTTTATATGTCTGTCTTGTGCCAATATTATGCTGATTTATTAGTATGGCTTTGTAGTATAGTTTGAAATTTGGTATTGTGATACTTTTTGCATGGTTCTTGTTAATGAGATCTACTTTGACTATTCTGTGTTTTTTGTTATTCCAAATAAATTTAAGGACTGGTTTTTCTATGTCTATGAGGAATTACCTTGGTAGTTTTATGGGTATTGCATCAAATTTGTAGATCACTTTGGGAAGAATGGCCATTTTGATCATATTTATTCTGCTTATCCAAGAGCATGGAAGATATTTTCATTTCCTAAGATCTTCAATTTTTTTATTTCTTGTAGAGGTCTTTTACCTCCATAGTTAAGTTTATTCCTAAGTATTTTTTTTGTGGTATATCCTGAGTTAAAGTGTTTTCTGGATTTCTTTTTCAGTGGATTTATGGTTGGCATACAGGTAAGCTTCTGATATTTTGGGAGTGGTGGTACTGGGGATGAAAACCAGAGGCTTTCTGCCTCCGGGCTATGCTCCCAGACATATTTTATTTTTTATTTAGAAATAGGGTCTCATTAAGTTGCTGAGAGCCTCACTAAGTAGCTGAGGCTGGCTTCAAACCTGTGCAATCCTCCTGTCTCACTCAGCCTCCCAAGCGCTGGGATTACAAGTGTGCGCCACCACCCCTGGCAGCTTCTGAATTTTTAAGATTGATTTTGTATCCAGATAATTTGCTGAATTTGTTAATTAATTCTATAGGCCTTCTGGTTGATTTATTGGGTCTTCTAAGTATAGACAGCTCAAGAAAAGAAAACTATAGGCCTATATAGTTGATGAACTTATACAAAAAAAACCTGCTAAACAAAATACTAGCAACAGGCATTTAAAACTACATTAAGAAAATCATATATCATGACCATGTAAGGTTCATCCCAGGGATGTGAGGCTGGTTAAACATACAAAAAATAGTTTATGTAATGCATCATATACAGAACCAGAGATAAAAGTCACATGATCTTTTCAATAGACACCAAAAAAAAATTCAACAAAATCCAACACCCATTTATACTAAAAGCACTGCAGAGAATCAGAATAGAAGAAAAGAAAAAATATACCTCAACATCAGAAAGGCAATATACAATAGACCCACAGATAGCATCATATTAAATGGAAAAAAGTGCAAGAATTTCCTCTAAAAAAGGAACAAAGCTGGGTGTGTTGGCTCACACTTGTAATCCCAACATTTGGGAGGCTGAGACAAGAGAATCAAGGTTCGCAGATAGCCTCAACTACTTAGTGAATCCCTTTGCAATGCAGTGAGACCTTGTTTCAATATAAAGAATAAAAAAAATAGGGATAGGGATATAGCTCGGAGGTGGAAACCCCTGGATTCCATCCCCAGTACTGCAAAAATAAAATAAAAAAATAAAAAACAAAAGCTGGAACAAAACAAGGATGTCCATTATCACCACTTCTTTTCATTATACTTGAGACTCTAGCCAGAACAATAAGGTAAGAAAAGGAAATAAAAGAAGTACAAATAAAAAAGAACTAAAACTATCTCTATTTGTAGATGACGTTTACTATATTTTCTCATGATTAGATTACAAGGACTCTGTTCTCATCAACTGGTTAATTCATTAATAGATCCATAATTGAAGAAACTATTGGGCGGTGGTAGAACTGTAATAGATGGGGTCTAGTTGGAGAAGGCAGCTCACTGGAATCATGCATTGAAGGGGTGTGTCTGTGCCCAGCCCCAATCTTGCTTTTTGTCTTTATTTTCTAGTCACTACAAGGTGAGCAGCTTTGCTCAACCACATCCTTCGTGCCATGCTCTGCCTCTTCACAGGCCCATAGCAATAGGGCAAACTAACTGTGAACCAAAACCCCTAAAGCTTTGAGCCAAAATAAAGTTTTTCTCCTTTGTTTTTATCAGGTATTTTGTCATAACAATAGATATATTGCTATATATGACTAGACAAGCTAACTCAAATTCACTGTTCACCTGAATGTTCCCTTTATCTTCCACTCCTTTCTTTCCTGCGTACTACTAATCTAATCCTCATTTTTCTCAAGAGATGCTTTACATGGAATATTTCTACCCTCTTTTTCTTTCTTTTTCTTAGCATAAGAGCTAGTGCTCCATTTATTTATTATTTATTTACTCATTTATTTACTTATTTTAATGTGTTTTTATTGATGCAATATAGTCTCAGATCAGCATGTAAATCATGCTGATGGTGACATACATGCACAGAGTACTTGGCACCCCCTCCCACTTCTTCATTTCCCTCCTTCCCAATATGGAGTTCTGAGACTGACATTAGTATATTCATATATGTACACATAGTTAATGGTAGTATTTCCACTAATGAACCTCAGTCTTTCCCCTTCCTTCCCTTAGTCTACCCTCTTTTTCTAAAATTTTTCCTTTTTTATTTTTGAGCTGATGGGGATTTAATCTGAAGTACTTGCTAGTCAAGTACTTTACCTCTGAACTATATCCCCTAGCTCCCGTTTTTTTTTTTGTTGTTGTTGTTCTTGTTGTTGTTTTGCAGTACTGAGGATTGAAACCAAGGTAATTCTACCTCTGAGCTACACCCCCATCCCTATTTTTTATTCTTTATTTTGAAACAGGTTCTCACTAAGTTGCAGAGGTCCTCTATAAGTAGCTGAGGCTAACCACGAACCTGTGATCTTCCTGTCTCAGCCTCACAAGTACTAAGATTACAAGTGTGCACCACCACACCCAGCCTTCCATATATATTTATGTATCTTTAATGCTTACCTTAAAGCACACAAAGCATGAGAGTGTAAAAGGAAAAATTCAGCATTAGCTCTAGATAGGCATGAGGGAAATCATACTTTATCACAAATATATTTAGACATCTTGTGTCTTGAATAATAGTGTTAGAATTCTAAAGCCATATACAAGTGTTTAAATTTTTTTAAACAAAGTAAAACATAAAAAAATTTCTCTGGGGAATCACTTAATTAGCTCCCTAAATAATAAGCTGGGATAATAGAAGGTATTAAAGAAGTTACAATTACTCATAGACTTGGAGCAATTCTACTCTTTTTGCCATAGAGTAAATAGAAGACAGCAGTTTAAATTTTGTTCCCTGGTGTTAAGAAAATAAAAGAAAAATTTTAAGAATCTTAATAAAAAAGGAGACTATTTCTCAATACACTGAATCAAAAAATTAAGCAAACAAATACCAGAAAAAAATGTAAAAAGAAAGGGATATGTTAGAGAAGGCAGTAGAAGCTATGGCTCTTATATAGGTATGGTAGAATAGTCTCAACATACACACAGCTGATTTCCAAAATTCACTTATGCATGTTGTTTTATGCAAGCACAAAAATATTATAGAGCTCTCTTTTCATGCACAATGTATTATATAAAATTATTCATAAATATTACGATTCAGGGTCTCATACACAAATTTATCTATATTTTACTTAATACCTATGTAAGGGACATTAAAGTCAATTTTGATTACATAATTTTAATTTATCATTCTACAATACAACTTTATTAAGGTACAGGTTTTTGCTTTTTGAGGCTTTTTAAAAAGAATTCTTGGGCCTGGATACAAGGATTTACACATATTTCTGTTTTTTAAGATTTTATTTGTTTGAATAATCTTTTCTTCCCCTAAACACTGAATCCTTTCACCATTTTGTACAGGTTATGAGATAAAGATAGAGTTTCACAAAGGACAAAAAGTACTAAGCAAGGAAATCACCTGCAATGTAATTTGGCGTGAAATCAAGACTTTAAAATTGGTTACCATCCAATATTTACTCAAAGTAAATGTTGTTTGCCTTGTAACTTTTGCTTGACTGTGTAGGAAAGAAAAAAAAAATCTGGGAATAGGAGAAGGGGGAAGTAGTTCATAAAGAGAGGAGAGAGAAGTTTCCAGAGCTTAAATGTATTGTTTGGGGTCAGTTGAAACCCCTGGCTTTGGAGGGAGGGTGAAGATGCATCATCAGACTTGGCATGGCTACATCAGTGGTAATTACAAGGGGGATATTTTAGTATCCATACTTGATCTACAGGAGTCTCTTTTGCTTCAATGGAGATGCAGCTTAAATTTATAGTACTTACATTGGACAAGTGCTGGGAGGGCTGGATGAAGTAGAAAAGATTGATTTCAGAACAAGGAGCCTGTGAGTTAAGTCATATTACAATTTTTAGCTTTACAAGGGCAATCATGTAATCCAGCAGATAGCACCTCATATAGCTAACAAGGAGAGTAAGAATGAAGGCACATGTCCTCTATGGTCCAGTGACCACAGGGGCTATACACTGTAGCAATCCTTGGAGTGATACAGGGCAATACCCAGAGGCCAATTGGCAATAAACACTTCATGGGGCATTATATTTATAGAGTCTTACTAATATTCATGGCAGAGGCATCTTTTCAAACATTTTCTTTTGAAATGATCATTAGAAAAATACTTTTTTAGGAAGAAAAATGAGGAATAATAAAAAATTGAGTAGACAATGTAGACAATTCACAGAGGAGGAAATAAATTGAGCTATAAATATACACAAATAACCTCGATCATATTAATTTGAATCATAGAAACAAAGCAAATATTTATGACGATCCATTTTCACATCCATTGTGTTGGGAATAAAGAAGTGTTATAATATGAAGTGTTAACAAGGATATAGACAAAATTCGTGCACATTGCTGGTGACATACACTGATTTAGGCTATTTGAAAAATGACTGGTCAGTATTTGGAAAAGTAAAAAAAAATGCTTGTATTTTATCACTTAACAATTTCTTTATCTTAGGGAAACTTTTGCAGATATCTACTAGGAGACAGAAAAAAACATTTAGAAAAGCTTTGCTTATGCAATAATAAAACTGAAATAATTTTAATAATCAGCAGAAGAATGGAAAATAAATTGTCATGTGTTTATAGAATTGTATACTTGTCCATGGAGTCACGGGTACTAGTTTAGTTCTATTTTAGAAATAAAAAGTTAAAAAGTAAAATACATAAGTTATGTGGGATACACTGTTATGTTTAGATATGGAATGTTCCTTAAAAAGCTAATATGCTAATGTTCAGAGTTGATACAATTAAACTCTGAGGTTTCTAATCTAATCAGTGGATAAATCCATTTTGATGGATATGGTGAGTGGAAACGTAAGCAGGTGGGATGTGACTAGAGAAGGTGAGTCCCTGGGGCTGTGACCTTGGGACTGTGCTATTTGTCTTTGAATTCCCTTGCTCTGCCTCTCTCCTACTCCGTGATGTGAACACAAAGCGTTGTTCTCTTCCTCTTCCTTCTCCCCACTGCCATGCCTTGAGCTCTGCAGACCTGGCCTGACAAACTGAACTCTGAAATCTCAGAAAAAACTATATCAAATAAATCTACTTTCCTCTAAGTTGTGTTGGCAGTTGTTTTTAATTGCAGTGGTGAGAATGTTGATCAAAACAGAAATTTGCATCAGACAAATGTCGTCACTGCTTCTTCTAAGGTTGACCATGTGACTCTAAGGTTTTGGAACTGGTTTGTGAGAAGAAGCTGGAAAGGCCAGGAGTCTGATAGAAAAGCAGGCAGTAAAGAATGTCCTCAGAAGATTTTGGACGGCAAAAATGTCTCCATAGAAAAATGGAGTAGAGGCCACACATGCTACATTTTTGCAAAAAAATTTATTAACATTTTGTCCATTTCCCTAAACTTTATATGAAGCCAAATTTAAAGATGAGGAATTAAGGTCATGGAGTAATTCTCAAAACAGCAAGTGCCCCAAGTATATGTTGGATATTAGTGCCCTGCATTCAGTGAAGTGTACACTGAATTTTGGGAGCAGAAAAGTAAAGCAAAGAGACTATAGATTTGCAGTTTGGTCACAAAGGCATTTGTAAAGTTGAGGCTGAGAGAAATGTGTTGTCAAAGAAATAAGATGGCTGAAGGGAGGTCAGATGTTTTGCATAGAACAAAGAAAGAAGTGTTGTTTGGAGCAGTTCAAGCTCAGATGTATAACCATAGAAACCAGGGCCCAACATAAAAAGTTGGCTTTAAATCTGAGGTTATATCTCATTTTCTTTCTCCTTTTGTGGTTCCACTTATTGACTTACATAAAAAGCCTTAATTTCAATTTAATCTTATTCATTTTGGCTAATCATCATTCTCAATAAGTGATATTTTTTAAATTTCTGCCATAGAATTCCACCTTCAAATTTGTCAATAAAATTATTTAGGAAAGTGAAAAAAAATGGAAGGCACAGGGCTATTATAAAAACCTAGGTGGACTGGGCATGCTTGTAATCCTAGTACTTGGGAGGCTGAGACAGGAGGATTACATGTTTAAGGACAGCCTCAGCAAGTTAGTGATGCCGTCAGCAAATTATCAAGACCATGTTTCTAAATAATAAAAAAAAGATCTGGGAGTGTATCCCTGAGGTAGAATGAATCTGGGTTCAATTCCCAGCTCCACACACACACACACACACACCCCTAACATATCTAGTTGGGACTTCTGAGAATTGTGGGCACTATGAGGTCTGGATATGAGTCCTGGCTGGAGGAGGTGAAGAACAAAGAAGTTCAGCAGTGGTGAGAAAGTGGTCCTAATCATCCCCCTGTCCCTAGCCCATAAACCACCCTGTCCAGCCCCCCGTCAAGGTCACCAATGGGAAAAAGCCACAACTGTATAATTTTCCCTTCCTCCTAATGACCCATTAAAAGCCCTGAGTCTGTAAGACAGGGGCCCCTGACTCTTGTGGGCTCTCTCCAGGTCAGTGCCTCCTCTCAGATTTATCCCCAAATAAATTTGTTCCTACTGTCAAACTGTACACTCCTTGTCCCGATATTTACCAATATATGATATTTACCAACAAGAATATGCACAGAAGACTTTAAAAGAAGGTCTCAAAGAAATATTAGTACACCTGTGTTCATGGAAACATTATTGACAGTAGCTAAAATGTAGGAACAACCCAAGTGTCTTGGTTGGGTACACCACAAATGTATCCCTGCATTTCAGATGATCACATTTTGGAAAATTGGATAGATACAATATCATTCAATATCATGTGATAACATTCTAGAAAACATTTTTTAGGATTCTATGAGTAGATAAAGAACTATTGATTTTGCTAACATGATATCATAAGAAAAGGTCCTATGGGAGCAGGGGGTAGATACAGTTTCCTAAGTGTGAATCTTGCAGGATGTAATAGTTCTGTGGCAAAAAGAAGCTGTTTGGAGGCAGGAGTGGTAGTGAGTGATGGGGAGAAGGAAGAGAACAGAGGTGAAAGATAAAACTAAGTACATAACCAACAAATAGCCCAGTGGCCTGGATGGAGCCTTAAATACCTAGTTAGGATGGTAGAAAAGGAGACTTGAAAGTAGGCGGGTACTAAATACTGCTTGAAATGTCACACCATTTATAGTCTGGACAGTGGCCCAAGGAGAAATGAGACTCAGCTCTAAATCAGATATACACACACAAAAAAATCCTTGCTGGCCTTCTGATTCTAAAGGGGAAAACTGACTCACTCTTTGGAAAATGCAATGCAGGCAAATTGCATATTGGTAACAGTGAGAGAAAAGGAAAGCGTTCCAGCCAAACAATATGTCTGGCTTTGCCTCTTCCCTTTGAAGCTTAATTACAAGCATCAGAGGAAGCCTCTTAAATGTTTGCTAAGACACTGCAATATGAGGAGAGGAAATTCTGCCAGTCTTTTAAATTCACAAGGAAGCAACACTGACTAGGTCAGGTGATTTTGTTCAAACAAGTCATTATCACATTTTCCTTGACCTTTGTAAATAAAAAGATATTCCAAGAATTTTTATATCAAAGCTCAAAAATCCCATTATTTCTCCCATACAAGTTCTCTCCCAAGCCTATCAACTCTGTTCTAGCCAAGCTACACTGGGGAAAAATTAGTGGGTGTGTCTCTTCATTTTTAACAAGGCTTTAGACAACAAAGTAAAGAGCTTTAGCTTGGGATCCAAAGATCTTCTCTGATCTGGCAGAAGTCTGTCTCAGCTACATCTCCTTGTTTTTCTTACAAACAGCAAAAGCTCAAATAACTATAATCCTGGGCATCTGGGATTTTCTTTTCCTGTACTTCTGCCCATGAATATTTCTCTCCATATCAAAATTTGATTCAACTTTCCTCACTGATCTGAATAAACCCTTTCTAAAATATGTTCTGCAATTACCCAAGGAAAAAAATAAAGCTGTCTTTTGATTGAAATAAAACATTTTACCTTTCATGGAGTGTAATATGTGGTACAAGTATATATTTGTTATGTAAGTTATATATTATTTTAATATACTATGTTGCTTTTGAGGATACATTTATTTGACATTTGGTATCCTTTACAATAACTAGAAAAATAGTAGTAACTAAATAACATAAGATGGAAGGATCAATATATTTATGGTTGCATTTCCAAAGTTAGTTTGATTTTATCTAGCTATGTTCCACATAGAAGGCAGTATATGGAGGTATTATTGTCTGATTAAATGAACACCTGCATTCCCTATCTATTAAATAGCACCATTCAATCACTCCCTTACATATTCAAATACAGTACATTTTGTATCATTTCTTTTATTACTTAGGGCAATTCCTGCTAATATAAAAAAAACCCTTTGTATAATACTTATGCAGATGTCTTTTTCTCAATTGTATGAAGTTCAGATGATTGTTCCTAATCCTCAAGCAGCTTTCCTCCAAGCAGTGATGGATACAACCAGATTCCTTTCATTTCTGTCTCTTTCATCTTCAATACTTGGATAAATTTCAGGCTCATTCATATCAAAGTGGTAGAAAGAAGAAAAAAGGTATCGATATTCTTAACCAACTTGGCTTAGAAGTGAAACACACTGCTGCTCATTTCATACTTGCTGAGAATTAGGCATAGCCATTGCCACACCATATTCAAAAGGGGCAGAGAACTTAACAGACGTGTTGGCTTCCATTTCCAGCAGTTACTATATATTCTAGCAGTGGAATATGAATTTTGGAGGCAATCCCTGTGATCACCAGAAAATCATGTACACCTTCTTGTCCACTTTGAGGACATCCTATACTCCTCAAAGGTAACAATCCAGAGTCCTTCAGTTATTGCAACTACCAAAAAAATTCAGGGTTTCTGAAAGTAGCTCTTTGTGGAGCCATTAGAAGATGTGTCAACAGCTTTTCTGTATCATCTATGCCATATATAATTAGAGTATGAACAAGATAATTGTAAACTCCCATTCAGAAAAGAAGAACAATGAGAACACACATGTATGTCATCCACATATTATACTGATGAGCCGGCTCATGTGTACTGTTAGAGGTTCCTGCTCTAGTAGTGGGACCCATCCTTTGATCAGACCTTGATTCTATGATGTGAAACAATTCATTGCAACTGCTCTTTGTAGATTATGGCTCTGCCTTCTGACAAGTTCTTTCTTGCCCTTCTTCTACCAAAGACCAGTCTGAGATAAAACTTAGGACCACTTATTTTTTTGAGGCTGTCATGCTTTTGAAGCTTACTTGTTTATAATTAAATTTAAGAACTTAAAAATAGTTCATATAATAGGCTATTTCATCGAGGTTTATAATTTATCTGAAAATATAAATATAAAAAAATTTAGAGGTTTCTGAATTTTTAATTTACTAATACCCATACATTATTAACTATGTTTAAGCCCTTTTCTAGCCCCAATTCTGAAGCCTTTCTTATTTATTTTCTTTTTCAATCTTATGCTTCTATGTATAAGTTTATATTTTTCATTTAAATAAAATTTATTTATTCATTTATTTTTGCAGTACTGTAGATGGAACCCAGGGGCATTCTACCTCTGAGCTACACCGCCAGCCCTATTTTTGTATTCTTTATTTTGAAACAAGGTCTCACTGAGTTGCAAAGGGCCTAAGTAGCTGAGGCTGTCTGAGAACCACAATCCTACTTTCTCAGCCTCCCGAATGCTGGGATTACAAGCGTGTACCACCATGCCTGCTAAAATTTATTTTTAACTGGTTCATAAAGACAAAAATTGTACATATTAATGGGGTAACATCTGATATTTCAATACATGTATTCATGTCCAGTATTTAAATGAAGTTAAGCATGTCTATCTCATTTATCATTTTTATGGTAAAAACTTCTAATGTACTTTCTTCTAGCTTCTTAAAATGTATAGTCATTATTGCTATTAATAGTCATCCCACTATACAATACAACTTCAGAACTTCTCGGTCCTATCAAAATAATTTAATCTCATCATCAATCAACCTTTTCTTTTTCTTTTTCTTTCTTTTTTTTTTTTTTTTTTTTGTGGGTCTGGGGATGGAACCCAGAGGCATTCGACCTCCGAGCTACATCCCCTGTCCTGTTTTTTACTCTTTATTTTGAAACAGGGTCTCACTAAGTTGCGGAGGGCCTCACTAAGTAGCTGAGGTTATCCACGAACCGCGATCCTCCAGTCTCAGCCTCCCCAATGCTGGGATTACAAGTGTGTGCTATGCCCAGCTTTCAACCTTTTCTTATTCCTACTTCCTCCTGCTCTTCCCAGTCTCTGGCAACCATCTTCCTCTCAACTTCTATGAGGTCAACATTTTTAGCAACCATGTGAATGAGTTGATGCCACACTTGACTTCCTGTGCCTGACTTATTTCACTTAATGCAATGACTTCTAGTTCTATGCATGTTGTCACAAATGGCAGGGTTTCATTCTATGCATAAATTTAATACTGAATAACTGTGGACATATCAACAAATAAATTTAGGTGAAAATACAACATCCTTAATGGCAACAAACTAGAAAAGTTTTTTTTTTTTTTCAGGTCTGGGGATGGAACACAGGAGTATTCGACCTCCAAGCTATACCCTCTACCCTATATTTTTTATTCTTTAGTCCCACTGAGTTGTAGAGGGCCTTACTAAGTAGCTGAGGCTGTTTGCAAACTGTGGTCCTCCTGTCTCTGCCTCCCCAATGCTGGGATTACAAGCATGCCTGGCGTCTGAAGAACCATTTCTATACAGGAAAAATATATGTGACTTTTGTGATTAATACTACTTCAAATTAAATTATAATTAAATGTAAGGGCTTAAAATTATTTTAGGTAATAGGTTTTTACATCCAGGTTTATAATTTATCTGGCAATATAAATATCAAAAACTTTAGATGGTTTTTTAACTATTTCATTTTACTTATTTCTAAAATAATTAAAATAAAAATACTATAGTGATACATGCATATTTATGCTTGCATAGTTCACAAAAGCCAAATAATGGAAATGTCTGTTAACAGATGAATGGATTAAAAATGTGCTACTTATGCACAATGACATTTTATGGAACCATAAGTAAAAAATGAAATGACTTCCCCGAAGGAAAATGAATGGAACTGAATAATATTAAGTGAAATCAGCAATCTCAGAAAGTCAAGAGTCATACGTTTTTCATCGTATGTGGAATCTAGAGAGGAAATAGGAAATAAAAGGGGGTTCAGGTAAGTGAGAAGAAAAACCGGTATAATACTAGAAGGGGATTGGGGGAGTGACAAAGGAACTGAGGAAGGAAACTGTCCAGATAATACTATGTCCATATATGAAAATGTCACTACCAATCTCACTAATGTGTTCAGGGAGGGGGCAGTGGTAGTGGTGGAATGTGGGAGAAACATACCCAGAGAAGTATGTGTGTATGTTTGCATCACTCTGAACCTTCTATGATGTATAATTACAATGCACCAATAAAAGTATACAAATGATTAATAAATAAGAATAAATCAATAAACACATGTTTTAAAAAGCCCCTCCTAGTCCTATGTCCTGCTGTTAGAGTTCTAGAAGCCACCAGATTTTTAATATCCTTTGTAGCCTCACATTTCTAGGAATTCTCCATATTTTCCTTAAATTTCTACATGAAAGTGTACAAAAACTTTCCTAAGTACATATCTTTCTTATATTGTATTAAAATAAAAAAGTAGCTTGGCGTGGTGGCGCACGCTTGTAATCCCTGCGCTTGGGAGGCCGAGACAGGAGGATCGTGCAGGTTCGAAGCCAGCCTCTCTGGCTTAAAAGACCCTGTTTCCAAATAAAAATATAAAATAGATTTGGGAGTGTAACCCAGAGGTAGAAGGGTTCCATCTCCAGTACCACCAAAAACAAATAAATAAATAAATAAATAAAAGTAAAACAAAATAAGATAAAAAGTAAAAGTCAAACTTAGGTTCACTTTGACCCTTTCTAGTCTATTCCCCTACAATGAATGACAGGCTCAGTAGGGACATGGTCTGACTTTCAAATTTTCATCATGTGACAATTTTAATTTCTAAGGTTTCTACTCTATTCATCAAGAAGTAGGGTCAACGCTGCATCTCCTCATTTCTGAGAAGGGCTGGGATTTCGCCAATTACTAGAGTGTGTCGAAAGTGGTACTATATCACTTCTGAGAGTAGTTCATAAAAAGCCATACAGTGTGCACCTGATTGCGTTGGGATGCCTGTTCTCAGGATGATCCTTCCTCGTGGGCATCTGCTTGGAATGCAGCCATCATACTATGAGAAGCCCAAGCTGCATGGGTTTGTCACATGTAAGTGTTCCATTGAATAGTTCGACCTGAATTCAGCCTCCACATCTTCCTGGCAGAGGTCAGCATCCAGATGATTTCACTCCCCAGCTATTTGAGTGGCCTCAGTCTATGAGCCTGCTAGAACTACTGAAGCTCCACACCATGGACTAGAGACCAACTATCCCCTATCACCTCCTGCCCACCCCATGGCATCCTTGAATATAATAACCTGGTAGTTATTTTATGCAACTAATTTAAAATCAGTTTGCAAAGGAGTATTAATCAGTAGAACTAAATTTGATTCTGTTTGTGATTGTTAACAACATGAATCTAAGTGGCATTGTCTTTCCGACTAGGTAGCAGGCAGAACTAGAAAGGCCTTGAGAAAACAATTAGTAGAAGCCTGGTAGTCGAAAGAAAGATTTTGGGGAGGACTTAAGTATAAATTAAGAAAGGACGTAAGTAAGTATAAATGAAGAAAGTGTTCTGGGAAACTGGAGGCAAGGAGACATCTTTCACTGAGACATTAAAAGTTTAACAATAGCCAGGTGTGATAGTGCACACTTGTAATTCCGGTACATAGAAGGCTGGACAGGAAGATCACACATTCAAGGCCAACTTTTGCTACCTAGAAAAACTCTCAGCAATATAGCAAGACCTTGTTTCATAATAACTAGGAGGAAGGCTGGGCATGGTGGCACACACTTGTAATCCCACTATTTGGGAGGCCGAGACAGGAAGATCATGGTTCGCTACTGCCAGTATATCATGAGGAAGGGGAGACAAAGCCAGATGTTAACTTTTAAAACCCCTTTAAACCTCAGTCAGACTTAGGATGGTCTGTCCCCTTGGGCCCTTTTAACTAGACAGCTAAACCCTCTAAACATCCTTTGATTAAATCCTAAAACTGTCTTTGTAAATCAGTAGGCCCTGCAAATGATATTTTCTTACAAAAACCAAAAGTCAAGAAGGGTTTGTCTTGGAAAGTTTTGAGTTATGGCTTTTATCTAATAAATTATATATTAAGTAATGCAAAAAGAACCCAAAACATTTTTGAAGAAATAAAACAAGCCAAGATTAAATGTAACAAATAGTAAAAATTGAAGGGTGCAGGTGCTTTGTGCAATTTGATACAGAACATACAAAACAACTTTGGGTGTGGGACATGCTAAGGAAACCACTCATCTGCAAAGACAAATCATTTTGAATGGGGAAAAATAAAAGGTGACTCAGAGGGAAGAACCAAGAAACCAAGAAACCAGAGGGCAGAACCAAAGCATCAGAGAATTACTCCCAGGTAGCAACACTGAGTCTTAAATAACTAACAATTTGTGCCTTATCATTAAAGATTTATGACGAAAGAAATGTTGTAGTAAAATTGTATTTATGAAGAATTACTCTGGCATATACTGTTGATAAACAATGTTGAAATGTATACTGAAAGACTAGAAGTAAGAATGGATGGGAATTATGAGACTATTATAAAAATTCAAGTGGGGTAAGGCAGTGACTTGCACTAAGGAATTAGCAGAGGAGGGGATGAAAAGTGATTAGCATTGGGGAATATTCTGAAGATATGATCAAAATAATTAATGTTAGGTGTGAGTGAAAGAATGAAATCAAGAAGGATTAGGAGGTTTTTAGTTTAGCAAGTGGAAAATCTGGAGTTTCCATTTCATGGTTTGGGAAGAAATGAGGGAGGAACTATTCTGTGGTAGTCATTCCAAAAGAACACAAGTTAGAAATTTTTATTAGATAGTCAACAACCACAAAAATGCTGCATAGAACATAGTATAGAATTTAGATTTCAAGTAAGAAATAGAGATTGGTGATATAAATTTGGATGGATGATGAGAAAACTAATTAGTGTGGATAAACTTCAGGATACATTCAAAAACTAAAATCCTCTAACACTTTATCATATAGAGAGAGGCCTAGGAAGAGCAATCTACAAAGAGACTGAGAAGAACTACAGAAGGAAGGTGTCCTAGAAGCCAAGTGTGTGTGTGTGTGTGTGTGTGTGTAAGGGATATTTTAGAAAGAAGGGGGTGTTGAAGGGAGTGTTAAATTGTATTAGTGCTGTTAAGTGGTAAAAAGAAATAAAGATTTTCAGAAATGGTGTGTGGTTGTATGCTTGTATCACACTGAACCTCACTAACATGCATCAATGAAAGTATAAAAGGAATTGATCATTAATTTTAGCAACAGCGATTTATTTATAATCTTTTTTTTGTTTGAGCTGGTGATTAAATTCAGAGATGTTCTAACTCCAAAGTATGCCTGCAGTCCTATTTTATTTTTTAGTTGGAAACAGGGTCTCCCTAAGTTGCTGAGGCTGGCCTTAATTCTGTGACCTTCCAATCTCAGCCTCTCAAGTATAGGGATTCCAGACATATGCTACCATGCCTGGCTATCTCTAACTATGATAGTAATTCTCCAGTTCAGATAATATTCTCCAATTCCATCTATTTTTCTGAAAATGAAATAATTTTGTTCTTTATGGTTGAGTAGAATTCCAATACATATATATATATATATATATATATATATATATATATACATAATTTTGTATTCCATTCATCCATAGTTTGGCAATTATGAATTGTGCAGTTATAAACATAGATATGCATGCATTACTCTAGTTATCTTGTTTGAATTATTTTGGGTATATATATTGAGGAGTAGTATATCTGGGTCGTATGGTAGGTTCATTTGCATTCTTCTGCGGATCCTTCAAATACTTTTCCAAAGTGGTTGCACTAATTTGCAATCCCACCAACAGTGTATCAGAGTTCCTACTTTTCTATATATTCACCAGCATTTTTATTGTTTACATTTTTA
Source organism: Muscardinus avellanarius (assembly GCF_963383645.1). Taxonomy (NCBI): domain Eukaryota; kingdom Metazoa; phylum Chordata; class Mammalia; order Rodentia; family Gliridae; genus Muscardinus; species Muscardinus avellanarius. The sequence goes on along the minus strand of NC_137793.1, from coordinate 30,690,501 downwards.
GTGATTGCCATTCTAATTGGGGTTAGGCGAAATCTCAGGATAGTTTGATTTTTATTTCTCTGATTGCTAATAATATTGAACATATTTTTCATTTATTTATTGGTCATTTATATTTTTCTGTTGTGAAGTGTCTATTTAGTTCACTTGCCATTTTTTGATTGGGTTATTTGTATTTTTGGTGGTGAGTTTCTTGAGTTCTCTGTATGCTCTCTGTATAGATATCAGTCCTCTATTACAGGAATATCTGGCAAAGATCTTCTCTCATTCTGCTGGCTCTCTACTGAGGTTCCTGATGTTTCCTTTGCTGCACAGAAGCTCTTCTGTTTAATGCAATCCCATGTATTAATCCTCTTTTTAATTTCTTGTGCCTTTGGGATCTCATTGTTGAAGTGTTGGTGCTATGTCCTCTTCAAATAACTGTTAAGTTTCTAGTCTAATTTTCAGGTCTTTGATCCGTTTTCAATTGACTCTTGTGCAGGGTGAAATATATGTGCAGGCATGCCTCTACCATCTTGTACTCCATTAAGATGTATGACTACAATGCACCAATAACAATAAAAATACTTAAAAATAAAAAAGAATTTATTTCTATTTTTCTATATATGTACAACCAGCTTTTCTGATACCATTTATTTATAGGTTATTATTTTTCCAGTGTATGTTTTTGGTCCCTTTGTCAAAAATCAATTGTCTGTAAGTGTGTGGATTTGTTTTTCAATCTTCTATTCTTCTCCCTTGATCTATGTGTCTGCTTTTGTCCCAATACCAGGGTGTTTTTATTACTATGGCTTTTAATATAGTTTGAAGTCATGTATTATGTTATCTCTTGTGTGGTTCTTATTCCTGAAAATTTTAGCTATTTTGAATATTTCTGTTTCAAATGAACTTAAGGATTGATTTTTCTAGATCTGCAAAAAATGACCATGGTATTTTAATGGATATTGTATTGAATCTGTAGAACACCTTTTGAAGGATGGCCATTTTGATGATACTCATTCTGTCTATTTAAGAGCATGAGAGAGACGTTCATCTACTAAAATCTTCAATCTTTCTTTCATGTTTTATCATTTTCATTGTAGAAGTCTTTCATCTCCTTGGTTAGATTTATTCTAAAAATTTTAATGATTTTTAGATTATTGTGAGTGGAAATGTTTTCTGGATTTTATTTAGGAATTTATGGTTAGCATATAGAACATCTTCTGATTCTTTAGATTGGTTTTGTACTCAGATACTTTGTTGAGTTTGTTAGCCAGTTCCAAAAGTCTTTTGGTTGAGTTTATTGGTTCTTCCAAATGTAATACTATGTCATTTGCAAAGATAGTTTCAGTCCTTTTTCAATTTATATTCCTTTGGTTTGCTTCTCTTGCCATATTGCTCTGGCTAGAGTCTTGAGGACTATATTGAAAAGAAGTGGTGAAAGTGAGCATCCTTGTTTTGTTCCTGACTTTAAAGAGAATTCTTGTAGTTTTTCCCTATTCTATACAATGTTGGCTGTGGGCCTATTGTATATTTCCTTTATGATACTGAGATGTTCCTTCTATTCCCATTCTCTGTAGTGTTTTAAGAATGAATGGATGTTGGATTTTGTCTAGTGCCTTTTCAACATCTATTGAAATGATCATGAGTTCATTTCTCTTAATTCTTTTTACATGGTGAATTACATAGGTTGTTTTTCATATTTTGAATCAGCCTCGCATCCCTAGATACCTAAGATGAACCCGACTTGATCGTGGTGTATAATTTTTTTGATGTAATTTTGAATGTGGGTTGCTTGTATTTTGTTTAGAGGTTTCGTTTCATCACAAAACAGCATCGCAAGTACAATATCCTTTTGTCTTCACGAAACCAATATCATTCATCAGCAATATAGATCAGTAGTTTTATTTTTTTGAGCTGTCTTTATTCAGTTTTGGTATTAAATTGTTTCAGAGAATCCCATTTCTCTCCATTTCATGGGATAGATTTAGAAGTATAGGGATTAGAATGTCTATGAAGGTTTTATAGAATTTGACTGGGAAACCATCTGGAACTGGAATTTTCTTTGAGAAAAAATTTTTCTTTATCACTGTTTCAATTTCTTTAATTACCATTTATTGGTTTCAGTTTTATATATCTTCTTGATTCGATTTATAAAGGGTTTATGTGTCTAAAATTTTGTCAGTTTTTTCTAGGTGTTCCATTTTATTAGCATTTAGTTTTTCAAAGTAGTTTCTAATAATCCTCTGGATTTCCATGCTTTCTGTGGCAATATTACCTTTTTCATCTGTTATTTTAATAATTTGAGTTGATTCTCTCCTTTTCTTTAGGCTAGGTTGGCTAATGGCTCACCTATCTTGTCTATTTTTTTGGAGTAGGGAAAGACCAGCTTTTGATTTTGTTAGATTTTGTATTGTTTATGATCTCTAATTCACTGGTTTCTACTCTGATTTTAATTATTTTTTGTCTTCTACTGTCTTTGGGTTTAGACTTCTTGATTTTCATGGGCTTTGACGTGTGTTATTAGGTTGTTTATTTGACAATTTTCTGTTCTTCTTATAAGAACACTCAGTGCTATGAATTTTTCTCTTAACACTGCCTTTAAAGTGTCCTAGAGATTTTGGTATGTTTTATATCTATTTTCATTTGTTTCTAGAATTTTTTATTTCTCACCTTATTTCTTATAAGACCATTTCTCATTCAGCAGTGTGGTATTCTGTCTCCATGAAATTGTGAAATTTCCCGGTAATATTGTTTGGATCTGTGTGAGACTTAATGTCATAGTTTGTTTATAAAAGTGGTTGCACCTATGTTCAGAGCATAAATGTTGACTGTAATTATATCCTCTTGTTGGATTATACTTTGTCCAGTAAAAAATAACCTGCTTTATCTCTTCTGACAAATTTAGACTTGAAGTCTATTTTGCTTGATATGAGTTACTACCTCTGCTATCTTTGAGTTCCATTAGCATGGATTACCTTGTTAGAGCCCCTCACCTTTAGTTTATGAACATCTTTTCCTGTAAGGTTCATTCTTGCAGACAACATAGAAATGTATTATAATCTTTCTTCAATTCGCCAGTTTATGTCTCAATTTTGGTTTGAGGTAATTACTTTTTTAGCATAATTATTGAGAGATGATTTTTAATTCCTAGCATTTGAGTTGTAATTTCTGTTTGAGTTAGTATTCTCTTCTTAGTTGTTTACTTAGTAGAAATCATCCTTTTTCTGATTCTGGTGTTAATTTTTTATTTCCTCTTTGTAATTTATTTATTTATTTTTTATTTATTTATTTATTTATTTATTTATTTATTTATTTATTATTTTTGGTGGTACTGGGGTTCCTGGAAACCCTTCTACCTCCGGGCTACACTCCCAGACCTATTTTTATACTTTTTTAAATTTGGAAACAGGGTGTCTTAAGCCAGCGTGGCTGGCTTTGAACCTGCACGATTCTCCTGTCTCCACCTCCCAAGCGCAGGGATTACAAGTATGCACCACCATGCCCGGCTCTTTTAAGATTCTCTCCTTGACCTCTATGTAAGTCAATTTGATTATTGTGTGTTGTGATGAACCTTTCTTGTTTAATAGAGGTTTTATGTTTCCTCTTCTTGTGCATTGACCTCTCTATGTTTAGGAAATATTCTGATATTATTTCTCTGACAAAATTATAGATTCCTTTGGTTTCAGCTTCTAGACCAGGTTTGTTTTTTTAAATTTACCCCAAATCTCTTGGATATCCAGCTCATGCTGTTGAATTTATTTATCTCAATGATATACTATACATTTATTTTGAGTGTTCATCTTCTAAGAGTGAGATTCTGTTTTCAGTGTTCACCATTTATTGAAAGCTGGCTGTGGTGCATGCTTGTAATCCCAGCATTTGGGATGCTGAGACAGAAGGAGTGCAGTTTGCAGACAGCCTCAGCTACTACTTACTGAGGTCCTTTGCAACTTAGTGAGACCCTGTTTCAAAATAAAGAGTAAAAAAAATAGGGCTGGAGGTGTAGCTTGGAGTTAGAATGCCCCTGGGCTCCATCCCCAGTAACACTAAATAAATTAATTAATTAACTAGCTAATTAATTTTTTGAATCCTTCATTTCCTTCAGAGCTTCTTTTTTATTCTTGTTCAGGGTATCAGTTGATATAATCTTTCATTTCTTTCAGGATCTCTCTAAACTCTTTTCTTAAATCCTGGATTATTTCTACTAATAAATTTTTTAATTTTTCTCTTGTCATTCACTGCAGCTCTGAGTTGGTAATTTCTGCTTTTGTGGGGTTGTGGAGACTCATTTTTTTCCTTGATATTCTTCTTACGTTTTCTCGTTTCTTAAGTTTGTTTCTTTGTTGCTTTTGAGATTCTCTCTCTCTCTCTCTCTCTCTCTCTCTCTCTCTCTCTCTCTCTCTCTCTCTCTGGGTTTCCTGTGGCTAATTTCTCTCTCTTTATAACTTTTTTTTATTTTTCTCTCTCTTTATAACTTTCTGTTATAGAGGTAAATATTTACCTCAGGGTATGAATTAAAAGTGAATAGTCTCAGTTACATGGATATTTGCAGCTTTCTCATGAGTATTTGTTACTTTACTATGCTGTCTTTGTGGTCTGTATCCTGTATCATTCCTCTTTTTTGGGGGGGCAAAGAAAATTTTTATTGCCACAGGAAGCAAGTGCACTATTCCCACCTCACCAATAGCTTGAAGAGTCACAAAAATGCAGACTTCACATAATAAAGTATCACACAGACTGGGGCGGGGGGGAATGGTCCCTTTTATTCTGCCTGTAGATAGCCAGGACTGGGTTGCAGTTACTCCAAGATTCTGTCTGCCACTGTGACAGAAAAATTTATGGGTCCCAAATTAACACCTTATTTAAGACACTTTAAAAGCTGGGTGTGGTGGCGCATGCTTGTAATCCCAGCATTCAGGAGGTAGAGGCAGGAGGATAGCAGTTCACCGACAGCCTCAGCTACTTAGTGAGGCCCTTTGCAACTCAGTGAGATCTGTTTTAAAACTAAAAAAACTTTAAAAATCAGGCTGGAGGGGTAGCTCGGAGGTACAGTGTCCTTGGTTTCCATTCCCAGTACTGAAAACAAAAACAAAAACAAAAAAAAACCCTTAAGACCTGGGACCTGCCTGTTGCCTTCCAATAGGGAATTGTCTCTAGGTGTGAGCCAGTACAGTTTGTATACTGTTTGTTTTTAAACTTTTATATGCGAGGTGCTAGGCTGTTCCATCTTAAGATTGGGACTGACCTGTCCTTAGTACCCAGAATTCTTTCCTGTTGGTTCACCTATCTTGTCCAGCTTCAGAAGCCAGAGTTTAGAGGAGTCAGCTGGTATATACAAGGGAAAACTGCAATGTAATCACTGGTGAAGGGTGTTTGAAAAGGAAGGGGTAGAATGAAGTATATAAATATAGGATGAAGTAGAGCATATAATCAAGTACAATAAGAGTCTAAGTAAGGTTAGCATATGGATAATAAAAATAAAATTACTTAAAATGAAGAAAAATTTTAGTAACCAGTGTAGTATATATAGATATAGTGATAAGAAATAGATAAAATACAAGGCATACGCAAAAAGATATACTGAGAGTCAAGAAAATAAACAAACCAGAGCACAGACAGTTTCTGACACATAACACATATAAGAGGAGAGGAGAATAAATAAAAAAAGAAAAAGAAAAAAATAATAAGGGAAACTTAAGAATTATTTACCTGAAAGTGAGTAAAATTTCCTAGTTGGAAGAGAGCTGAATTAAAAGTGTGATTTTGAATTTTTTTTCTTCCTTCTTGGGTTGAGTCTTGCTTCGAAGAGATGTGAATGCTGCTCCAAAGCTCTGGTTTAAGCACGCTCCCCTGTCTTCAGGTTTTCCTACTTTGTTAATGAGGCAAAGAGTGTGTTGAGGGGAGGAGGAACACAGAGGGACTGGTCATGACTTCTGGCTGCTGGAAAGAGGCTCTTCTAGGCTGGGGATTGGAGGTGTAGCCCAGGATACTCACACAGTGTTCACAAGGGTCTTAGATTTGATCCCTAGGACTACAAAAAAGGGAGAGAAGAAAAAGGAAAGGAAGGAGGAAGGAAACAGAAAAATGCAAGGGAGGAATAAAAAGTATTATCAACAAGCAAACACAGCAGCAGCAAAAAAAAAAAAATCCAACCAAATAATAACAAAAACTTTCATACTTAGCTTTTGTAGTTCTACTTAAAGTCTATTTATTACTGTAGGTTCCCAAACACATTCCAAGCATTCATGTTTATTTGGAAACCTGTAAAAAAGAAGTCAATCAGCCTTAGTGCTGGGGCCTCTTGTGAGATCCCTGGACCAGTATCTCTTTCTGTCTGTGCAGATGCTGAGAACCACGCCCCAGGTGCAGGGTCCATCCATGAGCAAGTGCAGGGAATCTGCTCCTCACAGAATCGCTTGTAATTCCTGCACTTGGGAGGCAGAGACAGGAGGATTGCACTGGTTCGAAGCCAGCTGCACTGGTTTAAGAGACCCTGTTTCCAAATAAAAATATAAAAATAGGTCTGGGAGTTTAGCCTGGAGGTAGAAGGGCTTCCAGGAACCCCAGTACCACCAAAAAAAAAAAATAAATAAATAAATAGACTTCTGGGAAGATGGCGACCAAGAAAAGCGGGGCTTAAGAGCCCTGCTAACAACCAATCTCCATTACCACAAAATCAACGCCTTTCATAGCCAGAAAACACCATCACCAGAGAAACAAAAAAACCACCAGGCTCCAGAGAGAAAGTGGACTGAGAACAGAGCTCAGAGCCACAGAGGAGATACACCGGCCTCACGCCCGAGGACGCGGCAGCAGCGCCATACTGCCGGCGGCAGTGGCGAATTCACCGGACAGCTACAGCAAGTCAAGGTGAGCTGCTGTGGAACAGCCAGGTGGGATTTTTCAGTGCAGGGAATATCTAAAGCTCCCAGTGGCTGAGCTCAGCACACGCTGCAAGGACTCAGAGTGGAATTCAAAACCAAGAAGAAATAAGCCAGCCTCACGGCCGAGGGTGTAGCAGCGGCGCTATATTGCCACCAGCGGCAGCAGCAGCGAGTTCAACTAGTCCAGTACAGCTACATCTGTGAACTCAAGAACAGTGAGTCAAACTGTGGGCCCCAGAGGAGAAATCCCAGTACTGTACTTCCTGGGACTTGACCCAGTGGGGGAATGGCGGTGGTAGAGATATCACACCATAGGAGAACGTGCAACCTGGCACCCCCCATAGTTTAAAGCAGCCTCTATCGACTCCCTGGGTCGGAGACTCTGTGATACAACCCAGTAAAGGAATAGTGGGGTCTGAGTTACTACAGACTCGAGATCCAGAGCACCTTAAGTGAAGTCATAGTGACCCAAGGGAAGAACCCAGAGAAGGCACAAACTTCCGAAATCATGGGAAAGAGGAATAACACTGGAGCAATGAATGCCCACAACCCCACAACATCAGAACCCGATAAAACAGAAAATCAGAGATTTCTAGAAGATCAAATCAGGAAAATAACTGTAGAAATAATAGAGGTGCTTCGAAAAGAACTCAGAGAGAGCCAAAAAGAGATAAAGGATGCAATTAATGAAGTAAAGGCCTCAATTCAAAGCACAAACAACCGATTAGACCACATGGAGAACAGAATCTCGCTCTTAGAAGATGATCATTCCAAAAATGAACACATAGTTTCTAATCTAGAAAAAAATATCCAAGAGCAGGAATCTGACATGGAAGAAATATGGGCCTATTTTAAGAGAGCTAACCTAAGAATAATTGGAATAGAGGAGGGAAAAGAAAGTGATACCAAAGGGTTCAACAATCTCTTCAAGGAATTAATAGCAGAAAATTTTCCAAACATAAAGCAAGAAGTTGATACACAGATCCAGGAAACTTATAGAACTCCCTTTAGACAGGATCGGAGATGAGGATCCCCATGCCACATAATTGTCAAAATGACCAATGTGGAAGCCAAGCAGAGAATCTTAAAGGCAACAAAAACAAAGGGCCAAGTGACATTCAGAGGCAAACCAATTAGAATCACTCCAGACTTCCCAAACCAAGTCATGAGAGCCAGAAGGGCTTGGAGTAACATATTCCAAACTCTGAAAGAAAACAACTTCCAGCCAAAAATTTTCTACCCAGCAAAACTTTCTACCAAATTAGATGGAAAAATAAGAAGCTTCCATGACAAACAGAAACTGAAGGAATTTATGTCTTCAAAACAAGCGCTAGAGAAAATACTCAAAGAGATTAACTACAAAGAAGAAATAGGTAACACACACCAGAACCAGAGAAACAAGATTTTCCATTCAACAGACAACTAAGATTGGTTATCTGTGGAGATTTATTATTTATGTTAGTCTTTTACCTATCTCTAAATGGTATTGTTTGCCTTTATTGTTTTTAATTTTTAGGATTTCTAGTTGGAATATTAATATACCTTCAGATATAGCATTTGGAAATATTTTATCCAATTCTATTAGTAACTTTTAACTCTGTTTACATTGTCTTTGGATATACAATATTTTTTTATTTTTTAGGGAGTTTGTATACTCTTCTGTTGCCTGTGCCATTGAAATCATATCCAAGAAATCACTGCCAATTTCAATGTTGTGAGGTTTTATGACCCAGATTTTCTTCTAAAAGTTTATAGTCTTAAGATTTATATTTAGGTCTTTTATCTATTTTGAGTTAATACTTGTATATGGGATTAGGTAAGGGTCCAATTTTATTCTTTTCCATGTAATTATTATTTTTCAACAATATTTAGTTAAAAGATTATTATTTCTACCACCAAATGTTCGTGGAAACCTTGTCAAAAATAACGACAATATAGGGAAGAATTTAGGTCTAGGCTTTTATTTAACTCCAATGGTTTATATATCTGCCTTTAGAAAAGTACTACACTGTTTCAATTATTGTAGCTTTATATGGTTTGAAATCAGAAAATATATATCTTCTAGCTTTGTTCTTTTTCAAGATCGTTTTGGGTATCTAGAATCCATATTCCATATTAGGATAGATTTTTTTCTGAAAAATAAATATTTAAATACATGATAGTTTCACCTAAAAAAATAGAAAAAAAAATTCTCTGGTAAGAAAGAAAGCAAAAAGAAATATTGAAATGTTATCTTTAAGTCATCAAAAGCTTGGTATCAGACAAATGAAACTGTTATGTGAGATTATCATTTTTAATTTTGGATAAATTGCTATAATACTAGATGTCAACCACTAAGCCAAGCATGGGAAGGAGTGATGGGGAGGGAATGGGGTGGGGATCGGGTGGGGGCTGACTGGGCGATGTGTGCATGTATGTCTACAAAAGTCTGTATCCCACTATGATGTATGAATACAGTGCACCAATAAAAAAATGTAATAAATAAATAAATAAATAAAAGTTAAAAAATAGAATGACCATACAATATTCTCAATATTGACAATATAACTAAAAGAAACAAAATTAGCTTAGAAAAGAGAAATCTGTACTCCAATTTATTAGAGTACTATTTTCAATAACTAGGATATGGAATCAATATAAATATTCATCAGTGGATGGCAGATAAAGAAAATGTGTTATATACAATGGAATATTATTCTTCATAAAAAGCATGAAATCCTTTAATTTGCAATAGCATGGATGGATCTGAAATCTATTATTAAGTGAAATAAGTCAGGCACAAAAAGACAAAAACCACATGACCTCACTCATATATAGAATCTAAAAACATTGGCCTAATGAAATTTGAGAATCAAATAGTAGTTACAAAAATGACTAGGTCGGGGTGAGGGGAAGGGAAAGACGTTTACTAATAGTATGGAATGTGGTTACATTAGATAGGCATCATAATTTATTCTGCCATACACAAGATAACCAACTCAAAATTGATTAAAGGCTTACATACAAGACTTGAAACTGTAACAGTAGAAGAATAGGAGAAAAGCCCCATGGCATTGGTCTGGATTAATTTTTTATATGAACCTCAAAGCAAAGGCAACAAAGCAAAACTGGAAAATAACTCAAAGAATCCAAACAAAAAGTAATGATAAGGAGATGGAAATGTTAAATATCCTGATGTGGCCGGGTGTGGTGGTGCACACTTGTAATCCCTGCATTTGGGAGGTGGAGACAGGAGGATGGCTCAGGTTCGAAGCCAGTCTCACTAGCTTAAGAGACCCTGTTTTCAAATAAAAATATAGCCGGGTGTGGTGGCGCACGCTCGTAATTCCAGCATTCAGGAGGCTGAGACTGGAGGATCTTGGTTTGGGGACAGCTTCAGCTACTTAGTGAGGCCCTCTGCAACTCATTGAGAGCTGGTTTCAAAATAAAGAATAAAAAATAGGGCAGGGGGTGTAGCTCAGAGGTAGAATACCCCTGGGTTCCATCCCCAGACATGCAAAAAAAAAAAAAAAAAGAAAGAAAAGAAAAAATATAAAAATAGGTCTGGGAGTGTAGCCCGCAGGTAGAAGAGTTTCCAGAACCCCCAGTACCACCAAAAATAAAAAATAAAAAAATCCTGATTTGATTAGTGCATACTGTATATACATATTAAAATAATACACTGCATCTTATAAATATGTATAATTATTATACATTAATTGAATTTTAAAAATATGTTAAAAGAGATAGAAATATTTCTCTGTTCATTAAAGCACTATTCACAATAGCTAAGATATAAAACCAATATGAATCTCAGTGCTCATCAATAGATGAATAGATAAACAAATGTGATATATTTATGCAATGGAATACTGTTCAGCCTTAACAAATGCTGTCATTTATTTGCATTAGCATGAATGGCTTTACTTGGAGGACATTCTGTTGAATTATATAAGTTAAACAAAGAAAGACAAATATTGCATGATCTCATGCAATATTTGAATCTAAATAGGTCAAATTACAAAGAAGTAGTATGTCAGTTACTAAAGACTGAAGGTTGCGATTGAACATGAAGAGATCTAAGTCAAAGGGTACAAAGTTAGTTTTTTCTCAGTCTGTAGGTGACAGCTGGTATATACAAGGGCAAGTTGTGTTGTATTCAATGGTGAAGGTTGAGTGAAGAGGAAAGTGATGAAGTAGTAAGTGCAAGAATAGGGTAAAGTCACAATAGGATGGAATCTACCATATGATCCAGCAGTACCACTTCTGGGTATCTACCCAAAAGAATGGAAACCAAACTACCAAACCAACGCATGCATTTCTGTGTCTATAGCTATACAATTCACAATTGCCAAACTATGGGTGTTCATCAACAGATGAATGAATTACAATACTATAGGATATGTACACAATGAAATTTTACTCAGCCATAAACAAGAACAAAGTTATGTCATTTACAGGGAAATGGATGGAACTGAAGTGTCGGGGCCCGCTCGGCTAGACCGGGATGGGCGGTGGCTCAAGATGGCACCGAGGCATGTTGCCAAGTCACGAGGCTCACAGGCTGGCGGTGCCCTGAGCCTGTGCAGTGAGCCCTATCAGGCGCCCTACGGATGATCAGTGACGCAGCAGCGCCTCGTGCTACCACCAGCCCACCTATGAGAGGGTTAGAAATGTGCATTCCCTAGCTGTGGGAAGCTTGGGGTTGGTGGAGTGATGAGGGAGGGGTTATGAGACTGATATATATTTGCCTGCTGTGCGCATTGGAGGAGGAAGCATTAAAGAAGAAGTATCATCAGCAGACTCGGTGTTTGTGTCTTCTTTCCTGGGGCTCTGCAGGTCGGAGCCCTAGGGATGCGATACTGAAGAACATTATGCAAAGTGAGATTAGTCAGTCACAAAAAGGAAAATATTGGATGCTTTTCCTAATATGTGGAAGCTAGGGGGGAAAAGGGTTATAGGAGGAACTCTAGATGAGAAGGAGAATCTATAGATGAGCAAATATGGTCACCTGAGGGGGATGGGAGGGAGAAGAGGGAAATTCGCTCATGTACACTAAGTCAATCACTAAGTCAAACATGAGAAGGAGGGAGTGAGGAAATGGAGTGGGAATTGGGGAAGGGCCAAATGAGTGATGTGTGCATGTATGCCTCTACCATCTTGTACCCCATTAAGACGTATAGCTACACTGCTCTAATAAAAAAAATTTTTTAAAGGGTACAAAATTTTGGTTCAACAGGAAGAATAAGTTTATGAGATCAATTGCACAACAGTGTGATCATATTTATTAATATTATATTTCAAAATACATTTAAAAATAAGTAGTGATCAATATGTTAATTACTTGGTTTAACTACTCCATATTATATACACAAATAAGAACATTACATTGTATCCCATAAATGTATGATTAATTTTTTCAAATTAATACTTATGATAATTAAAATAAATTTGAATTAAATAAAGTTAACCATGGTGTAGGTTTGTCTTATTATTTGCATGTAATCTTTAGTAACAATGAATCTTTGTGGATGCCGCACAGGCTTATACCCAAGCCATTCTCAATTTCCATTTAGGAAATGCATAGAAAATTTTACTCAAGTCTGTCTCTTTGAATTAACATAATTTTGGTGGTAAAGTAATTTAATTCAAAAATTTAAAAAATGAACTTCAGAGTATTACAAAAAGAATGTTTAGTTCAATAATTAGTTAGAAACTTTTCATCAGAACTATTTCCCAGCTCCCCCATCTAAGGTGAGACCTGCATAAGAGCTGAGGTTAGCACATTAGATTTCACCTTCCTAGGGGAAAGGATGTCATTATATGAAGTGTTGAAAAATCTGTAGCACATAGAGCATTAGCAATGAGCCCCAGATCACACTATTGGTACAAGACAAATTGGCCAACTGCTTGTCAATGTTTTTGGTCTACACAGCAGTGCTTTACTGCCACCTTATGGGGCGATAGGGTTTGTTACAAGTCCTGCAAGAGTTTATTATGGCTGAAGTTGCTCTTTAGAGTGTCTGTAGCAGACAAAGTTAAAGTCTTCTAAGTTATACTAAGATGTTAGATTGTATTATAAATCACAAAGGAGAGGGATTTTGACAGGTTGTATTTGAATGATTGTAGGATGGAGACAGGATTATGATTAGGAGAATAGAATGGAGGCTAAGGTTAAGGTGACTAGCAAAATAACCTATTGAAACATGATAATTTATATTAAATAAATGTTTGTGGGTTTAATTAACTTAAGATGACATAAGAAATATATAAAAGTTATATATTAAAATTGAGTTTGGTAAGAAAGGACTTAGAGTAATGGCATCAAGTCTAATTGCATCAAACACATGTAGGAACATATTTAGAAAGAAATAAAACAGGACTGTATTTGGATAAATGGTCATTAAAGATTTCATGAGACAATGAAATTAAGATGTCCAGTTCTGATGCTAAGAAGATGGCTAAAGTCCCATGATGTTGATTTATGACTTTTATAGGCAATAGAGTAATTAAAGGTGTGGGTGAGATTGTCAAGCAGAGGATTAAGAGTAAGAAGATAGCAATGAGAAAAAGCTGGAACTTATCACTATTAATAGAAGGATTAAAATAAGGGGAATCAAATGTATTTCAAATAAGGTACGAAAGAGGGAAGCTACCATATTCTTAGAATCATGTAAATTGAGAGAGAAGGAAAGAGAGAAGAAGGGGAGGGGAGAGAGAGAGAAAAACCAGAAATTGACTAGTAAAGCTAAGACTACGGAGGGAGAACTACTTTTTTATTAGCAGTGATAAGAGAACTGTGGGAATTATCTGTAGGAGAGGCACTAGAAGGAGGAGAAATTCTTGTATTTAGATATATGCTGGCCTCCTTTCTATCTTCAAAAATCTTTACAATAAAATGACAGAAGAATATTATGGAGCCCTTTTCTGTTACAGGTAACATATTTAAGTAAGTGCCTTATTGCATACTATATTTATATACAAATTATACAAATAACATATTTGTATTATTACAAAGTATAGTCTTGTTCTTTGGCATTTTTAGCAAAAAGATGAATGATGACATTACATTCTAATGTAGACTTTAAATAATAGCAGGAAAACAATGAGTACAATGGCATTAAGATATTGCTGGAAATTTGGAGAAAAGAGGTTAAGGCCTGAACTTAGAAACTCCTCTAACTTCTTTCACTATCTACCACTATCATCATGACATGGCCTCCACCATCCTTCACCTCCTCTATCTTCATTTCCTGTAATTTCACCATCTAAACATTAATTGAATACTTTTATTTCGCTCATTAAGATTCTTTAATTGCATTTCATTGTTCACAAAATAATCTTTCTTATTAGAAGTAAAATGATCCTATGTGATTGAAATGCTCCAAATCTGCCAACGTTATCTCATACCACTTTGTTCTTTGTCCTTTAGATTAGGTAGTTTATTCAGGAGACTGAGACCAGAGGATCGCGGTTTGTGGACAGCCTCAGCTACTTAGTGAGGCCCTCTGCAACTCAGTGAGACCCGGTTTTAAAATAAAAGAATAAAAAAATAGGGCAGGGGTTGAAGCTCAGAGGTTGAATGCCCCTGGGTTCCATCCCCAAAACCCGCAAAAAAAAAAAAAAAAAAAAAAAAAAAAAAGATTAGGTAGTTAGTGATTTAGTTAGTAAGTTAACTAGTTCTTGCTCTTTATTTTATTTTATTTTATTTTATTTTATTTTATTTTATTTTATTTTATTTTATTACAGCTTGTCTTCTGAATTGTCATGACCACTTCAGGGTCTTCTGGATTGTTATGACCACCTGAACAATCATTATTTTTTCATCAAACTAAAATAAATCTGCCTTTAGAGCTCAGATTTTGACCTACCTTTTCAGAGATATTTTTGAAACATTCTCATATTTCTTTTTATGTCTCTAATCAGTTTGTAATGAAACATTTGTATAACTATTCAACAAACTGCAAAACCCCAAAGAAATGTAAGTCCATAGGGTATGTTTGATGTTTGACTAAACTAACCACTGTGTGTGTGTGTGTGTGTGTGTGTGTGTGTGTGTGTGTGTATGTCCTAGCTCATAGGTTGGCTTTTAGTATTGCTGTATAAATATATGCTAAATGAATAAATGAGATATAAAAGTTTAATCTAAATGATGTAGATTTATCAAATATAGCACCATATCTAAATACAGTCTCTCTCTCTTTCTCTCTCTCTCTCTCTCTCTCTCTCTCTCTCTCTCTCTCTCTCTCTCTCTTCCACTCTCTCTCTCATTTTGATTTGGATATGCATCCACCAGGTAATGGTAACTGTAACATCTTCCACCCTAGCCCCGGGCTCCAGACACACTGGTCTCCAATCAATGACTTCGGGGCATCTTCTTCTCTGTGTCTATCTGGTGCCTCCCTTTTACCCTTCAGGCCTCAGCTTCAATATCACCTGACAGAAAGGCTTTCACTGATCACATTACTTATGTGGCACCTCTACTTCCAGTTAGTATTCTCTATCGTACCATCCTATTTCTTTCAGTTGTTTCCTTCCTTTTATCTCAATTTTTAACTTTACAATTAAAGAATTATATCAGTTTTCTTTCTTTCTTTTCTTTATTGTGGTACTGGGAATAGAACCCAGGGGCATTCTACATCTTAGCTTCACACCAGCCCTATTTTTACTCTTTTTATTTTTGAAACAGGGTCTCACTGAGTTGCAGAGTGCCTCACTAAGTAATAGCCGAGGCAGTCCTTGAACTGCAGTCCTCCTGTCTCAGTCTCACAATCAGTTTTCTTTAATCTTGTATCTTGGGACACAATTCAGACAATTAATATCTCTAGAAAAAAACAAGAAATATGAGTACATTTATTATTGTCAATGAAGAGATGGACCAAGGGAAAAACTCTTCCTGCAGTCTTCTGGAGAAGAAATTTCTAAAACTGAACTGAATGAGGCCAGAGTACAAATCCTGGACATTTTCTACATGCTATTTAACTGAAGCTATAGTCTCTTACAGGTTCTACTTTGATCAATGTATCTCTTTAAGACCAAGCTACCCTCAAAATATCTCTTATCAGCCAACTCCTGACTGTTGGGTTTTTTTTTCTGTTGTTGTTGTTGGTGGTGGTGGTGGATTTTTGTTTTGTTTTGTTTTGTTTTGGGTGGTACTGGGGTTCCTGGAAACCCTTCTACCTCCAGGGTCTCTTAAGCCAGCGCAGCTGGCTTCAAACTTGCACAATCCTCCTGTCTCCACCTCCCAAGTGCGGGGATTACAAGTGTGTGCCACCACACCCACCATGACTGACTGTTTTAAAAGAAGAAATAAAGTTTAAGTGTACTAAGATACAAAGCTTAAATACAAATCTACACCAAAATAAAAAGTCTTCATTCATCTTTCTCCTCACTCATCACAAACTTATCAGCCTCATAATACAAGTCATGTTTAAAGCAGTAGACAAACATGGAAACACATCTCCCCTTTGCCTTCATACAAGTTGTAGACAAGTTGAGAGCCAGTTCAGAGGTTTTTTATTCCTTTACATAGTACTCTGTCCATACCTTAGATGCTGTTTTCCTTATTCACAACTTTACATAACCATTCTGTACACATTTCAAGATGCTTAGAAGCATTTGCTACAGACATTTCCTCTACTAAGCTGTGAGCTCCTTTGAAGCAGTATCCATGGTGATACTCAAGTATGTAGACTTTTTAGATCCTATCACACTCTTGACAATTGTCTCATTGCATCCTGTGAATTCCTATTCCAGACTTTCTTTCTTTAGGTGTTTCCACATGGTTTCTATTCTGGATGGAAGTATTAGATACTGCTGTAGAACGTGCTCGTGCTGTGATTTTCTGCCCTGCTTCCTCACACTCTTGCCTCTCTTGAATTGACCACCAGGAACTGCCTTTCCAGTGTCCTGATCTCACCTCATCCCCTCTTCCTCAACACATCCCGCAAAGGTATAAAAATGGTATTTATTTAACTAATAATTTTCTATGGCCTGCAATGGGCACGCTAGATCCTAGGATGTTGATGGCTCTCAGTGAATTTTACACGCAGTCGGCAAAATGGTTCGACCTCACGTATATGCAGCCCTTCTGGCGACTGCATTTTCTGTTTTCTCCCTCTACCGGCTCTACTGCCCGAGGCATGCGGGCTGGGGAGTCCCACCAGCCACAGCCTCCATCTTGGACACCACATGGCAACTCACAGGTGCCACCTGGTGGCCCTTCTGGGTCACAGGCTTATAATTCTGTGGACCCACAGCCACCATTTTGCTATGAAACGTGGGTGCTGGGGTCTGACCCAGCTGGGTTACAAGCCCCATCTCCCTCTTTCCTGGCCCCACTTTGTGAGGTGGCTGGTGCAGAAGGGGTGGTCCGGGTCCATGTCCCTTTTTCCCTTCCGGACCTCACTCAACTGGAAAAGAGACTGGGGTCCTTTTCTACCAATTCTTCTGGTTTTATCAAGGAATTCCAACATAGTGTGCAAGCATATAATTTAACTTGGTGGGATTTGCATGTCATTCTAACCTCTTCTCTAACTCCAGACGAACGCTATCGGATCCTGAAAGCAGCCAGGGAAAGAGCTGATCAGGCTCATTTAACAGATCCGGGGCTTCCTATTGGCACAGCTGCAGTTCCATCCAAGGAGCCCCACTGGAATTATAATGTAAAGGAGGGAATAGAAATAAGAAATTATATGATACAATGTCTTCTTGATGGTATGCTAGATGCCTCCCATAAGGCGGTTAATTATGATAAGCTTAGGGAAATCACCCAGGGTCCAAATGAAAACCTAGTAGTTTTTCTTAATCGGTTGCAAGAGGCTCTTACACGCTATATCCATCTAGATCCATCCTCTGAGGCAGGCTCGATCATACTGGCCACCCATTTCATTGGGCAAGCGGCTCCTGACATACGAAAAAAAATTAAAGAAAGCTGAGGATGGCCCACAGACCCCTGTCTGAGATTTGAAGAATATGGCATTTAAGGTCTTTAATTCCAGAGAGGAACAGGCAGAAGTGGAACGTACCCTCCATCTTCGTCAGATGGCGGACTTACACTCCTAAGCCCTGGTAGCCGCCTTGAGGCCAGAGGAGAAAGGGCAGCCCTCCGGGTGGTAAGCACCACCCTTGGGAGGACGACAGTAAAGACAACCACCTCCAGGAGCCTGTTTCAGGTGTGGAGTAAATGGCCATTGGAAAGGCGAGTGCCCTTTAAAAAGCGTTGGACCTCAGGTATCTCAATACAGGAGCCTACCCTTCTGGACAAGGACCCGCCGCTGGCCCTATTTGGTCTGACCAAGGACCTGGAATTTGGTCTGACAGATCCTGGAATCCCTCGTCCTCCTTCCTCCATCTTCCTTGCTGGCCCAGGGTAACTCTACAGGTACAGGGTAAGCCAGTTTCCTCTTTGGTGGCCTGATCAATCTTTCAGGCCTTAGTTTCCTTCCCAAATCTCGGTCCAGGGTGATGACGGCAAGCTCTCCTGCCTCTGCCCACAGCTTAGGTCATATCTAAAAGGGCTCTGTTACAACAGCTCCAGGACAAATTCTCTTGCATGGTGTTGGGACCCACTAAACTTTGTTTCTCTCGACATAACACTCTTTGATGTTTATATTTTAGCAGGTCCACTTGTTTACATACTACGGCGCTCTCCCTCTTTGGATGCCAAATTGTCATAAATATTAAACTTCTAAAATGGGTAACTGATGCTCCTGACGCAGTAACAGGTGTTTGTTTGACCAGACAAATCCATACCCACTCAATGCTGAAAAGAGTGGTGTGGGGTCCTCTCCGGGAGTTGCTGCTATTAATAACTCTGGTCTAATGAAAAACTGCTAAAGGGGCAGCACATGTCTTCCTCAGGGAAGTGCTATTTGTATTAATAGATCTAGTGACAATCTGTCTTGTATCTAAAAGGGCTCCTGCCCAGCCTGGGTTCTACTCTCACGATTTTCTTTTTCTTTAATAGCACCTTGCCTCTTAGTCTCCTCAAAGCAAACCACGTCACTAATCTCTCCAGGGTAACCTCCAACTCTCGCTGTGGCCACACCCACCTGCCCCCCCTTCCGGCGGCTCAGACTCCGGTTTCTCCCAACCTGGGGCCCCTGACTGATGAAGCCCCTTCACAGCAGGAAGTAACTAGAGGAGCCAATCATCGCCCCTCCTCCCCTTAGGCCCCACCATCCTTAACCCCTCCCCCCCTTAGTCAAAGAGGTTGGGATGAAAGGTTCAAGCCCCCTGCCCCACAAGGGGCAGGGCCGGAAGCTAGGAGGCAGAGCCCTGTGATTCCCAGAGGAGACCACCCCTCTGGATCTGAGAGAAGCGAGTTCAGAGAGAAGCCTGAGAGAGAGAGAGACAGAGAGACATGCTCTCCCCACGAATAAAGGCATCCATACCACCTATAATGGATTTCCGCATGTATCTGTGAGCGATTGGGACCCGCCACATCTTTAAATATTAATCATGTATGAGAGAAACTGTCTCAGTTTCTACAGTTTAGAGGAAGACATGGGATTCTAACTTAATTGATCATCAAAATATTACTCCTTGGCCATCCTTTTTTATTTAGGTATGGGTATGAGACTCAGATTTGACAACCAGATTTACTGAAGAGAGTTACTAATGGCTTCTGGGAAGGCTTCCAAGAAGTGAAGAGCACCATTTCTTTCTTTTTAAAGTAACATTTAATAAATCCCACATATTGAAATTTCAGTCCTTGGAAGTCTGGTAGATTACCTTAGTAGCTCCCTGTGGTGGCCACCAGTATTGAGGGCCTGAAACCAGAATACAGTTGCAAAATATAATTCTTGGTAACGCATAGCTTAACCTGTTGTACAACAAAATAGTTCCAACTTATCAACAAGGAATCTTTGAATAATTGAAAACATTTTTTTATTTATATATGTTTTAATTAATTTTAAAAATGTAGAATAACACTTCTGTGAATAGTCAGCAGAAATTATATCAGTGGATCATCATTACCATAATTATTTTCAGCCCAGAGTTCCAAATAATATTTTACGAATACTAATTATCCTGTAATCGAAAGGATTTAGAGCTGGTAGCCAATATAGGAAATAAATAGAATATGTTGGAACTTTAATTGTGATTTTTTGGTAATTTTAGATAAATAAAAAACCCTGAAATCTACGGTCCTTAAGGCTGGACCTCCTATGACTTTCTTGATGCCCTCTTCTCTAGAGGTGGTCACCAGAGATCATCATCCACTGCGATACAGGGAGAAGCATTTTCAAGAGTTCTGCACCTCTGTGATATGCTCTAGTATAGGCACATTGTCCATCATGGGTACATGCTATGAATTACCCCCGTCTTCTTGGCCCTATGAGTTAGTCATAATTTGTTTGTAATAGATGGGAAAACAAAAGTGTGTAATACATAAATACATATGTATTATATATGCATGTATATACATACATATCTATACAGATGTATAATAGTATATACATGTGCATATACAAATAAATATGTGTAGATAAATATGTATACATATATTTAAGAAGATATATATTTGTATATGAATTATATATGTGTATATATACATATCTCTATATATTTATTATATATGTGCATATATAAATAACAATTGTATTTATTATACTTTTATTTATATATATTCATTATATATATATGATCAACTGTAAACTTTTAATTCAAAGTATTCTTTTTAGATTGCCATGTCCAAGCCCACAAATCAACCTTACATTCCTGCCAGGATCAGCCAAATTACTGAACAGAAGTTAATACAAAATGTATCACCATGAAGAATATTATTGAACAGAGTATTGCAATGGGTTTAGCTATTTTTCCTCTTGGTGTGTCTCAGAATGATGTTCTGAAATATTTTCTACGGTGTTGCCCTTTGATTCAACTGCCAAAGTAGAGATAATCAGAATTTTAAAACTATTGAAATAAATAGCCATGTTCAGTTATATTACATTTTAAAAGCCTATTCCACTCTTCCTTAAGAACAACTGCTTAGAAAAAATAAAGCCTTGATTACGTATCATAAAGTCTAAAAGTATTGATCTCAGCGAAAAATCTGTGTACACTTCAAAATAGAAGTAAATCAGAAGTTACTCTGTGTGCATAACTGCATTATTTTAGTGTGGATGTATTTTAGATGTCTTGAAAAGGCAATTTCTTACCTGAAGTTTCACCCACATTCATTTTTTTAAACAATATATAAATATGGGCCTAAAATAGACTTCTAAGCTACAAGATTACTTCAACAAAAAGAACAAATCTGTATTTTCTCATGAAACAGAGAATGGCTCTTGGTATCATAACACAATTTCTAATGTTGCAGCCAGGCTTGGCTGTGCTGAGAATCTTCTGACTTGAAATACTAAATTCTCTTGGGGTATTCTGAGACTGTATAGGGACATCTCATGCAGGCCCAAATCTATTTTAATCCAGATAGAAAAAGGAAAAATCTGAGTAAATCTTCCCTTGGAATCGACTTCTTTTGTAGCAGTATTTGTTAGACAATGCTTCTACAGACTCCAGGGCTGACCAAGGTGCTTTAACTCTATTTTTAATCCTGCAACAGTGACCAGATTCTTTCTGTCTTGGAGGTCTTTATTTCTGCTCTACAGCACATCAGTATGTAACTTGTATGAACTTGTTGCTGATACGGTGTAGTGGAACATGTGCTATTTGAGACATTACAGTGTCTCCCAAGTACTGCACTCCCCAGAATGATTGTAAGGTTTCAACACAATGTCCAGGGTTGCCCACTCTACCTGCTCCAAGACAGTCTAGGACACCTTGATTTTGCTAAGCACACCCACATCTCATATGGAAACCATCCATAGATTCCCCTAGGAAATGAGCAGCAACCAGAAAGCAGAGGTCTAAAGTCCCCTCTTCCCATCCCCCATGCCACAGGTGACTCACCTTGGAAAGGAGAGAAACACCAAGGGATGCAATGTGCCCTATGTGGTGGGCGCTGCTTCTTTATATGCATTTGCTAGGCCCTCAGGAGAGGACTGGGTAGCTGTTTAGGAGAGAGAAGCACTGGGGCATTGTGTGCTGGTCAGAGCAGTCCCCAGGAGGCCCACTGTTCAGGTTGAGTCAAGGTGAAACCTTAGCAGGGAATGTTGAGGAAGAGGGGTGGGCTGAGAACAGGTCACTGGAAAAGACCATTCTTGGTGGTCAATTCAAGAGAGGCAACAGTGTGCGGAAGCATGACTAGTACTTTCAGACAGAATAGAAAACGTGTGGAAACACCCAAAGGAAAGAAGGCTGGAAGAGGAATTCACGGGATGCACTGAGACCCATGGGTGCCATGCACAGCAGCTGCAGACTTCTGTCTGTAGCAATCCTGACCTATTGCAGTTTTAACAAGGAAGATACACATCATAGCTGAGTTTCTCCTCTTAACCTGAACTTCCTGCCTCTCCTTTCCTTTCTGCAAAGACCAGTTTTGCATTTATAATAGAAATGTACATTCATTTAAGAAAATAGAAAAATAAAATAATAAAAAGACACAAGGTCTCACTAATCAAATATAAATGTGAAACAAATTTTGAATCACAAAAGACATATATGTATATGTAGTATAGAAGGGAGGGGGGAGATGGGTGGTAATCATCTTATTTCAAGTTATGAATGGTTTCCTCACATAAAAAATTTTTTCTCTCACTTGGATAAATACAATTAGCACATACACAAGGCTTATGTAACATCCTCTAATGTTTTTCAGCTAGCTTACCCTAACATTCAAGTACTCTCCCTGCAATTTTTGTTTCAGTAAATTGACCCTAGATTGGGTTCTGGCCGCTCTTGCTCCCACTGCAACAACATTATATAACATCTCCCCTGATCGTTTAGTTTTGTCCAGTACAATGTTTGCTTTGAAGGGACCACCTTACATCCCAAATAAAGATAATTTTTCATCTCTTTTGGGACCTATCATCACTACGTGTTTGTTCTTGACTTTCCTCTGCATTAGAAGACCAGTAGTCAACTTTTTGCAATTCAAGCATCAGCCTTCCTACCTTTCAGAAGTGAAATTTCTCTAGCATAAAATGGCAACTCTTTTTTTTAACTTACTTCAGTCTCCAATCATCCATTCGTTTACCACTCTTTGTCATTCCGAAATTCTCTCTGCACTATCTAGTCATTGCCTTTCTGGTCCTTGCTCTGTAACTCCTTGGTCCCAGTCTGCAAGAGGATTATTACAGAGGCTTAGTGGAGACAGGACACATCTCCTTATTTATCTAGCCCTTTACTCCCCAAAACTCTCACCCCTGGCTGTATAGGTCATATAGTCTCTACTAAAATGGAAAAGAAAGGTAAATGTGCATGGATTTATTTGTATGCATATATGATAAAAATAATGTGAATGTATCTTAAAATAATAAATGATAAAATTATTTAAAGGGAATTATCAAGAAAGAAAATTAACATTCTATAACAGAAATAGTTTCCTCAGAGATCAAAAGGAAAATAACTAAAGTCTGTAAAGTGAGGCCAACAAGGTAAAATCACCCAGGTCTGACCTACTTCTTCCCTCAGGTTTATGTCTCTTTTCAAAGAAATCCTTGCTTCTCTCTAGTTTTATATGGGACAACAAATTCTGCCCATAATATTGTGTGTGTGTGTGTGTGTGTGTGTGTGTGTGTGTGTGTGTTACTGGGAGTTGAACTCAGGAGCATTCTACACTTGAGCTACACTCTTAGTCCTATATTTTTTATTTTAAAAGAGCATTTTGCTAAGTTACGGTGCACTGGCCTACAACCTATGATCCTTCTGTCTGAGCCTTTCAAGTACTGGTATTAGAGGTGTATGCCACTACGTCCGGAGCTACCCACTGTATCTTGTAGGATGTCTGAGAAAAAAATGATTTGACAGTCTAAATTTTGTAGAGGGTCAACACCTAATGCAGCACACTCTCCTTTGTAACTCTATCAATGTGAGCTGAAGATCCCTGTTCTCCTTCCTGCTCTACCTGATGCACAGATGTGGCATACATACATTTACCCACATCCATACTTGCCACAAAGAAGCATTAACTCGACATAGTAGAGTGAAAATGTTTGTTTGATTGCAACTCTTTCCTGTGATTTAAATTTATTTTGTACTACCAGTATTTAAAACAGTAACGGGAAATAGAATATAAATTATCACATAACACAAATTATCTGTGTATGTGCCTCAAAACTTAATTTTTTTCCTGGTAGTTGGGAATAAACCCATGGTTGTTCTACCACGGAAATACAGGTAAAAGCTATTATAAGGATAAGCCACCCCACCAGAAATAGCTTTGTGAATCCAACCTATGAATAGGTCATTTTAAAGATCTTGGCAATAATAGTTGTGGCAACTTTCTCACCTAATACTTCAGAAGCAAAGCAGCCAGAGATTAAAATGTAACAACTAGCAATTCATCATTTTATTATAGCTGTCTTGGAATTTTATATATATATATAAGACAAAACATTAGAATTCACTTTTTATCACTAATCTCATTGCTAGATGTTGAATAAATCTGCAATTGTACTTTCTCCTGCTACATATTCTGTATATATTAAATTATTATACAAATAAGTGATTTATTCATTCAGACAGTAAATAATTCTTTTGGATCACTAAATATAAATTTTATTCTTTTTGTCCGAAAACACAAATATGATAGGCAATCTCATTTGAAAGAAAATAAAACTGGGGTACATGAAGGTAGACAGAGGGGTGCCAGGACATGAATTCATACACAATTTAGTTGAATTTGTATTTCTGATTTACTACCACTTGGATAAGCTCAGAAAACCACTTTCCCACTCAGCCTCCGTATCTCTGTGTATTCTCCTCTAGCTCTGTCAGTTTAGTATAATATTAACCAAAAATCAAGACTTTTTCTGTTCAAGATCTTTACCAAAGACATATTATTTATTTGGCTGACAAAGGAATTAGTTAGTTGAAAGTAATTAACATCTTTAATTATAAAAATACACCTTACCATTTAGTTGTCTGGGTTTCTGCTGTTCTTTGCATCCTTCTTTGGTTGCAACATTTGCTAATCTTTCTGAGAAACACTTCATGAACATAGACTTTCTCAGCAGGGGAAGTGAGTACATTTTATAAATTTACATTTTATGTAATTAGCTTGTTTCCAGAAATTTAAATTTTGCATGAGGAAGAGTATAGAACCACTGTGTTCTTTGAAAAATGATGTACCTCCCTTATCTTTGTAGTCTTTAACATATTTACTAGAACAGAGAGTGTCTGTCTAAACCATGATTCTCTTTTAAAACCCTTATCTTAACTGTCTGAGTTTACTACAACTACTGGTGAGAAATAGCTCCTTGTTCAGCATTGCGGTAGTAACTGAGGATATAAATAACACCATTAAGCTGTCTCTTTTCTTGGAAAGTCACTGTGCTGAGAGAGAGAGATTTATCAATAAGCACCTACTAAACAGTAACAGCTGGTAAGAGAGGTGTAAGGATAGGGTAATATGAGAATGTAAAGAAGGAATAGGTAATTCACATTCAAAGGGAAAAGAGGTTATAGAAAGCTTCCAGAATAAAGCTGCATTTTTTACTGGAGTAAGGAAAATTAGTCCAAAGTTTGGAATGATAGACCACATAAGATTGAAGGGAAAAAAAGGACAAGGGTATAAAAAGAAGATCCTCAGGGCATGGAATGTAGCTCAGTGGTGGGCACTTGTATGCAAGGCTTTGGCCTTAATCTCAGCAACACACACACACACACACACACACACACACACACACATCAAATATTAGAAGGTGATGTGTTTTAACAGGTTTAAAAGCCATTGCACTGCAGGAGGGAAGGAAGGCAAGGCAAGAGCTGAACCTGCAGGGAGCAGAGGTTTGGCCTCTCAGGCAGAGTTTGAAGTTCATTGTGTGGACTAGAGAAGCTGCCCATAGGTTTTAAAGCATTATAGTCCTGACACCTATTTAAAATTGACAGCCTTTCTCTGTTTATTGCTCATGCTTGGAAAATGATCTATAGTCACATATTATTTACATAGGACTTTCATTCCAATACTGAAAACTAAAAGGGTTTTGTGTGCCGGGAAAGTATCAGGGAAACGATAAGGCATCCTGCTTTGCTTCTTTTCTAAAAGACTGGTATATCATCCATCACTGGTGAAGTCCACGGGGGGTGTTATTTGAGCATACGATGATAATCTATCTCAATAAGGTATAAGAGTCACCTTGGTTAAAATCAACCAAGAATGTCATAAAGTATAGTGGAAAGAGAATAATGTATTAGTTTGCTTGGGCTTCTATGCCAAAATGCCACAGTTGGGTGGATTAAACAATAAAAGTATACTTTCTTATACTTGTGAATACTTAAAGTTTGAGATCAGGGAGCCAAAAATTTGAGGTTTTGGTGAGGGCTTTAATTTGGGGCTTGTAGATAACTTCAGCCTCTTCTCATGGCCTTTGCTGTGTGCACATATGTATATTTATGAAAGAGATGTGGTATCTCTTTCACTTTCTTATAAGGGTACCGATACTATCAAACTAGAACCTCACTCATTTAATGTCTTCTCTAATGTACCTTTTTCCAAATATAGTCACATTGGGGCTTAAGGTTTCAATTTATGAATTTTTGAGGGAACAAAATTCAATCCGTGACATAACACATCATATTGGGGTTCAAATGTAAGTCTTGCTGTGTGTTTTTCTTAGTTTCAAGTACATATTAAGTATTTGTGTCAACTCTTACTGTTTTCTAGTATCCCTATCATTATGACCAAGTGAAGAGTGTGCTTAATGTTTAAGGAATTGAAGGTTGCTAAAGAAAACAAATTACAAAGATGAAAGAAAGAGACAGATGTTTGTCCATTAACAACTTGATCTGTACCAGGGAATCTGTATCCCGTCATTTATTTCTATAAATACAGGTTACATATCTCTTATTCAAAATGCTAGGAATGATTTTGGATTTGAAGGATATTTTTTTTAGATTTTAGAATATTTGCATTGAGATAGATAGATAATAGCATGAGGATAGATCTTAAGCCTAAACACAGATAACATTTTATATACATCGCTAGTTCGTGTACCCAAAAAGAAATAAAATTTCAGCCTTTTTAAATCCTAAGTAATGTGTTCATCTCATTCATAATCTGAGCTTTTATCCTTGAGCCTCACTCCAACCTCAGTTTTGGTTTTCTTCATCCTCTACCCCCTGCATCCCTAGCTCTTCATCCCCACTTCCTTCCTAATCCTGACCCTTTAAGTCCCTGTATCTTCCCATCCCTGTGCCTGTCTCATTCCAGACCACCATTTCCTCCACCCTACTGTGTCCCTGAGACCCTTTCACTGGCACATAGGATGACTATGGAGAGTTGGTGAAAGTCTTCAGGATGGAATAAAAAAAATTTTCATATACATTATATAGTAATATGAATGATAAAAATACAGAGGGTTTCTTGTTTAGATATCAATAAAATACCCAAAATGGCATAAAAATATCTTTTCTTCAAAAATTTATATATCTTAGTCATAAAAAGTTCCTAAATTTTTTAGATAAGAACAAAAAGGGACTACAATCTCATATGACATAGAATCTCTAAAACTGTCCTACACAGCCCAGAACTGCTAATGAGAACAGTCTCCACCATGTTTTCTCATCTTTTTTCCTGTAATTACCCCATATTTTTCATGAACTAATATGATTAACAGTCTTTATTTATTCTTAATAATGTAGAAAAAACACAACATAAAGATTTATTTTCATTCATTTATAAAGGATTAAGATCATAATATTTTATCATAATTGGCCTAGTGGAGAGTCCTTTATTTTATTAAGAGCAGAGGAACAAATATAAAATTAACTTTCCATATCCAAACAGGTCAGTCATCGGGCTGAGAATGCCTTGGACTAGGGTGGATCTTCCATATGCTCTCTTCCTCTGGAATGTTCAGCAGCAGCAGTTCAAAATCTTCAAGCAAACCAGGTAACTAGGTATTATCTCAAGAGATCATTAATAAGATTTCAAGATTTGATAAAGAGTTGTAGCATGGAAGAAGAAGTTTGCAAATGCTTTCTCAGATTCCTATTAAGTCTTGGTTCCTTCTTAAATTGCCCATGCCTGCTAGCTCATGGTAGACAGCACTTTCTAAAACGGTAGCCTCTATCCATAGTTAGCTATAGAGCTCTTAAAATGTGGCTGGTTCAGACTTAGATGATGTGCTTAAAGTATAAAGTACACACCAATATTTTAGTAAATTAAAAATTAAAAAGTTTATATTGGCCTGCCGTGAGGCAAGGCTGATGCTGGGGCCTCCAAGGCTGGGATTGGAGCCTGCTGAGGGGTGAGGCCGATGCCAGGGCCACAGAGGCTGGGATCGGAGCCTGCCAAGGGGTTAGGCCAGTGCTGGGGCTAGCAAGGCTGAGATCGGAGCCTGCCATGAGGCAAAGCCAGGGCTGGGGCCTCTGAGGCTGGGATCAGAGCCTGCCGAGGGGTTAGGCCTGTGCAGTGACCAGCAAGGCTGGAATCAAAGCCTGCCATGAGGCTAGGCCAATTCTGGGGCCTCCGAGGCCGGGATAGGATCCTGCCGAGGGGTTAGGCCAGAGCTGGAACCAGCAAGGCTGGAATAGAAGCCTTCAGTGAGGCAAGGCCAGGGCTGGGGCCTCTGAGGACAAGATTGGAGCCTGCCAAGGGGTAAGGCCAGTGCCGGGGCCAGCGAGGTTGGGATTGGAGACTGCCATGAGGCAAGGCCGGTGCTGGGGCCTCCAAGGCCAGGATTGGAGCCTGCCAAGGGGTTAGACTGGTGCTGGAACCAGCAAGGCTGGGATCAGAGCCTGCAATGAGGCAAGGCTGGCGCTGAGGCCTCTGCAGCCAGGATCAGAGCCTGCTGAGGGGTTAGGCCAGTGCTAGAACCTGCAAGGCTGGGATCGGAGCCTGCCGTGGGTTAGGCTGGCGCCAGAGCCAGCGAGGCCAGGATCAGAGCCAGCCGTGAGGCAAGGCTGAAGCTGGGGCCTCTGAAGCAGGGATTAAAGCCTGCCGAGGGGTGAGGCCGGTGCCAGGGCCAGCGAGGCCAGGACTGGAGCCTGCTGTCAGGCAAGGCTGGTGCGGGGCCCTCCGAGGCCGGGATTGGAGCCTGTTGAAGGGTGAGGCCAGTGCCAGGGCCAGTGAGGCTGGGATCAGAGCCCGCTGTGAGGCAAGGCCAGTGCTGGGGCCTCCGAGGCAGGGATTGGAGCCTGCTGAGGGGTTAAGCTGGTGTCAGGGCCAGCAAGGCTGGGAACAGAGTGTGCCATAAGGCAAGGCCGATGCAGGGGCCTCAGAGACCAGGATTGGAGCCTGCTGAAGTGGAGGCCAGTGCCGGGGCCAGTGAGGCTGGGATCAGAGCCCGCTGTGAGGCAAGGCTGGTGCTGGAGCCTCCACGGCTGGGATCGGAGCCTGCTGAGGGGTGAGGCCAGTGCTCGGTCCTCCGAGGCAGGGATTGGAGCCTACTGAGGGGTTAAGCTGGTGTCAGGGCCAGCAAGGCTGGGAACAGAGTGTGCCATGAGGCAAGGCCGGTGCGGGGGCCTCAGAGGCCAGGATTGGAGCCTGCTGAAGTGGAGGCCAGTGCCGGGGCCAGTGAGGCTGGTATCTGAGCCTGCTGTGAGGCAAGGCCGGTGCTGGGGCTTCTGAAGCTGGGATTGGAGCCTGCCAAGGGGTTAGGCTGGTTCCGGTGCTAGTGAGGCTGGATCGGAGCCTGCCATGAGGCAAGGCTGGTGCTGGGGCCTCTGAGGCCGGGATCGGAGCCTACTGAGGGGTTAAGCCGGTGCGAGGGCCAGCGAAGCCGGGATAGGACTCTGCTGTGAGGCAAGGCCGGGGCTGGGACCTCTGAGGTTGGGATCGGAGCCTGCCGAGGGGTGAGGCTGGTGATGGGGCCAGTGAGGCCAGGATCAGGGCCTGCCATGAGGCATGGCCAGTGCTGGAACCAGCTAGGCCGGGATCAGAGTCTGCCAGGTGGCCAGGCCATTGCCAGGGCTGTCAAGAGTGGGATCGGAACTTGCAATGGGACATACACAGAGAAATATCACAGAAAATAAAAAACCAGATGCTTTCCCTAATAAGCAAAATAGGAAGAAATAGGTAATAGGAGGAGATCTAGTTGAAGAAAGGGCCCTATAGAGGAGCAATTAAGGTGACCAATCAGAGGTGATAGGATGGGGGAGGATGGAATCTCTTTAAAATTCATGATGTATGTAAACAAATGTATCAAAATTAATCACCAATCAAGCATGGGATTGAGGGAGGGGGAGGGAATAGGAGGGAGATTGGATATGGGCTAACTGGGTGCTGTGTGCTTGTATATTTTCACAAGTCTTGTATTCCATTGTGATATATGATTACAATGCACCAATAAAAATATATATAAAAACAAAACAAACAAAAAGTTTATATTATTAAATGAATACCTTTGATGAATTGAGCTTCATAAAATAAATTATTAGAATTAATTTTACCTATTTATATTATAGCTACTAGAAAATTTAAAATTGCTAAGTGACTCACACTATCTCTGTTGGAGAAGGCTTCTCTGGAGACTTGTTCATGTTGGCTAACATTGCCTTAATCTTTCCCAGGCTGTGGGTACAGAGACCTGATGTAAGGAATTGCAAGAAGTTAACATGACTGGATATGAGAAAAGACTAGCTGTGTCATTGGATAGAACTTACCTAACTAACAAACAGTTATGATATTCATGACTTAAAAGCTAGACAGGAGAGATGCCATTGTGATAGGTAACTTTATACAGCCATTGGCTACCTAGGAGCCCATACCACCCCATCAGTCTTCTAGCTACTTCTTTCCAACCTTGACAGCAATTTGAAAACAAAGGAGGAGAAAATTAACATTCTTTGTCCACTGATGGATTTATTAGCAAGACAAAAGTGTAGATTTTAATCCAGCTTCTATATAAAAAAGAAAGGCTCCTACTATCTTGGAAGTGACAAAGAAATCCCAAAAAAGGGTGTTCTGCTGAGTCTACATTTATTAAACAGGCAGTTGGACAGACAACTTTGTGATCAGGGGATTTCCAGAGCACATCAGAAGGAAATTCCTGCATGCCCTCAGATCACAGAGTCTATGAGGAAAGAGATGGAGAAGACTGAAAATCAGCAAGTCCAATCCCAACAGCTCTGCATTGTTTTCTATAGTAAATAAGAAGAATTCTGAAGCAATTGTTGTATATACAGATGGTGAAGATAGGCAGTTCAGAATTATGGTATATTTTTTCCTCATGATTTTCATCAATCCTTGAATGAGTTGTCCTGGAAGAAAAGAGAGAAAGGTCAGATGCCAGAACTCAGGATGCTGCTGAGCTATGGGCTGTACATTTATAGCAACACCTCAATGATAGAAATCTATAGATTTATGCATTCTGTCACAATTCCAACCTCCAGGTTATACAACCATAGTAGTCATCAAAGCAATGCTGAGTTGTGCCTATCTGAACCACCTGTACCCAAGATCACACCACTTAATCATGCAGAGGGAACTGAAATTTCACCCATCTTAAAATTTTGCCATAACCTTTGTTATAATGATCTGTTCAACCAAGTAACCCATAATAATAAACCCACTAATAATGCCTGTTATGAAATACTATAGTAGTACTTTCATATCTAGGTTTATGGCAGAATAATATGCAACAGCCAAATTATGCAGCAGCCATCTGTTTATGGACACAGCCTAAGTATCCATCAACAGATGAACAGATTACAAAATTAAGGGGTATAAACACAATGAAATTCCACTCAGTCATAAAGAAGAGCAAAATTATGTCATTTGCAAGAAAATGGATGGAACTAGAGAATATTATCCCAAGTGACATCAGCAAGTCACACAAGAATGAAGGGTTATATGTTTTCCCTCATATGTGGAAGCTAGAGAAAAATTGAGATAGAGTCAGGTGGGGGAGGGATATTTGATTAAGAAAACACTTCCATTGACAGGATGTACGTATACAAAATTATCAACACTGATCTGATTTCAATATTATCTGTAAGGGATGGGGAGGGAATGGGTGGGAATCCAGGGAAGCGCACCAATTGCTATGTGGATATAAGTCTATATTACTCTAAAATTTATTCTGATTCATGATTATAATTTTTTCAATTTTTAAAAACGTTCTGACACAGAACTCTTGTGGAAGAAAACACTCAGAAATCAAAGAAGCCAACTTCCTTATAAAACTTGTGTGTTGACTTCCTAGCAATGGTATTCATTCTTTGAAGAAATAGATCTTGTTGGTATAACCTTAAATGAAGTTTCTCATGAAGTAGTTTTTTGTCAATTTACCTACACAGGACATACTACAGGGAGTTGTGATCTAAGACTGGCCTATTATTCTCACATTAACATTATTTTGACCTCTTTGTTCTAAGATAAATGAAATATGAAAAAGGAAAATAATATATTGATAAAATAGAAAGCAAAGCACTAAGAATTTATAGGAAATAAGTTATCAAATAATATAAAATAGAATCTGGGTACAGTGGCATGGCAGATAATCCCAGTACTTGGAAGGCCTAGGCAGGTAGACAGGACTATCGGAGATAGAGGCCAGCTCAGTGAGGCCCTGTTTCAAACTACATATATATATATATATATATATATATATATATATATATATATATATATACACATACATATACACACACATACACACACATATATATGTATATATACATATACATACATATATATATATACTATATTTTTAAAGGGCTAGGGGTGTTGCTCAGAGGTAGAATGTCCCTGGGTTAAACCTCTACATGAAAGAAAGAAAGAAAGGAAGGAAGGAAGGAAGGAAGGAAGGAAGGAAGGAAGGAAGGAAGAAAGAAAGATGGAAGGAAGGAAGGAAGGATATGGGGGAGGGAGGGAAGGAAGGAAGGAAGGAAGGAAGGTCGGTCAGATGTGGTGGCTCATGCCTGTAATTCTCGTACTTGAGAAGCTGAGACAGAAGGACAGCAGGTTCCAGGCCAGCCTAAGCAACTTAGCAAGGTCCCTCAGTAAATAAAATAGGGTTGAGGGACTAGCTTGGAGACAGAATGCCTATTGGCCCAACCTCCAGTACCAAAAAAGAAAAAAAAAAAAAAAGAAAAATGGTTGAGGGAGCTAGAACAAAAGATTGTACCCTTTGTTTTTGAATAAGTGAAGTTCCAGAGCAGGTAACTGCCTGTTAAGTTTAAGTCTGCATGAGAGGGCAACCTTGCTTTCTCAGTGCTTAGTCTACTCTCTCCTAGTTCTTACTTCTGGTACTTCCGACTCTCCCTATCAAGGCAATGGGACTTGATCTAGTGTTGCTTAAGAAAATTTTCAATATCATTATTGCTAAATTTTTTTTGTGGCTGTTGAATGGAGTAAAGATAGTTGTAGATCATAAATAATTTTAAGTATAGTTTACTTTAATATTTCATTAGCTATACATATTAAATTATTATAATTAAATTAAATTAATTTACTGATTAAAATTAAATAAGCATTGTGCCAGGGTCAATTTTTTCAAGCTAATACTTTGTATTCTCTCTAAATTCAATTTGGTCTTAGGTACAATAATAACAGTGATAATAGTAAAAAAAAGGTGCCATTAATTTTTCAGACATTGTACCAAGTACCTTAAAGTCAGTGTGTATCGAATATTTTCAATAGGTTGTTTAGATCTTTGGTTTAGAGTACTTATGTGTGTGATTCATGAAAGATCTAATATGTGAACTTTAAAAATCACAATTTGAACCCATATTTATCTTATAACAAAGCATTTTCTATCATTTGAAAGTTTCTCTTTTTCCAAGTTACCTATCATCTTGCCTAAGGAAGAGATTCCTCAAATATTGGCACCAGAGAGACTATCAGAAACAATAATGTGTATTGAAATATCCTTATAAGGTTTTGAAAGAAATAGGCCAACTTCTGATGTTTGCAGAAATGTAGGTGCAGCATGATATGCAAGGATATAAGTATTGCACAGAAATTTTTTTAATATAGTTCTGTTTCTATCTGACCTCTTTTGGCCTTGGTCTCATCTCTTTCTTTTCCTTTTTATTGAGGAAGAGGGATTGTGGGGATTGAACCCAGGGGTGCTCTACCTCTGAGCTACATTCCCAACCCTATTTTATTTTGTTTTAAAATAGGGTCTTTAGGTTGCTGAGAGTCTCTCTAGATTTCTGAGGCTCTTCTTAAACCTGTGATTCTCCTGTTTCAGCCTCCCAAGTACTTGATTTACAGTTTTATGCCACCATGCCCAGTTGGACTCATCATTTTATTATAGATTCCAGAGAATGAAGTCTATCCTGCAAAAAGTAATGTTAGAGACATTGCTCACAAAAATCTATTAAAGTCCAGTAAACAATTTAAAATGCAAACCACTGTATTACCATCCCCCATACATTTCAGTAATTATCGATCTATCTTCTTCACTGTTAAAATGTAACTAATTTTGAGATCACCTGATCTAGTATCAATTTTCTGGCCTGAGGAATTTCCAGCACCCTGTGAAAGGGGACAGAAGCAGAACCAACCTCTTCCAACACCTTAACTGTGAAGGCCAGTATACTCACAGATGCCGGTGCGTCCACAGGGATCGTTTCTGGAGTACTGCTTAGCTCACAACTCCCTTTACTGCGTATGTGTGTATTAGTCTGATGTATCCTAAGACAAAAAAGAAACATCAGTAATTGAAAAATACACAATTATGATAAGAAAATATAAGGATCAATGTGGGTGGCGTTGGAACATCAAAAACTAAAATTAGGAAGAGGGGATCTGCATGCAACCAGTTTCCAGTAGACATAATCCAAGTTCCATCCCTCTTGCTGCAGATTTATTCTCTAGTCCTGAGCATATCCCAGGACATTTATCCTCTAAAATGCCCAGAATATCTGAATATTGGAGATTGTCTAGAACAAAAGAGATTATTTTGTAAATGGGAAAAATAGGTCCTAGAGAAAAGTTCGTCTATACTGAATCTATTTCCTGGAGGATAGATGTTACAGCAAGACAGTGTGAATCTCATAGTTTGAAATACGATTAAAAAGTAGGAATTTTAATGCCTTTTACTTAAGAAATACTTATGAATCAAACATCTATTTGCTTGTCTCTCATAATGAGGAACTCCTTGTTTATCAAGGCAGTAACATTTGTCTCTGGATATTGTTTAAGGTGAAATTGTTCCTGGATAACTTTCTCTAAGACCACAGAACCTAATATTGGCTTCCCTCTTGCCTGGAATAGCCCAAGTCTTGTCTATAATATGTGCCCCCACCCTTATTTGCCAAACACTCTATCTTGAGACAGGTTTTATAGACATTTTCATCATTTGAGTTTTACTTTTTATGGGCTTATATAGTTAATAAAACATTTGGTGACATATTTATAATTTAGGCCCTGATATTTATAATAAGGGGAAATTGAAGGATTTCTGGGTTGAAGATACAGTATAAATAGTAACCGGATTTCTGATCAATTACATTCATTCTTTACAAAGTTTGAATGTTTAACATTTATTTATTTATTTATTGCAATACTAGGGATGGAACTCAGGGGCATTCTACCTCCGAGCTATACCCCCAGCCCTATTTTTTTAGTTTATTTATTTATTTATTGAGGGTCTAGGGATGAAACCCAGGGGCATTCGACCTCTGAGCTACACCCCCTGCCCTGCTTTTTATTCTTTTATTTTGAAACAGGGTTTCACTAAGTTGTGGAGGGCCTAAGTAGCTGAGGCTGTCCGCGAACCACAATCCTCCAGTCTCAGCCCCTCAAATGCTGGGATTATAAGCATGCGCCACCACGTCTGGCTAGTCTTTTTATTTTTGCAACAGGGTCTCACTGAGTTGCGAAGGGCCTCCCTAAGTAGCTGAGGCTGTCCATGAACTGGGATCCTCCAGTCTCAGTCTCTCGGATCCTGGGATTATAAGTGTGTGTCACCACGCCTGGCTGAGAGTTCAACTTCTATGAACACTAAGTTACATGTAATATGCCCCCAAATAATGCCAACTCACTATTGTAGGTTAGCAATGCAGTTGGGAATGTCTGCACTGGAAGATATGACAATTCAGCTCATATACTTACAAGTTTTCATGACAAAGCATGCAGGGGTTGCTGTATGTTTGGCCATCATCACCACAGACAGGCTGCAAATCCTTTGGGCAAATATAACCCATCCTTGGCAGGACTCGATAGTTTTTGCATATCTCAGAATCCTGGACAAGCAAAATATAAAGTAGTCTTGTTTAAGAGCATTCTAAGAAAGTGATGTGTTTGATAGAACCTCTTGATTTCTTTACTCACATTTGAGTAAGCGATTGGGAACAAGACTGCAATATAGGTTATACAAACTCATATATTTCTTAACATTATATCATATGGACTTAACCTCCTAGATTTGTTTCATTTTAGCTACAGAAAATAAATTTCCAAACAAGGAAACAAAAAAGAATAACAAAGCAGAAGCCATTCAAAGTATGAGGTATCAAGCTTCACATGCCTGTAGAAAGGAAACTAGAGTGATACTCATACTAGGCATTAACGATGAGTTTTAAATGAAAGTAGTGGTTATATACAACCTTGAGAGGAATGATTTCGAGTCCTTTGAGTCCTAACTCTGCCACTAAGAAGTAAATTATCTTTTTGGCCTTAATTATCTCACTTGAAAAACATGAATAATAGTAGTTCTTATATTATTACTTTAGGGGATTAAATCATATAATTCATTTAAATGCATGGTTAACACAGAGTCTATCACATACTAAGGGTTCAATAAACAGTAGTTGTCCGCATGTATTGTGATGGGGATTGAGCCTGTATTAATTGGTATAAGAGCTATATTAATTGCTTATAAGAACAAGTTTTCATATTTAGGCAAAAAAATAAAATATTTTTTTTCTATCTCTAAGCTATCAGTCAAGAAATGCAGCTAGGGTTGGTTGACAGTGGTCAGCTAAAAGTTGGCTTGTTAGCTAAGCTAAGCACTGAATGTTAAAACACAGACGCCTACACTTAAAAAAAGAATAGCATAGACTCTCACAACAGTTTTGACTAAAGTTAAAAGATGAAAGATCAAGCTATATTAACCCCATATTAATTACTAAAAACACAAAATAGGTATAGCCCAAACCTCTATACTTTCAAAGACTATATTTCTGGGTCATTTTTCTTTATTATAAAACTAGTTTTCAACGTAGTAAGTAATTTCTAGCACATAGAAATAAGGAGAAGCAGAGAACTCACTAAAGATACAGGTGGACAATACATGCTTTAACCTTATTAGTAAAAATAAAACCAAAGACAAAGCAGGCTTCTACCATGCAGCCCCCTGACCTCGCTAACCAAGTGGCACCTTTTGATCAGTGATGTCAGACAGTGATGTCAGACATGTCTGTCTCTGTGAGGATGAACAAAGAAGATTAAAAGGAAAGGCTCAGACAGCAGAGATGACTGGCAGGCCTGTACCTGCTTTTGGTGGGAAAAGAGGACTATTGGAAGTAGGATAGGAGAAAGGAGATAATAAATTCTTAAAACCACGAGCTGCCTGGCTTCTGCCCTCCCTCTGGGTGGTGAATCTCCAGTAGGTGTGTCAGCTTCCATTCACCTCTCCTCTAGCTCTAAGCTACTGGGAAAGGATGGGGTTGGAGGGAGAGGCAAGGGAAAGCTGAGTGATGAACCTCTTCAGTCTGCTGAAATGACTGAATTGAGGCTTCTGGATACATCTATATGTGACCACCCATGAAATTAGTCACACTCCACAGCTGTATATTAAAATTTCAAAAGGTACTAAATTGAATCGGGGTTAATGATCTCAAAGAGCAGAGTAACACACTCTTTAGTAATCCCAGCACTCTCGCCAAGCATGCCTGAATTGAATTGCATTTTGTCCTCAAGACATTTGAAGCTGCATTGAATCAGTCTCCCTAGACCCTTTTCTGTAATCATGAAGCCACTGAAAAGAAATATAGAAAAGAATTCCATTCAAAATATCCTTAATTAATAAAAGAAAAGAAAAAAAGCCTACTAATAAATCTAAGCAAACAGGTAAAAGACCGAAAGGCCTCTACAATTAAAATTAAAATTACAGAACAATAAGGAAAGAAACTGAAGAAGACCTTCGAAAATGGAAATCAAATGGAAATTATGGAAGTTGAGGGGCAGCTAGCTTGAAAATTCAAGTGAATGAAATATGAGTAGTTTACAGGCAGTAGCCATTCTTACCAGAGAAGCACTGAGGGAGTCTGCGTCAACTTTCTCTTCAGAAGCTCTAACATGGGGTGGCTTATTTTGCAGTTTTTCCCTTTCCAATGCTTCTTTTTGGCTAACAAAGGAAACAAAAAAATTACTTAAAACTATATTTACAAGACCAGCTCTATAAGTTCTAGGTGGAAGTTAAGCAATGTTAGTAAAATGTGATAGAACCCTAGAGCATTCAGTCAGATAGTAACCATAATACCCTGTCAAGAAAAGGGCACACTGAGAAGAGTTTAAAGTCTCATCACTTAATAGATATGTGACCTTAGACAAGTGGCATAGAGTCCTTGAGTTTTGATTTCTCAGAACATAAAAGGAGCAGTTTCCCACCTCAGAGAACATATACTATGAAAGTTAAGTAAATGTTAGTGCTGACCTCAGTGGTCTTTTTTTTTTTTTTTTTTTTTTTTTGCAGTACTGGGGATGGAACCCAGGGGTATTCTACCTCCAAGCTATACCCACAGTCCTATTTTTCAGTCTTTTTTATTTTTTGAAACAGGGTCTCACTGAATTGCAAAGGGCCTCGTTAAGTAGTGAGGCTGTCTGCAAACTGCGATCCTCCGGTCTCAGCCTTCCAAATGCTGGGATTACAAGCATGCACCACCATGCCTGGCTGGCCTAAGTGTTTTTATGACCATCACTACCACCACCATCTTGTCTATTGGTCTTGACATTTATTCATGAGAATACCCTAGAAACTCTTATTAAAACACAATTATTTTTAGCACTGTCCATTGGAACCTAGAGATGTTCTACCACTGAACTACATCACTAACTCTTTTTATTTTATTTTTTATTTTATTTTCTATTTTTCTGGGTCTGGAGATGAAACCCAGGGGCATTCTACCTCCACGCTATATCCTCTGCTCTATTTTTTTATTCTTTACTTTTGAAACAGGGTCTCACTAAGTTGCAGAGGACCTCACTAAGTAGCTGAAGCTGTCCATGAACCACGATCCTTGGTCTCAGCCTCCCTAATGCTAGGATTACAAGCATGCGCCACAATGCCGGGAATTTCTTTTTATTTATTTTATTTATTTTTTATTTATTTATTTATTTATTTTTTGGTACTCGGGATGGAACCCTTCTACCTCGGGGCTACACTCCCAGACCTATTTTATATTTTTATTTAGAAACAGGGTCTCTTAAGCCAGCGAGGCTGGCTTTGAACCCACACGATCCTCCTGTCTCTGCCTCCCAAGTGCGGGGATTACAAGTGTGCACCACCCCACCTGGCTAAATTTTTATTTTGAGACAGGTTTGTGCTAACTGGTCCAGACTAGATTCAAACTTGCGGTTCTCCTTCCTCAGCCTGCCAAGTAGCTGGTATTACAGGCATATACCACCATACTCAGCCTAAAACACAAATGTTTTAGATCTAGAATTTTTTTTGGGGGGGGAATGAGTGCTGGGAGTCAAACCAATGGCCTCATACATGCTAGACATGCTAATACTGAACTATATCCCCAGTCTCAGCCCTAGAAATTATGATTTAATAGTTTATTGTATAAACATATGTACTTTAAATGATTTGTTAAGTTAGTTATAGAATAAAGATTAAAAAAATTTCTTCTATAATGCTGAAAATTAAAAAATATTAAATGACAGTCAGCATTGTGCTTAGAATTTCCATTTGGATTTTCTGTCATGTAGCCCAAGTACTCCTTCGATTATGTAAGAAAATCTCAATTTAAGGGCCTTGATTCTAAAGACTTGTTTTAAGGACCCACTCCATGACTTTGTGAGCACATATTTTTATTCAACCAACAGATTTGTCTGTTGTTTTGTTTTTTATGTGTGTGTTGGTGACAGAGGATAGTGGGGATTGAACCCAGGGGGATTCTACCTCCGAGCTACACCTCCAGCCCTATTTTATTTTTGATACAGAGTCTCACTAAGTTGTGGAGGGCCTCACAAAGTTGCTGAAGCTGGTGGCAAACCTGTGATTCTCTTGTCTCAGCCTCCCAAGTGCTGAGATTATAAGAGTGTGCCACCATGCCCAGCTCAATCAACAGTTTCTAAAAATGCAGTTCCCTTAAAGTTTTCAACTAAATTTTCTTACTCACAAGACATCTCTGCACTTCTGGCACTTGTTTTTATACAACTTTCCGTCCACACCACGCACGGGGTCATGCTCGCGAGTACAAGTGAGCTCTCCATCCTTTATATGCTCTCGAAATTCGCCGCACTCATCCTGGAGAAGGAGAAAGGGGGCATGAACGTGACCTTTTCCTTTACTGCTCGGTGGTTTTCTCAAACTTGGCTTCAGGGAGTCCTCCCTCGGCTCTGAGCTCAGACTCACTGCACTTAGGCTGTCAATGGAGACCAAGGAGCTCCCAGACTGTCTAAACCTTGCATCTTCTGCTTCGTTCGGAACCTCTCTGCACTGGTCCTGGAAATGTGGAGAAACATAAAACAGCACTTGACAGACCCTCCTCAGCTCCCTCTGCCATGGTTTTTCTCTCCCCCGTTTGCCATTGGAGGTGTGCTCTTAGCCCCAGGAAAAGTCTCACAGGAATCTAACTCTGCAAATTGATTATCACTGTTAAAGGACTGAATGAAGGTGTCTTCCTTGCAGTCTTGAAAAGCAATTAGAAAGGGCAGCATGACGCATGCGCACTACTGATTCGTTGATGCAAATCATCTGGAGGAGACAGAGAAAAAGACATTCAAGGAGAGAAGCTAAACAGGAAGCTTGAGATTCGTTTATATTACATGAATTATTAAATCAACATCAACAAGCTAGTCGAGGCCTCATTTCACATTTAAAAGTGTCAGAGACAAGCATGCGGTTGAGGTCGTAAGGAATTGTACTCTGTTTATCAACAGGCATTTCTCCTAAAGCAGGAAGATTAAGCAATACTTGATTCACACACTCTAGGAGAATTCTCCACCAAATCACGAAAAGTATCATCAAATCCCCCAAAATCTTATTATGACCCAAAGTGGCAATGTTGGCACCATCAAATTTTTTTTTAGGTAAAATATTAGTATCTTTATTATACCAGAACGGGAGAAGAAAGAAGGAAGATTCTGAAGCAAAAAGTAAAATAGCCATTTTGGTATCTCTTAAGAAATAACCTTTGCATCCTTTGACGGCTTGGAACTTGGCTTTTGGTCATCGTTCTTTTTTCTTTCACTAGCTTCTCGCTCACTGCAGAATAATAATAAGAAAAAAGCATAGCGAAATATTTCTAAGTTGGTACTGAATTGTTTTAAGCCGAGTCACTTTTTCAATTCTAAACATTAACAAATCTAACGCTATTTTTTTCAAAGATAAACTAAATTTCATATTGTATTTGTGGACTTGCCACATCATTTTCAGAATGATACGATGCTGAAAGACCATCACTATTTTCTTAAATAGAGTATATGTATTCTATTCTCTCATCTAGATAGTTGCTTCATTTCTCCTTTATACTTTTCTAATTATATTAGTAATTCTTTTTTTTGTTGTTTATTTGTTTTTTATTGGTTTTTTGTTTGTTTGTTTTGGGTTTTTTTTTTTTTTGTGGTACTGGGGTTCCTGGAAACCCTTCTACCTCCTGGGTACACTCCCAGACCTATTTTTATACTTTTTAACTGTTCTTTTCAA
Source organism: Muscardinus avellanarius (assembly GCF_963383645.1). Taxonomy (NCBI): domain Eukaryota; kingdom Metazoa; phylum Chordata; class Mammalia; order Rodentia; family Gliridae; genus Muscardinus; species Muscardinus avellanarius. The sequence goes on along the minus strand of NC_137793.1, from coordinate 30,648,821 downwards.
AACTGAGGAGCTATTTAAACTTCGTGTGTGAAGCCAGTGTCTTAAGTTTTAAAGTAACAGGAGCGATTTTCTAGCAAACAGGCACCATCTACCACATGCATCCACAAGCCTCTTCACTTACAAGATGCTCTGACACATGGCACACTTGTTGACATGCATCTTGCCATCTGGGCCTCGAACAGGGCTATTGTCTCTGGTGCAGACAAGCCTTCCATCTCTCTGCAAGCTCCGGAATTCATGACACAGATCCTGTGAATAGAAGCAAATAATAATAATAATAATAATAATAATAATAATATGATGTTACTATGATAGTCTACTCTTGAAAGTCTGAAAACATGTTTGGTTGGTCAGATATATACTGTGGGGAAGAAATAGAGACAGGTAAACTTCAGAGTTGGAATGTGTCTAAAAGACACTTTATTCAATCTCTGCTAATGCATTTGAATCCTCTTCACAGAATCTCTCTCAAATGCTTTCTTGCCCCAGTGGAATCTCACTACTGCCCAGGCAGCCCGTTCCATTTTAATACAGCTTCCTGAGACCGAGGCCCAGATCTGTCTCTGAAACTGTTCTCACTACTTCACACACCAGAAAGTCTAAGTCAAAAGCCCTGGAGGGGACTGAAAACACTCCTCTGGCAAAACATACAAACAGGCACACTTTCAGTGTTTGTTTCTCAATATATTAAAATAAAATAACTTTTTTCATCAATGGATCAGAAAAATATAACACAATAATATGAAGTAATTGAAGTTATGATGAGGTTTTATTTCTTTCTTTTTTTTCTTTTACCTCCAGGCTATACTCTCAGACCTATTTTTTATATTTTATTTGGAAACAGGGTCTCTTAAGCCAGTGAGGCTGGCTTCGAACCAGCAAAATCCTCCTGTCTCTGCCTCCCAGGCATGGGGATTATAAGTGTATTCCACCACGCCTGGCAATGATGAGGTTTTGACCGGAAACAAACTAACAATTAGTCTATTTTCTTTTCCTTCTTCTTCTTTTTTTTAATATGATGGGGAATAAAACTATCCATTTGTAAAAAACAAAAAAAAGGAAGCTATATTTTTTTCTTCAGTGCTGGGATGAAATCTAGGGCCTCACATATGCATCCTTGCTAAGATTTTGTTGATTGAAAAATAAGGACCAGCCAGGCATGGTGTCACACACTTGTAATCCTAGTACTTGGGAGGTTGAAACAGGAGGACCATAGTTTCGAGGCCAGGCTCAGCTACTTAGTGAGGCCTTCTGCAACTTATTGAGACCCTGTTTCAAAACAATAAAAAATGAAAGACCCTTTCTTTTAAGAAAAGACCTTTTCTTTTTTTTTAAGAGATCTCTTATTGAGACCCCTAGGGCTGGGGGTATAGCTCAGAGGTATAATTTCCCTGGGTTCAATCCCTACTACTCCCCTCACCATAAAAAGGTACCTTCAAATGAAGCTAATGAAACTTAGTCCACAAGATCTGGCCTCTGTGGGGTTCTGTGGAAGTTTACAGATGTCTCTTAAACTTTTTTTAAGAAGGGTACTTTCTTTCCAAAGAGACAAAGTAGAGATTAAAAAAAAAAATAGTAAAAAAGATCTTTAAAAAATACTACTTGCTGGGCGTGGTGGCTCACACTTGTAATCCCCGCGCTTGGGAGGCGGAGACAGGAGGATCGCGCAGGTTTGAAGCCAGCCTCGCTGGCTTAAGAGACTCTGTTTTCAAGTAAAAAAATATATAAAATAGGTCTGGGAGTGTAGCCCGGAGGTAGAAGGTTTTCCAGGGATCCCCGTACCACCAAAAAACAAAACAACAACAAAAAAACACTACTTATAGTTAGTGTTACTTCTTTACATTGTGATTTTCAAACAACCCCAGGCCTACTTTTATCTGCTGCATATTTTTAAATCTCTGGATTGAAAACATGATGAATATACCAAATGTCTCACAGCCACCATTTTCAGAAGTAACTAGAACCGTTGTCTTTTCTAGGTACCCACATCATCATATCCACATACATGAATAACACCAACCATTTGCCTACAGTCCAACTCTTGCTTTATGGGTTTTGTCTCTTCTCTTTATTGAATATTTTTCATTTGTAAAATTGAAACAACACACATCATACATTCTGAGAATATTTAAATATGAAAATTTATAAACCTTATTTAACTTTGAATTAATAGATAAAACTGAAGCTCTTTTTTGAAAAGCACACAAAATCTCAGTTTTTCTCTGTATACATGCATACACACACATACACACACACACACGTGTGTGTGTGTGGGGGGGGTTGTGTGAAATTTCTAAAATAAATATCAAATATCATGAACTTGAAAATTAACCAGAAGTTTAAATGAATGTTCAATAGAGGTTAAAGTTGTACAGTAAATTATATTCTCAAAGCCATTTATCTACAGACATGTACAACAGATATTCCCCCAAACATCTTAAAATAAATACAAGTACTACTAATATTTTCTTTTTCTTGGTATGGAGGCTTAAGAAAAATGTTGCCTTGCTAATGGTAATGAAAAATCTTCATAAAAATGTATTATTTTTCTTTTCTAATTGGAGGTGATAAACAAATTAGAGGAGCTTATGCTGCATGTTGGTGCTGTATGTGTTCATGTTGTGTGTTGTGGTGCACTGTTGTAGTATTTATAAAGCCCCAGAGTGAACACTAGGTGACACTGAAATGCAGCTAAAGAATTTCTCATCTCAAACTCTAAATTTTTGATACTTGCCTTCCTGTTTGTAATCGTTGGCATTTGTTTGTTTATTTTAAAATATATAAAATAAAATTTACTGGAAGTGTAACCACAATAATTTGACAATTGTCACTGGTCCTACATATGTGTGGTAGCTAGCTATCAGAGCTGCTCCTGGACAGTAACTTGCATGCGATAGCTTTGTAAGATCTAGCCATGCCTTTCTTGTTTTGTATGAAATGTCATGATCAGGAGTCAACTTTCCACAAATGGCTGTTAAAGGAATTCCCTGTACAATGAGCCAGCCAAACTTGGGTATTAGTATATGCGATGTTTTACCACCTTGTCATTGCCATTTTTTCCTGTATTTTTCTTGTCTTCTTCTTCTTTCCTTTTTTTTTCAGCTGCTTCTCTTTCCCTAAAAGGATGGAAAAAAGATTTCATTTTGACCAAAGTGATATTATCATTAATAAATCTTATCATTAACTATATCTTATAAATCTTATCCTAATTATAATATTTACTTCTAAAACCACTGCTATTTCCTCAAACTGTTGGAAAATGATTATTAAGCTTTCAAGACCCACAGTTAAAACCTCATTTTCTGCATATACTCACAGTCGTTGCTTACACATTGCACATTTATTGCCGTGTGTCTTGCCATCTGGACCCCGGACAGGGTCGCTTTCTCGAGTGCAGATGAGTTTTCCATTTTTCATTTGATTTCTAAACTCATCACACACATCCTGCAAAGAAGAAGATATATCATAAATGATGAATTCATATAGTGTTTGACTGAATTTGAAAACCAGAAGATTTTATCCAAGCATCAGGCAACTGCTTACCCTGGCTTTTTCAAGGAGAATTATGGCCCACAAAGATGTCCATCTCTTAATTTGGGGGTCAGTAAATACAATGCCTTACTTGTCAAGAAGGGCTTATGGTTGAACATGAAATTAGGGTTGACATTTAGCTGTATCTGAAGTGAGGCTAGCCAGACATGGTGGTGTGTGCTTCCAATACCCGTACATGGAAACAGACAAGAGGATTGTGATTTGCAGCAGCCTCAGCAATTTACTGAGGCCCTCAGCAACTTAGCGAGACCCTGTTTCAAAATAAAAACTACAATGAGGCTGGGAGTGTAGCTCAGAGGTTCAATCCCCACTACCACAAAAAGGGGTGTGTGTGTGGGGGGGCTCTTACTTGCAATTACCAGAGAAAATCCAATGTAATTACAAAGGTTCTTATCCATGAAGGAGGGAACAGAGGAGTCAGTGTCAGAATGATAAAACACAAAAAAGCTTGGACTGCTATGCTCACTTTAAAGGTGGCCTCAAATCAAGGAACGTAAGTAGTCTCCAGAAGTTAGAAAAGACCAAACAAAAACAAACAAAATATCCTCCATGGATCTTACACACACACACACACACCTCTTTACCAATACCTTGGTTTTGGTGATAGCATTTAGCACTTCTGACTGCCAGAAATGTAAGTTGATAACTTTGTGTTGTTGTCAGCACTGTTTGTAGTAATTGTTAGAACAGCAATACTGATAGATAGAAGACAGATGTAGAACCTTGTTTTCTTTAAAGTTTTAAGACTGTACTGTACCATGCTGTTAAGAAAATTAAATAAACTACGACTTACTAAAGTGTTCTGTAAAGTGTTTCAGCCTGAAAGATTTCCCTCTGGCGTTAGATGTTACACTGAATGAGTTGCCAGTGATGCTTATATTTTATTGATAGCTCCTGATCTTCTAAGGGCAAGAACTCAGTTGATCATATAGGCAATCTCTTTCCATGTTTTTAATGTGAGGGGTTGATTTATAGAAAGAATATTCAGTCAATACCTTAATGACTCACCTTTCTCGATCCTGTCCCATTTGATCTTATGCCAGAATTCTTATCTTTTTCCTCTATTTCTCTTTGCCTGGAAGAGAAAACAGTCAACGGTCATCTTGTTATTACACACTCTGAGATGCAAGAGGTTCAAGAGTTTGTAGATCCTAAATGTCATAGTCATTTTCTCTGCCCTTGATCCAGATGGATAATCAGCTGAGTTACTAAAACCCCAGTGCAATAATCACAAGTTGCATCCACTCACACAAGGACAAAGTCCCCTGTATGTTCAAACTTATCTCCCTATAATTTCCATCCTTTATTCTTAGTTCATATTGGGTTTCAGTAAGTTGCAGAGGGCCTCACTAAGTAGCTGAGGCTGTCTGCTAACCTCGATCCTCCTATCTCAGGCTCCCAAATGCTGGGATTACAAACATGCATCACCAACCACCAGCTGAAACAGGATTCAGACACAATGAAGGACAATTCTCTATCATGATGGCACTCAGAGGACATGAATTTATAATAGAAAATAAAGTAGAAACCAGTCACTTGATCTGCTGCCCCTCTATGGTTCATATTTTTTAGAAAATGCAGGAGAAAGAAAACATTTATAAAATAACATTTATAAAATAAAGGAATGACTCTAATGGAAGGACCATCAAAAATTAGAAATAGCCGTTATTTCAAAAGAAATATATAGCTCTTCTTTAGATATGCCTGCTACAACAAACACTTACAGTAAGTCTTTACACATGGCACATTTGTTGTTGTATGATTTCCCATCTGTGCCACGGACAGGATCACTTTCTCGAGTACAGCTGAGTTTTCCATTTTTCATATGTTCCCGAAACTCTGCACATGGGTCCTGATTAGGGAGAAGAAAGCAGGCCACCTGGACTTAGTTTATTGCATGGTTACCAAGTTTTTTAAATAATCTGAGTAAGAAAGGTTCTTGTCTACCTCTCCTTCTAGGAATTTCAACATTTTGGTTTGTTGCCCATAGAACAAGATGGACTAGAATAATTCATATTCTTTTTAAATATATTGTTATTATTATTGTAATTATACATCATAATGAGGTTGAGAGTGAGAGAAACATGAATGCATACAGCACTATTCTGGTTCTAAGGGATCAGTTGTCATACCTTTTAATGTTGCTTTTAAGAATATATATTTGAGCTGGGTATGGTGGCACATGCATATAATTCCAGTAATTGGGAGGCTGAGACGGGAGGATTGCAGGTTGCGGGCAGCCTCAGCAACTTAATGAGGCCCTTAGCAACTTAGCAACACTCTTTTTCAAAATGAAATATACAATAGAAGTGCAGTTCAGAGGTAGGATGCCGCTTCCATTCCAAATACCAAAATAACGAATGCATAAGGAAATTATATAGCTGGCTAGGAATTAATATCATAGATTAAAGATGGACCAACTATAGCCAACACACCAAATCTGTTCTATTGCTTGTTCTGACACTGAGGTTTTATTGAAACACATCCTCCCTTGTTTGTTTAGGTATCATTTATTATTTATGGCTCCTTTCCCACAACAATGGCGGAGTTAAATAGTAGCAGACACTGTATGACCCACAGTATTTGCTAAATGTCGTTTTTTTTTTTTTTTTTTTTTTTTTTTTTACTGAGGATAGAATTTAGGGGCATTCTACCTCTGAGCTATACCCCCGCCATATTTTTTATTCTTTATTTTGAAACAAGGTCTCACTGAGTTGCAAAGGGCCTCACTAAGTAGCTGAGGCTGTTCATGAACTGTGATCCTCCTGTCTTAGTGTCCCAAATGCTGGGATTACAAGTGTATGCCAGCACGCCCAGCCTAAATGTCCTTTTGAAGAAAAAAATATGCTGACTTAGTGTGAATAGAAGACATTAAAAATGCTGGGGGAGAACACAAAGTTACACAAAATGTCAAGGAAGATGGTTTGACCAAATTATGAAAAAACAAAGAAGTCTAAACAAATCTACTTCTTGTGGGAATTCAGTCTCCTATAGGACATATTTTTATTAAAGGTAAAAGACATGGACTTTGAAGCAAATACATGGTCTTGATATTCCAAGACCATAAGAAGATAAGTGTGATAACTCTAATCTAAGGAAATTACATTCACAAACGCAAGGGGATGCATGCAATATTGTCATGCTGACACTTAAGATGTCTTAGGAAATGTGCTAAATGCTTGTCTCAATTATTCTGTTTATCTCTAGAAGAGTACTATTAGAGAAGGAAGATGAAGCAATTTATTCAATGCTTCACGGGTCCGAGGGGTTGAGGGCAGGATTATATCCCAAACTCTCTCACTCCAAATCCTGTGGTCTTTTGCCCTATGATGCTTCCTTGGATCAATAGCAAAGATATCTCAAGGAAACTTCCTCAGTCTCTTGATCTCCCAAGCCCCCATTCAGACTCACCACTCCCTCGATTTCCCTTTTGCCTTAGGCCATGTTGTAGACCTGCCCTCCCTGCATCCAGCACTCTGTATTTGGAAGTTAAAATCTGTTCTCACCTGAGGTTTCCCTCCTCCACCCCCAGGATTTCTCTGATTATCCTCTTCTTTCTTCTTTCTTTCCTCATCTTCTTTCTTGCTGAAAATTAGAAAGAGGAAGATAGGGAATAAAAGTTTACAGAAATTTTAGTTCATTTCTATTATCTCCTCAACATATGACCAAGTTAGATTCATATAGAGCTCACCAACATTTACTTAACATCTATGCTGTTTCAGGACCCCTTTTCTGATAATAAAAAAAGATGCATGGTGTGATGGATGTCCTTTGCCTAGAAAACTCTCATCATGATAAAAGAAAACCAACATATACATCATCACAAACCAGCCAAGGGGAGCCATTAGGTTAGTATTTTCTAAATATCTACTGAGCATCTTCAGTTGTATTTCTCAGAAATACCTTATATTCAGGACGGCCTCTAAATACTTGTCTTCTCTACCAGGCATGCGCTTCCTCCTGGATTCTTTGCTTTTTCCAAAGAACAAGCCATTGGCGTCACCTCTGATGGCTGCCTCTCTTTTACTTTGCCCAGCTGTTGCCACATAGCATGGAGTTTGCCTTTGCAAATCTCCCCCTTGGTCCACTCATCTTTCATCCAGCTCCCTTGCTCCAGTTGCCTCTTACTGGCTTCCTACAACCCATCCTTCTCCACCACCACCACCAGTGGCATTCTGAATCTCAGTCCCTTCCCTCACTTTTTCTCCATTTTACTGCTGATGTGAATCTTTCTTAAAAATAAATAAATAAATAAATAAAACCACAAAAAACAAAACAAAACAAAAAAACCCTACAGATGGAATTGACCTTAATCTCCTGGCTTTGATAGACAAGGTTGGTGAAGGTGGTAAGTTCTAACTAAACTAAATGGCTTTCTCCCTATATACTATGGTTTTCTTAACTTAGAAGTACACCCAAGCTATTCCCCTCTTCTTTCATTTCTTCCTATCACATCTGTATCTTATCCAAATTATAAGGTTCTGTCCCACTTAAACCTATTATTTGTCCCTTCTTTGAAGTACCATAGCATATTATAGGCATCATTTTTCATTTTACAATTCTTTGCTTATATTAGATCATATTCATGTCTAATATGTAATAGACTACATGATTTCTGAGAAGATTGTGTCATTCATTTTTATAATCATTATATATAGTATAAATTGTAGATGTTTAGCAAATTGCTATTGCATGATTTAAATATTTTAGGTATACTTCCAAACGTTCTGTGAAGAACTGTTTTTTGTTTTTGAAATGTGATATTACTTAAAGCGTATGAAGAAAAATCAGATTGAGAGTCAAATCTATATGCTTTATTTCTGGTATAAATTTGACGGTTTTCCAGAGAGGGGATCCACTATTCAAAGAACTTAAAATTGTATCAAGAATGATACAATGATATACTGATAGCCTATATACCCTGGAACTAATAAGAGAATATAATAATCTAATAATGTATTGTCTATTCCTAAAACTATGAATCTTGGTCATTATAAAGAAAGATTCACCTGAAAATATGTCACAAAAATCATTTCTTTCTTTTATATATAAAAGCAAAAGCCAATATATATCATCTCCCTGGCTTCCCCTATCCCAGTCTCTCCAAGTCCACAGTAGGAGCTTTCTTTGTGTACTCACAAGACTGCCTTACACATGGCACACTTGTTGCCATGGGTCTTCCCATCTGGGCCACGCACAGGATCATTTTCTCGTGTACAGAAAAGATTTCCATTTTGCACAAGACTTCGAAATTCATTGCAGGTATCCTAAAAGAAGGAGAAAAGGCAATGATTTGGGCATTTTCTTGAAAATTCTTTTTTTTTGAGTTTCTACTAAGTGCTACAGCATCTCATGCAGATCTTGAGAAAGCTCGATCAGGGGACCCGCAAAGGCATAGATTTCCCATGAAAGATGTCTAGCATTCTCTTCTTCAAAAAATTATTTTAGGATTATTTGGATCAATATGTATAATTGGAATTTTATGTATAAGCATTATAACTAAAATTGATGGGCATTGGCTTGTGAGAGACTCAGGCAGCAAAGATTTTTTTCCCAAGGATAAAGTTTGGGCCAAATATTAAGTTCAAACTCACCTTAATTTGGGCCAATATATAAGATTAAGTTCAAGCTGGCCTTGTGATGAGACAAAGCATACTTTCTATGATTATTTAAATGTCTGGCACCCTGCCCTGAAGTCTGTAAAAAACTTTTTCTGTCCTTGAAGTTCCTGTTTGTATGACTATAAAGATTGTAACAAATCCTGAAAAGAAAGGAGTAAGAAGGTAGTAAGAGAGGAGTAAGAAAGAAGTAAGAAAAAAGTAAGAGAGAAGCTGGAGAAGCTTCCATCAGAATAAAGTTCGAGAAGCTGCCATCTGGTCTCATATGCCAGTGTCTTCTCTCTCACAACCTTGACTCTCCTCTCACCAGCACACGAACCTTGACTCTTGCTAGGGCTGGACCCCGGCAACTAAGCACTTGTTAGAGAAAAAAAAGAAAATAGCCTAAGGTTTTTTGTTTTTTTTCTCCTGACCATTGTATCACTCAATTCCTAGTAAGCACATAGAACTTAAAAATAGGTTTGCGTGACAGCCAGGCATGCCTTCAGCAATTCCATGAGTGGATTTTCAGAGAAATGGGACACCTTTGCTTGCACCGGGTATGCACATACCATCAGAACGACTTTTTCAGATTCTCGTTTCACTATTGCTCTGGATTCAGCTTCTTTTTCTTTTGCCTCTTGCAGGCTGTAAGAGAGGGGTAGGTGAGAATCAGTCCTAGTACTCAGTGCAGATTATCTTATAAGGGAAATATCTCTAGATATAAGGGAAATATCTCTAGATAGGAAAAAAACATTGCTTTTATACCCCTGTCAACTAAGCTTGGGAGTTGAAAGGTAAATTCATGGCCCTATATACCATCAGTCTGGTTTTTAATGTTGCTTAAAGAATAAGACACATATGCCATAGCAAACGAGTAAATAAATGTTGACTGCCATATTCCTTTTGGAGAAGCCAGATATTGTCCTTCTCCTCAAAAAAGCAGTTAGGATATTAATTATATGTTGGCATATTTTTAACTTGTTAGCACCCAAAGGTTATACTTCTGAATTACCCATCATAGTGATCTATGATAAAGGCAGAGAACAGAAGGCCTAGTCTTTTCATGCCATTAAGTTTAGTGTAATTCAGTCTAAGCAAATGATGGGTGGTGCTTCAAGTACCTTTCAGAACACTAAAAAGAAATATGCTAAGTACCTGACTTACGATACATGAGTCCTCAAACTCAGGCTTCATTATCTACCTCCTGGGGCAAATTTCTAATGTCACCCCTCTCACCCACCCGAGAATTTTCTCCTTCTGCACACAACAGAAGCAGCGATTGCAACTCTACTCACAAGAAGGCCTCACACATGGAGCAGGTGTTGCCATGGATTTTCCCATCCAGACCCTCGATGGGGTCGTTCTCTCTGGTGCAGGGGAGCCGACCATCCCGCACATACTGACGGTATTCACTGCATAGCTCCTTACAAATGAAGGAAGAATCAGATAAGTAAACCTTGGACACAGTCCTTCACATTACCCCTTTGAGAACTACAATATAATCCTCCCCAAATGCATAGAAAAGACCAATATAGTGAAGATTCTTTTCAGCAGTCTAAGTCATGCACTAATTGGAGCATAAGATCACTGTTTTAAATCCCTTTAGAAAACTCTGATTCAAACATTATAGATATAGACACTGTGAGAGATACAAAATAAGAATGGCTTACTGTCTCTAACATTTGTAAAGTAATTTGTGGTCTACAAGATAAAAGCCTTTACCCTTGCCAATATACCCAACTTCTAATATCCAGGACCGATGAGTATTATTACCTTATATGACAAAATGGGCTTTGTAGATGTGATTGGGTTAAGGGCCTTGAGATGGAAAGACTTTTTGGAATTGTCCTAAGAGGTTTAATGCAATCACAAGGTTCAGTCTTTAAAATGTAAAGAATGTGGCAGAATAGAGAATGAGATGGGACCACAGAAAAACAGTTGGAGAGATGTGATTCTCCTGGTCTTGGAGATGGAGAAAAAAGTCCAAGAATCATGAAAGAGAGCTGGAAGAGCAAAAAGATAGACTGTGCCTTAGAGACTACAGAGAGGCATGAAGCCCTGCCAACCCACTGAAGCTAGCCTCGGGAGATCCTTGTCATTCTCCTACCCTACAGAATCATAGGTAATAAACTTCAGCATCCATGTTATAATTTGTTACAGAAACCATAGAAAACTCATAGAAGAACATATATAAAAACAATTGTTAGAATTAAATGATATAATTAAAAATAAAGAAAAATTTCTGGCATAAGAAATGATAGACTTATTAAATATATTGAATAAAGAAGGAAAATCTCTATGGAGTAGCTAAAGTTTATTCTGAGCCATGTAAAGTGGACTGGGTGTTTTAGGAGACGGAAAGGGAAATTTGTGACTCAACAAACCATATAGAATAGAAAGTTGATTGTATGTTGAAGAAGTGGTGAGACCATTGGACAATGAGACTAGACAAATAATAATGTTGACAATAATAGGTATAATATTATAGATGGAGCACTTAAGATATGGGAAACACTATTATTATACACAGACAAGTTTCTTGGGACTTACTTCATAAAAAAATCTGTATTAATAATAGCCTTATTTTATATATCAGGAAACTAAACACAAAGATCTTAATAACCTGACCTTGCTGATAAGACTATGGGGTTAAGTGTTTGAACCCTGACAGTACTAGTTCAGATCAGTTTTTCAATCATAATAACGATGAGTAGAGAAGACAGGAAGCCATATGCTGACTTTAGGTCTGTCCAAGAAGTATGAAGGTGGCCAGCATACCTGGCAAAAGAAGAACAGTATGTAGAACAATGGAAAGTGACAGGGATGAGGACACACATGCCATTATAAGTCACCTGATTCTAACTCAAATGAGACGAAGAGCCCTGGGTGACGTGCCCTGCCTTCTATGTTTAAATGATTACTATTGCTCAGTAGTCAAAAGTAGCTACTAGAGAGCAATGGAAAGCATAGAAACGAGATCTTCCAAATTAGAAAAGGATAAAGAGAGGAGCAATGGCGACTGAGGTACCACTTGCAGAGATATTACAAATGGCAAAAACGTGAGTACATGTTTTTTTGGGGGGAGGTGTTGGGGATGGAACCCAGGGCCATTCGACCTCCAAGCTACACCCCCTGCCCTATTTTTTATTCTTTATTTTGAAACCGGGTCTCACTGAGTTGCGGAGGGCCTCACTACGTAGCTGAGGCTGTCCATGAACCGCGATCCTCGGGTCTCAGCCTCCTGAATGCTGGGATTACAAGCGTGCGCCACCACCCCCGGCTAAAACGTGAGTAAATTTAACCAGTAAGGAGGAGTCTTCTCATCCATTAGGATCCAAATATATTTTCTTAGCTTGCAAAATTACCAAGACTTTGGGATGAGAGGGAGCAGGAGGCTTGCCTAGGAGGAATGATCATTGACTATGTACGTATGTGGCTTTGATGATCTGATGCAACTACCTGTACTGCTTCTCTCTTAACTTTATCAGCCTCAACTTTCTCTGCTTCTTCTCTATCGTGGTTATTGTTTTTCTTCTCTTCTTCTTCAAGTTGGCTGTAATAGAAGAAGAAGGTATAGGCTGAGTAAAATTCTCCACCAACTTTGGGGAATATGTTTCAAGAAGGATTGAAGATCCTCCAGTTCAAAATTCAGAAGTCTTCAGAACAATTGTATCCATCCCAAGCAGTGCAATGACTTTGGCCAACATGCAGAGTAATTTGGCAGTCTATCATTCCCCTCTAAAAAATAATAATATTGAGACAGAAATATATTTTATCAGCAAGTGGTAATCGAGTTACTTTTAGTAAATCAATGACTTTAATCGAGGCTCTATAAGAAGTCACAATTGTCTTGATGTTTTAAATTGTGATGCTTTCTCTATAGAAATAAATACCATATCAATGATGAAAGCAAAGAGTGATGCCAATCAGGTGATGGGCCCTTCATCATATATACCATGTTTCACCATAAGTTACAAAATTTTAAATATTATTATTATTATTATTATTATTATTATTATTATTTTGGTGATACTGGGGTTCCTGGAAACCCTTCTACCTCCAGGCTATACTCCTAGACCTATTTTATACTTTTTTTTTTTTTTGGAAACAGGGTCTCTTAAGCCAGCGCTGCTGGCTTCAAACTTGCACAATCCTCCTGTCTCTGCCTCCCAAGCACGGAGATTACAATCGTGCACCACCACGCCTGGCTAAATATTATTTTTAAGGGAGCTGGCTGTGTTCACAATGAAAGTCAAGTTTGGAGTTTCATTGGTTCAAATCCAGTAAAATTCAGTAGCTACTTTTTTGAGGTTGATCATTAGACTAATGATCTGGTATTTCTTGCATTTTCTCCTGACATTTAGCACATCAAACCTGGCAAACACTGCATTTTCCACATCTCATCATCGCAGCACCATTCAACAAACCCCAATTTCTTGAACACCAGGCCACTATTTACACTAATGGCCCTACTCTATCAATTTCTCATTTTGAGAAATTACATGAATATATCTAAGGTTAGGCCAAGACCTATGAAAGTTTTGACAATAACTCTTCATTTCTTTATGCAGTTATTTAAATATATTCTTCTCAACATTTAGTTTAGAGTGAAGCTCAGGAGGGGATTAGGAGACTAACAACAAAGACAGAAGTGGTAACACTCAGCTCTTACATTATCCCACACAGCAGATTTACAGCTCTCAGCAAAAGGCCTGGGAAACCCTGACCTGGCTTAATAGGAAGATGCTTTAGTAAGCATATCATGCAGGAACCTGTCTCTTAGGGGTTTCACTGTACACCACACAAAGCCATTTACACAAGCATGCATTTCACCTACACAGAGTAATATCCTTGAGAGGATAGATCCAACCCTTTCTATCCCATTTCTTCTTCAGGTTATCTTAACAATCTTTATATATCAGCCCCACCCACTTCCATGGAATTAATTTCCTTTAGCCCATATCTGAATGTACTCACAGAATCATAAAATATATGGTTGAGGATGCAATATGAAACTTCTTTTTCTTATAAATGAAGTTTATCAGGTTAAAAACATATTAGCACTTATGTACATATTTCCCCTTGACTTAAATACAAGATAGAAAATTTGAACAGACAATAACATTGGCACTGTATGGTTCAATAGTACTTAATGTCTTGCCCATTTGTTTTTAAGAATTTGTTCTGTATAATCAATGGTTTATTTATTTATTTGTTTGTTTGTTTGTTTATTTATTGTGTGTATGGTACTGGAGTAGAACCCAAGGCTTTCTATCTCTGGGCTATACTCCCATACCTATTTTTAAAATATTTTATTTGGAAGCCAGGTCTCACTAAGTTGCTGAGAGCCTCACTAAGTAGCTGAGGCTGGCTTCAAACCTGTGTGGTCCTCCTGCCTCAGCTTCCCAAGCGTGGGGATTACAAGTGTGTACCACCACACCCGGCTAATCAATGGCATAGAAACTACACATGGACAAAGAATCTGCTAATTCAGGATGGATACTGACAAGGACACACAGCAGGAGGGATAGGGACGGAAACTTACAACACACTCGCACACATGGCACACTTGTTCCCATGCATTTTTCCATCTGGACCAAGAACAGGATCGTTCTCCCTGGTGCACACAAGCACTCCATCCCTCACTCTATCCCGAAATTCACTGCAGGATTCCTAGAAAATGAAGAAAATGGTTTCTCAGAGGAGTTTTTTAATCCTTGCATCTTTATCTATTATGAATTATAAGTAATACAGACCAATGTGGGAAAAGCCCCCAAAAGAAAAGTGATTACATGAAGCAATAAATCAGTAAGTAGGTACAGAGCTCCCATCATGGGCTCAGACTTGTCCTGGTGTTACAGAAGATCTGTAACTTGGTAGCATCATCCTGCACCTGAGGGTGCTTATAGTTAAGGTACAGAATGAGGCTGACAGAAGTGGTAGAAACCAACAGCAAGCATGCAAGTTCCTGTTGTGTTGCATAATGCAGTCTATACAAGCTACGAAAGGCCACAGGTGAGCAGATTCCATAGACTTGGAAGAAAAGCCCTCCTGGAGGCACTGAGAATGTTGCTGGCCTGGAGTTTGTCTTTACGAAGCTGAGAAAGAAGAGAAAATACTGTCCTCTAACTAAGAAGTAAAGACTAATCTTTTGAGGTGGAGGACAGAATCGGTCTGATCCTTGGAGAAATCGACATCTTTTTGGGTGTAAGTTCTTGTCTAGGAATTGGTGATGTGGATTTTTTTTTTTTTGAGGGTCTGGGGGTGGAATCCAGGGGCATTCAACCTTCAAGCTACACCCCCTGCTCTATTTTATATTCTTTATTTTGAAAGCGGGTCTCACTGAGCTGCAGAGGGCCTCACTAGGTAGCTGAGGCTGTCTACGATCCTCCAGTCTCAGCCTCCTGAGTGCTGGGAGTACAAGCGTGCGCCACCACGCCCAGCTTTTATTCTTTATTTTGAAACCAGGTCTCATTGAGTTGCGGAGGGCCTCACTAAGTAGCTGAGGCCCTCCGTGAACCGCAATCCTCAGGTCTCAGCCTCCCGAATGCTGGGATTACAAGCGTGCGCCACCACGCCCGACTGTGATGTGGTTTTAAATCAGCAGAATATGATAGAAAAAGAACAATGGGTGAAGGAATATCCTTGATATTCCATCAGGAATATCAAGAAGACTTGGTAATTCATCAAATAAATGAATGAGACACATTTTCAACACTAAATCACCAATAAATAATTCCATCTAACAGAAACATAGTTATTTTTTGAAAGAGTCAGTTTAAATCTCAACTTTCCCCAAATAATAATTAGTTTTGGACTTTTGTAGTTATTGTTAAGAAAAATAGAATAAAGGGAACAAATCGTATATACGGCTATTGTGTGAGAGTAATGCAGTATCTATGCACAAAATGAGCCTGCTCTGCTCTCTACGATAACATTAGGAAAGCATAAAAGCATGGAGGGTAGGATAAAAATAATGGACAGTAAAAGGACTCTTTTAATGATGAGAATTGAGGACAAGAAAACAAGTATTTTCATAGCTTGTTGGTGGTAAAGATTAAATATGGTAATATACACATTTTTTCTCTAAATTGTAATAACTGGGATCTTATACTTCCTTTTCTTTTTTTGAAATAATACATATATGAAGATGTAATGGTTTGGATTTAGAATGCCCCCCTAGGCCTCACAGGGTTGTGGAACAAGCTGTTGTTCGGGACAACAAACAAGATTGTTAGCAGGGCTTGATTGCTAGGGAGAGGTTTCTGGGGGAGTGGCCTTTGGGATTATTTCTTCTTCTTCTTCTTCCTCTTCTTCTTCTTCTTCTTCTTCTTCTTCTTCTTCTTCTTCTTCTTCTTCTTCTTCTTCTTCTCCTCCTCCTCCTCCTCCTCCTCCTCCTTCTTCTTCTCTCTCTCCTCTTCTCTTCTCTACTTACTCCCTCTCCCTCTCCTTCTCCCTCTCCCTCTCCCTCTCCCTCTCCCTCTCCCTCTCCCTCTCCCTCTCCCTCTCCCCCTCTCTCTCTCTCTCTCTCTCTCTCCTGCCCTCTCCCTCTCCTCTCCCTCTCCCTCTCCCTCTCCCTCTCCCTCTCCCTCTCCCTCTCCCTCTCCCTCTTCCTCCCCCCCCCCTCTCTCTCTCTCTCTCTCTCCTGCCCTCTCCCTCTCCCTCTCCTCTCCCTCTCCCTCTCCCTCTCCCTCTGTCTCTCCTTCTGGTATCCATGATATGAAAGCAGAACCTAGTTCTGTCCCTTTTTCCACTTCCTACTACCATGTCCTGAGCCCACAAACCCAGCTTGACATCCAGTGAAATCTCAAAAAAAAAAAAAATGTTTTGGATTACAACAGTCAGAATGGTGTCCAGAATAAATGGTATAAATTGAAATTATTAAACTGCACAAGTTAATACTAATTTGAGACTAATTTGAGACTAAAAGCTTAGTAAGACTAAGCCAGGCTCTGTGGTTCACATCTCTAATCTCAGTACTTATAGAGGCTGAGACAAGGGGATCACAGGTTTGAGGCTAACCTCAGCTAACAATTGCATTACTCTCACACATCTGTACTGAAAGTAGAATATTATAGGGAAATAATATCAGGATGCAGCATCAGCCTTACTGGCAAAATTACCTTTGCGGCTTCCCTTTTAGCCTTTGCTCTTGCTTTTTCTTGTTGTTTACTATAAGAAAAAAGGGAGGAAAAGAGGAAAAATAAATATATTTTAATCCCATAGAATGGATATTTTACACACAGACTGCTCATTCTCTGCTTTGACGAGTCTCAAGCAGCCCCAAAGATCCACCCATAGCAGGCTGTCATTTTATTATATGATGAACTAGACTAGTTCACCTGACCTCCAGAGAATGCTGTGCAAGAGAACATCCGTTCATACTGCCTAAGCCTGCATATATCCCTGAATGTGTGCTCCAGTAATACCCTCTGATCTGCTTCTGAGATCACCACTTACAAAGTGGTAGTATTTGGCTTCTGGGAGGCAGTAACACGTGATGGTTAAGAGGAAGCACCCTGGAGTCGGCTTATGAAAAGAAAATAAGAAGTTCCTATCTGAGATCTGTGCCTCCCGCATCTTTAAATGGGGAGTGGTGCTGGCATAGGAGAGGAGTAGTAAGAATGCCTTTCTCTTAGGAATGTCAGATGAGTTGATATATTTAAACCAACTAAAATGGCATCTGGTACAAAATAAACTGATTGACATAGTGATATAAGGGACTGATATCACATTGTCACTTCCTCAAGCAAACCTTCCAAAAATATGCAAATGATTGCCAGGCACAGTGGTCCTGAAATCCTCATACTTGGGAGACTGAGACAGGAAGATTTCAGGTTCAAAGCCAGCCTCAGCAACTTAACCATATACTCAACAACTTAGTGAGAACTTGTTTCAAGACACACACACACACACACACACACACACACACACACACACACAAAATGGCTAGGGGTGTAGCTCAAAGGTGAATGCCTCTAGGCTCAATCCCCAATAATACACACACACACAATATGATGGAGGGGAAGCCAGAGTGAGGCTACCTCTAACAATTTTGGATAACCGGTTGATTGTGTTGAAAACTGAGGTCAGTGGTGTGAACCTATAGGATAACTGAATACATGATAAATCATTCAACCCTGTTGGATAGACAAAAAAAAAAAAATACATAATTTATGAAGATGTCTAATGTGTTCTAATCAAGAAAACATTTGACTATCAAGCAAATTAGACATGTTAGAAAGTTGAAAAAGCTGTTTCTCACATCGTATTAAAGTATACAAAATATGTCTTTGGTGGGAAGAATGATTCTCGAGAAACTCAATAAATAGCCTTGGTGAACATACCCATACACTATGAGAGAACAGGATTGTTTTTATAAGGAATTTTTATATTTATGGGAGAAACTAATGAAATATACTTAATTTTTTATTTTTCTTTATATGAAAACTGATCGAAACTTTACTACAAGTCTAAGTTGACCAGAACATTTAAGAAGTTTTTTTTTTTTTTTCCTTAATCAAAAATTATCAGGAGAGAAAGGAACTGGCCAGTAGGTGGCAGATTTGCTTCACTATCTTGGAAAATTAATTCTAGAGGAAAATTAAAAAGAAAATAGACTGAAACAAGCCTAAGTAGAGGAAAATATGCCTACCAGTTCATAAAAGGCTTGATAAGTGATTATATCTTGTCTACAGACTATAGTGAGAAATATCATTTTCTTTACCTACGTGGCACAAATCCTATGCTGACTTTTCTAGAATTCTCAACTACTCTGGACCTTAGATTTTAATCTGTAACTTGTGGTAATACAGAACCTATTACATGTGACTGCAATGGTAATTAAATTAGATTAAGTAGCAAGGCTTTTAGAAAAGACCATCCAATTATGTCCATTCAATACATGTAAATTACAGTAATTATCTGATCATCATTTTTGACTTTTCATCTAATAGATATTTAGTGCTCCATGGTTCAGACTCTATGGGAGAAATCTGCCTAATTATATTGTTCTTTATCAGAGAAAACCAAATAATTAAGGCTTTTCAGAGACTATTATCACATAGAAATTAAGTTGGAGAATATTTTTGTTAAAAATATTAAGAGATTCTGGAGCATGGTATCTTTTGTTTAAGGAGTCCTATCTTTTTATCTATTCTAAAGTGACATTGTAAGACCTCTACAAGTAGACATCCCTCTCCTACACACTAAAAAATAATCATTCCTGACTCCATTTTATTATAGTCATTCTTCTTATACCCAAATCTGTCTCTCTAGACTTCTTACCCACTTCAGTTCTATTTCTTAAATATACACAGAATGAGCAGGAACAAAAAATATGAACTAAAAAAATGGAAAGAAAAATCTCATTAATTTCTATGTATAACCATGGTATTTTACCTATAATTTTATCTATTTTCTTATTTTCAGAAAACTAAAACAATTAATATGATTATAATAAAATATTTCTTTCCTGGGTGAAAAATTCCAGGTTGTCTCTTTGATGCCATAGAAGAAATTATTCTACATATCTTTTTTTAAAATTACTTTAGCTGAGCATGGTGGCACTGCTTGTAATCCCAGTACTTTGGAGGCTGAGACAAGAGAATCATGCAGGTTTGAAATAAGCCTCAGCTACTTAGTGAGGCTCTCAGTAACTTAGTGAGATCCTATTTCCAAATAAAATACAAAATAGGTTGGGGATGTGGCCCAGAGATAGAAGGCCCTGGGTTCCATCCCCAGTACCACAAAAATTATTATTTGACAAGTAATTACATCTACTTAGGGGATAGAGTGGAATACTTTTATATAGGTATACCATGATAAAATGATTAAATCAAGTTAATGAGCATAATCACATTACACACTTATCTTTTCTGTGTGATTAGAACATTTAAAATCCATTCTTTTAGCCAGGTGTGCTGGTGCAAATTTGTAATCCCAGTACTTGGGAGGCTGAGACAGATGGATCACAGGTTTGAGGACAGCCTCAGCAAGTAGTAAGACTCTCAGCAACCCGAGCAAGATAATGTTTTAAAGTAAAAATAAAGTAGGGCTGGGGGTATAGCTCAGAGGTAGAATGGCCCTGGGTTCAACCCCCCAGGTTCACACACACACACACACACACACACACACACACTCTCTATTTTTTAACTCTTTTGAATCACCTGACATATTATTAACAAGTCATCATGCTGTGCGGTCGATCTCAAAACTTAACCTCCTAATTGAAAGTATGCCCTTTGATCAACATCTCCGTCCAACTTCCAGCCTTACCCGACCCCCGCCTTTGGTAATCAGCATTCTACTCTCTACTTCTATGAGTTGGGATTTTTGAGACTCCACATATAAATGAGATGGTGAACTATTTCATTTCTGTGTCTTGCTCATTTTGAATCTCTTACGTGGCTCTAGTGTGAAACCTTTCCACTTGCTTTTGTTAATGTTGTTTGGTTTTTAGTTCCTTTAAATGTGACACACAGAACTGAATGCTGTATTGAAGAGGGAAAACAATATCCCTATTCTTTTACACTTCCTGCAGCACCCATGCCCCCTCCCCCTGCCCCAAGAAGCTCAGGGCCGCTGCTCCCTCCACTCACAAAAAGGCCTCACACATGGAGCAGGTGTTGCCGTGCATCTTCCCATCTGGACCCTGGATGGGGTCATTCTCTCGGGTGCAAAGGAGTTGTCCATTTTTCTGCGATTTGCGGTATTCACTACACAGCTCCTAGAAAATCAAGGAGAAACGTTGGACGGGTTGACCACAAGTTGGATTGATTGGATTGCAAAATGACTGAAATTTAGGTTTCTTTTTTTGAACAATGGAGATCAACAGCTGGCCTAGTTTCGAACAGTTCTTCACTTTGCTGGCAAGGATATGGTTAAGTGATAAAAAGCAATAGACCCTCAAAGAAGAAATAATTTCATATGTACATGTGTATATGCACAAATGCCAACACATACGAAAGCACAAACCACACAAATGCTTCCTGGAATCCAGGGGAATTTACATGTTCCCTGCCTACCATCTGCGAATCCCCAGGCCTGTGTGCCTCTGCCTTACTGAAGGAGGTGCCCTCACCTCAAAAGAAGTGGAATTTGCAGATTGCCTTTTATTTCTTGAATTACTTTCATTATTTTTCCTTTCCATTTCTTCTGCTTGGCTAAAAGAGAGTGATTGAAAAATGAGAAAGAAAAAAAAGAAAAATGAGAAAGAATTGTAAAATTTTCAGATTGGAAGTAATCTCAAATATAATTTAATGATTACAGTTAACATTTATTCAGTTCTTACTGCGTGCCTAACCCTGTGCTCAAACTATGAAATCTTCACAACTAAATGTATCTAAATCTAGTATTAACTAGTATTATAACCCCCAATTTGCTGAAAAGATAACAGAATATCTAACTTGTCTAACAATTAGGATTTTTTGTTTTTGTTCTAGGGATTGAAATCAGAAGCATTTTACCTCTGAACTATACCCCCATACTTTATTATTATTATTATTATTATTTGTTTTGAAACAGGGTCTCACTAGGTTGTTGAGAGTCTTGTTAAGTTGCTGAGGCTGGTCTTGAAGCTGTGATTACCCTGTCTCGGCCTTGCAAGTACTGGGATTACAAGCATGTACTATCATTCCTGGCTCAAAGTAGGGATTTAAACCCTATTTCAGAGGTGATTTTCTAGACTTCCAATGCTCAGTGTTATATCTCTAGTGAACCTTTGCTTTAATCTATCATGCCTTTACTTATATTATTGGTTAAGTCATTTCTTCTTTTAAATAATCAGATTGTTAGAAAGTTCTTCCTGGCATTGAGTTAGAACTTGTCTTCCAGAGCTTTCACCCATGGGCCTCACTTTTATCCATGGATGTAACCCAGACACAGTCTTATCTCCACACTTAGAAATAAACCCCATGGATATTTCAAGATTGTGACTCTCCTCTATCCTTAATTCTCAAAGGGTATATTTTTATGCCTTTCTCCAATCAGGCAGTTTCTCTAAATATGCTTTAGTTCTTTTATTTCCCTGTCAAAGTGGTCTTCTCATAATTGAACGTAGACATAAAATAGAAAGGACGAAACCCTCTGTCAGTTCTCTGGCTGCTGCTCTACTCACAAGAAGGCCTCACACATGGAACAGGTGTTGCCGTGCATTCTCCCATCTGGGCCCTGGATGGGGTCATTCTCTCGGGTGCAAGGGAGTTTTCCATTCCTCACAAGCTGTCGGTATTCGCTGCAAAGCTCCTGCCAAGATGCAGATAGGACATGGACTTTATTCCTGACCAGAGCAGAAAATTCAAACATCTACACTGGCAAAAACTAATGTTATGTCCTTTGGAGCCCAGGAGATTAAATATATTTTTCTTATATGCACAATTTAATTCAATGGCAACAAAAAAAATCATTTGCTAAGAAATGAGAACAAATAAGACATAATAGGACGTCAGGATATAGTAGAAGAGGCACCCAAGCAAACCTTACTCTAAACCAAACAGAATAAAATAAATGCAAATATACAGACATGTACACAAATGTCTGACAACTCAAGTTGAGATCTTGAAACCTGATGTGGAATCCATGAAAGATGCCAAGAATGATTTAAGTGAGACTGTCCAGAGTAAATAGGATTTTCCTAGTTAAAAACTGGTTTCGGAAACATGCATGGTACATTGTGAAAATAGGCTGAGACATAGATAGGAAACACAGCACACAGCAGATCATGAACTTTTGAACAGAGGAAAGGAGGCGAATTAGAGGAGAAACATGGAGATTAAAATGTATGTTGTAGTTGATGACCTGTGGGTACTGAGCAGAGTGCTGTTATGAGCTGATTGACTGACATTTTAAAACACCACTTTGACTGTGTTAGGCTAACGTTGGGATGGCCCAAATGGTAGAATAAGGGAAAAGATAGAATCCAGGGGGAAAATTATCATCATCAACACAACAGGTGCCAATAACTCGGGTAAGTCTTTGGAAATAAAAATTGTAATATTACAAAGACAAAAACCATGCTTTTTGTGGAATAAAGGTGTTTTTATTTAAAAAAAAATCTCAACTCAGGTGTGAAATTTCAGTAATTCATTTATAGAATGTACACATGCAGAGTTTCTTTTTGGGAAGTGGTTAGCAAAAGTTAACACCATCTGTCAGTGATGACACTAGATAGAATTCAAGAGTTCTTTTCATTTCACAGGGTTAATCCCTGATCTGGCCAGGAGAGGCCGTCTCAGTGTCGCCCAAGAGTGAAGGGTGAGAGTTTTCTCTGAGATTTATCCCACTCACTGAATAGGAAGGCGCTCTTCCAGACACTCTCTTGTTTCTTGCTTGGGCCTCAGCCTTTTTCTTCTCTTCGGCTTCTTCTTGGCTGAATGAAAAAGAAGACAAGAGAGATCCACTATGAATGAACGCGTGCTCGGATTTCTCCACACTCTTGCACTTTTAATTTCTTCTCCTTTTTTAGGAGAGAACATCTTTGTCTCTTTATCAATCACTGTGTATCAATGAGGAGTAATGAAACAGCTTTCAACATGACATGATACTATGATTTTTTCATAGTTTCTGCTTAACATCAGTCAAAAGATGGCAATAGGGTTCTGGAAAACTGGCTTTCTGTGAATATTACAAAACTTTTAGAATTTAGGACCATGCAAAAGATGCGTGGTATCTCTCTCCGTGTAAATCTGTTCATTTACATATTGAACAAACACACTAAAGTAAGAGGATATAAACCAGGTACTGGGATGCAAGGTACTGGTGCTGTGAGAGTGGGTCTGAGAAAAAGAAAGCATATTGAAACAGTGACTGTGGGCGTCCACTCCCGGGGCCACTCGACTGTTCTCTATGCCCCTCACTCCACAAAAAAATTCTCTTTTGTCTGTGGTGAAAAAAGATCACTGAAGTCCACAAGGCAGGTATCAAAATTAGAATCAAGGTTCCGTAACACTTGAGGGTGGAAAAAGGCCTTAGCAGAGCATGTTGCCTTTCTCTTAGTCCTCAGCAAGATCGAGCAGCAGAAGGACCCAGCCAAGAACCCCATCCCCTGCTTCCGGGCATGATTGTTTTATCTAAAAGGCAAGAGGTGAAATGTGAGGATAGAAGCCAATAATTATTGTATGATATAAGCCAAATGAGCCTAAGTTTGGTTTGAATAATGCAGTTGTATGGGATACTTAATATGAGTTCAACCAAATAAAGCAAGAGTTTTCCATTTATTTATTTATTTATTTATTTATTTATTTATTTATTTATACTAGAGATTGAACCCCAGGGACATTCTACCTCTGAGCTACACCCCCAGCCTCACTTAATTATTATTTGTTTAAATTTTGAAACAGGGTCACACTAAGTTTCAGCAGGCCTCACTAAGTTGCTGAGGCTGGCCTCAAATCTATGATCTTCCTGCCTCAGTCTATCAAGTACTGGGTTACAGGCGGGTGTCACCAGGCCGGAAAGCTATTCTAAGTACCGAAATAAAATTGTTAGTTTTAACTTGCTAAAAAAATGTCTATCAACTCACGCTTCTAATCCCAGCATTTGGGAGGCTGAGACCAGAGGATCAAGGTTTGCGGACAGCCTCAACTACTTAGTGAGGCCCTCCTCCGCAACTTAGTGAGACCCTGTTTCAAAAAAATAAAGAATAAAAAAAATAGGGCAGGGGATGTAGCTCAGAGGTCGAATGCCCCTGGGTTCCATCCCCAGACCCGCAAAAAAAAAAAAAAAAAAAAAAGTCTATCAGTATATAAAGTAACATTTAAGGTAATTTTAATGGGAGTTTCTGGGTGTTTTATGGGCAATTTCTGGACCCTATCCCCCATAGAATGTAAAATGCCTATAACTGCTAAAATAGGGAAAACTGCAGTCATGAATCAGCAGGTAATAGCTGTGCATGTTCATATTTATCAGGAGGTTCTGGTGCTGTGAGAGTGGGTCTGAGAAAAAGAAGGCATCTTGAAACAGTGACTGTGGGCACCCACTCCCGGGGCCACTCGACTGTTCTCCATGCCCCTCACTCCACTCCCCGTCTCACGTGGAGCCACCGCAGCTTCCCCATCTGTGAAGCAAGCTGTGTCTACCAGGGCATCCTTCCTCCTTTGGCATTCTAAACTCTGTACTCACAAGAAGGCTTGGCACATGGAACACAAGTTGCCGTGCATTTTCCCATCCGGGCCACGAACAGGGTCATTTTCCCTGGTGCAGAAAAGCATTCCATTCCTTGCACGACCTTCATACTCACTGCAGAGTTTCTGAGGAATGGAAATGCAATAGTTTAGACATAAGTTCCTATTCAAAAAGTGTGCTAGTTGTTCATCAAAGACATTGGGAGGAAAAGAAAGAGTTAAGGATGAAGACACACAACTTTTAGAATTTAGGACCATGCAACTTGAAAATTAACCAAAATCAGACTTTAAAAGAAATTTGGATTTTATTCTTAGGCAATGGAACATGACGAATCTTTATAGCATAGAGCATAGAATGGAATGTTTGTTTCCAAAAGACTGACAGCCAAATTTGTTGATTAAATAGACAATGAAATTAGAAAAACCAACCGAATTATAGAAGAAAGCAAGGGAAGAAGGGAGGGAGAGAAGGAGGAAGAAATTGGAAATGGGAAATAAAAGAATAGTTGAGGCACATTTGACTAGTAGGCTGGGGATGGTGGCACATGCCTATAATACCATTACTTGGGAGGCTGAAACAGGAGGGCCACAAGTTGGAGGACAGCCCTCAGCAACTTAATAAGACCCTGTTTCAAAACAAAAAAAATAAAAATAAAAAAATAAAAAAGCTGGGAATGCAGCTGAGAGGTAGAATACACACACACGGCTTGGTAAACTTGGTAACCCAGGATTAGAAGAAAGGAAGAAATTGAGAATGAGGTTTAAGCAATACCGTGGTATTGCCTAAAGGCAGAGGACACAGAGTGGAGGAGGCTACTCTGTCACCCTGTAAACTCTGCATCTTAGAAGAATGGACCACTGTGAGAAGTACTGAATAGAATTTCCACACCATGTGCAATGGTTCAGACATACTCTAGGGTGCCTTCAAACGCTGGACTTTCGTCATGCCTATGAAAACAGCCCAGAGGATTAGTTGATTCTGAGGACTGAGGAAGATGGAGACTGAAAGGACATAGACAAGATAGGATGCTAATGCGGAGACACAGGAAAATTGTGAGTTGCTTGGGGTAAGGGCTAGCTTTGGGAAAACAGGCTGACAGACATTCAGAAAGCAAATGCAATACAGTTCTAACTTGTTATTGTTTTAACAGCTGCCACACAATAGGAGAGGATACGTCACACTTTGAATTCAGATCATTTGTTGACACATCACTTTCATATGAGAATGTGGAATTATTTTTTTACTAATGCATCTTCACTATTTCCCTTCAAATTGGGCTAGAAATTGTAACTCATAATTATTCTACTTAGTCTATTAGCACCGGGGAAACTTCTAACCAAGGTTGAAAAGGCATACCTGAGTAATATACTCAAGATATACCCAGATACTCCCACCTCATACACACAAGACATAACCAGATGGATGAGATGAATCCTCACCTCAGCTTCTCTTTTGACTTTAACTTTTTCTTCTGCCTTTTTCAGATTTTCATCTGCTTTACTTTTTTCTTCTAAAAAGTTCCGCATACTAGAGAAAAAGAAATATATAAATAAGTATGGATGTTTCTGATTTCCCTGTTGCAAAATAGTCATTAGGTTCAGGTGGTAAACAGGTAAGTTTTCCTGGATTCTGTAAGAACACTTTCTAATTAGCTTAATTTCCCAAAAAGTTCTCTTAATTTTGCATGTCTGTATTTCTTACATAGTTTCTTTCCCCTGAAATGATCTTCTTTCTCATCTCTCCTTCTAAACCTTCCCAGTTTAAATTCTATTTTTTTAAAAGAAGACATCCCAGCTGGATGTGGTGGTGCACGCTTGTAATCCCAGCACTTGGGAGGCTGAGACAGGAGGATCGCACAGGTTCAAAGCCAGCCTCAGCTACTTAGTGAGGCTCTCAGCAACTTAGTGAGACCCTGTTTCCAAATAAAGTATAAAATAGGTCTGGGAGTATAGCCCAGAGGTAGAAAAGCCCCAGGGTCCACCCCCAGTACCACAAAATATAAAATTAAATTAAAAATTAAAAAAGAAGACATCCCAGATCCTAAATAGTAATAAGCTCACATCTATCACTGTACTTTCATACTTCAATATATTTCCTCCTGAAATAGTTTTCATTCTGTCTTGCAATATATAAATGTGTGGGTGGGTGTGTGCATGTGTCTGGATTAGTTCTACTATTAACTGTAAGCTTCTTGAAAGCAAGGAATCTTCATTTATATATCCGTTCATTCACTCATTTATTTAGTTAGTAACTATTTGAGGGGCAAGATTTGGCCTAGGTCAATAGTATCTAGTATGTTATTGTATAACAGCATGCAATACAAACCTGTCCCCCATCCTCTTTTTATAGTCTAGTAGAGAAGAGACATGTCAACAGATAGTCATAGAAATGATTATATAATTACCAACTGTGATGATTGTTGTGAAAGATGGTTACCAAGGATTATGAGGAATGCTTTTAAATTAGGGACTTCAGGAAGTCTTATCCAAGGCAGATGATTTTAAAATGCAATCTACCAGAGTAGAGAGCATTAGCTGGCTGAGACTTAGAGATACTGACTACTACCAGTGTGCAAGGAAAAACTTATGTAACTCAAAGATCTAAAAACAGTGCAATGATGCCACAGTTAGTATGTTGTGGGATATGCCCTTTTCCCAAGATCCCATGTCCCAAATGAAAAGTAAGGGCAATAAATTAACATGTGAAAATGAAGTGTGTGTGTGTGTGTGTGTGTGTGTGTGTGTGTGTGTATGTGTATGTTGTATGTGTGTGTGTGCACGCGCATGTGTGTATTTGTCTCTGTGTGTGTGTGTGTGTGTGTGTGTGTGTGTGTGTGTGTGTGTGCGCACATGCGCACACATGCGGGAGATACTGGGGAATTGAACCCATGGAATTTCTATCTCTGAACTAGAACTCAAGCCTTATTTAATTTATTATTATTTTGAAACAGGGTCTTACTGATCAAAGCTGACCTTGAGCCTGTGATCTTTGATCTTCCTTTCTCAGTCTCCCAAGCACTGGGCTTACAGGCATGCATCATTGTGCCTGGCATGAACATTGAACATTTCTTCCTTTCCTTTCCTTTCCTTTCCTTTCCTTTCCTTTCCTTTCCTTTCCTTTCCTTTTCCTTTTCCTTTTCCTTTTCCTTTTCCTTTTCCTTTCCCCCTTTCTTTCTTTCTTTCTTTCTTTCTTTCTTTCTTTCTTTCTTTCTTACTGGGGATGGAACCCAGGGGCATTTGACCTCTGAGCTACACCCCCAGCCCTATTTTTTATTCTTTATTTTGAAACAGAGTCTCACTGAGTTGCAAAGGACCTCACTAAGTAGCTGAGGCTGGCTGCGAACTGCTTTCCTACTGTCTCAGTCTCCCAAGTACTGGGATTACAAGTGTCACCACCGTGCCCAGCTTGAACATGGATTTTTTGGAAGATACTCCATCAACTCTGTCACAATGAGATAATTACAGAAGGAAAACAAAGTCTTAGTATTTGCTTTCGTACCTATTCTATACTCTGACTAGTTAACAAAGAGAATCATGAAGGTCACAGGGAAAAATGTTAGGATTAATATTGTAGGCCAGCTTTTCAACTGGAAAATGAAATCCATAACATATCGTAGCTGAGTGTAATGCCACACGCTTTAATCCCATACTTGGGAGGGATCACAGGTTCCTAGCAAACCTCAGCTACTTAGGCCCTCCAAAATGCAGTGAAACCTTGTTTCAAAATGAAGAATAAAAAATAGGGCTGGGGGTAGGGGTAACTTGGAGGTAGAATGGACCTAGGTTCAATCCCCCCAAAAAATTCATTAGTGCCTACTTGCTATATGGTATCATGATTTGTGGAAAACATAAAACTGCTCAAAGAATTCTCAATGATCAAAACTTGTGCTGCCTATTTTTTCTCCCTCGTGATTCTTATCAGTCTCCACCTCCACCGCCGAAGAGGCTCACAAGAAACCACTTCTGTACTCACAATATTTCAGCACACAGGGCACACTTGTTTCCATGCATCCTGCCATCAGGGCCACGAACAGGGTCACTCTCCCGAGTACAAAACAGTCTTCCACTCCTCACTTGTTTTTCAAATTCCTTGCAAAGATCCTTTAAAAAGACAAGTAATTGTATTTGCCACTTTTATATTCTTTAATCTTAAAATATTAAACTTTTGTAATGGTACTTTTATAATCACAGAAGCCCAAGTCTAGAAATGTTGGAAAATACAAACAACATATTGATGAGAATTAATAATAACCTATTTTATTAAATTATTTGGCACTTGAATTTGCTGTGTGGTATGTTAATTTTTTTTAAGAAACTTTATTTTTGCCGGGCGTGGTGGCACATGCTTGTAATCCCAGCATTTGGGAGGCTGAGACCAGAGGATTGCAGTTTGCAGACAGCCTCAGCTACTTAGTGAGGCCCCCTGCAACTTAGTGAGACCCGGTTTCAAAATAAAGAAAAAAAAATAGGGCAGGGGGTATATCTCAGAGGTCAAATGCCCCTGGGTTCCATCCCCAGACCCCCCCCCCACACACACAAAAGAAACCTATTTTATTATTTTTTTCTTTTTAAAATATATTTGTTGGTGCATTATAATCTCATATCATAATGTAGTTCAGAGTGATAGTGACATACATCCCCACAGCACTTTCCCCCAGCTCCCTCTCTACTCTCTCCTTCTCCATACATACATGATATTGAGATTGGCATTGAGATTCTCATGTATGTACCGAATGTCAGTAAGTGAGTCCATTAATTCTTCCCATCCGTCCACCTCACCCTCGACCACCTCCCTCGCTCCACTGAGGTTTCTCCTCCATCGCCTAATGTCCGTCAAGTATCCCAGTTGCTCCCATCTTCCACATATGAGAGAAGACATATGACTCCTCACTTTCTGTGACTGGCTAATCTCACTTAGCATAATGTCCTTCAGGTTCATTCGTTTTCCTGCAAATGACATGATTTTGTTCTTCTTTATTGCTGAATAGGATCCTATTGTTTTTATATCCCGTCATTTTGATCCATTTGTCTGTTGATGGACACCTAAGTTGGTTTCACAAACTGGCTATTATGAATTGTACTGCTATAAACCTAGATATGCATGTATTATTGTAATATTCTGATTTCAGTCCTTTTGGAAAGATACCAAGGAGTGGTAGAGCTGGATCATATACTGGATCCCTTCCCAGCTTTCTGGGGAATTCCCACACTGATTTCCATAGTGGCTGCACTAATTTGCACTCCCATTAATGGTGTATAAGGGTTCCTATTTCCCTACATACTCACCAGCATTTATTGTTGTTTGACTTCTTGATTACTATTCTAACTGGGGTTAGATGGACTATCAGTGTAGTTTTGATTTCTATCTCTCTAACTACTAATGACGAACAATTTTTTATATATTTATTGGCTATTTATATTTCTTCTTTTGTGAAGTGTCTATTTAGTTCAATTGACTATTTCTTATTTATTGTATGTTTTTAGTGTTAAGTCTTTTAAGTATTTTATATTCTAGATAGATCTCCCATTCTGCAGGTTCTCTCTTTAGACTCTTAATGGTTTTCTTTGATAAGCAGAAACTTTTTAGTTTAATTCTATTCCATTTATTAATTATTGTTTTAACTTCCTGAACTTTGGAGTCTTATTGAGAAAGTTTCTACCTGTGCCTATCTATGTGTTGGAGTTTTGGACCTATGCCCTCCTCTAGTACTTTCAAAGTCTCTGGGCTAATTTCCAGGTCTTTGATTCATCTCTAGTTCACTCTTGTGCAGGATGAGATGATAGAATTTAATTTCATTTTTTTAACATGTGGATAACCAGTTTCCCCAATATAATTTTTTTTCCAGTACTGGGGATGGAACCTGGGAGAATTCTATTTCCAAGCTACACCCCCAGACTTATCTTTTATTCTTTATTTTGAAACAGGATCTCACTGAGTTGCAAAGGGCCTCACTAAGTAGCAGAGGCTGGCCGCGAACTTGCAATCCTCCTATCTTAACCTCCCAAATGCTGGGCTTATAAGCATGTGGCACCATGCCCGGCTCAACGTCATTTATTAAAAAGGCTGGTTTTTTTTTCAATGCATGTTTTTGGCAACTGTATTGAAAAATCAGTTGGCTATCAATGTGTGCATTTGTTTCTGTTTCTTCTGTTTCATTGGTTTATGTGTCTGTTTTTATGCCATTGCCATGTTATTTTTACTATATAGCTCTATAGGATAATTTATTTTTTTTTATTTTTATTCTTTTGCTGTACTGGCGATGGAACCCAGGGGCATTCTACCTCCAAGCTACACCCTTAGCCCTATTTTATTCTTTATTTTGAAACAGGGTCTCACCAAGATGCAAAGTGCCTCACTAAGTAGTAGCTGAGGCTGTCTGTGAACCACAGTCCTTCTGTCTCAGCCTCCCAAATGCTGAGATTACAAGTGTGTGCCACCATGCCCAACTATAGTATAATTTACAGTCAGGCAGTGTGATGCCTCATGCATGGTTTTTATTGTATATCTACTTTGGCAATTCTGTGTTTTTGTTTTATCCATATGAAATTTAGGACTGATTTTCTGTGTGGTGTGGTTTGTTTATTGAAGGATAAATGAGCCTAGGAAAACATAAGGCAGAACTCATATTTCCTGAAACTAAAACTAGATAGTTCTTTTCAACTGCCTAATCCAGGGAGAAAGTTGGTGGTGGCAGCAGGAGAATGACAAAATAACAACCTTTCGGAAGGTTTTAACACAGACTCAACAAAATGTAGCTACCAAGAAGAAAAAAAAAGTTGTCAACAGTCAGAAGATAGAATTCATAAAATTAGATGCTTAAAATTTACTTAATACAGATCTAGTCAAGAATAATCCAGCCTCATTTGCAAAGGAAAAGGAACATCGAGATAACACCCAACAGCATTATGAGTACTCTCCTTCCATAGCTATGTTTCTTTCTGACATGTTAGATGAAAACTTCAGAGAGAATGAATCTAATTTTCTCCACCCCAAAAAGGTAGATCATCAAAACTCATATCTATTTAGATAACTTAGAAATCTGCGAATAATTAAAAAAATTCAAGAGAAATCTGTTCCCAGATTTCCTGTTGCTTTGGTTCAGGAGTTTTAGATTTCTCTCTGTTCTGAAAATTTGACTATTTGGTGAGAGCTAAACATAGCCCCACTTACGCTACACCTGAGATTTCCATGTCAATAAACTTGGGTTCTGATTTAATGTGTTCCTGTAACATGAACTGTAACATTTTTGTTCTGTATAACCTTCATTTCAACTGTGCAGCCCTTAGCTTTCCCTTTCAACAAATAAATACAAATATAAAGAAATGGCTGGGAGTCGGAAGACTTAGGCGGTTGACTATGGCTTTAACTCCTTGGGAGACCATAACAAAGGTCACAGTAAGGACCTCAATCTTACTGCTCACATGGTGACATTTTTGGAATAGATGCTTTTTAGCGCTTTTTCTAGACTCATATTACCTGATTTTTTAAAAATATAATTTAAATGTCATTAAAGAGCTTTAAAAGAGAATTGTCTCCTTATAATAAAAAGACACTTGTTTTTGTGTAATAGGTGTGCTCCAAACTTCCTGGTTGTTAACAATCTAGGAATACAGATGCAAAAGACAGTCACCTGACAATCACAGCATGGTAATACAAGTATGCCTGATGATTCTCACAAAAGAAACAATGATAATTTCAGTTTATAAGTGGTGATTCACCTATGAAGATTCTGAAGAAACACTTTTGTGAGCAACCCACTGACAGGTTAATTATGGAGCAGTATTGAGACATCAGGCTAAAGAAGTCCTGTTCGACACAATTAGGCCTAATGACCCAGACACACAGTGGAAGAGGCAATGGTAGTGTAGACCTATGAGCAGCTAGGGGAAACAGCCTTCTGTATTTAGGGAATAATTTATTAAAATGCAGGATGACCCAGTGTTTCAAGCTAAAGTTTACCAATCACCAAGAGGAATTTCATTCACTTCTTTTTTTTTTTTTTTTTTATGGTACTGGGGATGGAACCCAGGGGCATTCTACCTCCAAACTACACACCCAGCCTGATTTTTTATTCTTTATTTTGAAACAGAGTCCCATTGAGTTGCAAAGGGCCTCATTAAGTAGTAGCTGAGGCTGTCTATGAACCGCAATCCTCCTGTCTCAGCCTCCCGAATGCTGGGATCACAAGCGTGCGCCACCACTCCTGGCTTCATTCACTTCTTGGCAAATATAGAATAAGCCATAAACAGCTTTGAATACTCCATTTTCCTCAATTAAAACTCTAAGTCTTTATTAGGGTTGGAAACTTTCTTTCATTAAATAGCATTATGAAGTCAAAGGTCAGCTCTTGATGTCCAAACACTGGGCTTTCATCTTCCCATAGGAAATCACAAGCCCAGCAACACACAAAAAATAGTCTATTAGCATTAGTACAAAAGAGTTCAGGGCACAGGTTCAATTGCAAACCAAGAGCAAGGCAAAATCCAGGTCATTTATCCAACCTCCTTATTTTGCTGACAAGACAACTGAGGCCCAGAGAGAGGATGATTTGCTTAGTCTCACACACCCACAGGATGACAGAAAAAAGATTAAAACTCAAGTGCTCAGCCTTCCAGTGAAAGGCCAACCACTTAGCAGGCTAACAGCCATCTCTCTCACTGAAAGTAGAACTTAACCTGGGTGACTTCAGGAGTCCAGGCCGCACCGCCTACCATCTAGTTAACAAAAGGGATAGCTTGCTGCACTAGACCCCAACTTTAAATTATCAAATAACTTGGAGAAAAGCTGAAATTTAGGAATATTTTTTAAACTGTCATCTTAACATGTGATACACAGAAGAAATACTCAGTCACCACAGCTCTGGCTGAATGTATTAACCAGAGGGGAAAGCAAAGAACTCCAATGTGTGCTGATGGAAAAGACTTAGGAATTATTTGAGAGTTACCCCCAACTTATATTGTGTGAGAATTTTTTAAAAATATATTGGAAGCAAAATAGTTCAAACTATTGCCAGGAAGAAGGCTGATGGAAAGGAGCTGGATTTTGTGCAGTGTGCATAAACTTTCTGTCTTATATTCTCCTTTTTGGAAGAGGGAAAAGCAAAAAAAGAATTAAAATTCACATTTTGAGCCATAGGCAGGAGATGCTGGCCTAAATCCAAATCTAATGGTAAATAGACTAGGAATAGCTAACTCGAGGAATTTTAATATTTATAAGAATTCAGGTGGTAACGAGAAACCGCGGCATGACTGCATTCCTTCAAAGGTTCAAGCATAATATGGTTCATATTTTAGGGCCAGAAAATTGAAACTCTTTTGGTGAGTCCTTTACCTTTTCGGCATTTCTTCTAACTCTGTTTTCACCTTCTCTCTTGGCATTGTCTTCAGCTTCTTTTAAACTGTGAAGCAAAGTAAACAGCTGGTGGGTTTGTGACTCAGTGGTATTTCCAGTGTCCAGGCCTGTGCGAAGAAGCACTTTCCCGCCCTCTACCATAACCTGTTGAGACTGATTTCCAGCAGGAGACAAGCTTTTCCCTGATTTGGAGGTGGGAGCCCAAGGAATTGCCAAAGATAAGGAAGGGTGGAAACTGATTCAGGACAGTCAATTAGAAGCTTTGTCCTGTAAAACTGGATGGGTGTGCCACCTTGACTGACAAACAGAAGATTGTCAGGAAAATGCCCTTTAGCTGGCAGCACAGAAAGCCCCAGAACAGTGCCGTGACAGGTGAAACCAAGCTGAGCCTCCACAGCATTAACATCCACACCCTCCCACTTAAAACTTGGTAAGCCTTGCAAAGTATTTGTTTGCCTTGCTAGTTGTTAGTAACAGCTAAATTCAAATTGAGCTTCTAAACCCTTTCACATGTACTATCTAATTATGGGCTCATCCTGGAGACAGGCATTACTATCTCGGTCCCACAGAGAAAGAAACCAGTTTAGGAAGCTCAAACTCTCTCAGCCAGTGCTCCAAACATGCAGAAAACCACAGAATCTAGGGCAGGTTGGAACATGGCAAGCACCTGCCTCCCAGGTAAGAAAGAGGAAATCCACTTTCCTGTCTGAAAGCCAGGAATAATCAGAGTATCTGGAACCGGATAGGGCATGCCCTTCAATTTACACAGATAACTGTAATTTTCAAACCAGGTGTGGAGTTTATTAACCTGTTAAATCTTTTTTTTTTTTTTTTTCCTGTTCTGATTTAAAGATCCGGTGATACAAATAGAGCACTTTAAAGCTTGCTGCTAGGAGGACTAGAGTCTACACCCCTAGTTTAGCCGCCAGAATTTGAAAGACTAATTGTCTCTTATTCATATCCGAGTCTTCAGGGACAGAACTGGTGCCAAGCACTCAGAGAAAAATTCACCCAATAGTTCTTCCCTTTCATACCCTTCGCTTTCTGCACTAAGAGTGAACCAAGACACGTGACATTATTATGAGTGCTCAGACTGTCATTCAATAAGCATCTCGACACCCAAATGATCCATGCGTGCCAATAGCTGACCTATATTATTCTCTATAACGCTGCTTTCTGAAGCCAGGTGTAGTGGCACACAGTTGTAATCCCAGTGCTTGGAAGGCTGAGACAGGATGGTCACAGGTTTGAGAGAAACCTCACCAATTTAATGAGTCCCTTAGCAACTTGGTGAGACCTTGCTTCAAAATAAACATAAAAAGTGCCGGGGGATTATAATTTGGAGGTAAAATGTCCCTGGTTAAATCTCCACTAACAACAACAACAACACAACAACAAATTGCTTTCTAAATTTTAAGACACTATGCCTTATATCACGCTGGATGTTTTCAAGGCATTATAATTTTCTTTTAAATGAAGTCTCAGCCAGGCACGGCAGCACACACTTGTAATCCCAGTACTCAGGAGGGTGAGACAGGAGAATCGCAGGTTCACAGCCAGCCTCAGCTACTTAGTGAGACTCTCCCCAACTTAGTAAGACCCTGTCTCAAAATAAAGAATATAAATCGAACTGGAGTTATAGCTCAGAGGTAGAATGCCCCTGGGTTCAATCCCCAGCACTAAATAAATAAGTAAATAAATGTCTTAAATTTAATAAAATGTAACCATTTTACCCTCTCCTTTTTAGAAACGTCAGTAGGTGAGATGAAAACGAAAAGAAAGCTTTTCTTAGTAAGCCTTATTTTACATTGTAAAGAGAAAGGACTACGTTGCACACTTCCAGGAATGGACTAGGGCTCTGTGGGGTTCCCAAAGGGCCAGCTCAGCATCCTCGGGCTCTTGGGGGATGGTGGTACTTACAAGAGCTCAGCACACATGGCACACTTGTTGCCATGTGTCCTTCCATCAGGACCCTGGACCGGATCATTTTCCCTGGTGCATCCAAGTCTTCCATCTTTCACATAAGCCCGGAATGCGCTACAGACATCCTGAAGAACAGCGAAAGGAACTTGGATTCATCAGTACATACAGCCAAGCTTCTGACACTATTATAGAAGTTTTATAGAAGCCAGTGCCTCTGCCCTCATGCAGAGGCAGCTGATGTGTATTGCAGGATTCTTATGTGTAAGTATAGGACTCAGTTACTGATCCCCCTCTGCATTCAGGAGACATTAATGATTGTGCTAGAACCCAGGGACAGCATGGTGTAAGAAAGGAGAACCATCTTTTCTATTGAAGTTAGGAGATCACATAGAAACTGGCAGGCTTCCATTTTGTAGCTGTAGCTTAGGTATCCATTTTGTACTGGAGTCTATATATTCCACTCTGAATGTACCGGTTTTATGTTTCTCCCTTTGTAAAAGCCTACCCAGGGAAAACCAGTCATCTGGATTAGATTGTGAAGTCTTACTCTGGCAATGGGGACAGTGCATGCCCAGGCGTTAGGGGCTAAAAGGCTGAAAGGACTGCCCGCCCAGGGTGCTTGCACCTCCTGTGCAGAAGTAAATTGCCTTGCCCAGTTACTTTTGGTTTCATGTGCTGTTTTTTGTTTGTTTGTTTGTTTGTTTGTTTTTGTAGCTTCACTAAAATTCTTTCCTAACAATGGTCCCTGCCTTCAACTTCTTCACACTCTCCTGGATGATGGAGACAAAGACGTATTTAAAACAGAACATGCCTGTAACCTCAGGTGTTCTAGGGTTCAAAGCAAAGGCAGCAAACCTTGATGATGAGGAAGGTCATTCAACAAGTAGGGCATGAATGAAACCCTTCCTTCCTTCTGGTACCATTGCAGACTCACAGGATCTCAGCAGAGAAAGTACCTATTCAGTTCAATCTCATTTTTCTCAAGTGACTTGTCCCAAGGACTCTTGACAGCCAGTGACAGTGCTGGGGTTTCGCTTGGATTAAATGACTCAAGTTCAGTGCCCTTTCATTGTGCATGCTATTTCCTTTTGTCTGCCTGCCTGCCTGCCTGCCTTTTCTTCTTCCCCTCCCCCATCTCTCTCTTCTCTTCTCTTCTCTTCTCTTCTCTTCTCTTCTCTTCTCTTCTCTTCTCTTCTCTCTCTCTCTCTCTCTCTCTCTCTCTCTCTCTCTCTCTCTTTCATAGAAATCAAAGCATAAAGGTCAACTACCGAAGTAAACTGACTCCAGTTCAGGAGCTATCAATGATTGCTTTTTTGTAGTAAATAGCAGTATAGAGCATTCCAATCCAAGTAAAGTATCACCTGCTTCCAAGCCTGGGTCTCAGAAGGATGAGGAGGAGTGTGCCTGCCCCTCTGAAGTCAGCCCCCAGCCCCTAGCCCCCAACCTGTCCCAGGCCCCGCCATCCTGACTCTTGTCCTCACCTGGTCTGCATTGCTGTTCTCACATTTTCCTTCATTTTTTATACCAACTTGGGACCTGGTTTTCCTGAAAACAAAAGTTAGTAAACACAGCAATTAATATCAAAGAACTCCCTACTGTTCAAACCTTTGTTGTTTTTGACTCTTCTTTGCTTTCTCGAAAACAATGTCACATCCCAGTTCTTCCTTTAACATCAGGCCATTAATTTAAAACTTGAAATAAAATAAATGGAGTCATGTCAGAGGTCTGAAAACATTGAATGATTAATGTAATGTCCAGGAATTTTTTCACCCTGTGTCTATGGTGAGGGTCCGCATTAAAAAATGGTAGAAGCAAGGTTCATGGCTATATAGTAGATGCCCCTTGGAAACTTTGCTGTTCTTGCCCTTGTTTTATATAAAAAAATTCGAGTTTCTATTATGTAACATGCCATTATACTACTCTTTATTTGAGTTACCCTGATAGTATTTTATATTTAATAGAAAGATATAAAGTCCTAATAATTAACTTTGTTCAATCCAGTAGAGCTTTAAAGAATATCTGAAAACATAGAACCATAAATATTAGATACTTTCTACTTTCTAAGACAGCAACTTACAATCAAAATATAATAAAAAAAAACTGTGTAAGAATGATGAAAAGGTTTTTTTTTCCAAAAATATCAGCTGAAGAAAATTATTGAATTAAATACAATAGCCGGGCATGGTGGTATATGTTTGTAATTCCAGCATTTGGGAGGCTGAGACAGGAGTATCACGGTTGTGGACAGCCTCAGCTACTTAGTGAGGCCCTCTGCAACTCAGTGAGACTCTGTTTCAAAATAAAGAATAAAAAATAGGGCTGGGGGTGTAGCTCAGAGGTAGAATGCCCCTGGGTTCCATCCCCAGTACCACAAAATAAATATATGAATAAAATTAAATCCAATATTACTGCAGTCTCCTCAAGGCCAGAGGTAAAACACACGATTTTCACCGTATACCAGAAATCTGGGGACAGAAACTTTCACCTGGATTAGAGCCTTAGAGATATGTAATGAGATTCCTCACTTAAGACATAATAAGTATTAAATGCACAATGTGTTCATAGATGTGTTACAAAATACATAGCTAATAAAAACCTCTACGTTCTCATATGTCCATTTTTAAAATTTCTGTTTCTGTATGTTGGCTCTAGGTGAAAATTGAAAGCATAATCTTAGTATTTTCTGAACAATTGAAGGATCAGAGACAGTTTAATGCAGTTTTATTTTGGTGAAAGATACTTTAAGAAGAGATAAATCTTGAAGGATCTCAAGAAATGAATACTACCTTACTAGTCTTCTCAAATATGAGTTATTGTATTTGCAAAACTAAAGAGCAGATAAGTCAAGGTGGAGGAGACAGGCCAGGACCTGAAAAGCAGGTCTGCATTTACTGTTGGAAGAAGACAATCCATAATCAAAACTTGCACAGAGGGCAGAGAAAGAGCAAACCAGGAGCAAAATATAGGACAGCAAGATTTCTTTCTGTTTGGCAAAGGTTGAATAGATGAGAAGTTTGTCATTTAAAGTTCCAGTGACCTACTCGAATATTTTAAATTACTAAATACTTTAATATAATTTGATTATGAAATCACTCTCTGCTTAAAATAATATATCAGATAGATAGGTTGAAGCTGGACGTGGTGGTATACGCTTGTAATCCCAGCATTTGGGAGGCTGAGACAGAAGGATGGCAGGTTTACAGCCAGGCTCAGTTACTACTTAGTGAGGCCCTTTGCAACTCAGTGAGACTCTGTTTCAAAATAAAGAATAAAAAATAAGGCTGGGGATGTAGCTCCAAGGTAGAATGACCCAGGGTTTCATCCCCAGTACTGAAAATAAATAAATAAATAAATAAATAAATAAATAAATAAATAAAAGATTAATAGAGGATAGGAGATAGGCAGATGTAAGTTCATACCTGTGCATAAATAACATCTGTGTATGCACCTATGTCTTTAAATGTGTATGTGTCTACATGTGTGCACATACACGTATACCCCCCACATATATAATCTTCTTGTCCAATTTATTTCATAGAAACTGTGATAAACTGGGCACAAAGGTGCTTTGTAAGCTATAAAGTTATACCATTCAAACCATTTTTTTCTGAAGAGTAGTAAAAGAAGTGATATTTACAGTTTATGCTTTGGTGGTTTCAGCAAACTGAATGATGTTAAAGACTGTAAGAGAAACTGAGTGGTGTGACTCTACTGACTCACTTTAGGGAACTGCCTGCTCCAGAGACTACTCACTCGTTCTCAGCACACAGCTCACATCTGTTGCGGTATGTTTTCCCATCTGTGCCACAAACAGCAGCTTCGTCGACAGTACAGATAAAATCCCCATCTTTTTTAAAGCCTTTTCTGAAATGATCGCAATTTAGCTGGAAGAGATGTGATGAAGGTATATTAAAACATAAGAAATAAAATATTCCTTAGATACATGAAGAAGTTATCATCTTAATCCCAGAATAATGTAACTCATCACAGGGTGGGGGCATATTAGGGAAATCAGTGAGCTAATAAAATCCTGGAGAGCAAAACAGAGTCTGAGAACAAAGCTGTCATTATGATTTCAGCCATGTGCTATCTAGGTGGGGTAGGTCACACCACCTGTCAAATCCTGCCTGCCTTCTTCATTGAGAAGTAGCAAAGTTCAACAGGGAGTAGATGTGAAAGCTCTCTGTAAACTTGAAACTACACTAAAGTTTCTGTTATCATAGATGGGAAAGTAGTTAAAAGTCAGTTTTCTAGGATCATAATTCTAACTCTACCACTTATTAGCTGTGTAATTTGGGCAAATAACCTTGCTGTGAATAAGTCCCCTCACCTGTAAAATGGACATCATTTCACCAGCCTCATCCTCAAGACAGAAGGACTTTTAAACATGTTAATACGTATTGGGCGATTTGAACAGTTCTAATACATCATAATCAACGGCTGTTGTTGTTGATGATGATATTTTAAATGTGTTCTCTACTGACAGTTCAGCCAAAAAAACTAAGCATCCTTTAGGGATGGCAGGAGAAACCTTAAAACCTCTGCTTGAATCATATGGCATAGACTCAGAGTGAAACTTGTCTGGTGAGCAAACATTGCACCAGGTAATAACTGGAGACTAGGGTTCAGTGCTCGTCAGTCGCCCACTCCCTTCACCTCTTTGAACCATACTTTCTTCCCGTAAAAAATGGGGATCCACACCCCACCCACATTCCAGATTTGTGTTAAGGACCAAGTAAATACTTATGAAATATTATTTGGCAACCATTATTGTGACATAAGCTAACTAAAGAAGATAGTCAATTTGAACTTCTATCTAAAACCAAATGGATAAAGGTGGAGAGTCTTCTCTGTAAGATATCATAGGGCAAAGTAAATCTTAAATGTTATTATTGTTATTAAATTCTTAATAGCAGATATGGAACACTTAGAATATATTCCTGTAATGACTTACTATGCCGCAGATATATAAATAGAAACAGGATTGGTACAAATATACAGTGAATATGTCAATCAGATTAGATTGGAGAACTCTCGTAGAAAGCAATGAAAAAGGAAGAATATTTTAAAGAAGGAAGAAAAAGCTGTAACAACATCCCATCACCCCTGTCACCTGGTTGGGAGAAAGTTACAGAGTGAAAATCAGGTAACAGGTGAGCTTTATTTATATTTTATTTTCTTCATTAATTTCTTCATTTATTCTACAAAGTTCGTTATATGTTTATGAGACTTCAGGCCTTCTGCTAGATTGTGTGACAACCACAGCCAAATAACAATAAGTCAAGCAGAATACTGTTCTCAGAAGATCACCTTCTGACAGGAAGAGATAGGTAATACATACAATACTAGATTATAGATAGTTAAGTGCTCCATAAACAAACAGTACTATGGTGCCTAGAATAGTGATGATTTTAAATAGCTATAGGCAAAAAGGTCTTTCTGCAATAGTGAAGTGAGATTAAGGAGGAGCCAACTGAGCATGGTAGCAAATGCTGGTGATTCCAGTACTTCAGAGGCTGAGACCACAGTTGTAAGGCCAGCCTCAGCAACTTAGCAAGCCCCTCAGCAACTGTTTCAAAAATAAAAACAGGAAGATCACGCAGGTTCAAAGCCAGCTGTGCTGGCTTAAGAGACCCTGTTTCCAAATAAAAATATAAAATAGGTCTGGGAGTGTAGCCTGGAGGTAGAAGGGCTTCCAGAAACCCCAGTACCACCAAACAACAACAACAACAATAACAACAACAACAACAACAACAACAACAATAAAAACAACAAAAAAAAAAACTAAAATAAAGCTTGGGAGTTTCAGCTCAGAGTTTAAATGCCCCTGGGTTCAATTCCTAGTCTCAAAATAAAATAAAAATAAAATAAGGAGTCAACAACTAGAGATCTGAGGGAAGAACATTCTAGGCACAGAGAACTACAATTGCCCTGGATTTATGGAGGTAGCTGGATTGTTCTGCCTACAGAGTAGGAAGAAGTGTGGCTAGAGCCCAAAGTCAAAAAAGAGGGAGCGCTGCTGGTGTCATCTCAAAAGTCATTTCAGGAAACTGCAGAAATATGAGGAAAGATTGGATTAAAGTAATTACTTGGAGACAATCCCTGCTATTTCCCTTCAGCAGAAAATCAGCAGCAACATACTAGGTCACAGGTGTTGGCTGGGGGATGACAGGGAGAATGAAAAGGCCAGCTGGGAGGAGATGAGAGGAGGCGCAGGCATTCCACTACGCCACCTCCTTCCTTTCCAAACTCCAAGAGCTGGTGAATCACAG
This sequence comes from Muscardinus avellanarius, assembly GCF_963383645.1. NCBI lineage: Eukaryota > Metazoa > Chordata > Mammalia > Rodentia > Gliridae > Muscardinus > Muscardinus avellanarius. The sequence continues at coordinate 30,606,001 of NC_137793.1, read as the reverse complement.
CCTCCAGAAAACACATTCCCCCCTTAGGGATGATTACTGAGAGCGCACAGGCAGATCCTGACCTGGCGCAGTGGCAGCAGATTGGAGTAGGCAGCGGTGGCTCCAGAACCTTCAGTTCTGAGTCTTCCTCTTGTTCAATTCCTACACTCATCAGAAACTTGACTTTGAACCTTGTTTAACTCACTTATCAGGAGAAAATATCTGAAGTCATTCTAGAATCTTACAGTAAAAATAGCTATATATCTTAGGACTAAAACAACATAAAAGAAATCTGATATACTAAATAACATGTATCAGGTCAAGCAGGACTGTTGGAATGAGTAGAAAAACAATTTATCAAAAGGATAACTATGGGTTAGGGAAACAAAAGATATATCTGCAATATGAAAAAAGAAAACAGAAGTTAAGAGTGAAGAACAAAGTAGAAAATTTGCAGTTAGAAAGCAAATATTAATAAACAAAGCAAAAGAAATAATAAAAAATGAGTAGGTACACATAGATAGCAAATTTGTGAACCAGGGAGTCAGGTCAATAAACTTTCCAGAAGGCAGTAAGAGTAGAAAACTAATTTGAAATAGAAAAGAAAAACAACAACAAAAAAAACCCCAACAACAAACATACAAACAAAAAACAGGGAATAGAAAGTCCCCAGGAAAGAAACAAATGTAGACAGCAATATCTGAACAAAATAGAGGAATTCATAAATTAATAAAAACTATTAACAAAAATAATAATAGCCATAGCAGCTAAACACTAAAATCTAGTTATGGTGGAGGCATATATGTGTGTATATACATATGTATGTGTATGTGTGTGTGTGTATATATATATATATATATATATATATATATATATATATAGTGTTTTCAGAAAATAAACTGAGAGAGCTAACATATATTAGGGTTGAACACACAAATACTAACAATATCCAGATAAATTAACAATAATAATAAATAAATAATACAAGTATACATTTTGGTTCATAATAGTTTTAGTAAAAATAATAAGTATATTACATTTAAATAATCACCAAGGAAAAATTGGAAATAAAAAAATGACTTTTAAAATATTTTTAAAAACTAGATCAGCAGCTGAAATTAGAATAAACAAGTCTTAATACAACAGAAAATAACATTGCTAGTGGGAAATGCTCACAAATTAAATGACAAATTAAATGACAACTAGGGACTTAATGTGCAGTTCAGTAGTAGACGTTTTACATAGCATGCACAAGGCCCTGGGTACATCCTAAGCACCATGAAAATAACTAACTAAATAAAGGAGTCGGAAGTTAATGAATGGATTTTTTTAAAAAGAGAATCAAACCAAGTATTGATCATAAGGGAAAATGAAAATGAAAAAGTTTTCATACATGAAAGCAGTAAGAAAAATATAAGGGAGAAATTTAATTGGAGAGCAAATGTAGCAATATTAACACTTAAAAGAAATTATGGTCTAGTCGGGCGTGGTGGCACACGCTTGTAATCCCCACGCTTGGGAGGCGGAGACAGGAGGATCGCGCAGGTTCGAAGCCAGCTGCGCTGGCTTAAGAGACCCTCTTTCCAAAAATAAAAAAGTATAAAAATAGGTCTGGGAGTGTAGCCCGGAGGTAGAAGGGCTTCCAGGAACCCCAGTACCAACAAAATATAAATAAATAAAAAAGATTATGGTCTAAAATGTATCATAAGTGGCAAAGAAGGACACTGTATAAAGTAAAAAGAAGAAGAAAACAAAAAAGTATAACAATCATGACTATATATTCACCTAACACAGGCTTGATGTATGTCAAACAATAACTAATTGTAAGTAATAGCATCAGGTAAATCCAGAAGTAGAGTTAGAGACCTTCAGATACACTTCTTGGATGCTGACATATTAAATAAAAACATAATTTGTTTCTGTTAAAATTTTACTGAAAATTATACCTAAGAAAGAGAAATAATAATTTTTCTAGTTTATAGAAAGCATTTAGAAAAGAATATAGCAACAATGTGAGTTTTAAGAAATCCCAAATGACCAATAGTATATGATCAAATTTTCTAACAAAATTTCATTAAAATTTAAAGATACTATAAAAAATGAAAAGTGTTCCATATGTAAAAGTCAAATATTGTATTACTCAGTAACTCTGAAGGACAGAGGATTAAAAAGTGTTTGGCTGCCCAGGTGTGATAGTACACTCAAACAGGCTCAAACAGGAGGATTGCAGGTCCCAAGTCAACCTCAAGCAACTAAGTAAGGCTCTCAGAAACTTAGTGAGATCCTGTTTCCAAATAAAAAATAAATTAGGTCTAGGGGTATAGCCCAGAGATAGAATGCTCCTGAGTTCTATCCCCAGTACTACAAAGAAAAAAAAGATTCTTGGCCAAAAAACTGATAAATGGAAACATTTCAAGTACAAACCCCTAGACTGGTGATAATATCTTTAAACACATCTATGTGAAAAGTTTTAAAAATCAAAGAACTAGGTATCCCTCCATCCACTGTAAAATGAGAAACAGTAAGCATAAAGAACCAAGAATGAAAGCCATAGGAATAAAAATCAATACAGAAAATTTATGAAAAACCTAAGAGAATAAGTTTCATGTAGAACTATTAGAAATCGGGTATACACCATGCCTGTAATCTCAGCTACTTAAGAGGCTGAAGCAGTATTTCGAATTTGAGGCCAGCCTGGGTAACATAACAAGATCCTGTCTCAAATGAAAAAATAAAGGTCTAAGAATATAGCTTAGTAGTAGAGTATCCCTGAAGAGAGAGAGATAGAAAGAGAGAAAGAGAGAGGAAATAAAATGGAAAAAAATGAAATGATAAAAATAATTATTAAATTAAGACAAAAACAATGCAAGTATAGTATGTTTACAAGCTAATGTATTTGAAAATCAAAATTGATTTACTACTACAAATATATATATATGCATACTCTCTATATATAGAGAGAGCATATTCATCTTGGTGCACTAAGCAAGAACTAAGCTAATTTGATCAATAAATATTAAAATACAATTGACATACTGGTTTAAGATATTTTCTCCCTAAAATGACCAAATTTGAATAGCTTTAAAATGTATTTTTCTAAAGTTTTAGAAAAATTTATAGTCAAATAAAAACAATTTATAAGTTATTCCAAAAGTCAAAGTAGTATGTAAACTGAAAAATAAAATTTTAAGCAATTTTATCTAGGTATAAAGTAGAAACCATGAAAGTCACACATTCTAAGTGTTCAATTTAATGATTCTAAGCACATTTATAGAGTCATACAACCATCACAAGAAACCAGTTTTATAATATTTTTCTCACAGTCAGGCGTGGTGGTACACACTTGTAATTCCAGTTTGGGGGAGGCTGAGACAGGAAGATCGCATGTTCATAGCCAGCCTTGGCTATATATAGTAAGGCCCTCCACAACTTAGTAAGACTCTGTTTCAAAATAAAGAATAAAAAATATTGAGGCATGTGACTCAGAGGTAGAATGCCCCCGAAGTCAATACCAAGTACCAAAACAAAAATAATATGTTCCTTCCCAAAGAGATTCCTGTGTGCCATTTGTAGATAAACCTAGCTCCCAGCCTTTCCTTAGGTAACCACAGAACTATAAATTTTTATTTTTGAACAATCATATGAATGGAATTAGAAATATGTAATTGTTAAATTCTAACTTTCTTCACAGAGGATCTCTGTGATTTATGCAGCTCACCACTGACTTGAACATCATTATGTAGTACGACTGTATTTAAATTTATCTCAGAATTTTTTTTGTAGTATAAGATTTGAACTTATTTTGTTAATTTATTCCTACATATTTTACACCGTTGTGGTGGAATTATTAATTATTGTGAGTGAAATAATTAATGTAGGATTTGGATTATTCATTGCTACTATATAAAAATGCAACCGACTTTGTATTAATTATTTTGTACACTGAAACCTTAGTAAACTTAATCTGTTAGTTTTAGTAACTTTTTCTTTTTGTGGATCCTTAAGGACTTTCTGTATGCAATATAACTTTTCTTTAATTAGAGATGGTGGCTTCCTCTTCATTTACTATGTATGTAATTAAGTAATTTTGACTTATATTGGTTTGAGCCTCCAGTTTATTGAAAAATCCTTAAGAATAAGTCACTCTTTCTGCCCTTCTCAGTCTTAAGGGCAAAAATATCCACTCTGATAACTAAGCATGCTGATAATGATGCATTTTTCATAGATATTCTTTATCAGATTGAGAATGTTTACTACAGCAGAAAGTTTACTATGTGAATTTTTATCTTGAATGAGTGTTGGATTTTTCTAGATCATTTTTCAACATTTACTGGCATGATCATATGGTTTTCCCCTTTATTCTATCAATACAAATTTTCTGTTGTTAAACCAAACTTGCATTTGGAAATAATTCCTAATTGGTTGTTATTTTATAATAATATTGGAGATTCAGTTTTGCTAAAATTCTGTTAAAGATTTTCCAACTGCATTTATGAGAGATATTTTTGAAGAGTTTCCTTTTCTCATGCTATCTTCATCTGAATTTTGTATCTGCATACTGCTGTCTTTGCTAAATGATATGGGAACTGTCTCCTCCCTAATTTCCTGTACTTTCCTTCACTTTTCTGTAAAGCACTGGTATTACTGCTTCTGTCAGTACTTGATGGAAATTACCAGTGAAGTCATCTGGGCTGGGCTTCTCTTTGATTCATCACTAATTCAAGTTCTTCCTTTACATAGGTCTATTCTGATTTTCTATTTCTTTTTGGTCAGTTTTTTTGTTTTGTTTTATTTTGTTTTCTTTGTATTGGGGATTGAATCCAAAGACATCTACCTCTGAGCTACACTCTTAGACCAACTTTATTTTTTATTTTGAAACAGAGTGTCACAAAGTTAGTGAGGCCCTTGCTAAGTTGCTAAGGCTGGCCTGGAATCTGGGATTCTCCTGTCTCAGCCTCATAGGTACTTGGATTACAGGTGTGCTCCACCATGCCCAGCTTTTGGATAGTTTTTGTTTATTTGCTTTTCGTACTGGAGATTAAGCCCAGAATCAGTCTACCTATGAGCTACAAACCCAGTTCCTATTATTTTTGTTTTGAAACAAGGTGTTGCTAGGTTGCTGAGGCTGGTCTTAAACTTGCAATCTCCTATCTCAACCTCTCAACAACTGTGATTACAGGTGTGTGACATAATGCCTGACTTCATTGGTTTATTTTTAATAATTTCTTTCTAGCTACATTCCCATCTTATACAAGTTGTCTAATTTGTTGTCATAGTATTGTTCATAATACTCCATTTTAATCTTTATAACTATCTGAAAACCATAAACTATCTGAGAACCATAAACATAGATTCTTCCTACTCTCTAAAATGGCAGCTTATGATTTAGCATATATTGATGGCTATTATTTAATTATTTTGGTAATTTTTGTCTTCTCTCTTTTTCTTCTTGGTCAATTTAGGTAAAGAATTTTTCACCTTTACTTTTTCAAAGAACCAACCTTGATCTTATTTTTTAATTAACTTTTGTTTAATAAATGTCTGCTTTTTTAATTTTATATATCCTATCTTCTGCTTACTATGAACTTAGTTTGCTCTCCTTTTTCTTAGTTTCTTAAAGGAAAATTTTAAATTATTGATTTGAGTTTTTCTTCTTTTCTGATGGAAATATTTAACGATATTTACCAAAACTCCATGTCTTGAATAGTTGTGTTTTTATTTTCATTCAGTTCAAATTATTTTCTAACTTTACTCATTCTTGCTTCTTTGGACTATTAGTTATTTAATGGTATATTGCACTGGGTGTGGTGGTACATGTCCGTAACCCTAGTACTTGAGAGGCTGAGACAGGAGGATCACAGGTTCAAAACCAGCCTCAACAACACAGTGAGACTCACATCAACTTAGTAAGACCATGTTTCCAAATAAAATATAAAATAGAGTCGAGGGTATAGCTTGGAGGTAGAATGTTCCTGGGTTCAATCCCCAACATCACAAATTAATTAAATAACTAATTAATTATTAATCAATTATAAGCATATTGCATAATTTTCAAATATTTAAAGATTTTTGTAATTTATTTTTTCTGCTGATTTTAAATTCAATTCTGCTGCAGTCAAATCACATACTTTGTAAGCTTTTAATCCTTTAAACTTATTGAAAAATGTTTGTGTCTTACTATGTAATATATCTTGACAAATACTCCTCTGCCCTTTAAAAGCATGTACATTGTCAGTCATTGGAGTACCTTCTACATTTCAGCTTAGGTTGATTTAGTTGATACTGTTGTTCAAGTGTTCTGTATCTTTGACCATATTTCATCCAGTTATTCTACCAAATTTTGAGAATGAAGTATTAAAATCTGTAATTTGTACCATCATCCATTTCTTCTTTGAGTTGTAGCATATTTTGTTTTATAAATTATGAGTCTCTATTGCTAGGTGCATACACACTTATAAGTGTTATATCTCCTGATGTATTGACATTTTTAAAATTCTTAAGTGATCCTCTTTGCTTTTAATAATAGTCTATCATGTCTGATGTTAATATAGCCACTTCTTCCCTATACAGGATGTGTTGTTTGTCTGTTTTCACAACCCAAATTTTATCTTTTACATTTCAACATTTTTATCAATGGGCCTTGTGTAGATCTCTGAATTTATTGTATCTAACTCTTGTCAAGTGTCTTGAATGTTCAGATTGAGGTTTTTTTTTTTTATTAAATTTAGGATAAGTCAGGCACTATTCTTCCAAAGAAGAGTTCTCTCCCTTTTTCTCTCATTTTTGTTTCTGTTACAACTATTTCACATCTGTCAGCATGCCGACTGTTGTCCCAACACTTTCATAATTTTGTTAATTTTTCTTAAACTTTTTCTCTGTTCTTACGTTCTAGTACTTATTAATTTTCCCTCATTTGCTAATTCTCTCTTATGCAACCAAAGCTTTGTGTTTTAGTTTCTTTACTAAGGTTTTATTTTATATTATACCTTTCTTGTACAGAATTTTTATTTTTAAAAATGATTTATTTTAATTGAAATTCTCAATTTGTCTATTTCTTGATACTTCCCTTTAAATCTTCAAACATGTTTTTTCATTTTTAGTACTTGGAACACATTTTAAGTAAATGCTACAAAACTTTGTCTACTGCATCTAACATCTGCAGACATTCAGATACAGTTTCTGCTGGTGTTCTTCCCTGAGCATGGGTAAAACGTTGTTGTTCCTTTGCATTCATAATTTTCATTGAAACTGGACATATTAGTTAACGGAGGAACTCAAGATTGTGATTTACAGTCTAAAGTTTACTTTTGCTGCATCTTTTCTTCTTTGGCTGTTCTAGGTCTTTGCAATCTTGCTATGTTTGTTTATTTGTGTGTTTGGTCCTGGGGATTAAACCCAGGGGCATTCTATCTCTGAGCTACACCCTCAGAAAGAAGTGATGAAAGGGCATCTTGCCAAATTGCTGAGGCCAACTTTGAACCTGGGAACCTCCTGTCTCGGCCTCCCAAATACCAGGATTACAGGGATGCACCAGTATGCCCTCTGCTTTCCCATAATTTGTAGCTTCTGATGTATGTCTGCTAAAAAAAAAAAATGCTGTGTGTGTGTGTGTGTGCGCGCGCGTGCGCGTGCGCGTGCGTGCGTGCGTGTGTGTGTGTGTGTGTGTGTGTGTGTGTGTGTGTGTGTCTGGTACTGAGGATTGTGCCCAGGAACATTCTACCTCCAATATACACCCCCTGCCCTTTTTATTTTTTATTTTTTGTTTAGAAATATGGTCCCACTAGGTTGCTGAAAGCCTCATTGTATTGCTGAGTCTGTCTTTGAACCTGCAATCCTCTTGTTTCAGCCTCCCAAGTACTGGAACTACAGACATGCTCTACCATGCCAAACTCATGTTGTTATTTTTTTAAGTCTGATTTCTAGGTTTTTTCTTCTATGTCTTTGCAGCTTAGTAGCTAGCCAATAATTTGATATACTTTGTGCTAAGATACCTAAAGCTGATAAGATTTCCTCTGCAGATGGACATTTGTGTATGTGTGAGAACAGGTAAAGTTCAGGCCATTTTTACATCTACTACAACATTTGTTTTCCATCTTGAGATTGTGTGTCTTCTTGGTGCATGGACACAGCCTTAGAGCTGACCATGAATTGCTTGGACATTTTTAGTCTCTGACATTTGCCCCAACTATGACTCCAACCTCGGCCCATCCTTCTTGCTCTTGATGAAGATCCACACTTCTACCAGAATTAACTCTGGGGATGCTAGTTTCCTATTCTAAGTTAGGTAACCCCCTTCAGTAGTGTCGGCTCATAGCCTGGCTAACATAAATCTCTAAGCCAACCAGGACAGGGGCGAGAAAGAGCTACATCCAAGCAACCACATCCCAGTCTCCCATTCTTCTTATTCAAAGTTTAAGCACATGCTTTTCAAATGGTCAGAGGCTGTCAGTCAGTTTTCAGAGTGCCAGGATGGTTGTTTTGATGAATTTTGTGTGGCTTTGTGATTGAATTTGGAGGAGAGATTTTTGTGAGCTTCCTCATCAACTATTACTTAAAGTGCTACTCATCAAGGAAATTTCATATGCATTTCCAAACCACATAAAAGCTAGAAAAATATAAGTTATAGATTTCTTTTACTGATAAACATAATGTCAAAATCTCTAAGAAAAATATTATTATCTAAATCCAACAGAATATTAAAAATATAGTATAATTATCAGGCATGATCGTGCACACCTGTAATCTCAGTACTTGGAAAGCTGAGACAGGGGGATCATAGTTTAAAGACTAACATCAGCAATTTAGCAAGATGCTTAGTAACTTAAGAATACTCTGTTTCAAAATAAAAAAGGCGGTGTTATAGCTTGGAGTTAAAATGTCCCTGTGTTCAGTTGTTCATGCCCAGTATAAATTATATGTATATATATAATATCATTACATAATATATATTAATAACATACATTTATAATATTATTAAGTATGATTTGCCTTAAGAAAAAAGTTATAGTTTAACATTAGGAAGTCTATCCAAAAATTTGTTACATTAATATCCTAAAAAGAAATATCAGGTTATTTTAATAGATGTAGAGAAGGCATTTTATAATGACCAACTCATTGTCAGGAAATTAAGAATAGAAAATCTTCCTGAAACTTGCTGAATTTATATTAAACACTTTATAAATGCTATAATTAAAATAATAAATACTACAATTAATAAAAATTAATTTTTTAAAACAGTCTCAGTAAGTTGCTGAGGGCCTCAGTAAGTTGCAAAGGCTGGACTTGAACCTGCAATCCTTCCAGGTATTGAGATCACAGGCATGCATCACCAAACTTGATTTACTGGAGAAACTTTAGAGATATCTCTTTAATATAGGGAGAAAGAGGGAAGATTGTTGTTCACTATCATCACTATTGTTTAACTTTTCTATCCTAGATCCTTGCCAATGATATAAGGAAAGAAAGAGAAGTAGAGGAGTACTAAAATCAAAAGGAAATTACAAAACACTTGTTTTGTGCTTCCAAAGTTATTAATTACCAAGAAAAAACTAACAAATAAGATACCAGAATTAACAGATACTATCATAGCATGGTCTGATATAAGATCAACCTGCATTAATCAATAGAATTTGTCTATACAGATAATGACCATATAGAAATATCATGAAAATCAGAATAATATTCAAAATAGCAATGCAATAGTAAATTTTCTACAAATTAAAAACAATTATAAAAATCTTCATGGAGAATATTTTATAAAGTTTATAAAATTCCAAAAAATATGTGAAATAATGACAAGCTATTCTACCTTCATGAATTCTGAAAATTAACAATTTAAAAGTCAATTTTAGTTTCAGCTACTTAGTGAGGCCCTCTGAAATGCAGTGAGACTCTGTTTAAAAATAAAGAATAAAAAAAATAGTTCTGGTGGTATTGCCTGGAGGTAGAATTCCCCTGGATTTAATTCTCAGCAGTGCAAAAATATGTTAATTAACAAATTAATTAAAAATAGACAAAAGTCAATTTTCCCTCAATCAGTTTATTAATTCCTTGTAACTCTACTCATGTTTAGTATCCAAATTCAAGTTGGATTTTTTTATGTCTCAGTAATTTTTTATTTTTAATATATATGGAAATTAGGCATGGGTTAGTCAGTTTTCAATTGCATGAACTAAGAAATAGGACTTTCCTTACTAGTTACTGAAGTGATGAGCCAATATGGAAAGAACGGAAAACACAAAGATACACGAATATCCTCAAGTAAACTTAATATCCTGTAAAGTTAGCAAGTTAAATTATGGGAAACATTAAGTAAACAAATCCATGAATTAAAAAGCAAAGGTTTCCATGTGGACCAAAGACATCAGATCATAAACTGTGGATGACTGGACTGAGGTAGTAGAGATAGAAATGACATAGGAAGAGTCTTATTTGGGATATGCTCCGAAGGAAGACCCAGCACAATGTGTTGATGGGGTGAACATCAGAATCTGGAAATGAAAGGATTGCATGCTAATGAAGAAGAAGCCAATGATGAAAGAAAGGGAGAGAGATTTGGAAAGAGGAACTTTCTGGAATAAGTAGCACCTCATTCTTAGAATGAGGGTTGATTTTTGATAGAGGAATTGAAGCAGAGAAAATAGGTAGACTGTTCTCTTTTATAGTGAAAAGAAAATCATCACTAATAAAAGCATAGTTCAGCTGTGTGTATCCATTCAAAATCTAGACAGAAATCACTTGCAAGGCAAACCGTCAAATATTAACTGCCTTAATTTATAGTAAGTAGTTTCCTAAGCAATAAATCATATAGGCATAATAATTTTATCTAAGGACAAAAATCATAACTCAGGCACAAAACATATCATTCTATAATTTGTTTAAACTTCTACTTGATTAAAATTAAATAAATCTGTTTCTATAGATATAAACATATTACTCATAATATTTTTAAAGTAGCTTTAAAAGAAAAAAAATAGGTTTGTTAAAATTAAATGTGTTTTTGTGTGTCATTTATTCTGTGTGTGTGAGAGAGTGTGTGTGTGTGTGTGTGTGTGTGTGTGTGTGTGTGTGTGTCTCACTGGGGATTAAACCCAGAAGCATTCTACCTCAGAACTATACCCCCAGCTCTATTTTATGTTTATTTGGAAACAGTCTCACTAATTTGATGAGAGTCTCACTACTGCTGAGACTGTCCTAGAACCTGCAATCCTCTTGTCACAGTCTCTCAAGTACTAGGATTACAAGCCACCATGCCCAGCTGTGTTTTATATTTGTGATCACTACTGAATTGTTTAATAAAGGAGAGAATAGAAAGATAATAAATTTTTCAGAGTCTCCCTCTTTCTGAATATGGCAAAGAAAGGCAGACTTAAAAATTGCCACCAAACCTTTCTGGCCTCCATAAGACAACTCTCTTTTGTGACAGATAAGGAATTCTGTCCCAGAGACTTTGTCATTGCTTTAAAAGTGAGATTCATTGAACCCAGGACAGGAATGCAGTCTACTATGTTTACTTGGAGGCTAAGGTTCTCAGACATTCCTGAGTAATGCTGCCAAGGAAGATGGTAGCTTGGTTAGACCTTGGATGTTATCAGTGAACAGGGTGTGCCCGCCCTGACTGCTCATTTTAATTATGTGTCAGGGCTAGGAGAGGAGGAAGAGAAAGGAAAGAGAAAAAACAACAACAACTAGAGAAGAAGCCACATAGAAGACCTGGAGGTACGGGTGAGTGAGTAGTTGTCAGAACCGTTGGTGATACCCTCAGTGTTGGCATGATTGTCAGATCACGTAGGCCAGGAACTTCCACCAATATGAGCCTCCTTTATTTTTAAATTTATTTTTATATTTTATATAAATAAACAATGCATAGATTGAACGTATGTCACACAAATGGTTGTGTGGTAGTCTAAATATATACTGCTTATGTTTTTCACATTTAATATCTTTCCCTTATGCTTTTGTTGGTACAGTGTAGTCTCACATCACAGTGTAGTTCAGAGTGGTAGAGAAACACATGCACACAGCAGTTGGTGAGCTTCTCCCTGGCTTCCTCCCCACATTCTCCCCTGCCCACACAAGATACTAAGATTGGCATTGGTATTCTCGCTTATAGACATAACATCAGTGGAAGTGTTTTCTCCCCTCCCATCCTCCTCTAGACCATCTCCCTGACTCCACTGTTGTTTATCCTCTGTTATCTTAAGTCCCTCTTGTTTCCTGATTATCTCAAGTTTCTACATAATGAGAGAAAACACAACCCTTCATTTTTTGTGACTGGCTAATCCCACATAACATAATGTTCCATCCTTTTTTTTTTTTTTACAAATAACACAATTTTGATTATTTCTTTTCTTTTACTCCTTAATTTTTTTTATCATTGAACACTTTTCTCAAACAATTAGCCTGAATCTTGATTTTTAAAGTATATATAAACAAAATAACTTTACTGGAACCCAGAGAACTCTCCAGGTATTAGAAAATATAGGTAAGCCATGCATGGTAGTTCATGCCTGTCATCCCTGTACTTAGGAGGCTGAGACAGGATTATTGCAGGTTCATAGTCAGCCTCAGCAACTTAGGGAAGACCTCCTTTGCAACTTAGTGAGACCCTGTCTCAAAACAAAGTAGGGCTGGGGATGTATCTCAAAGATAGAAATATTATGGATTAAATTCCCTGTAACTAAAACACGCACACACACACACACACACACACACACACACACACACACACTCACAAGCTATGTAGTAGAAAGCAAAAGAAGACAAGAGAAGCATAATGAACCAAATGCCCCTAATACATGTTAAATAGTATAGCTGGCTTTTTAAACTGAGTTTCTCATTTATCACACAACTCATCACAGTTGAAAAAAACTGAGACTCAAAGACACATTAATTGTCCAAGTTACATAAACAGTAAGAATTATGAAATTTGATCTTTGTTTGGCAGTCCCTTGATAACTCTTATTGGAGCCAAACAAAATGGGAATTACAAGAAATGGCCAGGGACGCATACATCACCCTGGCTTACTCCACCTCTGAGCATCTGTCAATGCCCAAAATGTCAGAAAGTTGAGTCATAGGTTGGGTCTATGGACAAGATGTACTGGATATTTAGCCCACCCTTGGATTAAACCACATTCCCTTCCTTCTACACAGTTGGCTTCACAGTAAGTTTAGCCTGGTAATTTAAAATGAATAAATAGCTCTAAATAGAATCGAACATCATCCCGAGAGCAGAGATGACAGGTTGACTCCACATTCTCACCTTTGCTCGAGTGTCAGCAGTCTTAGAGGCTCTTGCTAAATGTCTGGCTCTTTTCTGGAATTTTGCTTCTTTTTCCCTGAGAGAGAAAAAGGAATAGTATAATTTAGATACCACTTGCCCAACTTTCAGGAATAAAAACTTACATGAGAAACAATTTTTATTGTTCTCCTCAACTCCACCTGGCATGTCAGAAGTGGAAATGGGAAGGATAGTATAAATATTCCCTTGATCCTGAAGAAAATATATCATATATGGACTATTATAGGCAAGAATTTCTGCCTTTAACTGTGACAACTCCCTTGAATACTTTCAACAGATATCCATGTCTAAAAGCTATCTGGAAGCTATCTAAAAGCCATCACCAACTTTAAAAGGTCACCAATTCTAAAAGATATCTACAACATTATTTGAAACCAGTCATTAGAAGACTATATTTAAACCAAATCAAAATTCTTATCACCCCGTTTGCTCCCATTTCTCATCCCTAGAACCTCACAGAGCAAATCAAACTGCTCAATCAGTAACTTGAAGAAACTTTTACACCTTGTAAAGTCTCATTTTTTCCAGTTAAGATAATAAATTTATTCCAACACAATTTACATAAGTAATAAAATAATAATTGGTAGGTCATGGGGGCTCATGCCTATACTACCAGGTTGGGTAGCTGAGACAGGAGGATCACAAGTTCAAGACCAGCCTCAGTAACTTAGTGAGGCCCTCAGCAACTTAATAAGACCCTGTGTCTAAAGAAAACAAAACAAAAAATAGGGCTGGGTTTCCAGTTCAGAAGCAGAATACCCCTGAGTTCAAACCCCAGTACTAAAAATAAAGTAAAATAAAAAAATAATAGAATGAGCTGTGCATGGTGGTGCACTCTTGTAATCCCAGCATGTGGGAGGCTCAGACCAGAGGATCTCGGTTCACAGACAGCTTCAGCTATTTAGTGAGGCCCCCTGCAACTTAGTGAGACCCTGTTTCAAAGTAAAGAATAAAAAATTGGGCAGCGGTATAGTTTCAAGGTCGAATGCCTCTGGGTTCCATCTCCAGACGCACAAATAATAATAATAATAATAATAATAATAATAATAATTATTATTAATAATAATAATTAATAATAAGGGAATGAATGACTCCAAAGTGATCATGTGCCTTGCAAGTCTTAAGGTATTTTATGGTTTAAAATTATTTTTCAGTAAATCTATTATAATTATAGTTTTGGTCTCCTACTAAACGGTCTCATGCAACGAAAAGGAAATTTTAGAGTGAATAATATGCATGCTGGTTAACATTAGTTTTTAAGAGAATGATAGAGGGGTATCAAACCTTCCCGGGGCCCCCCAACAACCCTGCATTCCTTCAACATCCCACAATTTCTTCACTAGAGACAGTATATTATCAAAGCTTCATTATCCTAATATTATTGGACATGGCAAATTAAGTTCCTGACACATACCAACCTGGCATTTTAAAAGGCAATTATAACGTAATTATCTTAAATGGATAAGCTCAGCATTGTCTTACTAACAGTGCTGAAATTTTGATGGTCAGAAATGAACATGACCTCCCTTCTCAAAACAAACTAAGGAACTGGAGACTCAGTGCAGTGGTAGAGTGCTTGCCTGGTATGCACAAGAGCCTGTGATCAATCCTAGTACTCCAAAATTAAAAATAAAAATCTAGAGACTCATTTTCTAGGACACTCTGGTTTGAGGACTCATAATTCATAACTGAGGTTTCTTAGACATTTAGGGTGTTGTGGGAGAGAAGAAACTCTAGTTAAGAAGTACTGAATGGATGCTGAAGCATTGGATAGTATCCTGGTAACCTTCTAGGACATTCATTCTCTCTTGGGCTACAGGGAGTTGGAAGTTACAATCCCTTTCGTCCATCTCATCCTCGTATCTTCCCAGAGATTTGAGGACAAGGGCTTCTCCAGAGTCAGGGTGTATTTGCTCTGATCCTTCTGAAAGTTTGCTGCCACAGGGAGCAAAGGCATCTTCTCAAAGGCATCTTCTCAACCTCTCTGCTACAAGAGATTCAAGTTTTAATAGGCTCAAAGAATCTAAGTTTCTGTCTTAAATTCTTTTCCCCCCTTAGAATTAGGAAAACTCAAAGTGGACTCAATCCTCGAAAACCAATAGAGTGTTGTGTAAGATATTAAAAGTGGGTCCTCTGAAACACCTCTGGATTCCCATTTGAGTGACTATTAAAATCATTCTAGGTGGGTACAAATTATCCAAGTATGTGTGTGGGATGGTTTTTGATGATTTTTATGCATTTTTATTTAACTATTCAGGTTTAGAAAAAATATATTTGAAAGAAAACAAAATAAAATATTCCCTAGTTCAGAGAAGACTGTGTAACCCAAATACCTAAAAAGAAAGATTAGCTTTACTTACAATATCATTTTGCATGTTACACATCTGCTGATAAGCATAAGCTCATCAGGGCTTTGAAAAAGTTTTTTATCTTGTGGACAGAATAATTTTCCATTTTTCATCAACGCTTGAAATTCACTGCATGTTTCCTGAAGAAGAAAAAAAGAAGAAAAAGTTGTGTTTGTTGTAACTTTATCAAAATAAGTCTTTCTGTAAGGAACACTTTCTTGAACAATATATATATATATATATATATATATATATATATATATATATATATTCCCCCCCCCGGTATGGGGGATGGAACCCAGGGGCATTCTACCTCCAAGCTATACCCTCAACCCTATTTTTTATTCTTTATTTTGAAACCGGGTCTCACTGAGTTGCAAAAGACCTCACTAAGTAGCTGAGGCTGTCCCTGAACTGTGATCCTCTGGTCTCAGCCTCCCAAATGCTGGGATTACAAGCATGTGCCACCATGACCGGCTGAACGGTATTTTTTTTTTAATAACTACTATCAACCTTGTACAGAAGCCATTCAGTCAACTGATACAAATAACACAAACAAAAATAATGACTCTGACCTTCCAGTTAGAGATAGATAATTCACCTAATGGACATTTACCTGATGCATTTATTGAAATAGGTATAAGAAGGATCTTGCGTCTAAAGACTGAACTTATATTTCATAGTTCTAATGTATGACCTCAATAGCCTTAGCATTAACTTTTCAAAGGCTCAATTAGGTCCCCTAAAATAGGAGGTATAAATATATTTATATATTATAGAGGTTGTAGAAAGAATAAATGTTATAAGTTTATAAAGTCATCAAAGAATGCCTGGTACATAGCAGATTATTATTATTATTATAGTGGTGATCATTATTATCGGAATATTCAGAAGTGACACATTAAACACGTAGCACACTATAAGCCAGGAGTAATTGCTGTGAAGGGGATACCCAAGGGGTGTGGAGTACCAAGCCAAGATGCATGATCACTGAGCATTAAAAAGTAAAATGCCTCTGCCCACACTCCCCAAAGCATTAACTGCAAGATACCAGCTCCAAGAAATGTTAACAGCAGTTAAAGGAAGAAGAGTTCTCCTTAGTCAAGTATGTTTGGAAAACACATTTCCACTCTGATTCATTTTCTGAAAAAGCAAAAGCAAGCAAGAAACAAAAATAGATCCTTTGATACACCATTTGCCTTTTGGGTGCAGGAAGACTTATTTTAAAGCTGATAAAACTGAAAAGTTCAGGGCCTTTCACTGTCACAGCCTTCTCCCGAGGTCTGGGGAGAGGCCTAGAAAATTTGCATTTTCATGTTTGTATTATTATCTTCTCATACACTTATTGGTGCATTACAATTTACATCATAGTAAAATTCAAAGTCATACTAAAAAAAAAAAAACCAAACACGTATACAGGGCCTGGTGTGATTCCCTTAAGGCCGCAACAATCTACCCACCACTCCCCATACATGCTAGTGAGATTGGAAGTGACACCTTCCTACATGGATGAAACATGTATGAAACACCTTCATACATACATGACCTCCCCCATCCTCCCCTACTACTCTATGAGCCTGCCCCCCCTCGCTCTCTTCAATTACCTAAAGTCTCTTCTTTCCTATTTTCTGTCGATCAGCTCCTATCTTTCTGAGACTGGCTGATCTCACTTAGCATGATGTTCTCGATACCCATCAGTATTCCTGAAAATGACATAACTTTGCTGTTCTTTAAAGCTGAGTAAAATTACATTGTGTATATATATACCACAATTTTGTTATCCATTCATCTGTTGATGGACACCTAGACTGGTTTCATAATTTGTCTATTGTGAACTGTGTTACTAAAAAAACATGGGTACGCATGTATCATTATAGTATATTCTGACTTTATTTCTTTTGGAAAAGTACTGTAGAGTAGTATGCTGGATCACATGGTGGTTCTATTTATAGTCTTTCCAGGAACCTCCTTACTGATTTCCATAGTGGCTGTACTAATTTGCACTCCCACCAACAATATAGAAGAGTTCCTATTTCCCCACATCTACATCATCATTTATTTTTATTTATATTCTTTATGATTGCCATTCTAACTGGAGTTAGATAGAATCACAGTATACTTTTGATTTTCCCTGATTGCCAATTAAACATTTTTTATTTATTGGCCAACTGTATTTTTTTCTTTTGAGAAGTGTTCCTTCAGTTGAATTATCCATTTTTAATTCTGTTATTTGGTTTTTTTTTCCTTAGTTAAGTTTCTTCACTTCATCATATAGTCTAGATATTAGTTCTCTCAGAGGACTAGCTGAAAATTTTTTCTTCTATTCTGTAGGCTCCATCTTCAGACTCTTGATGTTTTCTTTGCTGTGCAGCTTTTCAACCTGTTATCATTCAATTTATTACTTTCAGTTTTATTTCCTGGGTTTCCGGGATCATGTTGAAGAAGTCTCAGTTAGTGCCTCTATGTTGGAGGGTTGCTCCTCTGCCTTTTTCTAGTAATAACAGTTTCAAAGTTTCTGGCCTAATTTCTAAGTCTTTGATCCATCTTGAATTGACTCATATGCAGAGTGAGAGCCTGAA
Source organism: Muscardinus avellanarius (assembly GCF_963383645.1). Classification (NCBI taxonomy): domain Eukaryota; kingdom Metazoa; phylum Chordata; class Mammalia; order Rodentia; family Gliridae; genus Muscardinus; species Muscardinus avellanarius. Next base: position 30,587,792 of record NC_137793.1, on the reverse strand, counting down.
GTCTAATTTTATTCTTTTACATATTTATATCATTTTCCCAATACCACTTAAGTATACCTGTTAAAAAGCTATATTTTCTCCAGTGTATATTTTGGCTTCTTTGTCAAAATTCAACTAGTTATAAACAGAATTCGTTTCTATGTCTTCTATTCCATTGGTCTATGTATCTGTTTTTGTTCCAGTGCTATGCTGCTTTTCTTACTATGACTCTATAGTATAATTTGAAATCAGATATTGTGATAACTACAGCATGGCTCTTATTGCTGAGAAATGCTTGGCTATTCTGGGTTTTTTGTTTTTCCACATAAATTTAGGAGTGTTTTTTCTAGCTCTGTAAATAATGATATTGGTGTTTTGATAGAGATTATATTGAATGTAGATGGCTTTTGATAATAGAGATTGCATTGAATATGTAGATAGCTTTTGATAGTATGGTCATTTTGATCACATTTATTATACCTATCCAAGGATATGTGAGGGTTTTCCATCTCCTAAGGTCTTCGTTAATTTCTTTAGTGTTCAATAATTTTTTCCTTTTTTTTTTTTTTTTGCATGTGTAGTAATAAGGATGGAACCCAGGAGCTTTTCTATCTCAGGGCTATACTTCCAGACCTATTTTTTATACTTTATTTGGAAACAGGATCTCACTAAGTTGCTGAGAGCTTCACTAAGTGTATCAGCCTCCCAGCACTGGGATTACAAGCGTGCACCACCACACCTGGCTAATAATTTTTATTGTAGAGATATTTGACCCCCTTGGTTAGACTTATTCTTAAGTAATTTTTTCAGACTATTGTGAATGGATTTATTTACTTATTTGTTTATTCATTTATTTATTTATTTGGAAGTACTGGTGACGTAGAACCTAGGGCATTCTACCTCTGAGCTACAACCCTCAGTCTCATTTTATTTTTTATTTTGAAACAGAGTCTCAAAATTGCTGAGAGCCTTGCTAAATTGCTGAGGCTGATCTTGAACTGAGATCCTCCAATCTCAGCCTCCTAAGTACTCGGATTGCAGACATGCACCACCATATCTAGCTTGGATTATTATTATTATAATTAATTAATTTAGTTATTTATTTATTTTGGTGGTACTGGGGTTCCTGGAAGCCCTTCTTCTTCCGGGCTATACTCCCAGACCTTTTTTTTTTTTTTTTTAAACAGGGTCTCAAGTCAGCAAGGCTGACTATGAACCTGCGCGATCCTCCTGTCTCGGCCTCCCAAGCTCGGAGATTACAAGCGTGCACCACCACGCCCGGCTGGCTCTGGATTTTTTTTTTAATTTCTTTTTCAGTTAATTTGTGGATTTATAGAAAAGCTAATTATTTGTGTAAATTGATTTTGTATCTGAATATTTCACTAAATTTATCAGCTCTAGAAGGCTTCTGGTTGAATTTTTTGGATCTTCTAAATATATAATTATGTAATCAGCAAAGATAATTTCAGTTCTTCTTTCCTGATTTGTATCCATTTAATTCTTCTCTCTTGCCTTATTTCTCTGGCTAAAATGTCAAATTTCATATTGAAAAGGAGTAGTGATAGTGGGCGACCTTTTCTCATTCCTGATTTTAAAGATAATTCTCTTTTCCCATTCAGTATATTGCCTTTATGGTGTTGAGGTAATACCTTCTATTCTAGTTTCTTCCATGTTTTAACTTAAATGGGTGTTGGTTTTTGTCGAATGCTTTTTCAGCATCTATTTAGATCACATAATTTTTGTCCTTGGTTTTATTTATGTGGTGAATTACATTTATTGATTTGCCTATGTTGAAGTAGCCTGGAATGATACCAACATGTACAATTTTCTTAAAGTTGCTTTGAATGTAAATTGTCAGTATTTTATTAAGATTTTTGAATGTAGGTTGATCAAGTATATTACCTCTCCTCCCATCGAACAACTGATATTATCATGTCATCAGCAGGATCGTTCCAATTGAATGAAAGCTTTTGAATCTATGGGATGAATCTCTCTCTTTCTCTCTCTCTCTCTCTCTCTCTCTCTCTCTCTCTCTCTCTCTCTCTCTCTCTTTCTCCTATACTCGGTGCTACTACTATTTTCTTATTCTGCACAAAATTATTAAAGATACATTTATACTTGGTTTGGGCTTATTTTTGTAAATATCAATGATTGTACTTCAAGTTTAGAGAGGATAGTAGAAACCATTTTGAATATTAGAATTGGTGGGGAAAAGAACAGTAGAATGATCTCTTGAAATTGAGTGTTCTTTCTTCTCATTCATTAATTATGTTTTTTTGAAGGCCTGCTATATTTATCACTCCCTTCTTTCTAGGAGTTTCAAAATTAATGGCCATTTGTGCTTTCTAGTAAAGTACTGAGTCAAAATGTTATGCTTCATATTATCTTTGGATATCCACTAGGCCTTTCAACTAAGCTGCTGGGATATAAAGTTTTGTTTCTATTTTGCAAAAAAATGTCTTACTTTGAGCTACCTGTTTCAGAAAAGAAGGGAGAGAGAGAGATAGATAGAGAGGGGGGACTTTGTTCCAACTCTGCTGAGCACAACTTTCACCAAAGGATTGATTATAAGATTCTATTGAGCCTCCTATATGTTTATAATAATTCAATCAATCCACAATCACTTATTATGATCTTACTGTTCTTCTCTAGATGGCAGATACAATAGCAAATCAGACAGAAGTACCCTTCTAAACAGTGCTTACAGTCTAATGGGTAACTATGCATCTAATCTAGCCTCATAAACATGGTGGACAGTGGCAGCACTTATTTCACTTAGTGGTGAAGAATAATAATTTTAATTTCAGAGACCACACTTGTATAATTTTGCTAAGGATGAGCTGTTAAAATATCTCTCAGAGCTGGATATGGTGACATATGCCTGTAATCCGAGTACTTGGAAGTCTGAGATAGGAGGATCACAAATTTGAGGACAGTCTCAGCAACTTAGTGGTAAGACCCTGGGCAACCTAGTAAGACCCTGTTTCAAAACAAAAAAATAAAAAAGGTTGGAACTGCAGCTTGGAGGTAAAATGCCCCTGGGTTCAATCCCCAGTACCACTAAAAACAAAAATAAAAAGTATCACTCTGATTATCATCACTGGCCAGCGATCTTGTCAGAGTAGCACAGCAATCATTTCTGAAGACAAAATAGTGACTATACATCTTGAGATCCATCTCTCTTCTCTGATGCTATGGTATTCAATGACAAGTTTGCAAATGGCTGCCTCGCTTGCCAGATGCAATGGTTCTATAAAGTCCTAAAAACTTTATAAAATAATATCTGATATCTTCACCATAAAAACACATCCCATGTAAGGTTGCTCTTGAATAAAATGTATAGAGCAAAGACTCACGATAATACCACAATGATCTAAATCACTTTAATGTTTAATTATAAAAGAATAGCATCAATTCAGATAACTTCTGAATTGAGTTTCTACAATTAGATGAGAGTCTAAGTCCTAGAAAGAATCACTTTTTACAAATGGGCATCAAAAATTTAGAGAACAGGGTAAAAAATTTGCTCTTGGTATTTAATTATTTAAGATGAGGTTTGATACTATGTTTTTGAGTTAAGAAATGACTTAGTATACTCTCTTGGAATATAGGGAAAGACCACATCGATTGAAAGCAGAAGTTGTGTTTCTTTTTGGGAAAATGAATGATCTTTCCAAGGGCCGTAGAGAGATGGTTGAAGCAAGCAAAGGTCTAGCCCAGTAAGACACCCTGGGGTGGGGAAATGACTTTTCAGCAACTATTCCTTGCCTTATACCTCCCAGCACTCAACTAGTTTTTGTTCTTATTTTTTAATTTAATTTTTGTTCTTATTTGTAATTAATAATAATTACAAAAACTAGCTTTTTGTAATTATTATTACTGTCCTTTTTTCTCCTTGTCTCAGAAACATGGGTACCTCTTGGGCTAAGGGCTCTCTGCAGGTTGTGCTTCATACTGTCTTACACTGCCCATCCACCGGCCTCAGAATCAAGTCCTTCAGCTCCGGCACAGCTTCATGTTGGTATTAGAGGACTAATGAGCTTGCTTTGGTTTTGTCATATCCCCTTTGTGACAACAGATTTAAGCATGATGTGATTAAGGTCCTTTTAGGTTACTATAGTGCTTTTCTATGCTGTTCTAGCTCATGTTTTTAACATTCAACGTGCTTTAATGAGGCTAAAAAGAACCCAAGATACTGAATTTGGGAAACAACAAAAAATTTATCATCATCGATAGTTTTACTTCCTGGCACAGTATCCAAAGCGTATGATTAGAAACTTTTCCACAGAAAGAACTACTTCTTTGTGTGGTTCTTACTTTTTATATCTACACACATAATTAAGCCTGTTTGTTTGTTTGTTTATGATACTGAAAATTTAACCCAGGAGTATCCTACCTCTGAGCTACACCCCCAACTCCTTTTTATTTATTTTTTGAAACATGATCTCACTAAGTTGCTGAGGATTTTACTAGTTGCTGAGTATTGCCTCAAATCTTTGATCCTCCTGTCTCAACCTCCCAAGTACTGAGATTACAGGGCTGTACCACCATGCCTGGCTAAACATGTATTTTTAAAATATGTTCAAAGAAATATAACTTAATGATATAAAAATATCAGTGCAAGCTGGGCATGGTGGTGCATGCTTGTAATCCCAGTACTTGGGAGGATCACAGGTTCGTGACCAGCCTCAACTATTTAGTGAGGCCCTCCTCAGCTTAGTGAGACCCTGTTTCAAAATAAAAAAATGAAAATGGGGCTGGGGGTGTAATTCGGAGGTAGAATGCCCCTGGGTTCAATCCTCAGTACTTCAAAAAAATATCATTGCAAAATTTGCAATCATCAGCCATTTTCATGGACTCTGAAAAGGAAAATGATGGCTTCATGGGTCAGTAAGACTTATACCACATCCTTCTTTGTTTCAGAATAACATGTCCAAGGAAGCATGCTTTCTGGTTCCTAAAATCAAGCCTTTTTTTTTTTTTTTTTACCTACTCTAACATACTTTCTGTTTCTCTCCTTCACTAGCAAACTTAGATGAAATAATTGAGATTATGATGAAATTCTCTAGGACATTCCTGTAAGAAGCTTCCTTTTAAAACAAGTGCTGCAGTAAAACAAAACAGCAACAACAAAAAAGAATTTTAACCGTAGTTCAAAGAATTCCAGTGTATAGAATAATTATTTTACTTTTTTATTCTTTTAATGTTCATGGTGCTGGAGAGATATGGCAAAGTTTGTTATATGAATTACACCGCTTTAAATGCTCAGTCAATGGCAGACATAGTGTGTGTGTGTGTGTGTGTGTGTGTGTGTGTGTGTGTGAAAAAGAGAGAGAGAGAGACAGAGACAAAGAGAGAGAGAGAACTATTCTATTTGTCTTCCAAACAGAAAATTTTAATTTTTCATAGAAAATTATTATCATGTTTTTTTTTTTTTTTAATAAAAAAGACCTTTCCTGGTTGGCATAGCTCCCTTCTCTTGCACCAAGGCCTCTGCTTCTGCCTGGTCTGCTTGGTCATCCTCTAGGGCCCTCCTGGTCTCCAGATCCTGGGTCTAATGCCATCCCAGCAGGAATGGATAACACCTCCACTCCTTGGACTTCCAGTCCTACATCCTCCTTGTCTATTTTCCTCCGTACAAATTTAAGTTTAGGAAAGGAAGGATTTTCATCTACTTTGTTTACTTTAGAATATTCCCAGCATTTCAAACAGGACCTGACACATAATAGATGCTCAATAACAGTTATTGGATGAAATATAAGCACTGGACTATATGCAAGATGCAGCCAATTCCTTTTGCACAATGATGAACAGAAAACATTATATAGCACTTTATGTGGTATCTAATGACTTATTCAGTGGTTACATGGAATAATAGAATGTTGTTGATTTATTTTGTACTTTGTATAAAACTTTGTACTTTGTACTTGGTTTATGGGATTTTAAAGCATTCTTTTAGAATAATAAATTACCTCTTGTAGGTGTCCATCATCTTAAATCTTAAATACATTGTGTGTGTGTGTGTGTGTGTGTGTGTGAGAGAGAGAGAGAGAGAGAGAGAGAGAGAGAGAGAGAGAGAGAGAGAGAGAGATTCATGTCTTGATTCATAAAGACCTGTTTCTGTGTTTTTAGCAAAAGCCATTGCCACTTATCAGTGAATATAATTATTAAGAGGAAGGTTTTGGCCACAAACCATTTTTCTTTAGGCACTTTGGACCAGATTCAATTAAAAAAAATAAAACAAACAAAAACAAAACAAGACTAACCTGATTCACATCCTCACTGACAGCATCTGGGACAAAAATACAGAAACCAAAGTTAAGAGAACGTAAAATAGCAAACAAAACAAACATGTTCACTCAATGCAGGGTTGTGATTGCTTTCATTGCAGTATTCTTTATAATCACAAATTGTTTTTGAACACATTAAGGTTTACATACCATACCAGGAGACCAGAGCTTACACTCACTCAGAAAGGAACAATCGCTTTGAAAAATAACACTCATGTGCTTCCTGACCTCCTCAAAATATTTAACTTCCAAAAGGTCCTAAGGTCCTCTCAGAGTAAAGTATGGCACTATCACTTAATAAATGATAACATAACATACAGACCAAAGGTTATATCAGTTTAATGTGATTTGAAAGTAAGTATACTGTAGCATGAAGTTTATTATTATAAATACACATAAAATTTTATTTTCTGAATTCGGGCAATTGTGCCTCCCTGTTACAGGTACAAATATTAGAAATATGTAAAAAATTCCCAAATCACAGACTGTTACATTCATTCATTAATGGACTGTCTTGTAGCAACATTTAGTTTAGGTTAGTGGGCTTCATTTACATATAAAGATTTACCTGAGGTTTTCTCTGACATTTTCTATTTTTAAAATTTAATGATTTCCTGAGTAAGATAAATATAGGCAACTCTGGTCCCTTCACAACCAAATAGCAAAGCCAATACAGAAATCTAACTTCTAGTTCTTACAAAAGTCCTTCACACTTTAGGAACAAGACTTTGAATTCATTTTGAATTTGAAAATACAAAAATAAAATAAGCCAGAAGGCACTACTGCTTTAAAACAAGAATAATTAGATCTTTATTTGATCAACATTTTATATTTACAGATGATATTAAACTATATAGATTACTTACAGATAAGTTGTAAATGCATAAATAGATACACAGGTAGTATGAACTGATAGGCTTTGTAAAGGGAAGATGCAGAGAAATCTATTAGTTTGTCAGAACTAATAGAGACTAAATGGGAGAATTTCTTATGGGTAAATTCAGATATTGTACTACTTGCTATTTCTAAACACAACATTGTTGTAAACCCATATGTCTAAATCTTCAAAACTCTGTGTTTGACAAGGTATTTCAGAATTATCCATCCATATTTATAGATATACATATATGCATATATATGTATATTTATATATACATATATATAAACATTTTTTGGTGGGGGTGGGGGAGGAAAGTCCCCTCCCCAGGGCTTTGATGTGTGGTAAGAGGCTTAGGTTGCATGCAAATTGCTCACCTTGTATGAGGCAAAGAGCCAGGGTCAGAAGCAGGGCCACTGCGACAGTCTTCATGTTAATGGTGATATAGGTTGGCTACTGATCTGCTCCGTGCATTGCTCAGCTGGTGCTCTGAGACTGAACCTGTGAGTTGCAGCTCACTTTTATATTCAGCAATATGGTGACACATAAACCAGTTGTTCAGGCTCACTCAACATCTACCACACCAATCTCGCTTCCATCCTTTAGGATCCTGTCAAGGTGGCGGATTTGAGCAGATAATGTGTGTTTCTAAGGTGGTAATGGGTTTTTATGATAGCTCCCCCTGAAGGCAAGACACTGAACCCACAGACCCACTCAAAGTCAGATGTTCCATAGGCTTAGGTAAGAGCTGCGTTCCTCAGCAACAGTAGACGTATGGTTTCATAGAGAAGCTGTTTTCAACTGAACTCCCTTCATAAGTGAGAGGGGTGGGGAAAAGAAGACAGGTTGGTTGTCCTACCAATTAGGTAAAGATGTAAAGATTTCTACAGCTGGAGAAAGTTGCTCATACCAAGAGAACCTAGGGTTCCTGTTAATTCCGTTCATAGATGCTCAGAAATATCTGAATTGTCACAAATTCGAGACATACATTAAGGATTAATTATCCTAAGAGAGAACCTAGAAAAATGCTAACTTGGGGAAACAAACTCAGATAAGGTAAGAACACACGGGAGAGGGAAAGGTGGCACTCACAAGACCACAAGTTCATCAAAACAAAGCTTGTGCATAATTGCTTTTAAAACTTCTCAACCTGAATAATATTTTTCTACCCTGTAGCCTAATTTTATAATCAAACATCATATTCATACATATTGTAGACTCAGGGTTCAGCTTTCCACAGGCCATAACTATTTAAATGATTATTTGAAAAAACATGGTTTAGAGCTGGGCGTGGTAGCACACGCTTTTAATCCTAGTACTTGGGAGACTGGGACAGGAGAATCACAGGTGTGCAGACAGACTCAGCTACTAAGTGAGGCTCTGCACAACTTAGCAAGACCCTGTTTCAAAATAAAGAATAAAAAATAGGGCTTGGGGTGTAGCTCAGAGGTAGAATGCCCCTGGATTCAATCCCTAGTTTTAGACACGCAAAAAAAATGTGGTTTAAGGACTAATTGGGTAATGTGTGCATGTATGCCTTTACCATCTACTCCATTAAGATGTACGACTACAATGAACCAATAAAATAGTTTTAAAAATATGGTTTAGTTAGTTTTTGTCTGAATTTAGTTTATCATTGTATTTTCCTATTATCTAATCTCACAAGAAATAAAAATAAAATATTAAAGATGATAAATATATTAATGTATTAATTTTTTCTAGAGGAAGTCTCTTCATAGTCCTTTCTTTCATTCTGTAAGTAATATATTTTGTCTACACATTTATTTTTCATTACAACCCAAAGAACATGCAAAATTTATCGAAGCATAAACCAAATGTTTCCAGTATATCTCAGAGGCTCCAGATTCATAGAAGAAAAGTATAGACTTTTTATAACTGTTCCAAGAAATTTAAGGCCAATCAACTTTAGGAACACGCCAATATTTCATGACCTATCAGAGTAAGAATGTGTTCTTTCATTTATTTTCCCAGGAAATGTTTTCTACAAAGACATAATTATTGTTTTCAAGGCTGGTGCTTCTGTTCTATCTTTGTTACATTGCAATGGTTCAATAAAAGTAGAGACCACAGAAAGTAAATTCAAACTGCTTTTGCAGGTTGGAAAATCTAAGTCCATTGGAGTTTAATGGAAAGAGAATGGGATGGGAGCCAGGCAGGCTAGTTTTATTCCTGTCTTTGCAACTACACAGTATAATGGAAACTAATCAGGCATTGGAGCAAAGTTAACTCTGGGTCCTAGACTTGACTCACCAATTGCTATGCTGCCTTGGGCAAGTCACTTTATTTTCTCTGAGCCTCAGTTTCCTAATATGTAAATCAAAGATAATAATACCTACATTGTACCATTGTTGTAAGGCTTAAAAGTAATTCAGGTGTTGTGTTTCTATGTGTGTGTGTGTGTGTGTGTGTGTGTGTGTGTGTGTGTGTGTATTTACTGCTTATAACAATGCAAGTATATATGATGAGCTTTATAGTTAATGATAGCCCATCTTCTTCTATAATGATGTGGTTGTACTATATAATTTCTATGATTCCAATAAAAGTCAACATCTCTTGTATATGAATCTCAGCAACAGGTTGAAGTCTAGTCAGCATAGAATACCTCCTTAACTATATTTGAAAGTAAAATTAAAACAAAAAGATATGTTTTCTTCATTTCATAATTTTGATCATGGTTCCTCTTCTAAACTTTGACATACCGATACTAATTTTTTTTTTTTTTACCTTTGATCTGCCCTGTCAAACCTCATGAAATGCATCTTCATCCTACCCTCTGCGTTGGGTGGTAGGAAATTTTCATGCCTCACAATCAGCATGACTGTAATATGCTATAACAAATCTAGCCCAAATGGATAGTGTTCCAAGGAATGGAAGTTCTGCTAGGGAGGAACGAAAGAACTAGCAGGTGACTTCCTCTTTGAAGAATCTCTGCTATGAGGAAATGTGGAAGGAACTGGTTTCCTTCCTATGGGCCAATACTCCTAGACTGCCAGTGTCTTTAAAGGATGAATAGGAAGGCTGGAACTGATCATATTTTCCAAGAGGAGAAGCTGGCCAACAGAAAACCCAAGGAGCACCCCCTAGATTGGCGGTCCTCACTGGCCAGCCTGTGTTACCAGGGCTTTTCTCCAGTTCATTTCAGGAGAGCTGTAACTGTGGGTGGCTGTCACATGCTCTGACAATCACTCCCTAAGTCTGAAAACCACCGCAGTTATTAAGTTCAAATGACAAATCTGAGTGAAGTTTTGGAGAATTGGAACTTGGATCTGGGTTATGTTATCAGAATTGTTTCATTTTCTTTTTTTCTTTTATCTTTCTTCACAATCCTCTGGTCTCAGCCTCCCAAATGCTGGGATTACAAGCATGTGCCACCATGCCCGGCTAGAGTTGTTTCTTCAAACTCAAAATTCCATATTTGTTTTTAGCTTGTTTGGTTATGCAGCAAACGTGTAGAACCTATTTGCTCTCATTATAAAGGAAAGGATTTATATAATAAAATCTATGAATTGAATTTAATTAATTTTTGGCACTAGGGACTAAACCTGGAGGCATTCTATCTCTAAACTATATATACCAAGTTCTTTTTTTTATTATTATTTTTTTACTTTGAAATGGTCTCACTAAGTTGCTGAGAGTCTCAGCTATATTGCCAAGGCTAACCTGGAGCCTATGATCCTGCTGGCTCAGCTTTCAAGTACTGGGATTACAGGCATGTGCCACTGCACCAGGCATACTGCACTGAATTTTACATTAGTCATGTTTAGCAAGTGACTGAGACTTGGAAATCACATGAAGGATAGTGACACAGAGAGAAGAAAAGATAAAAGGTGGTTGTGGTTGTTGTTGTTGTTGTTGTTGTTGTTGTTGTTGTTTGGTGGTACTGGGGTTCCTGGAAGCCCTTCTACCTCTGGGCTACACTCCCGCCCTATTTTTTATACTTTTAATTTGGAAATAGGATCTCTTAAGCCAACAAGGCTGGCTTCGAACCAGCGCGATCCTCCTGTCTCCGCCTCCCAAGCAGGGATTACAAAGCATGCTCTACCACACCTGGCTAGGACAAAAGTTTTTAAAGTAAACAGAATTTTTTGCCAGGTGTGGTGGCACACGCTTGTAATTTCTGCACTTGGGAGGCGGAGACAGGAGGATCGCACAGGTTCAAAGCCAGCCGTGTGCACTGGCTTGAGACCCTGTTTCCAAATAAAAATATAAAAAAATGGGTGTCTGGGAGTATAGCACAGAGGTAGAAGGGTTTCCAGGAACCCCAGTACCACACACAAAAAAATAAAAGTAAACACGATTTTTGGAGACCAGTAATCTTACTAAAAACAAAGTATATTTCCAAAATCCAGTCCATCTTCTCCTTTTCTAAAAAGTCCCTTTGATAATGATAATAATCAAGAAATAGGTATACCACTATGATGTATGAATACAGTGCACCAATAAAAAATTTTAAAAAAAGAAATAGTTGCAGCCCCTTATCAATAAAGCAATTCCCACAGCTTTCCTAGTGATCTTCTCTTCCTTTGTTCCTCTCACTACTCTATGCTGTTTTGTGAGGTTGTAAAACAAGTATCAATGGCCTTTCCTTGCCTACCTGAAATGTTAGCATTACAGAACCCTGGAGTTAGAGCAAGTGCAGATGGCAGTCTTTGCCTTGCTGCTTTCTTACTGTTTATACTTTTAACCTCTCTGAGTCCTTGAATGGGACTATTTCACAGACTTTTCACACAGTGCTAAGAATGCAGGAATAACGGTATTCAAAACCAGGTACAACACTTGACCACTAAGATTATTCTTGACTGATGCCCTGTGCTCATATATTCACACACCCATAATCCCATGGGCAAAACGAGGTGTATTGTGACCATGACTGAAAAGTATAGAGACAGTCCTCACTTTATGAGGCTCAACTTAAAATTTTTTGACCTTAATGCAAAAGCATAGACAAACACACCCCATTCTGTTTTTCACTCCCAGTAGATTGTTCAGTTAATTACATGAGACACTCAACACTTTAGTATAAAATAGGGTTGGCATGATATTGCCTAACAGTAGGCTGATGAGAATGTGTTGAGCACAATTAAGTTCAGCAAGGCTAAGCTGTGATATTTGGTAGATGAGGTGTATTAAATATATTCTCAATGATGTTTTCAACTTATAATGGGCTCATCAGATGTAACACTATCACAAACTGAGGGACATCTGAACTATGCATCATCTAAAAGATCCTAGAACATAAAATAATTTTTATTTTCTTAATTTTTAATCTCTTTTCTTATAATTTTAATATTTTCTTTGTTGTTTTATTCTCCTTGGTGAAAGATAGTAACTGGAAAACAGCCTTTACTGGCCTCCTTATCTCAAAATGATTCATGAACAACTAACTTGACTCCTTCTGTGAGAGAATTCCTTTCTGTTTGTCTGGAAAGACTAAGAAACTGTAGAGATAAGCATCTCATTTTATCTAAGAATAGAATGGGATGGGCCACATTTGTTTGCTGAGCATATAGACTCTGCTATTTATAGATATAGTTGTTGCTCTTATTAGATTAGGATTTTGAAAACAGGAGAGTTACAATGTCTAATGTTAAATTTATTAAATTATAGTATTTGGTTTTCAAATACACCATCCATGTTCTCCCTATAGCTGATGTTACTTGATCCTCTGTTTGATGGTCCCACACTGTCCATTACCTAAAAATTTAGTGCATCCTAAACTTACCTAAGGTTTATCTTGAAAATTAAAAACAAAGGTTTTCAGAGCTATTGTCTTTCAAAAAAGAGAGGAATAATTCATTCTGAAGGAGCTAAGAGTATACTGAATTTTGGCAAAAGAGCATTGCATTATTTTATATGTATAACACATATGTGTACAGTAAGCAAGAACAAACTTATTTATAAGCAATATTAGGAAAGGATCTCTCCATGTTTATAAAAATAACATTAGAAATAAGAAAAATTATTTTAAAATTATAAAACATATATCATTTATTAACATTACACTTAGTGACAAGTTTAACAATACAGGGTATGTATAATTTCACTATTTTCTTATAGTCAAAGAAACTGAGGTTTTCTGAGATCCTATAACTTTTCCAGGGTCATTCAGCTTGTAAGGGATCTCTGCGCATGACAACCATCAACAAAATAAAAGGAGTTAAGCTATATTGTCCAAGCTCTTGGACATTACCGACCATAGTAAACATTACCTGCATCTGCAGCCAACTTATTTCAGGCATTGTTTGGTGCCTGATAGGTTGGGTTCTCCTCCCACCACGGGACCCCGCAGCGGGAACAGAAGGCAGAACCCCAGAAGCCAGAAGCAGAGATAGAGAGAGAATCCAGGTGCCTCAAGACTCCAGGCATTGCAAGGCTGACTCCAGAGGTCATGAGATTACAGATGTCATGAGAGAAGTGGCATTCCCACACTGCTAGCCTCACCTCAAACTCCCACTTAAAATATTGGTACTTCCACTCCACTACATGATTCTGTCAGCCAACTGGGACTAGGCATGACTCTAAGGACCTCATGTGTCTCATTGGTCCCTTCCCCCATTGGCCAGCAGACTCCCCAAAGGTGCCAGTTGATTAGGCTGATTAAAGCCGCTTTTAATAACCTGGTTGATATTTGCTTCCTTTGCAACTCCCAGCTCAATTTCAGTGTTACATTTGGTGCACAAAATCCAGGAGGATTTTTGTATTTTCTCTCTCTCTCTCTCTCTCTTTTTTTTTTTTTTTTTGTTTTTTTGGTTGCTATACTCCTCCTTGAGCCCCAGACTCTCTGACCTGACCCTGAATTGGACCAAGTACTTTCTTTCAAACTGGGTGCACCAGAGTTCCTGTGCCAGGCTTGTTGGGCGGAACGCACCCACCAGCCACTTGCCCATGAGGTCCCGCGCTAGGATCACAGGGCGGTGCACGCCTGGCTGTCACCACGCCACCCACAGCCACCATGCCACCCACCGCCTAGGCCCTGTGGCCCAGCCCCAGCACCGACGATCGTACCCTGCAGCTGCCAGCACTGCCACTTAAGCCCCAAAGCCGTGGCTCTGCTCGCCACCACCACGCTCTGTCACTCGGCTCCCTGAAGCCATCTGGGCCTTGTCATGCACAGACTGTCGCTGCAGCTGCTGCCATCAATTTGTTCCATGCTCCTGCACAGGATTAGCTCCCTCCATTTCAATTGTCAGCAGTTTCCCGCTCTTTGCCTCTCCAGACTTGGGTCCTCTGACATTCCACTGGGATCCAAAATCCAAGTACTTGGTGATCCATCGTCCTCCTGTCCACTGGGACTACTCGCCTGTTAGACCCCAGTGACCACTGGGCTCTTTGGGCCGAGAACCCCCATTCTCAAACGATTGATCAGGAAAATGGAGACTACTGTTTCCTGTTCTTTGTTCTCACCCGCAGATCAATTATGGGAAGTCAAACCTCCAAACTAGTGGAGGACTTATGCCCTGAGCACTTGTCTGGCCTTGATACAAGTTGGATAATGGGCCGCAGTGGCCCAAGAACGGTCAGCAACTTTTGTAAATGGGCTGGTAAATGGTCGAAAGTCCTTTATGTCCAAGCTTTCTTTTTCTTGCACTCCCATCTCTCCGACCACTCTCCCCTGTCAACTGCCATTTTCCCGTCAGCCACTGTTTTGTGATGGTGCATAGTCGCTACCTGGTGATGTCACAGTCGCTATCTTGATCATCACCTTGTGATGTTACACAGCCACCATCTTGGCCCGTGCAGCCCACGATTTTGCTGAGACACTAGCACAGTCGCCATTTTGTGGCGACACATGGATGTCAGTGGCTAGGTTACAGGCACTACTTTCTGAGGATCCTGATCCACGGGATCTCTCCTCACTACTCCAACTCAATTTCAATGTTACATTTAACAAAACTCTCACTGGAGTTGTGGGTATCGTGGTCTGAACTCATACCACTGACTCTGGCCCATGTAAGGGCCACACCTTCAAGTCCCACCTTCATGAGCCCCTTTGATTTGCTGTATGGTTGCCCTTTTTTTGCTTTATCACGATCTCCCTTTGGACCCTTCTCCTTTGGCTTCCTATCTCCCTTACTTGTCTTTTCTCAAGCATTTCCTTAGGGAACATGCTGACCAATATCTTCCCCAACCTGGAACTGAACAAGCATCTCCACACCGGGCAGTCAAAGCCCTTAATCCAAGGGATCAAGTTGTCCTTAAGTCACTTTAACCAAAACATCTCCAACCACAGTGGAATGGGCCTTTTACAATGATCCTCACCACACCTACTACAGCCAAATTACTGGGGAACCCCAACTGGCATCACCTTACTCGGTTAAAAAGGATTCCATTACTGCAACCTCAATGACAAATTCTCCTGTACAGTGTTGGGGCCCACTAAGCTCAGTTTTCTCAGCATAATTCTCTTTAATACTTTTATTTCAGCAGGTCCACTTGTTTACATAGTATGGTGTGCGCGCTCTCTCTCTCTCTCTCTCTCTCTCTCTCTCTTTCTCTCTCTCTCTCTGGATGTCAGAAAGCCATAAGTATTAAGTTCTCTAAAATACATTACTAATGCTCCTGACCCAATAGCATGTTTTCCATTTGACCAGACTGACCAATACCCACTCATTGCTGAAAAGAGTGGCATGTGTCTCTCTGGGAAAAAGCTGCTAGTACATTAATGAATATGGCTAATGAAAAAAATCTGCAGGAAGTAGTTATGGACTCGGTCTTCGCCAATATCACCAAAAGGC
This sequence comes from Muscardinus avellanarius, assembly GCF_963383645.1. Taxonomy (NCBI): domain Eukaryota; kingdom Metazoa; phylum Chordata; class Mammalia; order Rodentia; family Gliridae; genus Muscardinus; species Muscardinus avellanarius. The sequence goes on along the minus strand of NC_137793.1, from coordinate 30,571,890 downwards.
TGGGATGATAGGTCAGGTACCACTCCTTCTCCCACGGGACCCTGCAGCAGGGACAGGAAGCTTCTGAAACCCCAGCAGCCAGAAGTGGAGAGATATTGCGAGAATCCAGGTGCCTCAAGACTCCAGGCATCACGAGGCTGACTCTAGAGGTCACGAGATTATGGAAGTCATGAGAGAATCAGCATTCCTAGACTGCTACCCCCCCAACCCCCCTCCCCATTAAAACATCGATACTTTCGCTCTGCCACATGACTCTGTTGGCCGACTGGGACTACACTCGACTCTCCAGACCACAGGTAGCTCATTGGTTTCTTCCCCCATGGCCAGCAGACTCCCCAAAGGTGCTGGTTGATTAGGCTGATTAAAGCCACTTTTAATAATCTGGTTGGTATTTGCCTCCTTCGCGACTCACAGCTCAATTTCAACGTTACAGTGCCTATAGTCATAGATATATAACAGAGCCAGGCAGGTGCCCAAACTTTCCCTGTTGTATGTAGCCCAAACATCATCCACACTTGCCTTTCCCTCAGTGTTCTTCCCCACATGTGAAGCATTTGCACATTGCTTCTGTTCCTTGTTGGAATCATCTTTTCCTTGTTCACTTGGCCATATCTTTACTTGTCAGAATCAGTCTAGATTTACCTTCTCTAGGACTCCTTCCCTGCCCTTTCTCACAATGCTCCTCCTTTCTCTGGGCTCCTATAGTTCCCAGTACTTGTTTCCACACAGCGTACTGTGACATAGTTTTGCAATGGCCCATTGACTTGTCTCTCCAATTAGGTAAATAATATTTTTGAATGAGTAAAAATAATACTTGAGAATTGAATGCATCATAATGATTTATAACAAACTTCCATAATTGCTGTTTCATTTGATCTCAATTGCTTTAAGAAAGAAGGCTAGACTGAAAAGAAAGTCACGAAGCTTTAGGAGGCTTGGTGACTCACTGGGCCACATGGCTCGTGAGTGCTCAAGCTGAGACTCATATCTAGGGATTAAGACTTAAAAATTAAGAATATACCAAGTTAAATAACCCTAATTATTGTGTCATATGACAATCTTGACTCACTCAACATAAAAAGGAGAAGAAAGGAATGAATAATAAGTATGAAATGAGGGAATTCTCAGGCATCGTACTAAGTTACTAAAATGTGGTTTTAGAAGTTAAAGACATAAGCTTAATGTTAGGAAAGTTTCTTGGTATTCCAAATGGTTTCCAGAACACTTCTTCGCATGAACACCACCAATATTTACTAAGGGCCTGGCACAGTGCTAGAGCCCAGTGTTAAACTTGTGAGCAAAAAAGGTTCAATCTCCAAACTCCAAGGTTGAATAATGCTCAATTACTTTAAAAATGAATTATTATTGGTTGATAAAATTTAGTTTAAAGAGAAGCGACAGCATCCCAAACATCTACAATGAAGAAAGAATTTTACTACAAGAAACTGAAGTCTAAAGTAGTTTGACCAAGGAGTGAGAAAAAGGGTAGAATGAATGATAGTTACCCTCTCTGAAGCAGGTAGAGGAATGTACAACCCATGATGAAAACAATCTCACATTCTTCTTCAAAACAACTTGAAGCAATTAGTAGCAACTAGACAATTCTTTTGAGGATGGTGTGCAATATGAATAATCCTACTGGCAACTTTCCAAGAACCTAGTTTAAGTCTTTATATCACTTTATATTCTACAAATAAGCCAGACATGGTGGCACAAAGCTGTAATTTACTTGGGAGGCTGAGACAGGAAGATTATAGGTTCAAGGACAGTTTCAGCAAGTAATGAGATTCTCATCTACTTAGACCCTGTTTCAAAAATAAAAATAAAATAGGCCTGGGGGTGTAGCTCAGAGATTGAATGCCCCTGGGTTCACCCCCCACTACCACACACACACACACACACACACACACACACACACACACATATAACCTACAAGTAGATTTTTTTTCTTGCTGGGCTAATAGATGAAGTTCAGTGGATGGAGTAGGCAATGTATATGACATGTAGAACATTACTTTAGATGGTTAAAAAGTACCTAATTTACCTGAAAACGTCAGTTAATTAGAGTGAAACATTCCTTAAATAATTATGAGAACCATAGTTTTGCTTTGATAATTTCTTTTGACATTTTAGTTTACCCGGTAAATCATCCACTATACACAGGATTCAGCCCACTATATCACTAGTTAGTTGTCTAACAGTACTTGGGGGACAGAGAGAGGAATGGAAATTAAATACGGAAATTAGGTTGGATATTTTGTTTATTTGATATTTCCCAAGTGATGTTAATGTATCTCATTACTAAATCCTTACTGTAAAACTGCTTAAGACTGATTTTCTAGAAAATAATTTAAATATTTCTGATCAATAAACTGTATGCATCATAATATTTGAAAACTACATATACGGCCTTGGAAAATGCAGTAACAAGCTTTAACCTACAGTATAAAAGAGGAATTTAGTGAAGAAATCATTTCAATTGACACAATGTACACATCCAAAATTATCATTGCCAATTTAAATCTCATGTATGGGGAAGGGAGGAAAGTGGGGTGGGAGCTGGGGCTTATGGGGAGGGGAAGCTCACCACGTGTTGGGTGCATGTATATCTTTATAATTCTAAACTTCATCATGATGTATGATTACAATGCACCAAAAACATAAAGAAAAAAAGAAAAAATAATTTTAAAAAGAGAAATTTGTTTCTTTGACTCCTAAATAGAAAAACTCTAATTATGGTATCCAATAAATTATTTTTAAAATGGATAGGAAATTATTTATGTACTCTTTATAGTTATTAGCATTAGTTAAGTCATCCACCTGTATATTTTAGTAATATAACATATTTTATTGTAGAACAATGCATTTTTATTGATTGTAAATGCCAACTTATAAACAATATATATGTATAGAAACATTTATATTTTATACAGAGGTTCCTCTACTTGTGATGGGGCTACATTCTGAACAACTCATATCAAATTAAAAGCATCACATATTGGCAGGACTCTGGGCCCCGGGCCGGACTGCACGTAACACGCCAAACTCCTGGAGAAGCCGGGCACAGTATCCTGGGTTCTGGGTGGGGGTCGCGCGGGGCACGCCGGCCGGGGCCTGGGTCGCGGGACTCTGGACCCAAGGCCGGACTGCACATAGCACACCAGACCTCTGGAGAAACCGGGCCCAGTATCCTGGGTCCCGGGCGAAGGTCAGGTGGGGCACGCCAACCAGGGCCCGGGTCGCGGGACTCTGGGCCCCGGGCCAGACCGAGCATAGCATGACAGACCCCTGGAGAAACTAGGCCCAGTACCCTGGGTCCCAGGCGGGGGTCGCGCAGGGCATGCCAGCTGGGGCCCGGGTCGCATGTAGCACCCCAGACTCCTGGAGAAGCTGGGCACAGTAAGACGCTAGGTCCCAGGCGGGAGTGGCGCAGGGCATGCTAGTGGGGCCCAGGTCGTGGGACTCTGGGCCCCGGGCTGGACCGCATGTAGCACACCAGACCCCTGGAGAAACCAGGCCCAGTACCCTGGGTCCCGGGCAGGGGTCGCATGGGGAACCCCAACCAGGGCCCGGGTCGCGGGACTCTGGGCCCCGGGCCAGACAGCGCGTAGCACGCCAGACCCCTGGACAAACCGGGCCCAGTACTCTGGGCCCCAGGTGGAGTAGTGCGAAGCACACTGGACCCATGGAGAAACCGACCAGGTCACAGTGATACTGAGTGCCTGATCCCACTACCTCCTCAAACCACATATACTGTCTTCTCTTATTAAAAAAAAAAAAAAAAAAAGGAAAAGAAAAAGAAAAAGGAATAATATTGGAGAGGGGTTAAGAAAGCCGTGGAGGATGCCAGGACACTGGAGATGCAGACAAAACTTATCCAAATGCACTGGAACTTATGGAAAAATTCCCCGTGAAGGAGGACTACTGTTTCTCTATATTGTTAAGAATCTTGGACATCACCTATAAGGAGAGAGTTTAGTGGAGACCAAGAAGAAAGGTGATATTGAAAGCGGTCTCCGCGATGGTGGTGGAGACTTGTATTCAGGAAAAGCAGAAATCGTATCCTACCAACCTTATTTTTTTGGAGAAATTACACCAAATGTCGAATGCTACCGTCATGCATGCTTAGGAACAATGGACAACATTCGGAGTGGAAAAAGAGCCTGGGAAGGATTTGAAATGGTGGAGGCAGTGGCAATGGCAGTGGCCAGTACTCAGGGGAGGCAGAGATCTGATGCATTACACCTGGAACCTTTGAAATAATAACCCCAGAGGCAGAATGTTACCACCACGCACCCTCGAGAATGTGGGACAATTGGTTGGGCGAAGAGGGTGCTCGGATTGGAGCCTGCCAAGGGGTGAGGCCGTTGATGGACACAGCAAAGCTGGGATTGGAGCCTGCCATGAGGCAAGGCCAGTGCTGGAGCCTCTGAGGCCGGGATCGGAGCCTGCCGAGGGGTTAGAACAGTGCTGGGGCCTTCGAGGCCAGGATCGGAGCCTGCCGAGGGGTTAGGCCAGTGCCGGGGCCAGCAAGGCTGGGATCGGAGCCTGCCATGAGGCAAGGCCGTGCTGGAGCTTCGAGACAGTGATTGGAGCCTGCTGAGGGGTTATGCCAGTGCCGGGGCCAATTGCCGACATTGGAGCCTGCCGTGAGGCAAGGCCACTACCGGGGCCTCCGAGGCCAAGATCGGAGCCTGCCGAGGGGTTAGTCTGATGCTGGGGCCAGTGAGGCCAGGATTGGAGCCTGCTGTGAGACAAGGCCGGTGCTGGGGCCTTCAAGGCTAGGATCGGAGCCTGTCGAGGGGTTAGGCCGGTGCCAGGGCCAGCAAGGCCAGGATCGAAGCTCACCTTGAGGAAAGACTGGTGCTGGGGCCTCTGAGGCCTGGATTGGAGCCTGCTGAGGGGTTAGGCCGGTACCGGGGCCAGCAGCCGGCATCAGAGCCTTCCATGAGGCAAGGCTGTTACTGAGGCCTCCGAGGCCAAGATCGGAGCCTGCCAAGGGGTTAGGCCAGTGCTGGGGCCAGCAAGGCTGGCATCGAAGTTTTCCATGAGGCAAGACCAGTGCTGGGGCCTCCAAGGCCAGGATAAGAGCCTGCTGAGGGATTAGACTGGCATCAGAGCCTGCCATGAGGCAAGGCCGCTCCTGGGGCCTCTGAGGCTGGGATTGGAGCCTGCCAAGGGGTTAGGTTGATGCCGGGGCCAGCGGCCAGCAGCAGAGCTCGCCGTGAGGCAAGGCCGGTGCTGGGGCCTCTGAGGCCGGGATAAGAGCCTGCCAAGGGGTTAGGCTGGTGCCGGGGCCTATGGCTGACATCGGAGCCTTCCATGAGGCAAGGCCACTACTGAGGCTTCCGAGGCCAGGATTGGAGCCTGCCGAGGGGTTAGACCGGGGCTGGGGCCAGCGAGGCCATCATTGGAGCCTGCCGTGAGGCAAGGCCGGTGCTGGGACCTCCGAGGCCAGGATAAGAGCCTGCCAAGGGGTTAGGCCGGTGCCGGGGCCAATGGCCAGCATCGGAGCCTGCTTTGAGGCAAAGCCGCTACTGGGGCCTCCGAGGATGGGATCAGAGCCTGCCAAGGGGTTAGGCTGATGCCGCGGCCAGCAACCAGCTTCGGAGCCTGCCGTGAGGCAAGGCCGGTGCTGGGGCCTCCGAGGCCGGGATAAGAGCCTGCCGAGGGGTTAGGTTGGTGCCAGGGCCAATGGCTGGCATTAGAGCCTGCCGTGAGGCAAGGCCGGTGCTGAGGCCTCCGAGGCTGGGATCGGAGCCTGCCGAGGGGTTAGGCCGGTGCAGGGACCAGCAGTAGGCATAGGAGTCTTCCATGAGGCAAGGCCACTACTCAGGCCTCTGAGGCTGGATCGGAGCCTGCCGAGGGGTTAGACTGGGTCTGGGGCCAGCGAGGTCAGCATCAGAGCCTGCCGTGAGGCAAGGCCAGTGCTGGGACCTCCGAGGCCAGGATAAGAGCCAGCCGAGGGGTTAGGCCGGTGCCGGGGCCAATGGCCAGTATTGGAGCCTGCCGTGAGGCAAGGCCAGTATTGGGGACTTCGAGGCCAGGATCGGAGCCAGCTGAGTGGTTAGGCTGGTGTTGGGGCCAGCGAGACCAGAATCAGGGCCTCCCATGAGGCAAGGCTGTTGCTTGAGCCAGCGAGGTCTGGATCATTCCACAGGGTAGCCAGGATACTACTGGGGCCGTCAAGAGTGGGATCAGTACTTGCAACGCACATGCACAGAGAAATATCACAGAAAATATAAATCAGATGCTTCCCCTAATCAGCAATAACTAAGAGGAAAGGGGCAACAGAAAGAGGTCGAGCTATAGAAAGGGCCCTAATTGAAACCACTCAGGTGACCAATCAGAGGGTATGGAATAGGGGAGGATGGAGCCTCTTTAAAACGCAGGAGGTAGCCGGGCGTGGTGGCGCACGCTTGTAATCCCCGCGCTTGGGAAGCAGAGACAGGAGGATCGCGCAGGTTCGAAGCCAGCCACGCACACTGGCTTAGGAGACCCTGTTTCCAAATAAAAATGTAAAAATAGGTCTGGGAGTGTAGCCCAGAGGTAGAAGGGCTTTCAGGAACCCCAGTACCACAAAAAACAAAAAAAACCAAAAAAAAACGCAGGAGGTACATAAACAAATGTATCAAAGTTAATCACCAAACAAGCATGGGATCGAGGGAAGGGGAGGGAATGGGATGGGAGCTGGATGAGGGCTAATTGGATGATGTGTGCTTGTATGTCCTCTCAAGTCTTGTACTCCATTGTGATTGATATATGACTGCAATGCACCAATTAAAAAATAAATAAGTAAATAAATAAATAAAGTAAAAAAAGCATCACATATCAAACATTTATTCACTACACCTTCCTTACTGAAAAACACAGTATAATATAAAGTATTAGCTTTTTGCCAACATGACCACATGCTTAACTTGGATCTGTGGCTTGCTCTTGCCTTCTACATACTGAGAGTGTCATACTACATATCACTAATGTGGAAAAGAGATGAAAATCCAAACTCAAAATATGGTTACTTCTGCATGTATATTGTTTTTATACTATTGTAAAGTTGAAAAATCATGAGTTAAACTATAATACATAGGGACTGTATTTGTATTTGATCTTCAAAATAATTTAAAATTAAGTAGAAATTATCAGGAAGATTCAAGATATGTATGATTAAATGATTTGCCTCAGATCTGTTAGCTGTAATTGAAAGAGCTGACACAGAAAATAAGGCTTTCCAATTCCTATTCTGATTTATTTTTTCTACTTTCTCATATTAACGGAACTACAAACATAAACTCAGTGATGCTAGGATATGAAATAATGAATATGGACAGTACAAAAGAGCAGCATACCTTCAGAAACACACAGAGAGTGAAAACATCAAAGAGATTGAAAGAGATAAACCAGTCTTGATGATAAAGCTAAACACTAACATTTGTAAAATGTATTACAAATTCTTAAGAGTTTTCTCTATATATCATGCTGTTGAGTAGCCATACATATATATTTTGATACCTTTCCTAGCTTACTAAGATTTAGAGATTCATAGAAAAATACTTAGAAACACAGATGGTAAGTGCAGAAACTTGAAATTAGAAGTCTATAGAATCAAGAGTATGTCTTTTTCCTATGCCTTTTAGGTTTTCATTCAATGTGAAAGATGCCTGAAGTTTTAACTTTCATAATTGTATTAGGGAGGTAATGATAAGAGGGCTCACAGAAAGAAGGTAAGAACATTTAAACACCTAATGTATATCCCGAAGACAGAAATGGGAAGTAACATATGATATAATGGGACACATCACCTTAATTTTAAATGACAAATGAGGTTAAATAGCAAATAAGATTTCTGCTTCTGGCTGAAATGCAATAACAGAGAAAAGACTACCTAATAAATAAATAAATAAAAAACAGAATCCAAAAATCTCACAAAGCCGGGTGTGGTGGCACACGCTTGTAACCCCAGTACTTGGGAGGCTGAGAAAGGAGGATCGCACAGGTTCAAAGCCAGCCTCAGCTACTTAGTGAGGCTCTCAGCAACTTAGTGAGACCCTGTTTCCAAATAAAATATAAAATAGGTCAGGGGGTGCAGGGGGTGTAGCTCAGAGGTCGAATGCCCCTGGGTTCCATCCCCAGACCGGCAAAAATAAATAAATAAATAAATAAATAAATAAATAAATAAATAAATAAATAAAACTCACAAAAATAGACAATAGTTTTCTTAGATTGTGGATCATAACCTATAGGACAGTGATCCTTGGAAGGGGTAAAACAAACCAACTTAGTTCTACCTAATCACAGCTTCCTTCTTGCAGAGAGTTTCTAGATGAAAGCACAGACAAGGAGAAAACAGTTACAACCAGAAAGAGTCCCTGAGAGGAAGAGACAAAGCTGGAATACCAAGGGAGGTACAATTCACATGGCAAAGTAGTAAGAAAGACCTTTAAAGAGAGACCTTCAGAAATGTACAGCAAATAGCCTACCCAAAGCCTTCAGCTGAGTATGGATTAGTAAATGCATGTTAAAAAGAACTACTAAAAGCTGGAGAAAGCATCACTCTAAGGATCAGACAACAAATTCTGGCGAAGATGTAAAGAAGTAGAAACTAATACATCGTTGGTGGGATTGCAACTTAGTGCAACTACTTTGGAAAACAGTATGGAGGATCCTCAGAAGAATGGGAACAAACTTACCATATGATCCAGCATTAACACTTCTGGGTATCTACTCAAAAGAAAGAAAACCAAATTACCAAACTAATGGGTGGGTATCTATGTTCATAGCTTTAAATTCACCATTGCCAGAGTATGGAACCAGCCAAGATGTCCATCAACAGATGAATGGATTACAAAACTATGGGATATGTACACAATGGAATTTTACTTAGCCAGAAAGAAAAACACAATTACGCCATTTACAGAGAAATGGATGGAACTGGGGAACATTATGCTAAGTGAGATTAGTCAGTCACAAAATAAATAAGAAAATCAGATACTCTCCCAAATATGTGGAAGCTAGGGAGAAATGGGTCATAGGAGGAACTCTAGATGAAGAATATTCTATAGATGAGCAAATAAGGCAACCTAACTGAGGGGATGGGAGGGAGAAAGAGGGAAATTCTCTAATGCACATGATATACTTTAACATTGATATGTTTAACAAACATATCAATGTCAATCACCAAGCCAAACATGAGGAGGGAGGGGGAGGAAATAGGATGGGAATTGGGTAAAGGCTAATTGGGTGATATGTGCATGTATGTCTCCACCATCTTGTATCCCATTAAGATATATGACTACAATGCACAAATAGAAGAAATTTTAAAAATTGTCAAATTTGTGGCACATAAATTTCCTGAATATTTTTAACATTTAATATGTTATGCTCCTGATTTTATTTTATTGCATACAGTTAAAATAGTGTAACATACATAGAAAATATTTTAAAAAGTTTTAAAAGATGAACAAAAATAAAAATTTTAAAAATTTTCAAAAGAAAAAACAATTGAGTTTACTCAGGAGGAGAAACAGTTTACGTTATATAAGTTAAATGAATTTGTCATTCATATTTTTATTAGTGCATTGTAATCATGCATCTTAATGGGGTACCAGATGGTAGAGGATACATGCACACATAATTTGTTTAGACCTCCTCAATTTCCACCCCTTTCTCTTTCTCCTCCCTTTTTCTCATGTTTGGCTTAGTGATTGACTTTGATATGTTTGTGAATGTACATCATGCACATTAGGGAATTTATCTCTTCTCCCCTCTCATACCTCTCAATTAGGCCACCTTATTTGCTCATTTATGGTGTTTCCTTCTTCATCTAAAGTTTCCACTATGACCCTTTTTCTCCCTAACATCCACATATTAGGGAGACCATCTGATTTTTTACTTTGTGAGACTAGTCACACTTAGTATAATGTTCACCAGCTCCATCCATTTCCCTGCAAATGATGTAATTTTGTTCTTCTTTATGGCTGGGTAAAATTCCATTGTATATATACATATCCCATAGTTTTGTAATCCATTCATCTGTTGATGGACATTTTGGCTGGTTCCATAGTTTGATCCAGCAGTACCACTTCTGGGTATCTACCCTGAAGAATAGAAATCAAACTACCAACCTAATGCATGTGTATCTACGTTCATAACCACATATTCACAACTGCCTTGTCATTTATTTAGAGATCTGAGAAAGATATTGCCCTAGTACTGGAGCAAAATTAACACAAATACTGTTTGAATTAATCAACCAAGAGTTAACTGAAAAACTTCAAAGGATCTAACTGTTTTTAAGTAACTTAATTGTTTCCCAAAGCAAAGCTTTAAGATATGAACAGTAATACAAAACTATTCATTACCAAACAAAGCAAACACACAATGCCTAGTATCCAGTAAAAAAAATTAGTAGACATACAAAGAAATAGAAAACAGAATTCATAAGAAGAAGAAAGAACCATCATGAGAAACACACTAGAATTACTTTTTAGCTGACATGAAGTAACAGGGTTTGAAATTACCATCCTGCCTGCAGCAAGAAAACAAAAATAATAATTATAGAGAAAAACAGATAAAATATATTAAGTAATGATTTTCAAAATTGCAGACATCAGTCTTTTGAAATGAAGATGAGAGACAAGAAACAAACAAACCAAACCCTGAAATTGCTTCAGTGTACTGGTTTGAGAACATTGCCTAGCCACAGAGCATGGAGAAGAAACCCAGGTCTAGTCGCACAGGGTACACAGATCGTGCCAAGAAGACAATTCAGATTCCAGGATGATCCAGGCAGTCAGAGCTCACAGAACAAATACTGCATATAGAGAGCTAAGTAGAATGGGAACCGCAGAGGTCTGAATACTTCCTAAATATCCAGTAGAGTACTGATCATCATATCTATATGGGGATATAATTTGAGACCAAGGAAAGGCCTATCTTACCTGAATTGGTTAGAGAAAATCCAGTGTTCACACAGGGTCAGGAATATTGCATTCTTACCACCCACACTGGACAATCTGAACATTCACAAACCACTGGGTAGGATTCTCAAAGTGGTCTTGCCTCAGTAACAGGAGATAATTACCCTAGGTTAAATATTTCTCAGGTTCTAGCTAACAAAACTTAATAGAAAGGCCCCAAATGATTATATTATTTCCAATTCACTTAACTCTGTCCCAGAACCAAAATTAAGAATATTAATAGAAATGCAGAAGTGTTCACTGCCAATAATAGGAAATTAATAATGCCTAGAATTCAATCTAAAATTATAGCACATGCTTAGAAGCAGGAAAATACGGCCACAAGGGAAAAAAAAAACAATCCAAATTGATTCAAAATTTCTATAGATGTCAAAATTATCAGGAAAGGAAATTAAAAGTTATTAAAATGTTTTATATGTTCAAACTATAAGTAGAGAGAGGGAAGATATAAAAATGGAACACAAATTAAGCTTTGAGTCTGAGATGAAAATACACTGAATGTGATGAACAATATGACTAACAATAAATATTACCTTGTAAAAAAAATTTATGAATGTGTTGACATATAAAATAAACTGTGCAAAATAAAACAGAGAAAAATGTAAAAGGATAAAAGAAGCAGTGAACTGTGGCACACTTATAATCAGATTCATCTAATAAAAATGTAATTGGAGCTATTGACACTGGACCTTGAGAAGCAGAAAAAAATATTTAAAGTTAACATCTAAACTACTTTCAGATTATAAACTGCAGATACAAAAATATCGATGACTTTCAAGGTCAAAAAAAAAAATGTAAGAAAACCCTACCAAACCACACCTATATCAATTTGATCAAAACAGTAAGACAGAAAATGTTAAAAGTAACCAGTAGGGACATTATATTACAGAGTAATAAAGATTATGGTAACACAACATTTCAATGAAATTGTTACTGTTTGGGAAACTGTCCCCAGGGATCTTTGTTAGACCCCTGGGAATAATTTCTCAAAAACTTCCCAAAGAAACAAAAAAACAAAAAAACAGAAAAAGAGGAAAAGATAGAAATAAAGGAGATAAAAATACAGCTCCATACCAGACTGGCATGGAGGGGTGACTAGAAATGAATACACCAAAGGGATCACATGTGGACAGGACTTTTATACCCATGACCTCCATCTTGTTTATGTAATTCTGACGTAGTGAACGTCCCTGTAAGGTACCTCCCCTTAACCCTGTAAGGTACCTCCCCCAATAAGATGTGACGAGGTGTCTACTTTCATGAAGGTCGACCCCTCCTACCACCTTAGCTGGCTTATCCAATCACGTAGATCTGTCTTTAGATAGAGAAAGGCCTAGTTCTCTCCTAAGATCTGTCTTTAGGTAGAGACAGGCCTAGTTCTCTCCTATTGACTGGTTAATTGCTTTTAGCTAGGTTAATTTACATTGGAATAGTTGCCTGCTTTTAGGCAGAAAACAAGTTCTTTCTTTACCCATGTCTGCCACCATTTTGACACAACTATTTTGAAATATATCAATTATTTTCGTTTGAAATATATTAATAATCAGAGCTTTCCCAAATCTTCCTAGGCCATTCCCAATACTGACACAGAAACGACATCTTTAAAGGACTGAAAGAAAAACCTGTCAACTTAGATTTTTTTTTTTTTCAAAATATGGATGGAACCCAGGGTCATTCTACCTCTGAACTACACTCCCAGACCTATCTTTTACTCTTTAAACAGGGTCACACTAAGTTACAGAGGGCCTCACTAAGTAGCTGAGACTGGCAGTGAACCTTTGATCTCACTGCCTGAACTGCCCAAGTACTGGGATTACAAGTGTGTGCCACCACACCCAGCTTCAATTTAGAATTCTATGTCCAGCAAAATCATCTTTTGAAAATGAAGGTGAGCCAGGCATGGTGGTGTATGCTTGTAATCCCCGTGCTTGGGAGGCAGAGACAGGAGGATCACGAAGGTTTGAACCTAGCCTTGCTGGTTTAAGAGACCCTGTTTCCAAATAAAAAAATATAAAATAGGTCTGGGAATGTAGCCTGGAGGTAGAAGGGTCTCCAGGAACCCCAGTACCACCAAAAAAAAAAAAAAAAAAAAAAAAAAAAGGTGAAATAAAGACTATTTTGCAAAGAAAAGTTAAAAATTTATGCCAAACATGGTGGCACACGCTTGTAATACCAGCATTCCGGAGGCTGGGACAGGAGAATCGCAGTTCACGGACAGCCTCACCTACTTAGTTTAGGCCTTTGCAACTCAGTGAGTCCTTGTTTAAAAAAAAAAAGTCCCTGGTTTCAACTCCCAGCACCAAAAAGAAAAAAGAAAAAAAAAAATCATCACTTGCTGAAGACCTGCACGAGAAGAAATATAAAAAAGGATTTTCAGGCATAAGAAAAATTAAGCCAGAGAGAAATATAAATATTCATAAAAGAAAGAAAATAACTAGAAAGAATAACTGCATAGATTAATATATGTAGCTCACAATTAAATTTTCTTTTAAAATGATGGACTGTTTAAACAATAACAACCAATGATTTATAGATAGTAAACATAAAAAAACATATGATAGAAAAAAATAACTCATCTGAAAGAACAAAGAAAAGAGATAAATAAAACAACAACAAAACAAATGTTAGAAATAGAATATAGGTGGTACAAATAATAAGATGGTAGACTCAAATCTGACTATATTGATAATCCCTATAATGCATAAATCTTTATTATATAAATTTGTATATCACCTATAAACCCATGTTTTATGCAAATGTATTACATAAAAATATGTGTAATATATGTAGCAATTTTAAGTTAGAAGACAAATTGTTAAATTGCATTTTTTAAAAAAACAATACTACCAGCCAGGCATGGTGGCACACATCTGTAATCCTAGTACTTGGAAGGCTGAGATAGGGGGATCGCAGATTCACAGCTAGCCTCAGTAACTCAGCAAAGCCCTCAACAATTTAGGGAGACCCTGTTTCAAAATAAAAAAATAAAATAGGGCTGGGGGATATAGCAACTCAATAAAGCAAAATTAGAATGCCTGTGGATTCAATTCCTACTAACACACAAACACACACATACACAAACACACACAAAACACATACACATAAAACTTCCTATTTGCTGTTTATAAGAAATACCTTTAAATATGAAGATATAGGTTAAAATTAACAGGAAGGGAAGACATAAATGATAATATTAAGTAAAAACAAAAATACCCAAGTGGATATATATATGATATATATTATATATATATATGTATATATATGTATATATATATATATATATATATATATCATATATATATCCACTTGGGTATTTTTGGTATATATTTGGGTATATATGCCATATAATATATATGATATATATGATATATATTATATATATATATGTATATATATGATATATATATATATATATATCATATATATCATATATATTATATGGCATATATAATATATATGGCAAAAAGAATTCAGAGCAAAAAATATCACCAGGAATAAAAAGAATCCTATCATAACAAAAAACTGATTCATCAAGATGACATTCCAATTCTAAATGGTTTATACCTAACCAATGGCAAATAAGTTTATAAAATTGGCTAAGAGACTATTTTTGTCATTTTGTTAGATGAAAACAAACCATTTTTATATTAAATATACAATTCTTTATATTTGCTTTTAACTCATTTTAATCCAGAATATTTTGCCCTTTGTCATAGAAAAGACTTGAAATTATTTATTATCAAGCAGGGGAAAAAGTTTTACTCCTTGAAACCCAATGAAGCAAAACTAGAACCTGACTGAGATTAGAAGCAGATATGACTGCATTGGAAGAAACAGCTCTCCACAGCAAAATCTGGTCAGAAATAAAATGAGTGCAAAAGAAGAAATACAAAGAGCCTACAGATATATAAAACAAATCATGAGATTGAGCAGGCGACCAAAAAGGAGACTGGTTTACTCAGTACCTGGAGAGCTACCCTGAGCTGGCAAAGAGGATGGAGGTTGAGGGATCCAGGAGCCATCAGTCTTCAGCCAGGCTGAGTAGGGCCAGTGGCGGGGCCTGATCTGGAAAGGTGCTCCCCCTGTGTTGAGGCACCTGGGGCTCACCCTTTTCCAAGGGCATTGTTCCAGTGGCCCTCCTGGCCACACACCGAGCAGTCTGATTGGTAGGCGTGGCTTTGCCCCACTTGAGGCAGGCTCCTGGAGGTAGTTGTTGTTGCAGTCCTCCACACCTAGGTGGCGCTCCAGGGGGCTGAGCCGCCACCGCCAGCCAAAGGGCAGCTACCAGGGGTCTGCTTTTTGGCAAAGTCAAGAGTGTACACTCCATCTCCGCCTGTTTCTCTCTGGAATTAAAACTTAGATGCCATGATAAGGTTCTGTCAGCTGCGACGGACCTATACTCACAAAGAGCACGTCCCGGGGCTGGTGTCCGGCAAGAATGGCAACGCAGACTCCCCATGGGCAGAGGGTGTCGCCCCAGCCCCGGCGTTTCCCACAGCACCTAGGGCGCGCCCACGCGGGCCGCCCAGCAAAATTGCAGTCTGGCGCGGGCCAAGATGGCGACTGTGACATCACCAGGCAGCGACTATGAGCCATCACAAAATGGCAGCTGACGGGAAAATAAATGGAAGCTGATGGGGGAGAGCATTTGGAGGGATACCAGACCACTTAGAAAAGTTCCTAACTGTTCCTGGGCCACCGCAACCTATTTCCCAACTCGTATCAAGGCAGACAGGCTCTCAGGGCATCTGCTAGTATAAAGGTTCGACTCCCCATAATTGGTTCGCGGGCGGAAACGAAGAACAGGAAATGGGCGTCCCCGATTTCCCTGCTCAATCGTTTGGAAACGGAGGTTAAGAGATAGGGAAGAACGTCTTCATTCCTTCTCAAAACCGGAGGATGACCTGGTCATCCGCAGCGTGGTCCCAGTGGACCATGGGACAATGGGTCACCAAGCGCTTGGATTTTAAGGTCCCAGTGGACCGGAAGACCCAAGTCCGGAACCCGCTAACCAAGGGAAGGAGGCAGTTTACCGGAGTATAGTGATGTCGGCCAGCGCTGGCTGTGACAGAAGCGCTGAGAAGCTGCTGGGGGCGCGGTGGAGCCAGGGCGCGCGGATGCCGGTGGCTGGTGTGGACGGCACTGACGGCTGGCGCAGGTGGGATCAGTGGGGGTGCGCAGGCGGCATGGCTTGCCGGGCCCGCGGCGTGGAGACAAAATGGCTTCCAGGCACGCGCCAGACGCTGAGGCTGGGCCCCAAGGAGCACCGCCAGTGAGCCTGGCTCGGGGCGGGTGGGGCAAACCGGCCAGAGGTCCCGGCGGTGACCGGAGAACCAAGCTGGAACGGTGCTTTAGGAGGTCCAAGCGGCAGGCAGAGGTCCTGGCCCGCGCAGGCGGTTGGCAGGCAGAGCAAGTGCCAAGCTGCCTGGCTCGGGCCGGAAAGATGGCCGCCGACTCCGGAATGGCCAGGCCCAGGCAGCAGGGGTGGGCAGGCACAGGGTGAAGGGCGCCAGGGCGCGAGTCCGAGTGGAGGAACCAGCTGGAGCGCGGGCTGGACTTGGCGGGCTGGGGGCTGTTTAGCAGAGTGGCGGCCACCTAGATGGAGGAGACAGGCGGACCCGGCAGGCGGGTCTAAGCAACGCCAGGCGCAGAGAAGACATAGGCGCGCGGTGTGGCGCAGTCCGCGGGCGGCGCGGTCCCATTCCAGCGGCGGGCGGCGTGGGCAGGCGGGAACGGCGGTTTTAGGAGGTCCAAGTGGCAGGCAGAGGTCCTGGACCGTGCAGGAGGTCAGCAAGTAGAACAGGTGCCAGCATCACCCAAGGAGCCTGGCTCCGGGCGGGTGGAACTGGCAGCCTGGTGGCCGGCGGAGCCTGCACGCCCCGGCGGTGGTGGCTGCGGCCGCAGTGGCAGTGGAAGATTGCCATCGGCGCTCCAGAAGAGAGCACGTGGGCAGGAAAAGATGGCCACTGGCTCTCAGCAGAGCGCAGGGCTGGAATGATGGCCGCAGACTCTCAGCAGAGTGCGGGGCCGAAAAGATGGCCGCGAGCTCTCAGCAGAGCTCGTGGCTGGAAAGATGGCCGCGAGCTCTCAGCAGAGCCCGGGGCGGGAAGAAGGCCGCCGGCTCTCAGCAGAGCGCGGGGCCGAAAAGATGGCCGTGAGCTCTCAGCAGAGCTCAGGGCCGGAAAGATGGCCGCAGACTCTCAGCAGAGCCTGGGGCGGGAAAAAGGCCGCCAGCTCTCCCGGAGAGCGCGGGGCTGGGGAAGAAGGCTTACGGTCCAGGCAGGCACGGGGCAGCAGTGGCGGCAGTGGCGGGAGCAACGCCTGCAAGCGGAGTGCTGGTGTGGGACCTCACAGTCGAGCTGCTGGCGGGTCGGAGAGTCCGGGGCTCAAAAAGAGAGTAAAAAGAAAAAGAGAAAAAAAGGAAAAAAACGAAAAAAAAAGAAAAAATGGGGAGGAACCCAAGAGTTCTCCCAGTTCGGCACCAAATGATAAGTAAAATAAAAAATTAAATGCGAGTAAAATAAAAAATAATGTGCGTACGGCGGAGTGTGAAAAACACGAGAGAGGTCCGGTACACATGGCATGTAAAGTTTTAATGGCACGGCTCTCCCGGGGATCAGGGCGAGGCACCATGGGGCCCGCGCGCCTGTCCGAAGCTTGAGGACGCGGGGTCTCCTTTTCAAGGTATGCATCTTGCGAGTGGAGGGTTTACTCGCGGGAACGCCCAATTCTCGCGGGGGTTTCAGCCCCTCCCTTGCCCTGCAGAGGTCATGTGACACAAAGTCACATGAGTGCAGGACCCAACTTAACACACCAATAAATATATATAAAGGTTTAACATCATTAGCAATCAGAGAGATACAAATCAAAACCTCCGTGAGGTTTCACCTAACCCCAATTAGAATGGCAATCATTAAAAACACAAACAACAAATAATAATAAATTCTGATGAGGATGTGAAGTAGGAACTCGGATACATTGTTGGTGGGGTTGCAAATTAGTGCAACCACTTCAGTGTAGATGATTCTCTAAAGAATGGGAATGACTTCCTGACGCCTGTCAAGCCAAACGTAGATACAGAAAATACATGTTAACTTTTGGTAGTGGGGTTCCTGGAGACCCTTCTACCTCCAGGCTACATTCCCAGACCTATTTTATTTTTTTTTTATTTGGAAACAGGATCTCTTAAACCAGCAAGGCTGGGTTCAAACCGTCATGATTCTCCTGTCTCTGCCTCCCAAGCACGGGGATTACAAGCATACACCACCATGCCCGGCTAACCTTCATTTTCAAAAAGTTTAAATGTATTTTAAATGAAAGTTAAAAAATTTTACAATTTTACAAACATTTAACATGAGCCAATTTCCATCAATTTTCTCCCATTATTATTATTATATACATGTACCCATAGCAAAGGAATAAGGGCAATGACTCATCAAGCTTCTTTGAGCTGAACAGGGGTGCTGTAAGGGGGCCCCGGCTTAGAGTACAGGTGTTTGTAACTGGCATGGGGGAATCAGATGTGTCTGTGTGGTATGTGTCTATGACCATCCAAAGGGCTTTGATAGATGTTTTTGTCAGGGTCTGTCTGTAATCCCATCTGAAGTCTGAAAGTTTCCAGCCTATGAGAAATGAAATCCACCATATAATTTAGTACACATGGCCCAAAAAGTAAAGTGACAAGGATGATGAGAAGGGGAGTTATAAATGGCATAAGCCATGCCATCCGAGGGGGGAATGTACTAGTATTGGGAATGGCCTAGGAAGATGTGAGAAAGCTATGATTATTATATTTCAAAAATCTGTGAAAGGACTTGGTTTCTGCCTAAAAGCAGGCAACTATTCCAATGTAAATTGACTTAGATAAAAGTAATTAACAACTCAATAGGAGAGGGGAGCTAGGGCTTCCTCTTTCTAAAAGATACAATCTAGCTAGGATGGTAGGAGGGGTTGACCTTCCTGAAAGGAGACACCTTGCCACACCTTGCTGGGGGAGGAAACTTACAGGGAGGTTTACTAGTCAGAATTACATGAACAAGATGGAGGTCATGGGTATAAAAATTCTGGTCCACGTGCTATATCTGGGGAGTGGTGAGTTGGCCTGGGCCACCCTCCCCCCTCATGCCATTTCGGCATGGGGCTGTAACTATTTTCTGTATTTCTATCTTTTTAATAAACTTCTTTATATCTTCAGCAATTGTCCAAGCTATGTATATTTATTCTTAGCTTAGGACAAGAACCCGCTTTTTTTTTTTTGTGTTTGGGTTTTTTGGGGTTTTGTTATGGGTTGGGGGAAAGTGTGTCCGGGACCCTCGCAGGGGTTTCCCCACAACCATACTCTCCCCAAACCATAACAAGAGGGATGTTAGAAAAAGGAGAAAAATCGTTAGTGAAAGAAGGACCTGAGGGAGACAGGATGGGGAAGGAAGGCTTGAAGAGGAAAACACCTCACTGGACAAGATGCACACACAGACGTATCAAAGCCAATCACTGTGTTTAACACAGAAATGTGAGGAGGACTGGAAAGTAGGGCCAGGGGTGGAGCAGGGCTAAATGAGGGCTGTGTGCATGCATGTCTCTACCACCCTGAGCTTCATCAAAATGTATGATTACAATGAATCAATAAAAGAAAATGAAGAAAGAAAGTCAGTGTCTTAGGGAGATTATGTTTTATGTTCCTAGAGACAGAAGCAAAACAGTAAGTGGCACAGATCCTGTTAGTGGGTGGTTTAATATCTGGGCCAATGGTAGGATAAATAAATTTTAAACCATAAAATTTAAATATTAAGTAGAAATTAATCAGAACAAGTAAAGATGATGAAATGGGATTAAAAATGGTCAAAAAAGAGATTTAAATTCGACATTTTACTGTTATATTCTAGTAAGAATTAGTGCCAATCAAAAATTTAAATCAATATTGGTTTATAGAAATCATGTTGAATTTCATGTTGAATTATATTATTTGTTTTTTTTTTTTGGTGCACTGTATTCATACATCATAGTAGGATACATACTTTTGTAGACATACATGCACACTTTTCCCAGTCAGCCCCCACCCAATCCCCACCCCATTCTCTCCCTATCCCTCCCTCCCATGCTTGGCTTAGTAGTTGACATCTAGTATTATGGCAATTTATCTAAAATTAAAAATGATAATCTCACATAACAGTTTCATTTGTCTGATACCAAGCTTTTGATGACTTAAAGATAACATTTCAATATTTCTTTTTGCTTTCTTTCTTACCAGAGAATATTTTTTTCTATTTTTTAGGTGAAACTATCATATATTTATATATTTATTTTTCAGAAAAAAATCTATCCTAATATGGAATATGGACTCTAGGTACCCAAAACGATCTTGAAAAAGAACAAAGCTAGAAGATATATATTTTCTGATTTCAAACCATATAAAGCTACAATAATTGAAACAGTGTAGTACTATTCTAAAGGCAGATATATAAACCATTGAAGTTAAATAAAAGCCTAGAGCTAAATTCTTCCCTATATTGTCAAGTTATTTTTGACAAGGTTTCCACGAACATTTGGTGGTGGAAATATTAATCTTTTAACTAAATATTGTTAAAAAAATAATAATTACATGGAAAAGAATAAAATTGGACCCTTACCTAATCCCATATACAAATATTAACTCAAAATAGATAAAAGACCTAAATATAAATCTTAAGACTATAAACTTTTAGGAGAAAATCTGGGTCATTAAACCTCACAACATTGAAATTGGCAGTGATTTCTTGGTTATGATTTCAATGGTACAGGCAACAGAGTAGTATACAGACTCCCTAAAAAAAAAATAGTATATCCAAAGACAATGTAAACAGAGTTAACAGTTACTAATAGAATGGGATAAAATATTTCCAATTGCTATATCTGAAGGTATATTAATATTCCAACTAGAAATCCTAAAAATTAACAATAAAGGCAAACAATACCCTTTAGAGATAGGTAAAAGACTAACATAAATAATGAATCTCCACAGATAACCAATCTTAGTTGTCTATTGGATGGAAAATCTTGTTTCTCTAGTTCTGGTGTGTGTTACCTATTTCTTCTTTGTAGTTAATCTCTTTGAGTATTTTCTCTAGTGCTGGTTTTGAAGACATAAATTCCTTCAGTTTCTGTTTGTCATGGAAGCTTCTTATTTCTCCATCGAATTTGATAGAAAGTTTTGCTGGGTAGGAAATTTTTGGCTGGAAGTTGTTTTCTTTCAGAGTTTGGAATATGTTACTCCAAGCCATTCTGGCTCTCATAACTTGGTTTGGGAAGTCTGGAGTGATTCTAATTGGTTTGCCTCTGAATGTCACTTGGCCCTTTGCTTTTGTTGCCTTTAAGATTCTCTGCTTGGCTTCCACATTGGTCATTTTGATAATTATGTGGAATGGGGATCCTCTTCTCCGATCCTGTCTAAAGGGAGTTCTATAAGTTTCCTGGACCTGTGTATCGACCTCTTGCTCTATGTCTGGAAAATTTTCTGCTATTACTTCCTTGAAGAGATTGTTGATCCCTTTGGTTTCACTTTCTTTTCCCTCCTCTATTCCAATTATTCTTAGGTTAGCTCTCTTAAAATGGGCCCATATTTCTTCAATATCAGATTCCTGCTGTTGGATATTTTTTTCTAGATTAGAAACTATGCGTTCATTTTTGGATTGCTCATCTTCTAAGAGCGAGATTCTGTTCTCCATATGTTCTAATCGGTTGTTTGTGCTTTGAATTGAGGCCTTTACTTCATTAATTGCATCCTTTATCTCTTTTTGGCTCTCTCTGAGTTCTTTTCGAAGCACCTCTATTATTTCTACAGTTATTTTCCTGATTTGATCTTCTAGAAATCTCTGATTTTCCGTTTTATCGGGTTTTGATGTTGTGGGGTTGTGAGCATTTATTCCTCCAGTATTATTCCTCTTTCCCATGATTTCGGATGTTTGTGCCTTCTCTGGGTTCTTCCCTTGGGTCACTATGACTTCACTTAAGGTGTTCTGGATCTCGAGTCAGTAGTATCTCAGACCCTACTACTCCTTTACTGGGTTTTATCACAGAGTCTCTGACCCAGAGAGTCGATAGAGGCTGCTTTAGACTGTGGGGGGTGCCAGGTTGCACGTTCTCCTATGGTGTGATATCTCTGCCACCGCCCCTCCCCCACTGGGTCAAGACCCAGGGAGTACAGTACTGGGATTTCTCCTCTGTGTCCCGCAATTTGACTCACTGTTCTTGAGTACGCAGATGTAGCTGTACTGGCCTCGCTGAATTCGGTGCTGCTGCCGCCGGTGGCAATATGGCGCCGCTGTTACGCTCTCGGCTGTGGGGCTGGTGTTTTTCTTCTTGGTTTTGATTTCCACTCTGAATACCTGCAGCGTGTGCTGAGCTCGGCCACTGGGAGCTTTAGATGCTCTCTGCACGGAGAAATTCCGCCTGGCTGTTCCGCAGTGGCTCACCTCGGCTTGCTGTAGCTGTCCCGTGAATTCACCGGTGCCGCCGGCAGTATGGCGTTGCTGCCGTGTCTTCCGTGTCCTCGGGCGTGAGGCCGGTGTATCTCCTCTGTGGCTCTGTTCTCAGTCCGCTTTCTCTCTGGAGCCTGGTGATTTTTTGTTTCACTGGTGATGGTGTTTTCTGGCTATGAAAGGCGCTGATTTTGTGGTAATGGAGATTTGTTGTTACCGGGGCTCTTAAGCCCCGCTTTTCTCGGTCGCCATCTTCCCGGAAGTCCGAATTATATTATTTGAAAGCTTGAAAATCCCGATTAATGAAGACAAGTATGGTGGCACACACTTGTAATCCCAGTACTTGGGAGGCTGAGACAGGAGAATTGTAGGTTTACAGCCAGCCTCAGCTATTTAGTGAAGCCCTCAGCAATTTAGTGAGACCTTGTTTTAAAATAAAGAATAAAAAATAGTACTGGGGGTATAGCTTGGAGGTAGACTGTCCCTGGGTTCCATTAAATTTTTCTAATTTTAATAAAAATTTTTTAAAACCCTGATTAATGAAGAGACAAACAATTGAAAAGATTTCTCTACTCCAAAAAATCTTGTGCACACTTGTAATGCTAGTATTTGGGAGGCTGAGACAGGAGAATTGTAGGTTTACAGCCAGCCTCAGCTATTTAGTGAAGCCCTCAGCAATTTAGTGAGACCTTGTTTTAAAATAAAGAATAAAAAATAGTACTGGGGGTATAGCTTGGAGGTAGACTGTCCCTGGGTTCCATTAAATTTTTCTAATTTTAATAAAATTTTTTTAAAACCCTGATTAATGAAGAGACAAACAATTGAAAAGATTTCTCTACTCCAAAAAATCTTGTGCACACTTGTAATGCTAGTATTTGGGAGGCTGAGACAGGAGGATCTGGGTTGGCGGCCAGCCTCAGCTACTTAGTGAGGAGGCCCTTTGCAACTCAGTGAAACTCTGTTTTAAAATAAAGAATAAAAAATAGGGCTGGGGATAGCTCGCCCGGCGGTAGAATGCCCCTGGAGTCCATCCCAAGTGCCACATAATAATACTATAGTACTTGTATCAGAAACAAATGATTCCATAAAACATAATATTTTATGTTATAAAATAAGAACAAGTGAGTATCCAGGAAATATATTTTTTAAATATAAGAGATAAGCAATAAGTTTTCTGAAAGATCTGGCCTTTAAACTGTGTTCTCCAGAGAAACAGAATTGATATAATGTGTATATATATGTTCAAAGAAGTTTATTTCTTGTGGGATTAATTTACATAATCACAGAGATTGAAAAGTTCTATAATTGGCCTTTTGCAAAATAGAGACCAGAGAAGTTAGTGCCATGGCTCAGTTCTGCCAGCTAGAAGCCTCAAACTCAGGGATTCCAATGATACAGCACCCAGTCTGAGGCCAAATGTAATGCCAAAGAGCCTCACTAAGGGTCAATGGTGTGAGTCCCCATATCCAAAGACCAAAAAGATAGAGTCTTATGTCTTACCACAACAAAAGATACATACCCCAGACTAGATGGAAGAGAGCCAAAGAAGGGAAGAGAGCCAAAGAAAGCTTTCCCTTTTACTTTCCTGTTGCATCTGTCTTCCTAGTTCATTGGATAATGCTGCTCACATTTGAGAGTTGGTCTCTCCCTACCCTATTAGTTCATGGACACATACACCAATCTGCTTTTGAAGTTTTCCAGTTCTCAGGCATTCCTCATTGCATTCAACACCCCAAATTAGCCATCACACCCCTTTCAGGTCACAGATAAGATGTGAGGGCTAAAGAGAATAGAGTGACTTTGATTAATTATTTTTAATTAGAAAATAAGTTATATATACCCTGGTACTGCATTTTTCCTGATCTACATGACTGGGGATGGAGTGATTTCCATTCTTCTGAAACCTCAATCCCATAATCCCAAAGGAAAGTGTTTCACAATTTGCCTAGATGAGGTCCTGCAGGAGGATCCACACAGTGCTTAGACAGAAAAGGTAAGTTCTCTAAACTGTACTGTGTTAGGTTATTGCTGCTGTGACAGAGTACTTGAGAACAAGTTACGGGAGAGAAGTTCATTTGGGCTCATGGCTGCAGAGGTCTCATTCCATGTTGGCTGGCTCCATTGCTGTGTGCTTGTGGTGGGGCAGAGCACGATGAGCACGGTGAGAGGAGAGAGAGAGAGAGAGAGAGAGAGAGAGAGAGAGAGAGAGAGAGAGGCAAAGGACAAGATAGAGTCCCCAAGGACACACCTTCAGGGACCCAGGTCCTTGAACTAGATTCTACCTCCTGCAGTTTCTACCACCCTCCAGTAGTACATTCAGTTATGAGTCTCTCAAAAGACTGATCGACAAGGTTAGGGCTTTCGTGATCTGATCATGTACAAAAGTCCCACCTCTGAACACTGCTGTGCTAGGAACCCAGTGTTTAACACATGAAACCTGGGGTGGGGGGGGCACTCCAGATCCAACTATAGCATAGCCTATACAAGTTCAAGGACATTTTGGAAATGTGTACTTTGCCCGCTCTTTGACTCAAATTATGATAAGAGTATCATCCTTGAACAGGATTGGTGAGCAGACTGAGCCAGTGGTGTGAGAAAACCAAGGCCACTACTAACATTGGTAACAGGTGATGTCCTACATAATGAAGCCAGTTTGAGAACCAGGAGGAACTATAACCTCAAAGTTAAGAGTTGACCTTTGGAGCACTGGTACCTGGCAATTTACCCAAAGTCTCTACCTCAGTTTTTTCAAGACTTAATTGAGAATTACAATAGTTATTGCCCTAAGTATTAATTGTGTTATGCAAAGTCTCTAGTTGAGATTTAGTACATGGGAAGTTCTCAGTGTTAGCTCTTTTTGAACACTTCTTAGAGTTACTCTGTTGATTACACTGAGTGGGAGATCGCAGTGAGGAAATAGAACTCTAGGTCTATTAAAATGCTGAAGGTTTCATAGGAAGTGCTACAGAATAATGCCTAATCTTAGAGACACTAACACCCTCCAGAGTAGAGGAATCATTTAATCATTAGTGCCCCTTTGGACAGCGAATTGTATGCTGGAGGAGAGATTTTCACAGGCAATTGAGTCACCTTCAATGAACAAATGCCACACAGCTGGATGTACGAACAGGTCATCTGAAACCATGAAAAAGTGACACCTTTTAAATAGAACAGAAAATCAAACAGCTCATTCCAAAATCTTAAGTGTTAGAGCATTTTCTGAGGTTGTGTGTGTGTGTGTGTGTGTGTGTGTGAGAGAGAGAGAGAGAGAGAGAGAGAGAGAGAGAGAGAGAGAGATTGATTGAACCACTCAGGGGCATTCTACCTCTGAGCCACACCCCAGCCCTTGTTTTTGTTTCTTGGAATATTGGAAACAGGATCTTGCTAGGTTGATGAAAGCCTCACAAAGTTTCTGAGGGTGTCCTTGAACCTTCAATCCTCCTCTGTCAGGCTCCCAAGTACTGGGATTACCGGAGTGAGTCATCCTATCAGTCACGGTTTTCCTTTCTTAAGAGAGAGGAAATGTATTATCCTGCAGCTGAAGGGAAAAAAAAATGCTTTTTCATGTTACCAGTCCTTCTTAGGCCTTTAATGTAGTTGAGGTAATGAATATGGCCAAAATTATTTTTGATGTGGGATGAAAAAAGTCTACGCTTTATTTCCAGCCTGTGCTGTTAGCTGAACTGAGACCGTGATCACAGAATAAATTTCTAAATTATTCATAAAGTGAAGCTCACTTGAAATGGAAGCAGGAGACAAAAACAAAAGTAAACAAATTAAAACTATACTCATCAAATATATCAGCCAGCGTCAGGAAGATACTGCTATCAAAGGCAGCAGTACCTGGAACATAGTGGCATTCAACTTATACTGAATGATTTGATAACTTCCTTGGCCAGAACAGTCCACTACTAGGTTACATAAGGAACAGCTACAAAAAATAGTAAACACATATACATGCGCACACACGCGCGCGCACACACACACATCATGAGATCTGAAGTAAAACAGTAAATCCCTCGATCTAAGTGATTTTAGAAATGTTTATTTACATCTCTGAGCTATTTTCCTATTATAAAAGTTTTTGACCACTTACATACCAATTTCATCATGAAAACATAATTAAACAGTGTAAGTGACAGTAGAGAATGAGGCACCCAGTGAAAGCAGGTCACAGGTCCTGCTGTTCCGAGGCCTGGTTCTTTGCAAATGGATGCTGTGTATGTCAAGATGCTTCAGCTTTTACCATGACAAGGCTAACCTGTCTCACATTTCAAAATCTAAGAAAAAAGGTGTATGGGGGATTTAGAGGAAGGAAGAAAAAGCTAACATCTTTCTTTTGACATCTACATCAACTAATATATGACATTTTAGATTAAAATGGGTCCTTCCAAAATACAATTTGTTGTCATCCGGGTGTGGTTGCATAAGATGCCACTGCTCCCAGGGTGGCTTCAGCAGCTGCTGGCCAAGTCCGCTGCTGTGGGTGTGGAGACGTCCAGAGACAGTATCGCCCCACCCTGCCCATTGCCTAATGAGCTGGTGGGTGGGAAACAGCCCTCGGGAGGCAGCGCAATCTCTCATTTCAGTCTTGACGCAATGGAGAGATGGCAGCCTACTATGGCGGAAATGCTAAATAGCCTCTGACGTCCATTTTCTGGGAAGAGAAGCCAGAGGTAGAGGTATGAGAAATGCAGCTCCCATAAATAGGCATCCTTGGTTCTCTGCCCACTTAGCTGGCATTTACAAGCTCAAGAAAAAGTGCTTACAGAACCCAAACTTGTGCCACCAGACCTCCTCTCCAGGTGAAAAGTCAGTATGATTTTAGGGCAAAATAGCTGCCTTTGTCAGAGCACATTCCCCACCCCCCCTCCAATTCTGACTAAGCAGTGGGGATGGATATAGGGATGAGCCCTGTGAGACAGGACAAGAAAGAAAGGGAGCTTCTTAGGTTAGGCTCAGACAAGAATATACACCCTTGTACCTTGAGTGTACAGTCTGAGAAAGCTCAGCAAAGAGCCAGGTAGAGCTCTGAGATAGCTTGACCACAGCATAGCTAGCCTGTTCAAGTCCTTATATTTTGTCAGTTGGCCTTGCCAAAGAGGAGTCATGTAAATAGTTTCAGTTCTTCTGATTCCTAGACTCGGGTGCTTTTCTCAAACAACTTCTTTTTCTGCTTTCTTTTCTTTTTCTTTGGAATCACAAATCTAATTCACTAATTAAAAATTACTTAAATCATAAATATGAGTTGGTGAATTTCTTGATATTGAAAAGCAATTTGTCTATGGGTCTTTAAAAAAAAAAACCACTTTATTTAGTGCACTGTAACCATACACCATAACGAGGTTTAGTGTGATAGAAACATACACATATAACACCCAGTGCGCTTCTTCCCACCCCTACCATCCCCCATTCATAATATTAAAATCAGCACAACTGATTTTTCAGTCATAGTTTTGTTCCTGATTGGAGGATTGCTTCTGTTTTCACCACTCTCTATTCCCGAGAACAAACTCAGCTTCATCCAGTTTGAAGCATTATATATAATAGAGTTAACCACAAGTTTATGGGGTTTTTTTCTTTGTTTTTTGGTGGTACTGGGGATGGAACCCTTCTACCTCCGGGCTACACTCCCAGACCTATTTCATATTTTTATTAGGAAACAGGGTCTCTTAAGCCAGCGAGGCTGGCTACGAACCTGCACGATCCTCCTGTCTTCACCTCCCAAGCGTGGGGATTGCAAGCGTGGGCCACCACGCCAGGTGCAAGTTTAGGTTTTTATTTGTCTCTTCTTACTCTATTCTAGTAGCTCTCAACCGGAGGCTTTTTTTTTTCTTTTTTTTTTTCTTGACCCTCAGGGAACATTTAGCAATGTCTGTAGACTGTAGACATTTTTAGCTGTTCCACTTAGGGAGGTGCTAGAACGTCTGGAGGATAATAGCCAGGGATGCTGCCAAACATCCTAGAGTGCACAAGACATCCCTCCACAGTCCACAGTGCCAGTGAAGAGGTTCAGAACCCACTGCTATACTTTATAACCAGAAGCAGCTCCAAAGCTTCATTATCTTGATGATAAGATAGTCACTTATGTAACAAAGATCTGTTATGAGAAGAACTCAAAGAGAATATGGATATTTACCAAAAAAAAAGGCTAAATAACACTTTTTTTTCCAAAATGATCTACTAGACTGGCCAATTTCTTAACTCTTATTCCAAAAATCAAATCCTTATTCTACAGTGAGCAAAATGCATGAATTTTGATCCCATCAGTAACTCATTTTGACCAGAAATAAGACCATTTTCAAAAAAGGATGTAGCATATTGAGCTTTTTACCTTGGCCTTTCTATACCTCTCCTTTATGTTTTCGAATCACTATTATGTCAACCTGTGTCTCCAAGGCTGTATTCCTCTAGCTCTAACTTCCATACCCCCTTTCTTCCCCCAAATATCTATGCTCAACCTTTACCAGATTGCCTTAATACATGCTTCAAAGTATTTTTTTTTGTATTTCTGACTCTTCATTTTCATAAGCAATATCTATCTTAATTTTGCTTACCATTTCTAACTTCTACTTGTTCACTTAGAAACTTCTTACAAGGCTTTTGGTCTTTCGCTGACACATGTAATTTTTCTCTTTACTATATTTAATTTAGTGCTTAAACTCTATAATTTGTTCAAATAAAATCTTGAATATAACATAATATCCATAGTAGATGAAATTGTTTTGCTTCTAATCAGAGATGGAAAAAATGGTCTCCTACTTTATTATATAAGTGAAAGGACCATAACTTTTTAAATCAGTAGTATGCATCTAGCACCTGGCACAGTGGGTGCATGTAAAGATGTATAGACATATTTATTGATGCATTAAATTAATGCATCAATAGCAATTAATTCATGCATACATAAATTAATGCATCAATTTGCTGTTTGATGAAAAGCAAAGAGCAAAAACAATTTAAAATCACAATTATGCCAAAGGTGGACATATTCAGTAATATTTCTGCTACATCTTCCCCAGAACGTTAAGTGTTCTCAAGTATATTGTATTTTGTATCTGATGCATAGTCCTCATACAATGAAGAACTGTGTTTTCCACACTGAACACAATTTTCAGATATGATCCCCTTTCATAATTTTTAAAATTCAGTTCTATCAAAACCATCTATTCATCATTATTTTAATCATCACAGAGCCTCAATTTCAAAGTTCTGTGGACGTTACTGGAGATGAATCAGATATAATACTTGCCCTGAGATCCGGGCGTTGTGGTACATGATTATAATTCCAGCATTTGGGAGGTTGAGACAGGAGGATCGTGGTTCGAGGACAGCATCAGCTACTTACTCCCTTTGCAACTCAATGAGATCCTGTTTCAAATATAAAGAATAAAAAATAGAGCTGGAAGTGTATTCTGGAGATAGAATGCCCCTGGGTTCCATCACGAGTACCAAACAAAAACAAAAACAAAAACAAAAACACCCTGAAATTAATACATATGTTCTTCAGAAAACATTCTATATACTATCATCACAAAGCATGACTAAAGATTTAGAACAATTGGTGAACACACAGAAAGTGTGTTCTATAATTTAGCAAGCCAAATTAAAAAGTTACATGATTTATCTTCATAAGTTATATAATCAGTAGAAACAGTTATCAATTATATATAACCCATAAGAATGTATCATTATTAAAAGCTTGACCAAAGTTAACAAGAGATATTTACAAATTAAGTGAATAGACAATTTTACTGGAAGTCAGCCAAGCTGTAAAAACAATTTTCTGAAGAAAATAAAATAAAATATTACCAAAGTTGTTTAAACAGAACCGAATGTGAAACTCAGTGGTAAAACACATGCTGAGCATCTGCAAAGCACTGAGTTCAATTCCCAGCACAATAAAAAAGGCACTGTAAGCTTGTAGCTTTTAAAATATATTTTCTATCTCTCTCTCTACTCAAACATTCAGAGATATTCAGAGTTACGATGAAAAAGGCAATAATAAATTGGTACAGCTCCGAAAAAGTATTTGATACAGACTAGTTTTCCTTAATCATGCTGATTGTTGGTCTGATAATAAATCATATATGATGTAGGAGAAACAATGGATGTAGAAAGCCAGAGACATAGACCATAGTCTTGACTGCCCAGATTAAGTCATCTGGTTGAATATGAACTCTATTTTTCTCTCGGCACAGGGAGTCTTTATTTGTGCCATATAGCAAATAGACCAGATGACTTCTAATTTCAAGTAAGGACAATAATAGTAATTTTGTCTCCTATAATGACATGTCTCTGGGAAATTACCCCACCTGCTCTCTTTGAGGAAGAAGAAGCTCTAGGCTGTTCTTTGAGTATGAAGATCCATGAACAATAATTGAGATGAGTTAAACAGGTAGTCCACAGGCAGTCTACCTGTAGGCTAAGGAGGTTGTGCGCAAGAACTTCTGCTTAATAAGGGCAATGGATATTATTTTACCTAATGAGCTCGCTCCATGTTAGAATTTGAAAAAAATCAACAAAATGTCAATAAAAAAGAAATAAAACTCACAAAATTTGCAGAGGCTAGAGAATAATGGAGTCATAAGAACTGATGAAAGGGGTATCAAGGTGATCCATGCTCCCAGAGATGGAGGCAAGGGCTCCCAAGTACTGTAAGTATATTGACACACAAAGTATGGGATTTACAATTTACGATTTTAAATTGTTGTACATATGTATGGCAGCCCAACACACTTGAGTTTCCTTTGTCCATATATATCACATTTCTCCCCTTGGGTCCTTTTCTCTTTTTGCTACACGTTCATTCACAAATCATTCCCATGACTACAGGTAGCTTGGGTCAGACGCCTTCTCCTTGGAACTTAGAAAATGAACTAATATTTTGCACCTGTCATCTATTTTTAAAGTTAACAACAAAACAATTCGATATTATTATTCCATTTTAAAATTAGAAACCTAAGCTCAGAGGAGGTTGAGACTCTGCTTCAAATCATAAAACTAGACAGTGGTTTAGACAGGCTTCAAACTTAGCAAGGTATGTCCATAAGGCCATGACATTGTGTTCCCTTCCAGCTTTAAATTTCCAAAAGTCTATGATTCCTACATCTCTAACTGAAAACAATATAATGCAATTGTTTTCAAAATGCCACTGTAATTATTATTATTATTATTATTATTATTATTATTATTATTATTATTGTACTGGGGATGGAACGCAGGGGCATTCTACTTCCTAGCCACTCATCTAGCCCTATTATTTTCTTTATTTTGAATCAGAGTCTCACTGAGTTGCAAAGGGCCTCACTAAGTAGCTGAGGCTGGCCACAAACTGTGATCCTCCTGACTCAGCCTCTCAAATGCTGGGATTACAAGTGTGAGCCACAATATCCAGCTCTTACTGTATTTTTAACCAACTTTAACAAGCAAAGGTATTTCACTTGTTCCTAAGTGGCAGATAGATAGGTAAGAAATGTTATTCTCATTTTATAAATGAGAAAACTCAAGCCCCACCCAACCAGGAGACTGTGTGAAGCAAACCAGTGCAAAGAAAACCAGTGCCTAGGAAAAGCCATGCACTTCAAGGCCCACCTTCTCCACCGGTACACCATGTGCATGAACTTTGACATAAGGAGAAATTAGAAATAAAGTATTGTTCTCATAAAATAATATAAAGACTAAAGTGAAATGAAATTTGGCCCAATAATTGATAGATGAAAAGTGTTTAGTACATCATTGTTTTCTCCTTTTATCTCAGATCTCAATTCACCCTCTGCTTAAATTCGGTAGACATGTTTCTAAAATCCACAAAAAAATTCAAGGTCAAATTATAACACAAATTGCATGAAGTATAATTCATACTATGGCATTTCCTTATATTTAAAGGATGTCATTTTACCCAGAACTATACCTGTCTATTTATAGTCACTAATTTATTTCCACATCTCCTTGTCCTAACAAGCATTTGAAAGAGAGAACTCTTAAATCATCTAGATATAAAGAATTATACAAACACTATAAAGCTCACTCTTCCAGCAATCTCCAAGGAAACAGCGACCAATAGGGCAGGAAACAAAAGCTGAGGTACAGAGAGCTGGAAGGCAGGTGCATTCAGAATTGAATATTGATTTTATCATCTAATAAAGCTAGATTTGAGGGAAAATGCCCTCTCTGAGACCCAAGTTCCATACCTGTGAAATGAGAGAGTAAAGTTAGTTGTTTGTATCATTTTATAATTCAATATTATTATTATGGGTGCTCATTATCAGTGAAAGAATCGGCCCACTATTTAAAGTAGAAGTAAAATAGAGCTCCATCTTCTGTAAGGGACCTCTGTCCACCTGGCTTCAGGAACCACTCCCTCTTTTGATCTCCTCTAGAATAAATATATCAAGCAGATAACCCGTTTGACATGACATATGATTTTAATTATTAAAACATGTATTTTTCTTTTCCCAGATGTTTACCTAATTGAAAAATAACTTACACATTTCTGTAACCACAATACCTGAAAGAATATTAAACACAGTGAATACCTGTTTGTACGGGAATCTTGTTTTCTGTCCTAATACTTATAAATTAAATTTTTTATTTAAATAGCTGATGTGAAATTAAAAATGTGTATATTGCCTGTCCTTAATGTTGGCCCTAGACCATTATAAAACACTTACACTTAATAACCCATATCTCCAAGATCTCTTAAATTTTTACTTTACATTTCACAGCGAAGGAGAGGTAGTTCCAAAGAATTTGATTTCAAGAAAAATTTTCTAAAAAATATTATAGGTAAAAGTGAAACCACATACACTTCAACTCTAGGCTTAGATTCCTTTCCCCTTGAAAGGATCAATATGCACAAAGTAATTACTTTTCATTTAGCATCTACTTTTTTTTATCAAATCCCATTTAAACCTTTTTTCTCTCTCAAGATCCAAATTACGCTTTAACACATCTCAATTTGAATGTAAGTCTTCTCTAAAACATTTAAATAATATATTTCTTGATCACTTTCCACCATGAATACACACAAAAATGGGTTTAACATTCCAACCTATGCTAGAATATGCAGAGAATTTCAGAATGGGCCATCTGTAGCTTTTTTTTTTTTTTTTTTTTTTTTGGAGAGGTGAGGCCAGCCAGAGAGTTTCTTCATTTTTCCTTTTGTGAAATGGGTTTGATAATACGCTATTTGTGCTAGTTTCTGTCTCATGGCTGAGTTTCCATTCTTAAGTCTAGAAGTGTTGTCTAACTTATATTCCTGTAACATGCACAAGCAGTGAAGCAAAGAATATGAATTTGAGTCCAGGATCCACTATTTACTAGCCATGAAGCATCAACAAATTACTTAAAATTTCTACTGAGATTAAACTGTTTCAGAGCTTTTGTGTTAACTAGATAAGATTTGGAAATTCTTGGAATTTTGTATTACTCAATAAATGGTACCCATTATTAGTTCCTCTTAAGAAACTAATCGTTTGCTCTGACTTCTATCCACAAAATTTCCCAATTACTCCTCACAGGGGATCTTTCTACTCCTCCCTGATGATCAAAGTCCACATAATTGGGCTAACACTTACCCTTTGGTTTCACCTTCTTTTCCCTCCTCTATTCCTATTATTCTTAGGTTAGCTCTCTTAAAATGGACCCATATTTCTTCAATGTCAGATTCCTGCTGCCTGATTTTTTTTCCTAAGTTATAAATTGTGCATTCGTTTTGGGAGTGATCATCTTCTAGGAGCGAGATTCTATTCTCCATGTGGTCTAATCGACTGTTTATACTATGAATTGAGGACTTTACCTCAATGATTGCATCCTTTATTTCTTTTAGACTCTCCCTAAATTCTTTTTGAAGGTCCTGTATTATTTCTACAGTGATATTCCTGATTTGATCTTCTGGAGATCTCTGAATTTCTGTGTTATGAGGTTCTGATATGAGGTTGTGGGCATACATTGCTGTATTGTTCCTCTTTTCCATGATTTCAGAATTTTGTGCCTTCCCTGGGTCACTACGACTTCACTTAGGGTGCTCTGGATCTCGAGTCTGTGGTAATCTCAGCCGCAACTACTCCTTTACTGGGTTGTATCGCAAAGTCTCAGACCCAGGGAGTTAATCAAGGCTGCGCGAGACCATGGGGGATGCCGGGCGGGTGTTTTCCCATGGGGAGCTGCAACTAGGGTGTGATATCTCTGCCACTGCTACTCCTTCACTGGGTTGGACTGCAAAATCTCAGACCCAAGGAGATTATCAAAGCTGCACAAGTCCCTGGTAGTGCAGTACAGGGATTTCTCCTTTAGGGGCTGCAATTTTACTCATGGTTATTGTGCACGCTGATCAGGAGTTGTCGCAGGGCATGGTGAACTCACTGGTGCTGCTGGAAATATGGCACCACTGTCACACCCTCGGCCGTAAGGCTGGCATATTTCTTTTCTGGTTTTGAGCTTCATTCTGAGTCCCTGGAAGGCGTGATGAGCTTGGCCACTGGGAGTTTTAGATATTCTTTGCGCTGAAAGAATTGCTGAATTGCACCCGAATGATCCTCAGCTGCTCACTTCAGCTCCTTGTTTACTTTTCCTCTCTGGAGCCTGGTGCTGTGAGGGAAGATGGTGCCTGCACAGCTCCGCTGCCACATTGCGGGCTTGATTTCTTTTCTGGTCTCTGGTTGTTCTTCTAGTCTTTTTTCTCTGTCCCTTGTGTTTATATTTTTTTAATTTCTCTTTTGCTAGTGTTTTCTGGCTATGAAAAGTGCTGATTTTGTGGCAATAGAGATCAAGTTTTAACAGGACTTGTAAATGCTGCTTTTCTCGGTCTCCATCTTCCCAGAAGTCTCAACACTTACCTATTGGAATATATGTAAACCTCTGTGAGTCTTCTTTCCTCATCATCATACTGGCTTATGAATGTGTGATCTTATTCTTCCACTCATCACTGGTGGTAGACTGAGAATTTTAAAGCTAGACATAGGCAAACTGGGTTTGAATTCAGGCTTTTGATAGTAATGGTGTAAATGAGGAGGGTGATTCTCCTGGACAACAAAGAAGAGATGTAAAGAGATAAAGTTTCTCTCTTTCAATATTTCAACCAAGTCCTATGTTCTAAAAAAATTGACTTATTCATCTCACATGTATTTTTCCTAAGTATTAGATTATTTGACAGGTGAACCCCATAAACCCCATAAACTGTCTTACACTTACTTATCTAAATAAGATATTTACCAATCAGACATCTTAGAGATTGTCAAAAGGCTGTAATGTTTTAGAAACACAGATTCTGGAGGTAAGTGGCTTAGTTTTGCATCCACCACCAATTATAAAATTGGGCAAATTTCTTTAACTCCTCTTGACTAAGATTACTCATATAGAAATTTCAAAGTTGCTGTTGCTGTTTCAAGCTGGGCATTTTGGTGCATGCTTGTAATCCCCGCGCTTGGGAGTCTGTGACAGGAGGATCACACAGGTTCAAAGTCAGCCTCAGCTACTTAGTGAGGCTCCCAGTAACTTAGTGAGACCCTGTTTCCAAATAAGATATAAAAAAGTAGGTCTGGGAGTATAGCCCAGAGGTAGAAAGCCTCTGGGTTCCACCCCCAGTACCACCAAAAAAAAAAAAAAAAAAAAAAAAGTTGCTGTTTCATAACTAAATAATTTAAATGAAATGAAATAAGTTTACTTACTTATATATGAATAAATGATTATGATTGCCAGAGAAGTTTTTAGTAATCATAAGCTCTCAATAATTATTAGCTATTATTATTTTATTCCTTGTTCTCTCTAATAAGACTTTACCAAACTCCCTCCCAAAACATTCAGAATTAGTTGGCCAAAGGTGGAGCCCGATGTGTTAATGACTGGAAAAAGGACTCAGTTTTGATTCACAAGACTTAAAAAGAAAGATTTTGACAATGTTGAGAGAACTTATGGAAACAAGTATTGGATTTTATAGGAAAAGGAGGTTGGGGATGGAACCCAGGGGCATTCTATTTCCAAACAACACCTCCAGCCTGACCTTTTACTTATTTATTTTTTGATATAAAATAACTATCTACCTAATTTATGTCTATATAACATAGCTACTTTCTGTAGGAAAAGAAAACTTACAAATGACAGATAATGCTTTTTTTATCAAACTTTTTCAAGCAAGATAGTATATATGGTCACTTCTATTTGAACTAATGTGATAAAGAGTGTATAGCAATGTTTATCTCTGCCTCAGTAATTTACGAACAATAAGGTTTTGAAACCATCATGTTAGACATCAACTAAAGCCATAAGTGTTCATGAAGAAAAGTAAAAAAAAACTTTAATCATATCTCCTTTAAGATTTATAAAATAAATTATTTGCAACATATTTACATCATATTTAACACAGATCTTTCTACTTTGTAAGGTAAGTGCACTGATTCAATTTCTTTTTTCCAAGATAAGTTTTAAGGATATGAATTTAAATAAGAGTTTACTAAATTGCTGAGGCTGATCTTGAACCTACAATACTACTTTGTCGGCCTCCTAAATACTAGGATTACAGGTGTGCACCACGACACCCATTGAAACCAGCCTTGTTTATATGTTGTGGTGGAAGGGAGATTGGTACAGCCTTTCTAGAAAGCATTATTGAGAGGCAAAAATATTTTAATAAGTTTTCTGTTTATTAATCTATTTTAATTGAGGCATAATAATCATATATAATTATGGGTAGAATGAAGTATTTCAATACACATATACAACAAGTAACAGACAGATCAGAGTAACTGACTTATCTGTCACCTCAGATGTGTTTCTTTGCATTCAAAGAATATTCTCTATTACTTATTTTGAAATATTCAACTAATTGCCAATTCTAGTTTTTCTACTGTGCTATAAGCCATTTGAAGTTTTACTTCTATCCTGCTTTATTCTTGTACTTATTGCCCATCCTTTCTCCATCTGCCTTCGCCACACCCTTCCCAGGTTCTGGTAATCATGATTCTATTCTCTACTTCACTGAGATCAATTTTAGCTTCCACATATAAATGAGAACATGCAAT
Source organism: Muscardinus avellanarius (assembly GCF_963383645.1). Lineage (NCBI taxonomy): Eukaryota > Metazoa > Chordata > Mammalia > Rodentia > Gliridae > Muscardinus > Muscardinus avellanarius. Next base: position 30,534,438 of record NC_137793.1, on the reverse strand, counting down.
AATTTTTTCTGTGCCTGGTTTAGTTTAGTCAACATAATGTTTTCTATTTCCACCCATGTTATAGAAAATGACAGAATTTCTTTCTTTTTGTTGCTGAATAACATTTTATTGTGTATAAAATTTATCATATTTCTTTATTCATTCTCTGATAGACATTAAGGCTGATCACACACCTTGGCTTTTGAGAATAATGGTCCAATATATATGCAAGTTCAGAAGTCTCTTTGACATATTGAGTTTATAGGTAGATATATATATATATATATATATATATATATATATATATGTATATATATATATATATATACACACACACACACAAGCACATACATACATACATAGATAGTTGGACTACTGGATCATATTGTAGACTTCTTTTAAAACAAAATCTAAGCCAGGTGTTGTGGCACAGGCTTGTAATCCCAGCATTTGGGAGGCTGAGACAGGAGGATCACAGTTTGCAGACAGCCTCAGTTACTACTTAGTGAGGCTTACTTTGCAACTCAGTGAGACCTTGTTTCAAAATAAAAAATAAAAACTAGGGCCGGGGGTATATATATATATATATATATATATATATATATATATATATATATGTGTGTGTGTGTGTGTGTGTGTGTGTGTGTGTCTGACATATATATGTGTGTGTGTGTGTGTGTGTGTGTGTGTCAGAGTTTCTCTACTGCATTCTCAAGCTCATCATTTTCTATGACATTGTTAATTTTTTATTTTCTTTATTATAAAATTGTTGCCATCTGGAAACCTCTTTTTTAAATTAACCTGTTTTATTTCTTAACTATTTGTCTTTTTGCCTAGAATGATAAGATCCTTAAAGTAAGGACCTCACCTATATAGAAAGAACTGTGCACTGTCAGACATGGTGGCACAGGCCTGGAATCCCAGGACAGAAGGATTGTGGGTTCAAAGACAGTTTCAGCAATTTAATTAAACTCCTCGGCAACTTAACAAAACTCTGTTTTGCAACAAATAAACATAGCAGGACTGGGGTATAATGTCTCTGGGTTCAATCCCCAGTACCAAAATAAGCAAACCAAAAAAAATGAACATAATTTTATGTTTATCAAAATATATTTTATTTTTCTTCATGAAAATAGATTTCATTATTTCTATTATTTTTATTAGATTATAGTCTAACAAGAACTTTCTTTAGGTTTTCCCCATTTCAGAACAAACATAAGCTCATTCTTTTACATAGTTATCATAATTGTAATTTCTTCCACCCATGTCCTCTTTTCTCCCATTTAAAAAAAATAGTAAATGCATTAATTTGCTACTCAAATATTTTTATCATCTCACACCCCCAGCCATTTTTAATAAATTACAATGTTTATATAATAATACAACTTGAGATAGCTTTAGAGTCTGTACCTCTTAACTGCCTTATCTCATTTAAATACCCTCAGCAACCTGAAAAGGTGATATCGTGATGCCCAGCTTGTGAATAACATTCGTTGCCTGATTACTTTGTGCCAGGCACTGCCAAAAGTGTTCTTGTTTAAACCAATCTTCACAACAATACATTTTATAGGTCAGGAAGCAAAGGAACAGAGAAATTAATTAGTCTGGTATTTTATTCATATAGTTAATGTCCACATGGAGACTCAAACGCAATTTCTCTGAATCCAAAACTATGTTCTTAACTTCTATACTATATTTCTTTCCCCTACAAGAACATTTCCTTAGGGAGAATTTGAAGAACTTGAGATTTTATGTATGGCAGAAAATGGTTTGAATGAAAACACACAAACACTAAACCATTAAACTGCTTTATTTAAAAAAGATTCAGTGCCACATTAAAAATCATGAAATGTTCCTTGACTTGAGAAGCTGTTAGAACCAGAGATTCCAACCCTGGGTCATTGCTCACGCTTCTCATTTAACTGCCCACTTCATTTTCTATTGAAAGTTTTCTTCTTCGTAGGATTGATGAAAAATCCCGTGGCTGCTCACTCCTTGCTGCTTGCATCTACTTTTTTTCTAAAAAATGTGAAGAAATACGATTGGCATAGAAATGGAACTTCACTGAGAAGATGGTCACAGGAGCATAGGATGGTAGGCTTTGCTGAGAAAAAGAAACAGAGATAATGGCTGTCCTTCACTGAATGCTACCCAGGTTCCAGGAACCCTGGGCACTTTGCATGCATCGTCTTATTTGGTCTGTCATGACAAGCCTATGAGGTAGCTATCACTATCTCCATATCCAGGTGAAGAAACACACACTTGGTATATTTAAACAACTTACCCAAGGTCTTACAGATACAGCAAAGGACCAGAGTTTGAGTGCCAATCTTCCTGACACCACAGACCACTCATAAAAAAATTAAATATAAAATTTCAAAAAATATCAGGCAAGAGCTTTGCTTTGAGTTTTCTTTTATCCCTATTTACAAATGATTTTTTTAAAGTTGTTATGTGGGTAATTCAATTTGGTAAGTCATACAGGAAGAATGCTTGATGTGGGAGAGCTCAGAAGTCAGCAAGGGCACCTTTAGCTAGAACATAGTTTCTAACCTTACATAATACAGGTGTATAAAATGTTACCTGACCAGACACGCAACATCACTGCTCTTGCCAGATTACACATTCAAAGTGATTGTTGTGGTATCATGGCAACTGATGCAGGTCAGAATTCCTGCATTCTCATTCTTGCAAAACAGTGGAAAGAGCTTTTCTGTGACGCTCAAAACTCAAAAAGTCCTTACAGTTCATCTGGCCCAATTTTTTTCCAATGTGTAACTTAAGAAACAGAAGTCTGTTGGGCATTAAAACACCAGCTAATAATCTGAATGGATCTCAAAGACATATTGTGGAGTGGAGTAAAAGAAATCAGACTCAAAAGAGCGCATGCCATTTACTTCCCTATCTATAAAGTTCCAGACAGATGAAAGATATCTATGGTGGCAGAAGTTCAAACAGTAGTCACCTAAAAGAATCATACTATTACCCAACAATTTCACTCTTTATCATATTCCCAACAAACACAAATACATATATAAGGTTACTAACATGAACCAAATGTCTATAGCACACTATTTTAATATCCAAAGGCTGGAAAATTCTCAAACATTCACTCATGTAAAGTGGATGGTATATTCACAAAATGGAATGTCATATAGTAATTAGAGGTATAACCTACAAGTATATACATCAGTCTGGATGTTGTTAAAAAAGATATTGAATAGCCAGGCATGGTGGCGTACACTTGTAATTCCAGCATTCGGGAAGCTGAGACCGGTGGATCGCAGTTCATAGACAGCCTCAGCTACTTAGTGAGGCCCTCCACAACTTAGTGAGACCCTGTTCAAAGTAAAGAATAAAAAAATAGGGCAGGGGGTGGAGCTCAGAGGTCAAATGACACTGGGTTCCATCCCCAGACCAGTGGGGGGGGGGGTATTGAATAAAAGAAGCAAGAAACAGAAGTTAAAAAAATTGTATTATTTTACCTACATAAAATTCATCACAAGAAAAAACTACCTACAATATTATATTTCAAGAGAATGGCTACGCTTGAGAAAGGCAGAGACTGGAAGAAGCATCAGGAAATACTGGCTAAACAAGTATGTTTAGGTTTTAGGACCTGGTTTTAAATCTGCTATAGGCAAGGTTTCTATATATTATAACCTGACTTAAAAACTATAAAAGTCATAATTATGATAGATTTTAACTTGGAAGAGAGGGAAGAATGATTTAGTGTAAGGCTTACCAAGAAGGATAACTGTTATGGTGGATAACTAAATCAAAAGCCTAATTTTTCTCTGAGAACATAATAATTTTGTTTATAATTTAAAAGATAAGTTAAAAAACTGGAGAAACAGGAAATATTGTTAACACATCATACTTATAATCAAATTAACAAAATGAACCTAAATAGGCAATAATATGTAACACTGAGAATTACTGTAGTTTATGTCAATAAGAGTAACTTTCCAACTCAGTCCTTAGATGTTATCCCTCCATGTTCAGTAACCACTACTACAAAATTCTTAATGAGCCAAAATCAGATGTATGGATCTAGAGATAAAAACCATAGAATTATCACAAGAAACTCAATACCCCCAAATTTCTAATTGACTCTATACTCGCTATGAATCTTCAGTGACTATCCCAAAATATGAATATGAAATTTTAACATGGTCACAGTAGCATATCATTGAAATAAAAAAAATCAAAGTTGTACTGTGCTATAATCCACTAAAAGGAACATATCTAAAATATAATGCTTTATTGTAGATCTCACATTTTAGGGTTATTCTAAAATAAATAAGAGTTCCAGAAAAAGGAGACTTCCATGAAAAGGACTAAAAAATATGTCCTAAAAATAGTAAAAAACGTTTAAATGCTTTTTGCATCTCTTTAGAGGATCTTGTAGTTTTTCCTTCCTTCCTATTTATTTGATGAATTACATTACTGACTTGTGTAGATTGAAGCATCCTTGCATCCCTTGGGTTAGACTTACTTGGTCATAGTGGATGATTTTCTTGATGTGCCTTTGTATTTACATTGCTAGTATTATTAGGAATTTTTGTGCCTGTATTCACTAAGAAAATTGGCCTATAAATTCCTTTCTTTGAGATATCTTCATTTGCCTTGAGTATCACGATGATGCTGTATTCTTAGAATGAGTTAGAAAGTATTCCATCTCTTTGTATTTGGTAAAATAATTTTAAAAGTATAGGACTTATCTCTTCCTTGAAGGTTTTATAGAATTAAGCTGAGAACCCATCAGGATCTGAGCTTTTCTTAGTTGAGAAGCTTTTTATTGCTGCTTCAATTTCACTATTTCTCATTGGCCTTTTTAGGTCTATATCCTCTTGGTTCAATTTAGGAATGTTGTAAAAGTCTAGAAATTAGTCCATTTCTTCTAGATTTTCCAATTTATTGGAACATCAACTTTCAAAATAGCTCTTGATGGTCACTTAAATTTTTGTAGTATCTATGGTGATAACTACCTTTTAATCTTTTATTTATTTTTTATTTGGGTTGTTTCTATCTTTCGTTTGGTTAAGTTGGCTAAGGGTTTGCTAATATTGTTTATTTTCTAAAAAAAAAAACAACAACTTTTTTATGGTACTGGGGTTTCTGGAAACCCTTCTATGTCTGGGCTACACTCCCAGACCTATTTTTATAGTTTTAAATTTTGAAACAGGATCTCTTAAGCCAGCACGGCTGGCTTAGAACCTGCGCCATTCTCCTGTCTCCGCCTCCCAAGCGCGGGGATTACAAGCGTGCACCACCACGCCCGGCAAACCCCAACTTTTTGTTTGATTTTTGGTTTGGTTTTTATTCTCTATGTCATTTATTTATGCTCTAATTTTAATTATTTTCTTTGTTCTATTGAGTTTGGGGTTTATTTGTTTCTGTTTTAATAAGGTCTTGAGATATGTTATTAAGTTGTTTATTTGGAGTCCTTTTGTTTGTTTGGTTTTTTGGTGGTACTGGGGGTAGAACCCAGGGGCTTTTCATTCTCTGAGCTATACTCCCAGACCTATTTTATATTTTATATGAAAACAGGGTCTCACTAAGTTGCGGAGAGCCTCACTAAGTAGCTGAGACTGGCTTAGAACCTGTGCGATCGTCCTGTCTCAGCCTAACAAATGCTGGGATTACAAGTATGCGCCACCACGCCCGGCATCCTTCATTTTTTTTTTAAATGTGGGTACTCAATGCTATAAATTTCCTTCTTAAGATTGTCTTTGGAGTGTCCCAAAGATTTTGGTAGGTTGTGTCTCCAGTTTTATTTGATTTTAGAAATTTTGTGATTTTTTCCCCTTATTTCCTTTATTACCCACTCCTTATTCAAAAGTATGTTATTCAATCTGCATGTATTGGCATAGCTCCTCAATATGTTCTTGGTATTGATTTCTAGTTTCAGCCAATTTGTACCTGAGACAATACATGGTATTTTATTCATTTAAAAAATTTATTTATACTTGCTTTGTGGCCTAGGATGTGGTCTATTTTAGATAAGGTTCTCTGAACAGTTGAGAAGAACATATATTCAGTTGTTGTTGGGTGAAATATTCTGAAGATGTCTGTTATGGCCATTTGGCTTACAGTTTTACCTAGGTCTGACATGTCCTTACTCATCTTCTGTCTGGTTGATCTTTCTAATGTAGATAATGATGTGTTGAAGTCTAATACTATCCTACTTGGGTCTATTCGAGTCTTAATGTACAGAAGTATTTGTTTAAAGTACACAGGGGCTCCAATATTTGGGGAATAAATGTTTGTGTTTGTGATGTCATCTTGTTATATTGTTTCCTTTACCAATAGGTAATGCTCCTCTTTTTCTGTTTTGATAAGTTTTGGCTTGAAGTCTGCTTTGTCAGATAGGAGAGTAGCTACCCCAGCTTACTTTGGGCTTCCATTTGCGTGTGATATATTTTTCCATTCATTTATCTTTAGCTTGTGTATATCATTGCAAAAGGTGATTTTCTCACAAGAAGCATATAGTTGGATTCTGAATTTTAATGCATTTTGATATATCATTTTATTTATTTTATTTGAAGAGGTGAAACCATTGACATCCAGTGTTATTATAGACACAAAAATTCAATACTTCTTCACTCTAAAAACACTAAGAAATTAGGCATAGGAGGAAATTATCTTAATTTCATAAAGCCAATTTGTGATAAAACCAAATCTAATAATATACTTAATGGAAAAACTGAAAGAATTTTCATTAAAATTAGGAACACAACAAGGATGTCTGCTACTCAACATAGTACTTAAATCTCTCATTGGGGCAATAAGACACAATGATGAAATTAAAAGTATACAAATAAGTAAATAAGAAGTAAAATATCTCTATTTGGTGATGAAATAATCTTAGAAGACCCAATTAATAACATAAAAGTATGCTTGAGCTAATTAGCAAATTAAGCAGAGTAGCTGGCTACAAAATCAACTTATAAAAACCCATAGCCTTTCTATACAGCAATCATCAATCCACTGAAAATAAAATACAGAAAAAGATCCCATTTATGATAGCTCCATAAAGAATAAAATGTCTAGGTATAAGTCTAGCCAAAGAAATAAAAGATCTCTAAGATAAAAACTACAGAATATTGCCGGGCGTGGTGGCGCACGCTTGTAATCCCCGCGCTTGGGAGGCAGAGACAGGAGGATCGCGCAGGTTGAAAGCCAGCCGCGCTGGCTTAAGAGACCCTGTTTCCAAATAAAAAGTATAAAAAAAAATGGGTCTGGGAGTGTAGCCCAGAGGTAGAAGGGTTTCCAGGAACCCCAGTACCACCAAAAAACAAACAAACAAACAAACAAACAAACAAACAAGCAAACAAAAAACTACAGAATACTAAAGAAAGAAAAAGAAGAAGACATTAGAAGATGGAAAGAACTGCCATATTTCTGGACGGGCAGAATAAACATCATCAAAACAGCCATACTACCAAAAGTGAAATACAGATTCAATGCAAGCCCTATTAAAACACCAACATCATTCTTTATAGTAATAGAAAAATCCTAAAATTCATATGGAAAAACAAAAGACCCAGATGCTGGAGTCATCACAATACCAGACTTGAAACGATAGTACAAATCTATAGTAGTAAAAGGAGCATAGTATTGGCTCCAGAAAAGACCCACAGATCAATGGAGCAGAATATAAGATTTAGAAACAAACTTTCATACCTCTAGCAACTTGATCTTCAAAAAAGAGACCAAAACACAGACACTGGAGAAAATAAAACCTTTTCAACAAGTGGTGCTGGGAAAACTGGCTTACCATATATAGAAAAATTGAACTAAACCCCAACCCCTTGCCTTAAACAAAAGTCAGCTCAAGATGGGTAAAGTATCTATAAATAAGACTGTTGACTTTTCAGTTTTGAAAAGGGCATAGGACCAACTCTTCAGTAGATAGGCACTAGTAGAGATTTCCTCAATAAGACCCCTGAAACACAGGAAATAAAAAACAATAAATGGGATATATCAGATTAAAAAAGTGTGAAGCAAAGGAAACTATCAAGAACCTAGAAAGAGAGCCTAAAAAGAATGGGAAAAATCTTCACCAGCTACCCTCTGATAGAGAATTAATATATAGAATATATATAAAAAGCTTAAAACTCAATGCTAGAAAACAAAGAATCCAATTAAAACATGGACAATGGATCTGAATAGACTTCTTAAAAGAAGAAATACAAATTATTAATAAATATACAAAAATATTAAACATCATTAGCAATCAGAGAAATGCAAATCAAAGCTACATCAAGATTCCATCTAAGACCAGTTAGATGGTAATTATCAAGAATACAAACAACAGTAAATGCTGGTAAGCATGTGGTGAAATAGGCACTCTTATACACTCTTAGTGGTATTGCAAATTGTAGTGCAGAAAATCAGTATGAAGTGTCTTTAAAAGACTGGGAATGGAGCCACCCTACAACCCAGCCATACCAAAAGCAGTTAAAACAGATTACTATAGGGACATATACATTTCCATGTTTGGAGTAGTTCAATTCACAATAGCCAAAGTATAGCACTAGTCTAGGTCTCAATCAACAGACAAATGGATTACAAAAATATGGTATATTACACACACAACAGAATTCTACTCAGCCGTAAAAAATGACACAATTATGTCATTTGCAAAAAAAATGGATGAAACTCAATAGTATGTTCAGGAAGATTAGCTAGTCACAAAAGTGAAGAGCTTTATGTTTATCTTATGTATGAAAGTTCAAGAAAAACTGGAAAATAAAGAAGACTTCAGATAAGTGAGAGGAGACGCTAATGGAATGGGGGATGGTGATCCAGAAACAAAGAGAGGGAGGAGGAGGAAGAAGAAAAAGGTCAGCTGGTGATGGTAACTATTCAAATAACCCTCTGTTCATACATGAAGTTATTTACATTGATATAAAGACTATCTTTGTGGGGGGGCAAGGAGTGGGGTAGGAACTGAAGGGAGACACACAATGAACGCTAAGTGAATACATGTATTTATCATTCTGAATTTCATTATGATGTATAATCACAAAACACCAATAAAAAAGAGTAGAATAATAATGTTACTGCATCCAAAGAAGAATGGCAACAAACACTGAAAGGTGGTCTAGGGAAAGTGGGTGCTGAATACTTTAAACTCTTTGTGTACAGATGATAAACTGGGTCCCACAGATGCAAATAATACAGACACCGTTTCCATCTCATTATAAAGAAAATAAAATAATCCAAGATGGGCAGACCTAACTTAAGAAATAACATATTGCTTACTTCTTCAAAGATATTGAGGATGGGCTAGGTGTGGTGGCACATGCTTGTAATCACCAGGACTTGGGAGGCTAAGACAGGAGGTTCACAAGTTCAAGACCAGCATCAGCAATTTAGCAAGAGCCTATTTCCAAAATTAAATTAAAAGGCTAGAAATTTAGCTCACTGGTAGAGCACCCCTGGGTTCAATTTCCAGAACCTGTCACACACATACACAAAGATATTGATGATAGAATTCTATCAATAAATGGAAAGTTGAAACTGGTGATGCCTAAAATAATTTTCTTCTATCTCAAAGACTTGTATTTCTATAAAAAGGAGAGGGAATGCTTTTGAGAGTAGGATTTGACCTTGGAAGATCAAGATTATTATACTGGTTTAGACAAGTCTTTTTTACTTTTCTCACCTGTCAATAAATTGGAAAAGCTCAGCTTTCTTACAATAATACCAGTATGAGGGAGAAAAATGTGCATGTAGCAACATTTATGGGTAGTACCTACATATTACTAATTGCTCCTCTTATTTGAAGAATATCACTAGTTTCAGGAAGATAAAAATGTAAGATGAAAGGACGTATTTATGGAAGTATCAAAAATATCTGAGTGGGAAGGAAGCAGCTGGGACTATCAGGTGGAATGTGGGTGGGGAGTTTCCTGAGATGTTATCTTGAGAAGAGAAAAGCTGATCAGACATGGTGGAAAGATAGTTCAATTAAGGTAACAAAAAAAAAAATTAGGAAGATCTTAGGAATCTGAGTGCTCTGGCACATACTGGCACCATACCTGAAAGATATAGCTAACTTCACCACATGTTAACAGAATATCCTGTTAAAAATTGGGGTTGGCACATTTAGTTAACATAAAGGTTAAAGAAAGTGAGCTAGTGTCTTAGATTATGTCATTTACTTATTTTATTTATTTAGGCACTAGAAATTGAACCCAGGGGTATTATGCTTCCCCTAGCCTCTTTTATTTTTTGTTTTGAAACAGGGTCTCACTTGATTTCTAGAGTCTCACTACATTGCTGAGGTGACCTGGAACCTGCAATCTTCCTGTCTTAGCCTCCCAAATATTGGGAATATAGGCATGTACCACCACAATGAGCTAGAATATGCTACTTAATTACTTAGTATTGGTTAAGATTTAAAATTAATTGAAAACTGTTATATGCCAAGTAACCTGTTAATGTCCAGGGGAGAAATACTCTAACAACCTGTACACATACATTTTGTCTCCCTCAATAAAAAATAATGCATATAATCTTATATAATTTGGACAAATGTCTAAAATTCAGCTATACCCCTGAATTCTGGTGAAGCATGTGGAATTTTTTTGCCCTGTAGTACACTGTAATTTGGTGTGTTCTTTGGGCTCCACTATCGATTTTTCTTGTTGAATTTTCTACCTCAGAGACCTGTATACATTCATAGCCCTCATCTTACCCAGATATCTTGGAACTTTAAGAAGCAGAATGTAAAATTTTTTTTATTATATCATCATCCTCCTATATATTCTCCCACTCAACTTACTTATCACATTAGTCACGCTGAAAGTTCCCTTTTCCCCTTTTCATTATTTCTGGTGATGTATCCCTTTTTAGCTTTGTTGTGTCTTTATTTTCACATAAATTCAATGTTCAGCCACAGTAGGTATTATTCTTACCTTTACTATTACATTCTCTTGAAGGTCAATCATTTATCCTTGCAAAGTTCCAACTCTCCTCAGTAAAGGTGAGCTAGTTTCACATGGGAGCAAAACGTGTACTTAAGAAAACGGGCTCTGGATTCAGGAACACCTGATGTGGGTTCCTATTCTGACACTTTATCAATGTCTGAGATCATCTATTCAGCTTCTCAGGGCCTCATTTCTGTCCGTGTGCTTATGTGCTTCAGTTGTTAGAGCAGACTGCCTGACAAAAATTAGGCGTACAGTGAATGTCTATTGAATGAAGATTGGCACTGACCTCCTAAATTTCATGTTAACTCACACCTTCTTTATTTTAATTTTTTAAAAAAATGTTCATAATTTCAGTCACTTTCCTTTCCATTTTACCCCAGAAGAATGAGTACAAGTCTCCAAGGCTAGCCTTACATTTCTCTGTACTTTATCTCCTCTCGTGACTTGAAGGATTGCCTTGTCAAATTTCCTTATAGTAGTTCCAACACAACAAGGTGCTTTCATTAAATCCACAAACGTACTTTGCCTTTCTCAACACGTATTGCCTGAACTCTCTCCTGGCCTTCATATCATCAAGTTCCCCTAAAGGGCTATGTCTAGTATGGCTTTTGTCTAGTATGATGTCTAGTATGGCTTTTGCCCTCATGCCTTCCATTCCTTTATTTACCAAATAATAAATATGTTGGCTTCTCTCACATACTATGTTGAAGATAATGAGCACCACTATTTAAACCTATTGTTCTCCTTTTGTAATTTCTTATTAGAATTTTCCATAATTTCTGTACTTTCTGAAGTACAGAATTTTCTGCCTTGTATTGCCAGACTACTCTCTATAACTGCCATATCAGACATTCTCTTCTGCTGCAGTGGAACATTCTTTTTCAGTCTTACATACTTGTTTTTCTTTCCTTCATTGCTTATTTCCAAAATCTGGTGTTCCTGTGCCTGACACGGTGGCACACACCTATAATTCTCCTTAAACAGGAGGATCACAGGTTCAAGGCTAGCCTCAGAAATTTAGCAAGACCCTCAGCAACTTAGCAGACCCTGCTTCAAAACTGGAAAAAAGAGTCGGGCGTGGTGGCGCACGCTTGTACTCCCCGCGCTTAGGAGGCGGAGACAGGAGGATCGCGCAGGTTCAAAGCCAGCCTCATTGGCTTAAGAGACCCTGTTTCCAAATAAAAATATAAAATAGGTCTGGGAGTGTAGCCCGAAGGTAGAAGGGTTTCCAGGAACCCCAGTAACACACACACAAAAAAAAAAAAACCTAGAAAAAAAATAATGGACTGAAGGTATAGATTGGAGGTAGAACGCTCCCTGCTTTAATCCCCATTACAAAAATAAAATAAAATCTGGTGTATCTGGCAATTTAATTTCTATTCCATCCTTTCAGCTACCTTCTTCACCTCTCTCTTGACTCAAGCCTCTAAGTTTCTGCCAGTCATTATTAACCACACATCCAAAGCCAAATTCATTGTTTCTTCCTTACCCCAAGTCTCTTCCTCCTGTTTGGTGGGAACATTGAGTCTCATCATATTATCTTTTTTTTATATGTAAGCATAGTCAGTGTATAAATTACTAGTGTTACTATTATTATGTTTAGTAAATATGTCCAGTTATGTATTTATTTATTTTCTTGCAGTACTCAGGATGGAAACCTTGGGCATTCCACCTCCGAGCTACACCCCATCCCTATTTTTTATTCTTTATTTTGAAACAGAGTATCACTGAGTTGTAAAGGGCCTCACTAAGTAGCTGAGGTTGCCCTCGAACAGCAAACCGTGATCCTCTTGTCTCAGCCTCCCAGGTGCTGGGATTATAAGCATGCACTATTTATTAACACAGTTATTTTGAGTTTGTATTTTAGTCCTTGCCATTCCCTTTGCCTGAAAAGACTTTCCTTTTCTACCTTGTAGAATCTTGTTGTCTTAAAAGTACTATAGAAGTTTGAAGGGTGAAATTTAACTCAGGAGAGCAAAAGAAGATCCCAAAGTGGCAGTTGCATTTAAATACAACTGTTAAGCTTTGAGAAGTAGAAATGGAGTCAGATGGGTCATTCATAACAAAGGAAGCAAATGGAACTAAATCATGATGGACGATCCGAGGCTCAGGAATTCTGACTTTGCTTAAAAGAACCAGCAGAAGAGGACAGAGTAGAAATGTAGAGACATAATGAGACATTTTGAATGTCATCTCTGTTTCTTAAAAGAAAGCTTTTGTCCTAAAAAGAGAGACACTGAAGATTTCTATAATTTATTAAGACACACACACACACACACACACACACACACACACGGAAAGAAGAAAAATATGTAGCTATAACAAGGGATGAAAGAGAAAGACATGTGAAGTGTATAGAGTTATGTCTAAATTTCTAAGTTAGTATAATCTCTTATAAGAAATTAACCAGTGTTTTTCATTATCCTCATTAACAAATTCTATTAACTCAGATCAACACAAAGCCAGTTTGACAATTACATTTCATTACTGGCACTCCTTTATTTGCTGGAAAGAAAAAAAAAGTGTAGCATTTTTGCTGAATTATATAGCTTCAACAAGTTTCCAGAGTAAGCCTCCAAATTAGAAAAGTCAGACTCAAGCTAGAAAAAATATTAGAAGTTATCTAATTGAATATCTTCATTTTACTAAGGAAGAGGCTAAGGAGAAGAGATACTTACCCAAGGGTAACAGGATAGTTATTTTTTTCCATTCATCAAAATGAATACTTATTAAACTCCTACCTTGCATTTATACTGTGTTGGTATTTGAGCCAGAAATAAATTCAAGGTTTTCAGACTCCCATTTTTGGGTTCTTGTGCTACAATGTGTGCAGCCAAGCAGTAAATAGTAAAAGAAGCTGTGTACATACCTATAATCCCAGCTACTCGGGAGCCTGAGGGAGGAGGATTACAAGTTTGAAGCCAGCCTGGACAACTTAACAAGGCCCCGTCTCAAAATAAGAAGAGTTGGGAATATAGGTCAGTGGTAGAGCACTTGCCTAGCATGTGAGATGCCCTGAGTTCACTGCAAAGAAAAGGAGAAAGAGAAGAAGAGAGAAATGCAGGAAGGGAAGGAAAGAGGGAGGAAGAGAAGAATGGAGAAAAAGAAGAAAAGAGAAGAGAATAGGAGAGGAGAGAAGAGAAGAGAAAAACAAGAAAAGAAAAAGAAAACTACTCACCAGGAATAAAATTTAGCTGACATTTCAGTAGTTGGAGTCCATGATCCACTAGTATTAGAATCCTGGATCCTGATTTTGACCTTTCAAATCAGAATCTCTTGGGGAAAGACTATTAAAGCTACATTTTAACAAGTTCCCTAGGTAATCGTCATTAAAAAAAATGAGAAGCACAGGCCAGAGGAAATAGATGGGGAAAAACAAGGACGTAGTTTTTAATATATCTCGGGTAAGCAAATAGCTAATACCAATCAACATATTCTAAGAACTAGGAAAAAAAATTGACCCTGTAGTCAAGTAAGATACACATTTCAGAACCTTACAGACAGATCAACAATCATCATTTAATCAAAAGTACCCTGAAATATCTTGATACAGTTTTTTTTTCTTTTCCCATGAAAAGATTATAGCACAAATAATTCAAGTGACTTGCAAAAGGTCCTATAGCTAAGAGACAAGGACAAAATTCCTTTTCATGGTTGTATGTGGTAAAAATTAAAATTCCTTTTACAGAGTATGAAAATCAGGAGACATACATGTCAGTGCCAAAGTCAACTTTTTAGGGTCAATGTCAACATTCTCTTTAAGGAAGCAGGAAAGAAATGAAGGCCAAACTACTTTAGAGTATCATGCGACACACCAGCCCTTGGTACCTTGGGAACTGGCTCTCAGGGCTGTTCTTTGCACTGTGTAACCTCTTCTCAGCAGATGATTCGTGCAGGTGTCTTGATGACCTCACAGGTCAACAGTGCCAACACTCTCCAGGGTCAACATCGAGTCTGCATTCCCTCTGCAAACACTAATACTAGCTTACATTAAATTTAGCACTCTGCAGTTTTTATTTTTTTATTTTTTATTTTTTTTTTATTTGGAGACAGGGTCTCACTAAGTTGCTGAGAGCCTCTCTAAGTAGCTGAGGCTGGCTTTGAACATGTGCGATCCTCCTGTCTCAGCCTCCCAAGCGCAGGGATTACAAGCGTGCACCACCACGCCCGGCACTCTGCAGTTTTTAGAGTCTTCAAAGAGTTTCATCAGATCCCATTCTGTACTTGGTTGGTGTGTCCTTTCTGTAGATTTACATCTATCTCAGCCTAGTTCTTCAGGACTCTCCATTAGCCACTATTCCTATATTCTTATTTACCTATTGGAGCCAATACAGGTAACTTGACCTCCACTAGGACCCTGTCTAATTTACTTGAGTAGAATCCCAGCCCCTTTAAGCCTGAAGCCTTGTATTGCTTTCTTCCCATATCCCCATGGACTAGAATCCAGCTCCAGAGAATTAGATGGAACCTAATTTTTTAATTATAGAATTCTCTGATGTTATATACTTGGCTGGATGCTCAAATAATGTTTCCTCCACTTTCCACCATAATGTTCAGCCTCCTCCAGAAGAAACCACTGTTCTGAAATTCAGTGCCAAGTTCCCCTTAGGCTAACAATCTCATGATAACACTGATAATACAATTTACAATGTCCAGAAGCTGGGTAAGTGATTTATACACATTATCTCACAGTAGTACTACAGGAAAAATATTATTACTTTCATTTTACAGATAAGTGAACTGATGCTTGGGGAAATTAAGTACTTACTACGTTTACATAGATAATAAATGGAAGATTTGAACCTAGGTCCATAAAACTTTAAAACTTATATTCTTTTTTTTTTTTTTTTTTTTTTTGGTGGGTCTGCGGATGGAACCCAGGGGCATTTCGACCTCCGGACTACACCCACTGCCCTACTTTTTATTCTTTATTTTGAAACCAGGTCTCACTGAGTTGCAGAGGGCCTAAGAAGCTGAGGCTGACCACGAACTGCCATCCTCTGGTCTCAGCCTCCAGAATGCTGGGATTACAAGTGTGTGCTACCAGTCCCGGCTTAAAACTTATATTCTTAATTTGTAAACTAAATGGGTTAACCCTCTCTGAGTTTGGTATAATTAGACCCTGTTTTCCTGACTCAAACATGAAATTGTTGTAATTAAATCCCCCTCAGATGTATTTAAGCTAGGCCAAGAATATGTAAACCATACCCACAGCATTTCACCCTTCTTTATGTTGAAGAACATATAAATTTAGTTCTCAGTGATTGTTTGAGACTAAGATGTTGCTACCCTACTCACCCTTACCTGTCACCTTTTGATCCATGCTTACCTAGATACTAGGACAATAATCTGTTCAGCGTAGGAAGCAGTCACATTCAGTAACCCAAAGCCTATGACCTACTAGGTTTTGATGGCCATTATATAAGTTGTGGAAGGCGAGGAGTGGAAGAATGAAGCAACAGTGAGGTGAGTAAGATAGCCCATGGTTCTAGACAGGGATGAGGAAAGGAAAAATCTGCTTAATTGGATTGAAAGTTGATCGTGGCAAAACAGATTTTCCTCGAAGGCTAATCGAGGTCTCTCACACTATTTTTGGGTGTTCCATGTCAAGCATTTGACGTGTCCCAGAGTAGCAGAGGTAACATCACTAAGGAGAACCCAGGAAACATGGAGTCTTCTGCCCAACCTTGTAGTTTTTCAGGACAAAATCATAAAGGAACAAAAATCTTCCAGAGA
The DNA here is from genome assembly GCF_963383645.1 of Muscardinus avellanarius. Taxonomy (NCBI): domain Eukaryota; kingdom Metazoa; phylum Chordata; class Mammalia; order Rodentia; family Gliridae; genus Muscardinus; species Muscardinus avellanarius. The sequence continues at coordinate 30,517,777 of NC_137793.1, read as the reverse complement.
CCACCATTCTGGCCTCTTCTTGTCACAGCGTTGCCTCCACTCAGATCCTCAGAGTGGTGTAGAGCCTCTAAGGAGAAGAAGTTCAAGGGTCATCTCTTCCAGTGCTCTAATTTCACAGATTATGCAATTGATGACCCCTAGGTCACACAGAGTGATTTCAAGGCCATTGCGTATGCATCTCATGTGCTGTTTTTCCCCTCTCAGAAGAAAGTCTGTGTCACTAAAGTCTATCTTAGCCAGGTGTGGTGGCCTACATTTGCAATCCCAGTACTTGGGAGGCAGAGACAGGAGCAAAGCAGGTTCGAGAACAGCCTCATCCACTTACCAAGGCTCTTAGAAGCCTAGAGAAACCCTGTTTCAAAACAAACAAGCAAGCCGGGCGTGGTGGCGCACTCTTGTAACCCCCGTGCTTGGGAGGCAGAGACAGGAGGATCGCGCAGGTTCGAAGCCAGCCATGCACACTGGCTTAGGAGACCCTGTTTCCAAATAAAAATGTAAAAATAGGTCTGGGAGTGTAGCCCAGAGGTAGAAGGGCTTCCAGGAACCCCAGTACCACCAAAACAAACAGGAAAAAAAAAAAGGCTGAGAGTGTAGCTCAGAGATAGAATGGCCCTGGGTTCAATCTTAAGTATCACAATAAAGTAAATTTTTATTTTGTCTTGTTGCTCTTTCAAATTTTTTTTTTATTAGGAGGCATAAAACTTGACCATTATGAACTAAAACAAATAAAAACAAGATAATTGGATAACTCTTGTGTCTTTGTCAGTGTAAACATCTTTTTGGTGAAAGGAGATGGTAAAAATTTGACAAATCTCATTGGCTATAATTTTTTCTAATTTTTTATTTTCTCTAGAGTGTGATGTACTGACCAACTAATCATATACAGGGTTAATTCCTAAACTAAAGGTGAATTAGAGTAGACCATTTTAAATTCTCTAGAAACAGTGACCCTCTGCTGTCCTGGATCAAGAATGAAACAGCCCTGGTCTATGATTCTAGAAATACAAGTTGAAATTCCACCTCAAACCTGACCCGCTCTGAAACCTTAGACAAATGAGTTAATCCTCTGAACTTCAGTTTCTTTATTTCTAGTGAAAAAACCAAAACTCTCTATCTCAGTATTAGGCTTATAAGAAACATATGAAGTAGTTTATTTAGCAATAGTTTATATTTTATATTTTTATATTACTGTTAGTCTTTATAAAAATTACAGGTATTATATATGTGTTTAAGTATGATGTATATGTATATGCACTATGTAAGTATCAATGCATATATGGGGGTATGTAAATACATGCATATATGTATATATACATATATGTTTTTGCCATATACCTCTGAACCTGGCAAGATCAACTATATTCTCTTAACATAAACGCACCCCTATAATGTGTATCACATCTGCCTTAATTTTATTTCCCATTAACTATGGTCTCTCTCTCCCCTTCCTCCTGCATATATCTGCTAAGGTTCAGACACACCTGATATCCACAGAGTTAAGATGGCTCAACTCTCAGGCCTGTGGCTATTTTAGTAATATTTAGTATTATTTTTTCAGCATTCGTTTTAGTAAGTATTTTAAAATAACAAATTAGTTTTGCATTTGCTATCTATTTACTTTTTCCTAGACCTTCCAGAATTTTCTTAGAAAATACATGAATATATTTCCTTTCTGATATTTAAGTACCAACCTCAGATATAAAATCTGTGGATTAAAAGTCTTTGATCTGAGAATGTGATCACTCTACTGAACCATCAATTTGTAGATGAGAAAGAGATAATCAGCTATGGTCCTTTGGGTATTTACAATATGTAGTGTATATTAGAGGTACTAGATTTGAGAAAGTGACGTTTTTATACTGAAGTACTATGATCATTGAAAGTAAACAGAAAAACTGGCTGACTTAGAAAAGGGGAAAGTTTCTCAAGTTAAATCTGATAATCTCTGGCAAAGAGCAAGCATGAAGGTGGAGAAGCACAGTGAATGAATAAATTATTACTGTGAGTAAGGGATTTTTTCTCTTTTCACAAACAGGTGTCTAAAGTTTAGCGACGTTAAATATTTTCCTGAGCTCTCCTGTGCCTAGTCTTCTTCACTTAACACAATGATCTTTGGTTTTATCCATAATATTGCAAATGAAAGTGTTTTATCTTTAAAAAAAAAAAAAAACTAGAGAAGTCTAGATTACTAGTTAATATCTTTTCCTAAAACATAAATTTCATTTCCCAAAACTGAATATCAGCTGCCTTGTTAATTTGTTATATTCTAAGAGCATCCTATTTTAAAAATTATCTAATAATTTTATATGACTACATAAATCAAAAGTTGTATCTCCACTTACAGAGTTTACATGATGTACATTCAGACTCTTGGCCAACTTGCAACCTCAGGGACCTCTTCTCACCAAAGGAACTTGATCCCCTTTATTGGGAACCACTATGTTAAAATGGGTTGCAAAATGGCCTACTTGAAAGGAGTCTGTCTCAATTACAAGATCTTAATCAGCAAGGGATGTATTGTTTCACATAACAGGAAGACCACAGGTGGAGCAAGACGAAGAACTGGGTGACTCAGTAACAGGGTTTACATCATCCTTAAACAGGGGCCAACTGGCTACAGCAATTCCAGGTGTCAAGAAAAAGACCATCTCTTCTTTAGGCAATATGGTAAGAGAGAAGACCCTTTTCCAGAAGTCTACGGCAGATACAGAATTGATTTGTATTCAGTTTAAATCATTCCTGAACATTGTTACTAGCAAGAAAAATAAGATTTCCTTCTCATCAATAAAGCCCAGCCTAGAGAGTAGGGGAAAGGTCAGCTTCTCTAGAGGGGCAGGACTATGCTAGGAAGAGAATCAGTAGTGCTTACCAGAGCCAATAGTGAGCAGATGAATGGTTTCAGTACAAGACCCACACGAAAGAGTGCTCAAGCAGATGTCCTAGTATTAGATCATGTAATTTCCTTTATATAGCACTATTCACAAGAGTCAAGAAGTAGAAGCAACCTAAGTGTCCATTAACTGATAAGTGGATAAAGAAATGGTGATCTATAAACACAATGGAATGCCATTCAGCCATAAAAAGGTGAGATGCTGCCATTTGCATCAACATAGATGAAACTAAAAATTATAATATTAAGTGAAATAAAACCAGCACAAAAACACATATTTCATATGTGAAATCCAAAAAAGTTGATCTCATGGACGTTAAGAGTAGAATGATAGTTACCAGAAGCCAGAAAATGGGCAGAGAGTGGAGAAAATTTGATCAATGGGCACCACATTATATTTAGATAGATTTATGAATAAATATGCCTTTAGAACAAAGCTAATATTTGACATTTTAGAGTTATAATGCAATGAATATATTTATATGGATTACTAACTTGAATGGTAGAAAATTACTACTTTATCTTTATTTTCTTAAAGTATCCATGGAATTAGAAATGAAACAAAAGGTTAAAATTAAAGTAAATTATGTAACTCTCCCAAAATATGATTTTGTTGTTGGCATACACCTGTAAACCCAATACCTGGGAGTCTGAGACAGGGGGAGTACAGGTTTTAGGACAACCCCAGCAAGTTAGTGATACACTGTTTTAAAATAAAAATGTGCTGGGGTTTTAAAATAAAAACCAGGTAGAATGTTCCTGGTTTAATCCCCAGTACCAAAAGAAAGAAAAAAAATGCAAACTCTTCAACCCCACCCAGGTTTGCTGAATCAATATCTCTGAGATGTATATACAAATTGTGTATTTCATTGCATTTTTTTTCTGCTCTCTTTTAAAACACTGCAAAACTACTTTGCCTTCTAAAATTTAAGACATCATTACATAGGGAAGGTTAAAAGTCTTATTAATGACCACATGTGAACAAAAAACTCATAAAATTTATCTAACCTAAAGCCTTCAAAATGTAGAAAGGAAGAACCATCAACTAGAAAGTTTAAGCGAAGTTTTGTGTAAAAAGCCCCAAAGCACACCACAGGTTGAAGTACTTAAAACTTTTCTTCTGCATTTTGAGCCTAATTGACTCTCTGTCTTTGGGACATCCTTGGGCATCAGTCCATCTACTGCATTTACTATTAGGTTCTGTCCTTCATAGGAACAATCTCAAGATCAACTCAAAAGAAAGATTCCAAGAGGACGTGCGGTATGGAACTGGGGGAATCATGACTGTGATATGGAACATGCTAGTATAATGATTTGAACACAGACTTTGGAGTCAAGCACACAGTGTTTTCTAACTTAATTTCTACATGTGTTAAAATTTGAGGCAGTTTTTCTATTTTTTCAGTAAAGCAATTTACCACTTGCAAAATTATAATATGAGAAGTGTCTATTGTGAAGATTAATAAAACAATCACTTTACACACTCCTTTACAGATGTTGGCACATAGGAAATGCTACTGCTATTTTATCAACAGTGGCAACACCAATATCACCATGGCCAAGGATTGTTGGTATAATTCTTCTAGAATCACAGATCATAAAATCTTGGGAATATTTTAAACTCTCTAAAGTTTATCTAAAAGCCAGATGTGGTGACACACAGTTGTAGACCCACTACTTGGAAGGCTGAAATAGAAGGATCACAGGTTTGAGGACAACCTCAATAAGTAGTGAGACTTTTATTGACCTAGCAAACCCTGTTTCAAAATAAAAATAAAATAGGGCTGGGGGTATAGCTCAGAGGTAGGATGCTCTTAAATTCAATCCCAGCACTAAGAATAAATAAATAAATAAATAAATAAATAAATAAATAAAGTTTATCTAATGTAAACTCGCCAAGGTCTCACTACCCAATGCTAAAAATTCTTAACTTGTGATTTTCAACCTTGAATATTTTATTTATTTATTTATTTATTTATTTATTTATTTATTTATTGGTGGTACTGGGGTTCCTGGAAGCCCTTCTACCTCCGGGCTACACTCCCAGACCTTTTTTATACTTTTTTATTTAGAAACAGGGGCTCTTAAGCCAGCACGGCGGGCTTCGAACCTGCGTGATCCTCCTGTTTCCGCCTCCCAAGCGCGGGGATTACAAGTGTGCGCCACCACACCCAGCAACCTTGAATATTTTTAAAAGACTTTTTAAGGATTTAGTTCCATCTTTCTACCAATGGATAGTCAGTTTTCCCAGCACCATTTGTTGAAAAGGCTCTTTTCTCCAGCGTATGAGTTGGCCCCTTTGTCAAAGATCAATTGACTATAGGTGTATGAGTTTGTTTCTGTATCTTCTATTCTGTTCCATTGGTCTATATGTCCATTGTTTCACCAATATCATGCTGTTTTTATTACTACTATTCTGTAGTATAATTTGAAGTCAGGAATTATGATGCCTCCTGCAGGGTCCTTATTGTTGAGAATTACATTGGCTATTCTGGGTCCTTTCTTTCTCCCTATAAAATTCATGACTGATTTTTCTAGGTCTATGAAGAATATCATTGGTATTTTAGTAGGAATTTAATTGAATCTGTATATCATTTTTGGCATAATGGCCATTTTGATGATATTTATTCTGCCTATTCATGAGCAAGGAAGATCTTTCCATCTTTCAAGGTCTTCTTCAATTTCTTTCTTTAATGTTTTATAGTTTTCATTGTAGAGGTCTTTTACATCTTTGGTTAGGTTTATTCCTAGGTATTTTATTGGTTTCGAGGTTATAGTGAATGGAACTGCTTTCTTTATTCCTTTCATTGTGGATTCATTGTGGCATATAGAAAAGCAACTGATTTCTTTAGATTGAGTTTATATCCTGCAACTTTGCTGAATTGGTTAATCAGCTCCAGTAGTCTTTTGATTGAGTTCATTGGGTCTTCTAGATAAAGGATCATGTCATCTGCAAACAAGGATAGTTTTAATTCCTTTCTTCCTATTAGAATTCCTTTGATATCCTTCTCTTGTCTTATTGCTATGGCAAGTCTCAAGGATTATACTGAAAAGGAGTGGTGATAGTGGGCATCCTTGTCTTTTTCCTTATTTAGAGGAAAATCTTGCAGTTTTTCCCCATTCAGTGATGTTTGCTTTGGGATTATTGTATTTTGCCTTAATGATGTTGAAATATGTTTCTTCTATTCCAGTTTTCTGCAGTGATTTTAACATGAATGGATGTTGGATTTTGTCAAATGCTTTTCAGCATCTATTGATATGATCATATGGATTTTGTTCTGAATTCTATTTATGTGGTGAATAACATGTATTGATTTGCATATATTTAACCAGCCTTGCTTTTCTGGGATGAAACCAACTTAACTGTGAAGTTATTAAAGGAGGGCATAGGCTCAACACTCCAAGATATAGGCATAAGCAGTAACTTTCTCAACAAGACCTCCAAAGCACAGGAAATTAAAGCAAGAATTAATAAGTGAGATGGCATCAAACTAAAAAGTTTCTGTTGCCGGGTGTGATGGTGCATGCTTGTAATCCCAGCATTTGGGAGGCTTGAAACTGGAAAATCACAGTTCACAGACAGTCTCAGTTACTTAGTGAAGCCCTCCACAACTTAGTGAGACCCTGTTTCAAAATAATGAATAAAAAATAGGGCAGGGGGTATAGCTTGGAGGTAGAATGCCCCTGGTTTCTATCCTCAGACTCACAAAACAATAAATATAAATATAAAAAATTTCTGCTCATCAAAGGAAACCATCAAGAACCTAAAGAGAAATCATACAGAATGGGAGATCTTTATCAGCCACCACTCTGATAGAGGGCTAATATCCAAAATATACAAAGAGCTCAAAAGACTCTATACTAGAAAAACAAATAACCCAATTAAGAAATGGGCCACTGAACCGAATAGATACTTCACAAAAGAAGAGACACAAATGACAAATAGATACACGAAAAGATGTTCTACATCATTAGCCATCAGGAAGATGCAAATAAAAACTATGCTGAGATTCCATCTAATCCCAATCAGAGTTGCAAGCATAAAGAAGTCAAATAACAACAAATGCTGGCGAGGATGTAGGGAAAGAGGATCTCTTTTACACTGTTGATGGGAGTGCAAACTAGTTAAGCCACTATGGAGATCAGTATGGAGATTCCTTAGAAAACTGAGAATGGATCCACCATATGATCCAGCTATACCACTCCTTGGTATCTTTCCAAATGGATTGAAATCAGAGAACTACAGTAACATATGCATCCCTAGGTTCATAGTAGCACAATTCATAATAGCCAAAATATGGAACCAACTAGGTCTCCATCAACAGATAAATGGATTGCAAAATTATGGGAAATACACACAACAGAATTCTACTCATCTATAAAGAAGAACAAAATCATGTCATTCGCAAGAAGATGGAATGTTGGGGCCCACTCGGCTGGACCGAGATGGCACACAGGCTTGTTGCCAGCGTGGATTCAAGATGGCGCCTAGGCTTGCAGCCAAGTCATGAGACACAAGATGGACGTCTCCTTGAGCATGCGCAGTGTGCCATGCTATGTGCCTGCAGAATAATCAGTGACGCAAAGCCTCATGCTGCCACCAGCCTGCCTATGAGAGAGTCAGAAATGTGCATGCCCTAGCTGTGGAAGCTTGGGGTTGGTAGGGAATAGAGGGAGGGATTATGATGCTGATATATATTGTGCCTGTTGTACGCATTGTCAGACATATTAAAGACATATTCAGAGATATTATGAAGAAGAATTAAGGATCCATTAAAGAAGAATTCATATTTCAGCTGAAGAGGTGTCTGTGTCGTTCTCTAAGCCCCTGCGGGTCAGAGTCTTAGGGGACGATAAGTGGCGCCGAAACCCGGGAAGAAAAACAACGTAACAAAAAGTTCGCAGGTAAGCGACAAATAAGATAAGGTTCGCGGATAAGCGAGGCTCGTGGATAAGCGAGGGATAAGTGAGGCTCGTGGATAAGCGAGGGACAGCTGTGAAAGTTCGCAGGTAATTGCGACGATAAGCTCGCAGGTGATTGCAACTATAGGGATATAGGAGTTTGTAACAAAGTAAAACTTATCATGGGGTCTAAAGTTGCTACCATGAAGGTCAAAGAGGCTCTTTGTAACATTCTGTCTAAGGGAGGAGTGAAAGTGAAAGCAGTCACTTTAGAAAATTTTCTTAGCACAGTTAAAGCGATAGCCCCATGGTTTTTGGAAGAAGGATATGTTAATATTTCTCAGTGGAAACGTCTCGGTCAGGATCTTCTTAAGGCCGATGCCGAAGGGGCTCTCCCACCTGGGACATTGGCTATCTGGAGTTTAATTAAAGCATGCCTGGCAGATAAAACAGGGAGGTATAGTCAAGTTCTGGCTGAAGGCTCTAATGCTTTAGAGGAAGCAAAAGAAGAGATTTCAGAGCAAGGTCAACAGGCAGATTCTCACAGGGACGAGGAGTCCTCTGAAAGCAACTCCTCCAATTCCTCCGAGGAACAAGAGACATGGCCTGTTCCACCAGAAAGAGATAAGGAGGAAGAAGCCTTGTTAGAATCTTGGCGCAGGTTCCAAATGTCTTATAACAGAAAAAAGAAACATCCTGAACCTTCCGCTCCTCCCCCTCCTTCCCTTAGTCCGCCGCTGTATCTTATTGAGAAGGGAAAGTTTGACAGACAGAAGAAACTCAAGGTTAGCCCATGGGCAAAAAATTTTACCCACCCCAGGGGCATTTCCTGTGTGCCTTGAAAAAAAAAAGTGTTGCCATGGTATCCAGCCTGTGTTGCACAAATAATTATTAAGGCATTAAAGGCAACTCTGACTGCATTTGGAATGCAGCCTGATCTTATCTTCACTCCATATACTAAAGAACAGCTTGCCACTCTAGCTGCCACCAATTCTAACTGGGCCATTGTTCATGTAATGGCCACAGGACAATTTGATAATCATTATCCACAACATCCATGACTCAGGTTTGTTTTGGCTCATCCTAATATTTTTCCTAAAATCACTCGATCTGTACCGATTGCTGGAGCGCCAAATATTTTTACAGATGGATCCAAAGGAGGTATGGGAGTGATATTCAAAGAGGGCCCAGATCCACAAACTTTTCTTTTTCCCCATTCATCAGCACAGGCAGTAGAGATTTTGACAGTGATTCAAGTATTTATGCTCTATGATTCCACTCCATTCAATTTAATTTCAGATAGCTTATATGTGGTACAGGCACTTAATAGCCTTGAATGTGTAGGACATACTAAGGGACAATCTACTATTCTTTTATTATTGGCTAAGTTACAACAATATATTTGGAACCGAAAATGTGCCTTCTATGCAACCCACATACGAGCTCATTCAGGACTTCCTGGACCGCTTGCTGAAGGCAATGCTATTGCAGATTTTCATACTCGAACTGTACTTATTTTTTCAAATGAAGACAAAGTTTTACAGGCTCAAGAATTTCACAATAAATTTCATGTAAATTCCCAAACGCTGAGACTAAAATTTAAAATCACTAAAGAACAAGCTCGACGCATTGTATTGCAATGCAAAAATTGTTTGACATTATTGCCACAGCCTACTACAGGAGTAAATCCTCGAGGTTTGCGACCTCTTCACCTATGGCAAATGGATGTCGCGCATGTTCTTGAATTTGGCTCTCTTAAATATGTACATGTTTCCATGGATACATGTTCCGGAGTTATCTTTGCCTCTGCTCATACTGGAGAAAAGGCCCAACATGTAATTTCCCATTGTCTGCAAGCTTTTTCTGCCTGGGGCATCCCTCACCAAATTAAAACTGATAATGGACCTGCTTATGTTTCTCAAAGATTTTCTCATTTTTGTGCCCAAATGGCTATACAATTAAATCATGGATTACCATATAATCCACAGGGCCAAGTCATAGTAGAACGAGCCCATGCCACTATTAAATCTACTTTAAAAAAACAAAAAGGGGGGATAGGGGCTCAATGGACCACACCAAAAGATAAACTAAATCTTATATTCTTTATTCTAAATTTTTTAACGCTGGATGCCAATGGACGAACAGCAGCAGAAAGACATTACAGGCCTCATGAGCGCTATGCAGGACAAGCAATGTGGAAAGATATTCTTACAGGAGCATGGAATGGTCCGGATCCAGTGCTAACGTGGGCTCGAGGGTCGGTGTGTGTTTTCCCACAGGACAAAAACTCACCAATTTGGGTTCCTGAAAGATTGGTGTGCCATGTACAGGAACCAATGGAAGATGCCAAGCAACAAATGGATATGGCTAACTCTGTTGGTAATGTTCAACATTGGAATGGGTGAAAAAGATCTTTGGGGAATTATTTCTGCTTTCCCTCTTCCTTTACCTGTGTCCACCACTGCCACCATTTTTCCTCGGTTCTTTACGACCAATAGTTCCTTAAATTTGCCATGGATTGCCTTTGATGAAGAAATTAGGCCTTATGCATTCTTCAATATAACTTTAAGTGGCAGTTTATGTTTTTATGCTAATAAAATTTTGAATGATACCTATGATAGTCCTTATCCATGTGTGCAGTTATATAATCAGACTATGGGAAAATTTCAGCCATTTAATGATTCCAGTCACATAGGAAATGTTACTGTTTTAGAAGGATATGCTCCTTTAGTATTTTCTAGATATGAACATCCCTAAAATAAAACAGCTCCTTTGCAGCCACGGTGGGCTCCAAAATGTTATAGCCCACGTAGCTGGCCATTTAAATGGACTGATTGCCAAGACTCTAAGGTAGTCTGGGCCTCTTCAGGCTATGATTTAAGTTTTTCTCCAGGCATATCTACTATGCGCAATCATACTTGGGCAGGATATAATTATACATATCAAAATCCTATACAGTATAAGCCGCCCAATCCTTTTAATATTTGGCTTCTCTGTGGGATAGCAGGAGGCTGTACTGATATAACAGCTATGTCTATGATTTTAGGGGGAACTGTAAAAAATTGCAGCTATTCTCAGAATTTTTCTGATACTTTTGAGGATAGCATCAAAGTAAATTGTTCAATGGGACCACAACTCCCGTTTGGACCCACTCCTGTTTGTGTAACTACTCCATTTTTTTGGCTTGTTTCTAATAGTTCCTTGGTTAATGATAGTCTAGGTTGTTTTATTGATACCTGTTTTCTAACTTTCTGCTTGAATACTTCTATGCACCCTTAGGCAGTAGTAATGCGACTGCCTATAGCAGTCCCTTGGCCAATAAGTGGATGTAAATTCCCTTCCAGTTTTGCTGAACTGAGAAAAGAGAGATTTTGGAATTTCTGCTCTTATTGCTGTAATTGTGGCCTCTGTGTCCGCGGCAGTTACAGCTGCTGCCGCTTTGGCAACGTCTCTAAATACTGCAGCCACTATGAATGCCCTATCCTCACATGCGGCTACTGCCATGGCTCAGCAAGCTCAAATAAATGGACAACTTAAAGCTGGCATATTAATGGTAAATCAAAGAGTAGACCTGTTACAAGAACAGGTTGACATTCTAGGGCAAATGGCCATGGTACCATGTATTCATAAATTATCTGGATTATGTATAACGTATGTGCAGTATCAGAATTTCTCCCATGCAGGTAATTTGTCTCGGCAATTAAGCAAGATGCTTCTAGGGACTTGGAGCCGTGAATTTGAACACACCATGATTGAGCTTCGAGCGTCCATCATTGCAATTAATTCTACCCGTGTGGAAGTCGCCACAGTGCAACAATGGATGGACTTGATACATGGAACATTGGGTTTCTTAAAAGATTGGGGTGGCATGGCATTCTGGGCATTCTTGCTGGTGGTAGCATGTTGTTTCCTGGTTGGATATATCAGACGAACTCGACAACGCACACTGCAACAACAGCGCATATTGGTGCAGGCTATGGCAGCCCTTGAAGCTGGCTCATCTCCCCACGTATGGCTCAGTATGCTAGATTGGTAGTCAGTGACGGGTAAGATCTTACCCGGGACCATATCAACCTAAGACAGTGAAACTATCATGCTATTGTTCTCCCAATGACGGGTAAGAATGGTCCTTGAGGGTCGACAACCTAAGACAGGCACGATCCCGAGCCTTGTTTTAATAAAACAAAAAGGGGGAGATGTCGGGGCCCACTCGGCTGGACTGAGATGCCACACAGGCTTGTTGCCAGCGTGGATTCAAGATGGCGCCTAGGCTTGCAGCCAAGTCATGAGACTCACAAGATGGACGTCTCCTTGAGCATGCACAGTGTGCCATGCTACGTGCCTGCAGAATGATCAGTGACGCAAAGTCTCATGCTGCCACCAGCCTGCCTATGAGAAAGTCAGAAATGTGCATGCCCTAGCTGTGGAAGCTTGGGGTTGGTAGGGAATAGAAGGAGGGATTATGATGCTGATATATATTGTGCCTGTTGTACGCATTGTCAGACATATTAAAGACATATTCAGAGATATTATGAAGAAGAATTAAGGATCCATTAAAGAAGAATTCATATTTCAGCTGAAGAGGTGTCTGTGTCGTTCTCTAAGCCCCTGCGGGTCGGAGTCTTAGGGGACAATAATGGAAAGACCTGGAGAGCATTATGTTAAGTGAGATCAGCCAGGCACAGAAAGAGAAGGGGCATATGTTTTCTCTATTATGACCAAAGTAGGGAGTACTGGGGATAACAGAGGGACTCCAGATAATGGAGGGGAAACCTCAGCAAAACTAGAATGGAAGGGTATGAGAGGAAGAAGGTTGATTCTAATTAATGGAAATGCTACATTCAAATATGGGTAAAAGTATGAATGTAAGCATGGTCAACCTGAACTCATTTTTGGGAAGGGAGAAAGGGGAAGCGAGTGGGGGGAGGGCACCAAGCACTGTCTGAATGTATACCATTTTCAATATTATCTACATAAAAAGAAAAAAGAAAAGACTTTAAATGTTTTGAAGATCTCAAACTAAAATTTAGTCTATACTTACTGATGATATAGGTAGTAATGAAACAGGATATGCAATACTCTGAATCTATCACAAATAATTACCACAGATATCTTCTCACTATATTACTCAAAATATCATTTACATTATTCACTACTTAGACATTAGAGTACCTATTTGAGGACATGTTCACATATTAAAGAACAAACAAATGAAAAGCTAAATCATGAATTTATAATATTTCCATTAATGCATTTAAATATGATTGTTGAAACCCAGTGATTTTATGTTATGCATTTGCAAACATTCTGAGAAGGGTAACTAGCAGAGTCACCATACAGCCACAGGCATCCATGGCACATATGTAGGAAGTTGAAAGACCTTTAGTCTATAACCTAGTCAGAATATGGCCACCTTGTCTGTTTGTATGCCTCAGTAGGCTTCCCTTCTTCAGAAACGACCACTCCAAATCATCCGGTGGGTTTTTAGAATGATAGGCAAACAGTTCCACTTGGTGACAAAAGCAGAAACCACTATGCTAAAACATACATTCCACCTACCACCACCACCAATGGAAACTAATTATGACACATTCCTTAGAGAAATATGAGTTATCAGCCATGAAAAATACAAACAATTAAATTTCCAACATTTAAATCACCTAATGATAAACATAGCTGGATCAGTTTTTTTTTTCTTTTGTTTTTTTTTTCTTTTCTTCTTTCTTTCTTTTATTTATTTATTTCTTTTTTTTAGAACTGGTGATTAAACCTAGGTACATTCTACCTCTGAGCTACACCCTCAGCCCTATCTTTTTATTTTTTATTTTGAAACAGGCTTTCACTAAGTTGTGGGGGGCCTCACAAGTTGCTTAAGTTGGCTGTGAACCTGCAATTCTCCCATCTCAGCCTCCCAAGTACTGGGATTAGAAGCATGGGTCACCATGTCTGACTCTTTATTCAGTTTTATAAGGTATTCTATCTACTTAAGTAAAAAAAACATTATTGTATCATTGTTCACAATAATCACTTCCCTTCTTTTAAGCAATAGAAAGAGAGAGAGAAACCATCAACATTCAATCATTCTAACCAACCCATCTTCTCTGTGCAAAATACATAGGTAATCTTAAAAATTGAATTTTAATTTGTTTCAGTTTATTTTGTTTATACATAAATTATTCAAAGATAATTTGTAATATATATAATACTCCACTTATAGGGAGTAAATGTTTTATGTTCTCAGAATTAGAAGATAGTTATCAAATCCACAATATAACAATAGACTGGGGAAGTTAAGTTCTTGGTTAAGCAATGTGTAGATCAAAAGCATTCTGTCTCCAAATTTAATATTTCTACAGCACACAGAATTAGAGAGAGAGAATATTGTAGGTCTGGAGGGTAGAAAGAGAAATTAAATGAAGGGAAATTAAATGAAGAATGAATGAACATTTAAATTTAACAAAATATATCTATGTCATCTCTTCTAATTTTACACCCTCCAAGATACATACATACTGTCATCAATTTTTTTCTCAATAGAAAACACAAAGAACCAAAAATTTAAGGATTGCATCTTAATTCATAGTGTTCCCAGGAGCAGAGCTCAGGACTGAGCTCAGAAACGCAAATTACAAGGTCACCTCTGGCCTTGGCCTTGGCTTTGGCCACCCTAAATCCATTTCCCAACAGAGCTAGTAACCTGACCATTCTGATGGGAAGAACTGACTGTGATATATTGTGATTCCATGTAAGTCAACCATTCTGGAATAAGTCCACATCTTCAAGGTTAAGGTTCATCTTGATTTGACTACTACTTACCTCTGGTATACTAGACCTGACTCCTCCAAGCCTTTGGGAAATCATTGTTAACTCTGCAGAGATTTTTCAAGTCTATTGATAGCTTGAAATTGGCCATGGTGGAAATATTTACACCATCAAGACAAAAAGTAAAAATAAGTCTCTATTTATTTTCTTTTTGGGAACAGGTTTACCAGCACAGCTCTAATCCATACCACACATTGTTTAACCACACCCTGGCTCTTCTTCCCAATCACGCTGAACTGCTTTCTGGTGCCCAGTAAGTCATGCTATCCCTTGCCTTGAACACTATTATCCTTCTTCTCCAGTGATCTTCCAAATTGCAATTTTGTATTACTTCCTTTCTGTAATTTCTTCTTCTCTTAACTTCCTCCCTGAAAGGCCAGGTAAATGCATTACTGTGCTTCCACATAGAGTCACGTGGTTTCCACTCCTGACACAGGGTTGTAACTGGCCCACTTCTAACCAGGTTATATCATGGACAACGAGCTATCTAGTCTATTCTCTATCTTGTATGTGACTCCCAGTGAGTGCTCAATATTTAGTAAATGAGTGAGAGTAATGACCAAAGAAAATCTCTAGAAACAAAAATCTTTGAAAAATAAGCTTTGAACTCATTGGTGTTCAGAGGTGGGAGATTATCAGTTAAGAAAACCATTACAGAACCAGAAACAAATCTGGAAAAATCAGGGGGAGAAGAAGAAGATAAAACCAAAGATTTGGGAGACAATGTTTTCCATCTGTTATGTCTGGTTCTATCTAGATCAAAGTTGGTAAATAGTTGCCCAATTAAGCTGGGTGGCATGGTGACTCACACTTGTAATCCAAGCATTTGGGAGGCTGAGACCCAAGGATCACGGTTCAAGGACAATCTCGGCTACTTAGTGAGGCCCTTTGCAACTCAGTAAGACCCAGTTACAAAATAAAGAATAAAAAATAGGGCTGGGGGTATAGCTCAGAGGTATCAGAGGTAGAATTCTCCCGAGTACAGCAAAAAAAAAAAAAAAAAGGTTTTCAATTAATGGCACACCTTGGAGAGGACCGGGTCCCTCGAGCTGTTTGACAAGGTCCCAGCAAGAGAAGGACTTCTGAAAGGCAGGAGGAGGACAACTATGCTCACATTGACCCTGCTTTGTATTCTGTGTTCTAATTGGATTATCAAGCCAAATGATCTGGGTAGTCTCAATGAGATATGCTGTTCTTTGCATATGAAAATGTTACAGGAAAAGGGTATTAAGAAAACCGGGAATTACTCAGAAATTCATAAAATCCCAAATAGTAAAAATCTGACTAGTAGAAATTGAAACTGTTGTTTATAGATGCTGAGTCTTTTGAGGAAAAGCTTTACATGATACCTACAAAATTAACTGGTTCAGTTTATATGATTAAAGAGCGTCCATGGTTGGACTTCAGGAGGCCAGAGCTAATCAGTACATAACCCCCTCCCTCACCCTTTATAGGAATAATATAGGATGGAGAAGGAATAGAAAGGGTTAAGAAAAATGGGTTTTAGCACAAAAATAGACTTTCCTGGAGAGATTGAGTATACAGGGACCTTCTTGGTACCTGCTCACTAAAGCACAAAAGAATTCTTTTTGTAAACAATTTAATATGTGTTATAGAAAGTTAGGTATCTAGCTGGGCGTGGTGGTGCACGTTTGTAATCCCTGCACTTGGGGGGCTGAGACAGGAGGATCGCACAGGTTTGAAGCCAGCCTCAGCTACTTAGTGAGGTTCTCAGCAATTTAGTGAGACCCTGTTTTCAAATAAATTATAAAATAAGGCTGGAGGTGTAGCCTGGAGGTAGAATGCCTCTGGGTTCCATCCCCAGTACCAAATAAATAAATAAATAAATAAATAAATAAATAAATAAATAAATAAATTAGGGGTAGACATTGTATGCTAGAAAAATAGAGTAAGGTCAGTATAAGTTTAGTGGTTGGGTGAGAATAAGTTAATAAAATACCTCGTGGTTAAACTAGCAGATAAAAATAGCAGTTAATGTTAGAAATAGAAAGAGTAAGTATAGCATTTAGTAGTTAAGATAAGGTTAGTTAAATATTATTATGAGTGATGGAAAAATCAGCCAAGCGCCCCCCCCCTTGGGGCATTTTCTGACCAAAGATCAAAATAATTCAAGAAAATAATTGTATACTCTGTATTTTAAAATATGAAATATAAAAGTAAAATGCTTTGTGCCCTTTAAAGATTTTTTAT
Organism: Muscardinus avellanarius; assembly: GCF_963383645.1. NCBI lineage: Eukaryota > Metazoa > Chordata > Mammalia > Rodentia > Gliridae > Muscardinus > Muscardinus avellanarius. The sequence goes on along the minus strand of NC_137793.1, from coordinate 30,500,952 downwards.
AATCTGTGTGTCCTTTCTAATGGAGAAGCCCCTTGTTTTCTGAACTTTTAGTTTAGCTTTAGGTTTGAATGGGCTTTGCAGAGCTCCATTGCTAGTTAGGCTAATAAATAGGATAGAATTTATTTTTGTGGCTAAGTAACCAGAATGAATTGTATGACGTTAATTTGGATAATTTGGGGTCTTTCTTTCTTCTTTCTTTCTTTCTTTCTTTCTTTCTTTCTTTTTTTTTTTTTTTTTTTTTTTTTGCAGGTCTGAGGATAGAACTCAGGGGCATTCAACTTTCAAGCTACATACCCTGCCCTAATTTTTAGTCTTTATTTTGAAACAGTATCTTATTAAGTTGTGGAGGCCCTCACTAAGTACCTGAGACTGTCAGTGAACCTCAATCCTCTGGTCTCAGCCTTCCGATTGCTGGGATTACAAGCGTGCGCCACCACGCCTGGCTTCGGATGTTTTTTTTTTTTTCAACCACAATTATTGGGATATGAGCTCATTGGGCAGGTTGAATTGTTCCAGATAAAGTGCAAAATGTACCCAGGTGTACTGAAAATATGTTTTGCCAAAAGCTATTTGTACCCAGGTGTACTGAGGAAATGTTTTGCCAAAAGTTGTTAATACCAAATTCTTCCATGTAAGAGCATATAAAAATAAAGCATTGACTCTGAATGGCAGAATCGTGTCCCCCAAAACAGCTGTCTCTCATTCCCTCAAGTCGCCGGCTCCTTGCCCACCCTCAAGATCCCCGGAATTGGCCAGAGCTGGTCTTCAGTAGCTACCCCTTGCCAAGGGCATGAAAAGCTTCCCAGTTTTGACCTTATATTCTGTGAGGCTCAGTAAATCCCCCATGTGAGGGTCACTGTCATCAGTCAAAACTGGCATTTAAATGGCACTCCCTTGCCAACCCAGCATGGAGGTCAGGAGACCCAGTAAAGACTGCCTTCCTTCCAGAAGCTCTTCTTCCCTACACTTAGTGTTTCCCCTATTTGTATCAGGTTGGAAACTGAGAGAAATGAAGGAAGAGGAAGTGAGCAAACTGTGTGGAAGGCAGGGAAGGACCAAGGGTCATCTAGACCAAGGTAGAGAAGGACCAAGGATAATCTAACAAAGGAGCTGGAGAGGACCAAGGGCAATCTGTCCTCACATTCCATGTCCCCCTTCCCTTCCCTCCTCTCGTTTCTTGAGTTTCTTCATAAGAATCCTTCTTACTAATTGCCTGTGATCTAATTCTTTCACCTCTGGGTCTTTGATTAAGTCATCCTTTTTACTCTACAGTGCCTTTCGGTCTCCCTTTGTCCTCCAATATCCTCTTTCTTTGTCAATTTTCTTTTCTGTTTTGTTTCCTCTTGCCTTTTAATGGGCTCTCTGTTCTGCCAACACATTTTCTTCTGATTTCTATCTCATTCATCACCTTTTCCACCAGGTTTTATAATAATTACCTTTGTCTTGAACACTCTTCCCTCCTCCCCTTTCCTTGATTCTATTTCTGTTATTCATTCAAGTTTTAGTTTCTTCATCATGTTTATCTCTAACACACAATTTCCAAAAAGACAGGAAGAAATTACTTTAGATACAACAGAATTTTCAACTAAATTTGTCATATTTTAATTAATCTAAAGACAATAGACTAAAGAACATCTATAGCATATAAAGTAACATAACTTTACAAATTATTTTCTAGCCAGTTTTATAAATTTTATGTTCCTTGTAAATATACAATATCATCAAACATAGATCTTTAAATTAAATTTAAACAACAGGGGCTGGGGTGGTAGCTTAGTGGTACGGTGTATCCTTAGCATGCATGAGGCCCTGGGTTCAATCCCAGCACCACGCACACACACAAAAAAAGCAAAAGCAAGTTTTTTCAAACCTTCTATTTTCTAGATTGTTCAATGTATTACTCAAGTTGTGATGCCCTACATTTTATCTGATTTCTAAAGATATTTCATGGGAAACATTTTTGGAAAAAATGAGCACAGGCTGATTAGCCTTTACATTTGTATTACTATGTTAATAAACATATAATGCATATAGAATTTGGATAGAAAAATTATGCATATTCTGCTAAGAGGCCTTTGGATGGCTTTCATAACGTCTGCCCATGCCTTGTCTGTTGTTTGCTTAATAAAGAAAAAATTGCAATGCTGTTTAAAAAAATGAAAAACAAAAAATTCTAAGTCAAAGTCCAAGAAAATATCACCACGAGGAAGAGATATCCAGTCAGACATAACCAAGACAGTCTGAAGAGGGTGAGGAAGTTTAGTTAACCTAGTATTTATCAGGGAGGCATCATTGTTTCCTTAAAGTCTGTCATTCCAGTGGCTGATTAAATGCAAAATAAGTTTAGAACTAAGGAGCAGAGCAAAAGAAACTCAGCAGGTCTCTGAAAAAAAAGCTCCAAGTGCTAGACCAGAAAAAGATGGAAATATCCTACAGAGAACTCTCTATTATTTCCCCACAAAGTTTTCTTATTGCTGTTTGTAGAACAATGAGGGTGCATTACATCTAAATCCACCACTTTTCATAAACAGTTTAGTCATAATTAAAAATATGAGCTTTAAATGTACATATACCTAGATTTATGATGTCACTTTGAAACTCACTAGCTATGCTCTAAGCTAAGAATAGCACCTATGTAATTGGGCTGCTGTGAGCATTGAATAGATAAGACATAAAGTTATAGTAATACAGGAAATAATCATAACTATTAACCATGAATTTAGAGAAGGAAAGGGGATGTTCTAAAGTCATATGCTTGGTCTAGAGCAGAATAAAGACTAGATCATTGTCAACAGCATGTTTTTTGTTGCGGGTGAAATGAGCGTGGTGTGTGTGTGGGGAGAAGTAATTCCCCCCACCACCACCACACAAACAGATAAACAGAAAAACTGTGGATTCTTGTCCTAAGCTAAGACAGCTTGTCCTAAGCTTGGACAGCTGCTGAAGATTTAAAGAAGTTTATTAAAAAGATAGAAATATAGGATATAGTTACAGCCCTGTGCCGGAGATGAGCACAGGGGGGCAATCCGAATGAAAATACCACAGAACCCCAGTATGCTGAGTTCATATACTAAGTCCGTGGCAGGTCCTTTGATCCATAGACTCGGCCATGTCTCTACCCCCATCCCGTTTTTGCTATCTCTGTAGCAGGATATGGGGCAGGAGGGGGAGCAGTCCTGTCTCCAAACACAGGCCTCTATCTTTTGTTTCATCCCCCAAGATGTGTGAAATTGTTTCTTTTAGGAATGTTAAAAAAAAACTTCTTTCCTGACTCCAGCCTTCCTCCTTTAAAATGTAAATTACAAGTCCCTCCTTTCTGTTAGCCCTGGCTTTCTTAGTATAAAAGATAAATTTTTAAAATTGGAAACCTTTCCCAATACTGATACATTAATACATTTTAAAACCTCTTCCCAATACTAGTACATTTTTTTTATTGGTGTGTCTGAATTATATAGAATGGTGGGTTTGGTTGCTGTACATTTGCTCATGTATATCAACACAATTTTATTCCCTTCCTCTCTCCCTTCCCTATTTCCTTACTCTATCCTATTGGTCTCTCTTCTACTTTCATGAGATTCCCCTTTTCCTGGTTTTTTTTCTCTAATTTCCAAATACAAAGGAAAACATACACGTTTTCTCTGAATCTATATTATTTCACTGAAATGTATGGTCTCCATCCATTTTTCTACAAATGATCTACTTTTGTTCTTCATGTGGCTGAATAAAACTCCATTGTGTATATATAAGGAATGTTCTTTATTCATTCATTGATGGACACCTAGATTGGTTCTATAACTTGACAAGTGTGAATTGTGCTCCCATAAACATGGGTATGTATATATCTCTTAAATATGCTGACTTTAATTCATTTGAATAAATTCCAAGGATTAATATAGCTAGGTCATATGATAGATTTATTTTGACATTTTTGAAAAACCTCCATACTAATTTCCATAGTGTCTATACTAATTCCCCATTGATTCTGCATAAGAGCTCCTTTCCCCATTAAATACTTGGCAGCATTGATTGTTGTTATGATTGCCATAATAACTGGAGTGAGATAAAATTTCAGTGTAGTTTTGATTTGCACTTCTCCTATGGCTAAAGAAATTGAAGATTTTGGCCATTTGTACTTTCAAGAAGTGTCTATTAAGTTTATTTGCTCATTTGTTGACTAGGTTATTTCTTTTGGCAGCTTTTGTGAGATCTTATGTATTTTGAATGATAATCCTGTGTCAGAGGGGTAATTGGCAAAGATTTTTTATTCGTGCTATTGATTGTTCCATATGTAGAAGCTTCTTAATTTGATGCCAGAGGTATATTGATTCTTGGTTTTATTTCCTGAGCTTTAGAGGTCTTATTGAGACCTCTGCCTGTCCCTATATGTTGGAGAGTTGTTGGTCCTATTTTTTTCTACTAATTGGTTCTATAAAAGTTTCTGGTCTGATTTCTAGGTCTTTGATCTATTTAGAGTAGACTTTTGTGCAGAGTGGGAGATAAGGATCTAATTCATTCTTTTGTATGTGAATATCCAGTTATCCCAGCACTATTTATTGAAAGGCTGTCTTTTCTCCAGTGTATATTTTTGGCTTCTTTGTCAAGACTCAACTGGCCTATATGTGTGAAAATTTGTCTCTGTGCCTTGTATTATATTCCATTAGTCTATGTATCTAGTTTTATGCCAACACCATGCTATTTTACTAATATAGCTCTGTAGTATAAATTGAAATCAAGAGTGATGTGATGATTTCAGAATTGTTTTATTGTTCAGGATTATTTTCACTAATCTGGGTATTTCACTCTTCCATATGAATTTTAGTCCTATCTAGTTCTGTAAAGAATGTCATTGGTATTATTATAGGAATTACATGTCCAGTTTTTATATGTGTGTGATACTGGAGCTTAATCTCAAGGAGCATTCTGCATCTAAACTATACCCTTAGCATTTTTTATTTTTGTTTTGAAACAGAATCTTGCTAGGTTCCTAAAAGTCTCACTATGTTGCTGAGGCTGGTCTCAAAACTATAGTCCTCCTGTCTCAGCCTCTCAAGTCCTGGATTATAGACATGCACCACCTTGACCAGCTTAATATGGCCATTTTAACAATATTCATTCTGTCTACCCACGAACATGGGAGATCTTTCCATCTTCTATGATCCTCTTCAATTTATTTCTTGTATGTTCTATTAATTTCCATTCTAGAGGTCTTTACCTCCTGGGTTAGATTGATTCCTAAATATCTTATATTTTGAGACTATTGTGAGTGGAATTGTTTTCTTTTTTCTTTTTTTGTTTTTAAATGGTGCATTGTAATTTTATATCATAATAAGATTCAAAGTGATACAAACATATACATGCACACATCATTTGGTGTATTCTCCCAAGTGATGATTACTATCACTTGGTGATAGTAATACCTTTGTATATGGACATAACCTTATTTGTACTGTTTCTTTCCTCTATTATTTTTCTCTTCTCCACTTCCCTTTTCTGATATCCTACTAATCTACTAGTCTATTTCTAAGTGCCTTTTTAAAATTTTATCTCTAGCTTCCATATATAAGAGAGAAAACATATGATCCTTAACTTCCTAAAAGTGGCTGATGTCACTTAACATCATATTCTCTAGTTTCATCCATTTTCCTGAATGCACCTGAAAATGATATAATTTTTGTTCTTTATGACTGAATAAAATTCCAGTGTGTGTATTGTTTTCGTGATGTTTTAGCACATTCGTTATATAGAAATGCTATCTGCTAGAGCATCGCAGCCTGACCTTGAGTCAAAGTTTGGTCAGGGGGCCCGCAAGAGCCTATGCCCCCCATGAAGTATGAATAGCATCTCCTTCTTCAAAAAATTATTTTAAAATTATTTGGATCAATATGTGTAATTGGAATTTTATGTATAAGCATTATTAACTAAAACATGTGTGCGATGGCTTGTGAAAGACTCAGTCAGCAAAGAATTTTTTCCCAAGGACAAAAGTCTGGGCCAAAAGATTAAGTTCAAACTGACCTTGGCTTGAGCCAACATATAAGATTAGGTTCAAGCTGACCTTGTGATATAAGACAAAGCTTACTTTCTATGATTCATTAAATGTCTGGCACCCTGCCCTGAGGTCTTTTTCTCTTTTGAACTTTCCTGCTTACGTGAATATGGTTTTTTCTGTCCTGCATGAAAAAAAAGTATAAAAGATTGTTGTAAGTTCTGAATAAACGGAGAAGTTTGAACCTGGTCTCGTGTGACAGATCTTCTCTCACAACCTCGACTCTCCTCTCACCAGCACACGAACCCAGACTCTTGCTAGGGCTGGACCCCTGGCAGCTATGATTTAGCTAGGCATGGTGGCACATACCTGTACTCTCAATACTTGGGAGGTTGAGACACGAGGATCTCAGGTTCTAGGCCAGCCTCAGCAACTTAGTGAGGACTTCAGCAACTTAATGAGATTCCATTTCAAAATAAATAATAAAATAAGGCTGGGGGTATAGCTTAGAGGTAGAATTCTCTTGGGATCAATCCCCAGCATTAAAAAAAAAAAAGAAAAACAACTGTTTATTATTTTATGTTGATATTATATTCTACTATTTTGCTGAATTTATCAGCTTTAGAAGTCTTATTTCCAGAATTGCGGGGGGGGGGGGGATTTATACGTTTTGTTTTGTTTGCTTAGCTGCTTCTACTCATTTATTAATTCATGTTGGGGATTGAATCCAGGGGCATTCTACCACTGAGATGCACCTCCAGCCCTTTCTATTTCTTATTTTGAAACAGGGTCTAGTTAAGTTGCTGAGGTTTTCCTTAAACCTGTGATCTTTCTGTCTCAGTCTCCCAAGTACTGGGATTACAGGCATCACTCCCAGCTAGTTCCTTCTTTTAAACAAAGAAATTAATGTCACACAGGCTGTCATTTGAACATAGACTCCATGTATACTGATTTTGTTTGGTTTTAGCAAATTAAAGCTATAACTTACCCCATGATTTATTTTTTGTTTCTCAACTGTTAAGACTTTTTTTGATGCAAATCTAGGTTTAAATTTTACAATTTTAAAATGAGAATTTTTTTCTTCACCAATTACTTTTTATAAAACTGCATGAGTGATAGTAAAGAAATGAGTGTCCACCAAGCAAGGATGAGAACAATCCTCTACATTCAGAGGATTTAAACATCAAAGTTACAGGCTCTATTAACACATAAGTGTTATGTGTATACCCCTCTGAGATTGCCTTTTTGCCAAGAGAGAAGTCTTGAGGCACTCACAAAAGAAAGGAGACCTAATTACACTGGAGGAAGTGGAGGTGGCTTTTTTTTTTTTAATTTTTGACTAGTAGTTCACACCTCCAAAAAATAGAAAAGAAAAAGAAAGACCATGTTTTGTTATATTTAGAGTAATATTAAATACCATTTCCTCTTTGGTTATATAGTTTTTTCTTTTCTTTGTTTTTTTGTTTCTTTATTTCTTTTTTTTCTTTTTCTTTTCTTTCTTTTTTTTTGTATGTGGTATACTAGGGATTGAACCTAAGGGTATTTTACCCCTGAGCTACCCACTCACCCTACTCCAGCCCAGTTTTATTTTTATTTCAAAACAAGGTCTTGTTAAGTTGCCTAAGCTAACCTTGAACCTGTGATCCTTCTGGCTTAGCTTTCCAAGTACTGGAATTATAGGCATGCAACATAACATTTAACAGTCTTCTTTACTCTGATACCAAAGACACAAGAAGCCACAAGAAAACTTCAGGCCAATATCCCTGTTAGACATAGAAGCAAAAATCCTCAGCAAAATTACTAGCAAACTGAATTTAACAGCCAAGCCAACAGATCATAAAAATATTTTTCTTATTTATATCAATTTATTAAAGTGCAATCAATCAACAGATGATGGAGATGATAGATAGTTAGTTAGATAGAGAGATGATAGAAAATCACACATAAAAATAGCATAAGACTCCTCTGAGAATTCCAGCATGGTCAGCAAAGGAGGAAATGCTTCATTTCACTCAAAATAAATAAAATGAATTTTTTTTTTGGTGCTACTGGGGTTCCTGGAAACCCTTCTACCTCCAGGATACACACACACACACACACACACACACACACACACACACATATATATATATATATATATATATATATATATATATATATATATATATGTTGTTTAAAAACACCTTATTTGTCTATTATTCTCAAGCTACAGCAGACATTCTCCCAGGATTAGATGGCAGTGTGATAAGAGATTTTAGTCTTTCTAAATATAACATTAGCTTTACCCAAATAAACAAGGAAGAATCTGTATGTAGAAACCAGTATGTATATTATCAATTATAATAACAAATATGCTTGATTTTTAATGAAAAATAAGGTTTTCAAAGAAAGTTTATGCTCACACAATAGATCAATTCTCGCTCTATCCCCACTCTTCAGGATAAACGTGTCTTCCCTGTTCGACAGAGAGAATACCTCACTTTTCACCTCTATCTTTTGGTGTGGCAGAGGGATTAGCACTCTATAAATATTACTGCAAGTAGAAGGGACAAAATAATTTGTGTAATTAAGAAGCAGTAAATTGATGAAAGTACAGGAAGTATGACGGAATGCAAGAAGGAAGAAAGGAGTGATCTAAGAAGATACAGCAGAGTCAGATTATACAGTATGGGGGTTAAAGTGAGACATTTTGGGAAAGTACTGCTGGCTATGAGCTCCAAAGCTATGCTACAGGGCACCCAATCTGTACATACTGGCCTTCTACCTCACCTTGTCATTGACTATGTGTTCTTAGAACTTCACCTTTACCTTTATGATGAGTCGAGATATAGCCCACGGTAATCCTTACTTATTTATCATTACAACTGAGTACTCCAAATATAGTATGGCCTTTTGGGTTTTATTTGTTCTCTTAGGGAGAGGGGTCCTCTATTTGTTTTTTATGTTCTTGTCCAAAAATTCTCATTTATCAATTCTAATACCCAGGGCCTTCAGGATCCCTGTGTACCTAAACAGAATATTGCCTCTGTTTCATATCGCTCAGTAACCTCATTTTTCTCTCCTGCCATCTTCTTTTCTTTCTTTCACTTTGGATATACTCGAGTTAGCCACATCCTTATTTGACTTAAACTTTAGAATCTCAGTGGAATTCATCATCTGCTCTTTTTGCCATCAATACTACCTTGACTCATATTCTTATTTCAAGCCCAATTCTGTCGTCCTCTTGCTGATCTCTGGACTCCCAGTCTCTCTCTTTCAGCCACGCAGGGTCACTAGGGTTATCTGACATGTACATGCTATCATTTCACTACTCTCTGAGTAATAGGGCACTGCTGAGGTCTTTAGGCAGGGAAAGTTCATAATCATTAGTGTTGCATAAATGTTTCTTCAAATCCAGCCCAGCAGACTTTACCAGTCTCCTCTCTGGTAGCTTACCCTCACTGCAACAACCTGTCCTCACACACAACACTTCATTTCCTTAAACACAGTGCGTTCTAAAAGACCTTCTTAACTGCCTATGCTATTGTCTGTGACTGGGATTCCTTCTTTCTCTCAGTCCTCTTGACGAATTTCTGCTTCACTACTCAAATGTCTTTTCTTCTTTGGTACCTTTTCTTATTTTCTGAAGCAGAGACATCGTTCCACATATGCCCATGAAACTGTGTAATTCTTCTCATGTGTAGTAAGTCATACAAAACCTGGTCATATTTTTGAGCTTTTATAGGGGTTGTTTCCACTGGAATTGGCTTCCCCAAATCTTCATCGTGTTCTTTGCATCTTAAGCCATTGAATACATATGGTGCTCAATGAATATGACATAATGATGTATATAAATTTAAATAAAAGTAAATGGTATATATAATAAACACACACATGCACATATACTATGTGTGTGTATATATATATTATATATATGGATTTTCTATTTATATAATGTTTACCAATATATACCATAAATATATACATTTATATACAAGATAAATATCCAATGAATGTTAGTGGAATCCAAAAGTGGAGTCCAGGACATTAATAACTCTTTAAAAAGTTTGCATTATAAAAAATTTTAATTGCTATTTCAGTAAATACCTGGTACATTCTGTAAGTAATAGGGTGGTATTTTTAAGTACTTAAGAAGTTCAAGAAAGAAATATGCCTGGTTTTATTTATTTTAATATGATTTTATTAGTGTATTGTATTTATATATTATAATAAGATTCAGTGTGATACGAACATAGATGCACACAGCACTTGATGTAATTCCCACCAAATTTCACACCACTCCTCCCCCTCTCTGTACATGTTAGTGAGATTAGTAGCATTATTTAAACTGTTTCCTTCATCAAGCCTCTTTTTCCCCTCCCTACCTCCCTGATCCAATCTCCTTCCACTATTCTACTGGCCTCTCTCCTCATTTACTAAATTTGCTTTTGTTTCCTATTTTTCTATCTAGCATTCACATATGAAAGAAAACACATGACCTTTCACCTTTTGAGACTTGCTGATTTTACTTAGTATAATATTTTCTAGTTCTATCCATTTTCCTACAAATGATATAATTTCGGTTTTTGTGGCTAGGTAAAATTCCATTGTGTGTATTATCACATTTTCTTTATTCATTCTTCTGTTGATGAACACCTATATTGGTTCCATACTTTGGCTCTTGTGAATTGTGTTGTTATAAATATGGTTATGCCTGTATCACTATATAAATACTCAAATTTATTTATAATAATAAGACCAGGGTGATACCTGTAATCTCAGTACTTGGTAGACTGAGACAGAATGATTGCAGGATTGAGGACAGACTCAGAAAGTACTAAGATTCTCAGCAAGCTACAAAACCCTGTTTCAAAACAAAAAATAAAAATAAAATCTGGGGTTGCAGCTCAGAGGTAGAATGCCTTTGGGTTCAATCCCCAGTACTACACACACACACACACACACACATACACTGGTATATATATATATATATATATATATATATATATATATATATATATACAATAATTAAAGTCAGATGTCTAATTCTTTAGAGGAGTGGTATAGTCACATCATATTGAGGTTCTATTCCCAGTCTTTTGAGGGATTTCCTTATTGATTTCTATAGTGATCTTACTAATTCGCACTCCCACAAAGAGTGTCTAAAAGTTCATATTTCCCCACATACTCATCAGCCCTTATTATTGTTTGTCTTCCTGATGATCGCCATTCTAACTAGAGTTAGATGGAATCTCAGTGTAATCATTTGTTTTCTTAAGAATATTGCTGTGGTTTGGATGTACCCTCCAAACTCATGTTGAAACCTAATTACCATTGTAGCAGCACTAAGAGGTGGGGCCTTTCAGAAATGATTGATTATTATGTCTTGAGAGATCTCCCTTCATGAGCAGATAAATTTTGTGAGTAGAAATGAGTTAGTTACCATAAGACAATATAGGTTATAGGCTCACACCTCTCTCAACCTTCCTCCTCTGCTTTCCCTTCTGTTGTGTTAGAATGAAACACAGAGGTCCTTTCCAGAAGCCAGTGCCTTGCTCTTGGGCTCCAGAAGCTTCAGAAACAGGAGCCAAATAAACTTTTATCATTTATGAATTAATCATTCAGTGGACTTCTATTACAAATGCAAAAAATTGACTAAGACAAATATTACTTTTACAGCTTTTGTGGATCATAGAGCAAGAGTAAGACCAGCAGCCCAGTATGGGCAAGTGAACTAAACAGATATTTCACAAAAGAGGTCATACAAATGGCCAAGAAATATTTGGGGAAAAAAAAGTTCAACTTCTTTAGCAATGAGAGAGACACAAAAACTACACTGAGATTCTGCTTAACCCCATTTAGAATGACAGCCATCAAAAATACAAAAATAATAAGTGCTGATGAGGATCTGGGGAAATAAAACTCCAATATGCTTTGGTAGTATTGCAAATTAGTGCATCCACTATGGGGATCAATGTGGAAATTCATCAGAAAACTGGGACTGAAACTATCATGTGATCCAGCAATATCACTCCTGGGTATCTTTCCAAAGGGACTGAAACCAGAACATTGTAGTGACACATGCATATCTAAGTTTATAGCAGCACAATTCACAATGGCCAAACAGTGGATTCAGCTTAGATTTCCATCAACAAGTGAATGGAATATTAAATTATAGGACAAACATACAATGGGATTCTACTCAGTCATAAAGAAGAACAAAATTATGTCATTTGTAGGAGAAAGGGTAGAATGAGAAAATATTATACAAAGGAGATCATCCAGTCACAAAAATAAAGAGTCATATGTTTCCCTCATATGTGGAAGCTAAGGAGAAATTGGAATAAAAAAAGGACTCCAGACAAAGGAGGGGAAACTCCAGTGGAGTGATTGAGAGGATCTAGGGATGAAAGAAGGGTGGGGGACTTGTTAAAGAAAAAAATTTCAATTGATGCTATTTGTATATATGCAAATTTATCCATTCCAATCTCAGTATTATGTACAGAGATGGGGAGGGAGTGGGGTGGGAACTTGGGGTGGGGTGGGGAGAAAGCTCACCGAGTACTGTGTGCATGTATGTCCTTATCACTCTGAACTTCATTATGATATATGATTACAGTGCAGCAATAAAATTTTTAAATTTCAAACTCAAAGCAAAAACAAAATGAAAGAAAGAAAGAAAGAAAGAAAGAAAGAAAGAAAGAAAGAAAGAAAGAAAGAAAGAAAGAATACTAGGCCATAGTCAGCTAAGTCAGGTAATCATAGACAAGAAGGGAATGGAAACAATGGCTATTCAGAGTAAGCGTACAAGTTTTAGAAACTAATTGGATGTAGAGGATGGGATGGTTAAAGGTATAGAAACTAGAACTTATAGGGTTCAGACCTATGATGATGAGTCACTGAAGGTCACCAACCTGATTTGGAATTTAAAATGTCCCTGCTGCATGTTTCAGGGAAAGTTATTATCAATTTTAGATGCGCTAAGTAGATTTTTGAGGTAGATTTAGTAACTAAGTTTACAATGCTAAAATATTAAAAGCATGGTACTGGGAATGATAATAACACATATTTTGGTTCAAAATAAATTCAACATATTGCAAAATCATGATATATTCAATTATATTACTAAAGAGACTTAGGATGTTGAGGTAAATTCGTTTAGCCTCGGTTTCTCTGGGGTTTACAGTCATGAATTGATTTAATTGATTGAATTTTGTTGAATATTTGGCTTTTATCAGAGGGTTTTTCTGTTCCTAACAAGTGTTCAAGCCTCAAAATCCCAACCATTCCTGCTTAACCATGACCTTCTGGGAGCTTTACCTTTGGTTCTGATCCAAGTCAAGTCTGTAATGGGTTCATTCAATGGTCTCTTTGTAAAAAGATTTCTGCCCTGTACTTAGAGCACATGGACTGAAAACAGGCTTTGTACAGAAACAGATTCTAGTTGCCAAGTAGGACTGTCTACTTCAAACCATAAGATTGGAATTTCCTTTCAGGTTCCCTGGACCATGCATCCCATTCTGTCTTTTGAATTTCAAGTCTCTGCTCTCGCTATCCACCCACTTCTCTCTGATATCATTCCATTCATCTACTTAGGCTCACAGCATTCTTTCTGTGCCATGGGAACCTTTCAACTGGCTCCAATGTATATGGGTATAATTATCCACTAAATCCCCAAATTTCTATTACAAAATTGCTCAAAGGCTGCTGTCCTTTGAGGGGTTAGATTATTGGCACTTATCATTTCTACACTAATTTCCTAATAAGTAACTTTAAATTTCTGACTCTTCCTCATTCGGTTTTGACCAAAAATTATCCCTCATCCAATATCACCAAACTATAAGACAAATTAATCTAGCTTGTTCATTCTAAAAAAAGTAATCATTACTCTTAAAATATTGGTAGGTAATATATATTGAATATTTTCCCTTTTTGCTATTACCAAATACTGTGTCAAGCACTTTTTCTCTATTTTTCTGAATCCAAAAAAATAATAAATGCAATTTATGGAGAAAAATCTAAGGACTATACAGAAAGAAGAGGAAGAAAAACTTAGAGACAGGAGTCTAGTGTATATGATGAATAAACCTCTTTTCTTTGCTAGACCAACCTTGTCAAGAACAATGCAATGAAAAAATTACTCTTGAAAAGAAGACTGATAATACAATGTGGCAAGATCCTTAATGTTAAGCTAAAGATAAGTTTCTGAGTAAAGTTTTAAGCAGGAAGAATGTGCATTATCATGCATACGTTTGAGGGAAGGTCTTCAAATAGGAAATGAATAATATCATTTGAAAAGGGTAGGAATATAAGGAGGAAGACCAGCTATGTTATTCTAAGTGTAGGTAAGGATTATGAGAGTCTGTGGTAGGGGTGTGGTGAGTTAAATGACAGCAGGGTGGAGAAAGCAAGGATGTAGGTGAAAGATGCCTGCATCCAACACTCTATCAAATGGAAGAGGCTTGGATTTCAAAACCATAAGCTTCCTGGGAAACAAGATGTGAGTAAAATTAAAAAAATAATAATATTGAAGCAGTAAGTGGCACAAGATTGCAGAGAAAGAGTATATAAACTAGGTTAAAATGGGCGGGATTAACAGAGGAAGCTATTTAAATTCAGCTAAGGGTCATTTTGCAATGTTTTTGTTTGTTTTGAGATGGAATCTCACTAAGTTTCCCAGGCTGGCCTCAACTCCTGTTCCTCCTACCTCAGTCTTCCACGTAGCTGAGATTACAGATGCATACCAGTGTACCTGGCCACTTTGCAAAATTTGAGGATCTTTTAGTTGTCACAGGTGGGATTAGTCCCATTGGCATAGAGTGTGTAGATACCAGAAATGCTTCTAAATATCCTGCAATGTCTTGGAAAACTGCTCTCACTCCACAGAGAACAATCTTGCCAAAGAGTGGATAGTGCTTACAAGGTTGTTAATAAGTAATTCAATGGACGTTGAAAACATTATTTCACTCGGATCCTGCTTTTGTAAACTGAAGAAATGAGTAGTAGTGTTCGTGAAAGATTAAATAAGTTACTGGTTAATCATTTATTCTATAGTAAGTGCTTAGGAACTATCATTAGGGCTTTAAAAAAATAGGAAATTTAGCTGGGCACAGTGGTACATCCCTGTAATTCCAGCTACTCCAGAGGCTAAGGCAAGAGAATCACAAGTTTGAGGCCATCCTGGGCAACTTAGTGAGTCCGTGTCTCAAAATAAAAATGTAAAGGGCTGAGAGCTCAGAGTTCAATCACTTGCCTGGCATGTGTAAGGCTTTGAGTTCAAATCCAAGTACTACAAAAGAGGAAAAAAAAAGAAAAAGAGGGAAGAAGGGAAGGGAGGGAGGAAGGAAAGAAGGAAGGAAGGAAGAAAAAAGGAAGGAAGGAAGAGAAAGGATAATAATTGTGTTCAAAATAAAAAAGATCAACTGATCTGAATTTAATGCTTCTGGGCCACTGATTGAAAATATATAACTCCAGCTCTGACATCCCTCTGGACCCCCACCACATATTCAACTGCCTGCTGCTTCCATTTGATGTCTCACAAATCATTCCAACTCCACCTGAATAAAACTCATAATCTCCCTTCCAGCTCACTTACGTTACTTTTGGGGAAGACGCTGTAAAAGAAAGTATGCAAGATTCAGGTGAACTGTCTTGGTGACCCCAACCTGTACCGCCAGGCCACATGCTTTACAGTGCCTGATGTTCTGTTTCTCTTCTTGGCTTCAATCTCCATCATTGTAACAAACAACACATGAGATGATCGAATAGGCTCCTTCCCAAAAAGAATCCTGTGACTTATTCATTCATTTCTTCTCTCTCTCTCTCTCTCTCTCTCTCTCTCTCTCTCTCTCTCTCTCTCTCTCTCGTAGGTGTGTGTGTGTGTGTGTGTGTGTGTGTGTGTGTGTGTGTAGTGAGCAAATAATGACAATTCATTCCTGTAAGCAATGTTTACATTTGCTCACTTTCCCCCATTTCTAGGGCTAGCACACTGAAGCAGACATTCAATTACTTTTAAAAGAATATTACAAGCTAGGTTTGGTGACACACACTTGAAATCCCCGGTTATGGGAAGTCGAGACAGGAGGATTGCAGGTTCGAGGCCAGCCTCAGCACATAGTGAAGATCTCAGCAACCAAGTGAGACCTTGTTTCAAAAGAAAAAAATATTAAAAGGACTAGGATTGTAGGTCAGAAGTAGAATACCCTTGAGTCCAATTCCCAGTAACACACACACACACACACACACACACACACACACACAATATTACCATAGGTTTAAGTGGACTCCCTACCTTTCTCTTCAAATCCACTTTACATGACACATTCATCTTCTTTTTATACTTTTTATACTTTTATAAGTGTGCATTGTAATAATATGTTTCCCTCCGCGTCCTATCTCGCTCCTCTGCCTCTCCTCATCATGTGAGTGAGACTGGTACTGACGCTTTCACAGATGGGCATAACATTATTTGAACTGCTTCCTTCCTCAGTCTTCCCTTTGTCCTCCCCTTCCTTCTGCCCTCCTGTAGTCCCATCCCACTATTAGGACATATATCTTCTTAACATACTTCTTTTATATGTCATTCCTGCTTTGGATTATTCAGTGTCCCCCACGCCATGTTCCACCCACTGAAACTCTTCTGCCAGGATCCAAGGCTCTTTAGGATAAAATCCAGTCTCCTTCTCCAGTACCATCTCCCAGGGCTCTCCTCCACATATACTCTCCAGCCAGTCATACTTGTCTCCTCTCCAACACTCTAGCACAACATGTCCATTCCTGCTTCTGTTCCCTGCATTATTATGCCCTTTGACACACTATTGTGAATGTGCCAACATCCTACTTGTCATCCCAGTAAGATCCACTGAGGCCTGCTGACAGTGTGCATGCAAAACATTATGGTAGCAAAATCTCACTGTGATCTCTGCCCTTACAGAGAGACCCACATTTATCAAGGAATCACATAAATAAATGTGAAGTTGTAACCTTGTAGAGTGCTACCAACCCCAGAGGTTGTGTGTGTGTGTGTGTGTGTGTGTGTGTGTGTGTGTGTGTGTGTGTGTGTAAGGGGAGTGTTTTCAGCAGAAGGTCAGTTGAATCAGTGACCAAAACATGAGCTACCTGGAGCAGGAGAACTAAGAAATCTACTGTCAGCAAGCACAACAGTTTCCGAAACAGAGATGTCTTCCTCCTTAGATATCTACATATGAAAAATGTTAAAAATAAAATGGCCACATTCACAGGACATTCATGTCACACTGCAGGTCTTTAACATCTGCTAAATCATTTGATCTTGAGGGGTACCCTTCAGTCATTAAGAAGAGTCCATTTGGAGATGAAAATACTGGAAGCCCATTTAAACACAAATATAGTAAAGGTCCTAGGAACAAACCTGGAGTAAAGTGAGGATCTTCTCATCCCGAGAGCAGAATTTGTTCTCTCCACTGAAGCCACTGCCTTGTAGTTTGAAGATACTATTTGTGTCTGCCCTGCAAGCAGTCCAAGTGTGACTTTGCACTCGGAAGCCCTCTCAGTCCATTCTGACCATCAGTCCCAAGGAACTAGAATAAGAAACCATCTGTTCCAGATGACACTGGAGGAGTTTGAACAGAATCCACAAAAATGAAATGCAAAGTAAAACGTCAAACTTCACTAGTAACCAAAACTGTGCCAATAAAAAGGAGGTCCCTTCTATCACTAGACTAGTGCTTTTAAAATATAGAATTAAAAAGAAAAGCTGTCAAATTTGCCACCAAAACTTAGCATTAATTGTTAAGATTATAATGCAAATGGCAAACATAAATAATTACAATAATGGCTATGGTTCTATATAGTTTTAAATAATTTATATCCACTACCTTAATTATTTTCCATATATTAACTCAACTATATGAGACAGGTACTATTATATTCCTTATATCAGAGATGAGAGACCTGAAGTACAAAACATTTAAGTGGCTTTCCAAAGATTACTAATAGAGTAATACAACCATGTTAAAAATTGCTGAGATGCTACAGAGTAAGAAAATTAAAGTACTAATATTTGACCCTGGATGATAACTGTATGCAAATATTTGTAATCAATTTATTTAAATCAGTGTTACCATTCAGATTTTTTAAACTTTTTTTTATTATTATAAATATAAATCATAAAACAAATGAGTAGAAACTTGTAATCAGTAATAGAAATTGTTGGATAATTATAATCTATGTCTATGACAAAATATTATTCAATCTTCTAATATAATATGGCTAAGTAATGTTTTGGGCACTGGAGGTTGAACCCTGAGAAATTCTACCTCTGAGCTACACATTTAGCCCTATTTTATTTTTTAATTTGAAATAGAGTGTCACTAAGTTATTGAGAAACCTTACTAAGCTGCTGAGGCTGGCCTTGAACCTCTGATCCCCCTGTCTCAGCCTCCCAAGTAGTAGGATTACAGGTGTTCACCATCACACCCAGATTGGATAACTAATATAAATTTTTAAAAATTAAATTAAAAATACTCCAGAAAATTATTGAAATTTTAAGGGATAAAAATTTAATCCAAAATCATATGTAGTAGTGTCTATCTCCAACTGTGTTTTATTTAAAGTACTCATAAATATTTAAATATATCATCAAAGATATACAATGACATTCTTGGCTCAATGAAAACATATATATTATCTATAAGTAAGAAGATGGAAAGTCCTCTTTGGTTTTTTTTTTTTTTTTTTTTTTTTTTTTGGTGGTACTGGGGGTAGAACCCAGAGGCTTTCTACCTCTGGGCTATACACCCAGACGTTTTTCATATTTTATTTGGAAACAGGGTCTCACTAAGTTGCTGAGAGCCTCACTAAGTGGCTGAGGCCGGCTTCGAACCCATGTGATCCTCCTGTCTCAGCCTCCCAAGCTCAGGGATTACAAACGTGCACCACCACGCCCGGCTGGAAAGTCCTCTTTGAAGGAACAGATAAAGGTTACCTTAGGAAGATAGGGAGAATCCTGTTTTGAGAAGAGAAGAGTGATTTATAGGATACTACTTTCTTCATGAAACAGTTCAGAGTTTACAAATTGAAGGAAACTCAACTCTTTGTAACATGTTACACCTAAGTCTCGCTGCAATGAATCATACCCTTGAGGCTTCCTCAGAATTGCCAGAACAAAACTTAGCTAAACCTAAGATGCTTGGCCAAGTCCCTGTTCTTCAGGTTTGCCCAGTCTCTTTGACCCACTAGTGCTAGGCCCAACTGACCCTTCTGAAACCAGGAAGTCAAATGTAGGTGTCTTGTTGGCTCCTTGAAGTGTGCGCGTTTGGAAGAAAAAGTCTCCCCCCTGGTCCATCTGCAAGGTCCCCAAACTCTTCCTGCCTCCCCTGAGCCTACTGGGTCCCCAAGAATCCAAAAATAGCTACAATCAACTTCATTTCTCTTCTCTTATTTAGGGCCTGCATTTAATCCCCATGCCTCATTTGATATTTGAGACTAGCTTGTATTGACAAGGTACTAATGGATCCTGGCCTAGCTCCAGTCCTCATCCAAGAAGTCAGAACAGGCAAGACCCAGCTCACAGAAGCTGGTGAAATGAGCACTAAGTCTCTTCCATCCCCTGTCCACAGCGCAGTGAATAAAGGCCACAGGGCATGGTCCAGTCACCTTATCTGTGTGTCTCTATTTTCTCATCTGAAACAAAGGGACCTGATAATAGTACTCATTAGAATACTTAATTTATAATGTATTAGCAATAGGTACAGATTCCATGACTGTTAGCCACTGGTCTGCCAGTGATGATAACGATGATGATGACGACGATGATGATGTTGTTGATGATGATGATGGTGGTTGTGATGATGATGATGACGGTGGTGGTGGTGGTGGTGGTGGTGGCGGCGGCAGAGGTGCCATCATAACCAATCCTAGTCAGTCAGTATAAAACCTTAGCCACACTTGAAACTCCAGGCTGTCAATTTTTAGCCTGTAAAGTATGCTTTGTGCTCAGTGCCTAGTGCAGTGAGGGACACACAGCTGGCCTGGGATACATACATGGATGAATGGACCTTGCAGGGACCTTCCAATTGCCCAGAATTCTTCAAGTAGATAGGAAAAGAGCCTTCCATTTCTGGGAAGGGTATCCAGGTTGCCCAGCTACCTCCTGAATCAGAAACCAGGTTCACTTTCAGCAAGTGGCTGCCCTGCTGGCCGGGAAGGGATGAAATCTGTTGCTGTGATCCAAGAAGCCACTCCCTGTCATAACCGTCCGAGAAGTCCTGCAGCTTCTCTGTATGGGATGAGCCTCATTAAACTCCATGAAGCAACAGCTATAGATTCAAGCAATCAAAACCTGGGTTTGTACCGCGTAGTTCAAGGAAGAGATTGTGTATGGATGGAGAAGGATGTTTCTAAAATCCCCTCCCAGGCCACCTCCTTCTTTGCTGGTTCTCATCTCTTCCCATATATCTGTCAAAATAAGGTGAAATATTCAACATACACTAATCTAATCTCTTTTTCCCTAGACTGAAAATCTCAGAGACCTGGCTCTTCTCCTCTCTGCTCACCTAATTTGCCATACTGTTTGTACTACGGTAACAGATTTTATGGCCACCATTTTTCTTAAGATGAAATCTGGCACATTAGTCTTTATTTCCTAGTCTCTTAGACTGTGTACAAAACAGTCACCCAGACAACTTATTTAACATTCAAATTTCTAGGCCCCAAACCCAGATATTACAATTCAACCATGCTTAGATAATACCCAGATACCTCCTTTCCCCCTTCCTTTCTTTCTTCCTTTTTCTGATGCTCAGTCTTGTTTGAAATTTGCAAATTTGCCCAATCTCCAGCCTAAAACTTAAATCTTACTCATAATATTCATAGCAAATTAACATCAACTCTATGTTCGAGAATAGTGATAGAAAGCTTGACTTCTAGAACAAAATCATTGTGTGTGTGAGTGTGTGTGTGTGTGTGTGTGTGTGTGTGTGTGTGTGTATCCTGGGAATTCAATTCAGGGGCATTCTACCTCTGAGCTACACCCTCAGCCCATTTATTATTGTTTTGAAATAAAGACTCACTAGATTGTTGAAGTTCTTGCTCATTGCTAAGGCTGTCCACAAACCTGCAAGCCTCCTGTCTCAGTCTTCCAGGTACTGGGATTACAGGTATGCACCACCAACAAAATCATCTTTGAAGACTGATCCAGTTCACTTTGATTTTTACCTTTTGTTCTGGTTCTAATTCCCTGGGTACTTTGAAAAATAAACATATATCTTTCACATCCCAGGCTTCTTCATGTCTCATGACTCTTCATGTGAAGATTAAAGGATTACTTATAATTCTACCTTTTCTACACGATGCTCTAAAGGATGGAGTTGGCGGTAACATTCCACTGAAGGCTGGCCTGTTCTTGAATGTGTTTCTTGCCAGGAACAGAGGCTACATTCAGTGGCAGCAAGGACATTCTGTACAGGCCACAGCAAGGGTGTCCATTCTCATCTGTGAAGCCAAAGGAATTTCCATAGTGGAAGAGGGAACTAAACTATCCTCTCTGGCCCCTTGAGTTCTGACAATTTTATTAAAAGAACCTGGTGACTCTTCCATGTTCACACAATGGAGTTCCACGTGGAACCTCATAAGAAAGAAGAGAAACGTGGGCCTTCTGTGTTTAACCCATTCACAGTCACCAAGGGTCAGTGCTGGGTCACACCCATCAGGAGGCTTTGCCACTTAGTCATCGTCATGAGGGAAGGGCTGGGTCTGTCCACTCCCAATATAATTCACTTAGTTCTCATCAATGGCAACAGAAGACTTCACCCTTCACTCGTAAAGGCTCAGCAGATTTCAGATGAAAGAAAATAAGAAGTCAAGAAGCTCCACGCCTACCCTTTCCAGACACTTGGGTATCTAACCTGATTTTCTTTTATCCATTGTTCAAACACTTCAGTAGCTGCAAATAGTTTAACAATCCGCACATGGTAAACCAACCTGTTACATCGACTGTTTCTATTTGCCCCTAGATTATTCTAGTCTGACTAAGCTGCATACAAGCTTTCCATAG
The DNA here is from genome assembly GCF_963383645.1 of Muscardinus avellanarius. Lineage (NCBI taxonomy): Eukaryota > Metazoa > Chordata > Mammalia > Rodentia > Gliridae > Muscardinus > Muscardinus avellanarius. The sequence goes on along the minus strand of NC_137793.1, from coordinate 30,478,954 downwards.
CTGTCATCAACATGGATGCAGGGCTCTGTGTTCTGTGTTTCCTATGGTCACATCATGCTTTCTACGCATTCCTTTCTCAAATAACATACACATCTGGAGAGTTCATGTTCCATCCCCTAACTTCTTCTTCTTTTTTTTTTTTTTTTGGTGGTACTGGGGTTCCTGGAAGCCCTTCTACCTCTGGGATACACTCCCATGGGCTACACTCCCAGACCTATTGTTTAACTTTTTTATTTGGAAGCAGGGTCTCTTAAGCCAGCAAGGCTGGCTTCGAACCAGCGCGATCCTCCTGTCTCAGCCTCCCAAGCGCCGGGGTTACAAGTGTGCACCACCACGCCTGGCGGCCATTCCCTAACTTCTTGAGGTTACTTCAAATAATTATTGTGATATAGTATGAAAAAAAAAACTTTTTTATTGATATCATGGAAACAGAGTAGTTGCCAGTGACTGAGGAGAGTAGGAAGGGAAAGAAGCAGGTCCTCAAATACAGTGCAACAGTTAGATAGAAAGAATAAGCCTTGGTGTTCTATGACACATAGACTAAATGTTATCGTGAATATATTCCTTAGAGTGAATACAGAAATACACCATACATCTCAAAATAAAAGAGGGAAAATTTTAAAGTACTCACCATGAAGGTGATGAATTATAAGGTGATGGATATGCTCCTCAGCCAGGTGTCATCATTGCCCAGTGTATACATCAATCAAAATGTCATGCTGCACCTCATAAAAGGATATTAGCCTTATATGCCAGTTAAAAACTAAAACTAAAAGTAATACTAAAAAGAAAATAAATATTTTTGTATGAAAATATTTTTTCTGTCTTTATCCATGTTCTTAGTGTGGATTTTTATGAGTGGGATTTTTTTTATCCAAGCGTATACTTTTGCATGAGTTAAAGTGAACTAATCTTTATAATATTAATGATTATTAGAAGTAAATATTGTATTAGACTAAACATTTGAGTACAAATTTATCACTATTTTAGATATATATTTTTCGTCCACATTGATCGATATGTTTAACTTTTACAAAATATTAGACAAAAATAATTATTATAAAAATTAGGCACAGGTAGTAACTTTCTCAATAAGACCTCCGAAGCGCAGGAAATTAAAGCAAGAATTAACAAATGGGATGGCATCAAACTAAAAAATTTCTGCTCATCAAAGAAAACCACCAGAAACCTAAAGAGAAAGCCTACAAAATGGGAGAAGATCTTTATCAGCCACCTTTCTGATAGAAGGCTAATATCCAGAATATGCAAAGAGCTCAAAAGACTCTATACTAGCAAACCAAATAACCCAGTCAAGAAATGAACAACTGAATTGAATAGACACTTCACAAAATAAGATATACAAATGGTCAATAGATACATGAAAAGATGTTCAACATCATTAGTCATCAGGGAGATGCAAATCAAAACTACACTGAGATTCCATCTAACCCCAATCAGAGTGGCAGGCATAAAGAAGTCAAAGAACAACAAATGCTGGCGAGGATTTGGGGAAAGAGGAACATTTTTACACTGCTGGTGGGAGTACAAACCATTTCAGCCGCTATGGAGATCAGTGTGGAGATTCCTTAGAAAACTGAGAATGGATCCACCATATAATCCAACTATACCACTCCTGAGTATCTTTCCAAAGGGGTTGAAATCAGAGAACTACAGTAACATATGCATACCCATGTTCATAGCAGCACAATTCGTAATAGCCAAAATATGGAACCAACTAGTTCTCCATCAACAGATGAATAGATTGAAAATTAGGGGAAATACAATGGAATTCTGCTCAGCTATAAAGAAGAATAAAATTATAGCATTCTCAAGAAGATGGAAAGACCTGGAGAGCATTATGTTAAGTGAGATCAGCCAAGCACAGAAAGAGAGGGGACATGTGTTTTCTATAATATGCTCAAAGTAGAAAGTATTAGGGATACCAGTGGGACTCCAGATAATTGTGGGGAAACCTCAGCAAAACTAGAATGGAAGGATAGGAGAGGAAGAAGGCTGAGGTTAATTAATGGAGGAGCTATATTCGATTATGTGTAAAAGTATGAAAGTAGCATGGTTCACCTGAACACTCATTGTTGGGAGGGGAAAAGGGAAGTGGGGGTGGAAGGGCACGAAGCACTGTCTGAATGTATGCCATTTTCAATATGATCTACATAAAAATAAAAATAAAATAAAATATGGAGAAATTTGCAATTTACAAAAAATTGTTTTCAAACAATATAAAATTTATTCATAAAAAAAAATATACACTATGGCCAAGTTGGTCTCATTCCAGGGATGCAAGGTAAATTCAACATATGCAAATCAAAGCAAAGCATTCACCACATAAGTAGAACTAAGGACAAAAATCACATGATCATTTCAATAGATGCTGAAAAACCACTTGACAAAATCCAACACCCATTCATGTTAAGACTGTTTTTAAAAACCCCTGCAGAAAAATCAGAATAGAAGGAACTTACCTCAACATGATACAGGCAATACACAATAAACCCAAAGTAAACATTATATTCAATAGGAAAAACCTGCAAAAATTCCATTTAAAATTTAAAAAACAAGACAAAAATGGCCACTATCACCACTCTTTTTCAATTTAATACCTGAGATTCTAGCCAGAGCAATGAAGCAAGAGAAGAATACAAATAGGAAGAGAAGAACTAAAATTATATTTATTTGCAGATCACATAATCTTATATTTAGAAGAACCAAAAATTTCAACCAAAAGATTTTTAAAGCTGATTAAAAATTTCGGCAAAATAGCAGAATCCAGAGTCAATCTACAAAATCAGCAATTTTTCTATGTGCCAAGCATGAATCTACTGATAAAGAAAATTTTAAAAATTCAACTCAAATAACCTCAAAGACAATAAAATACCTAGGAATAAATCTAACCAAAAAGGTAAAAGTTCTCTACAATGAAAAGTAGTAACATGAAATAAAAAGTTCTTGTAAAGGTAGAATATATATGATCAAATAGATAATTCTACCAAAAGATTACATATTAAATAAAATTTCCATCAAAATACCAATGTCATTCTTCATAGAGCCTGAGAAATCGGTTCTAAATTTCATATGAAAAAACAAAGATCTCGAATAACCAAATAATTTTCAGTAATAAAAACCATTCAGGAGACATCACAATAACTGACTTTAAACTATATCACAGAGCTATGATAATGAAAACAGTATGGCATTGACACCGAAACAGACCCATGGAGCAGAATAGAAGATACAGAAACAAATCCACACACTTTATATCCAGTTAATTTTTAACAAAGGTGCCAAAAACATACATTGGAGAAAAGACAGCTATTTAAACAAAATGGTATTGGGAAAATTGATTATCCATCTGTAGAAAAATAAAATTAAGTCCTTATCTCTCACCCTACAAAATAGTTAACTTAAGAATAATCACAGACCTGAAAATTAGACCAAGACTTTAAAATTACTAGAAGAAAGTATACATCCAACACTCCTATAGACATAGGTAGAAACTTTTTCAATAAGACTCCCAAAGTTCAGAGAATTATAATAAGTATTAGTAAATGTAATAGTTTTAAACTGATAAATTTCTGTTCATCAAAAGAAATCCTCAAGAGTTTAAACAGAGAGCTATGTAATGGGAAAAGATCTTTGCCAGCTATTCCTTGGATAGGGGAATAATATCTAGAAAATATAAAGTGCTTAAAAGGCTTATCATTTTAAAAACTAATAAGAAATGAGCACTTGAATTAAATAGGTACTTTATAAAAGAAGAAATACATATGGCCAATAAATATATGAAAAATTGTTCATCATCATTAACATCATTTTGCAAAAAGGGGATTCAAGTAAAAACTGCACATAGATTTCAGCTAACCCCAATTAAAATGGCCATCATCAAAAAGCCAAACAATGATAAATGCTGGGGAAATTTTGGAGAGATAAAAACTCTTATGTATAGTTGATAGGACTACAAATTAGTGGAGCTGCTATAAAAATGGGTCTATCATATAATCCAGCTATACCACACTTGGGTATATTTCCAAGGACACTGAAATCAGAGAACTACAGTAATATATGCATATCCATGCTCATAATATCACAATTCATAATAGCCAAATTATGAAACCAACTTAGGTGTCTATCAGTGGATGAATAGATTACAAAATTATGAGCTATACAGACAATGGAATTCTGCTCTGCAATAACGATGAACAAAATTATGTCATTTGCAGGAAAGTGGATGGACCTGGAGAACATTATGTTAAGCAAAATGAACCAGTCACAGAAGGTGAAGAGTCGTATATTTTCTCTCATATGCAGAAGCTGGGGAGTAAATGGAATATGAGAGTCTTTATATAATGGAGTAGAACCCCAGGGCAATGAGGAAGGTGTTGTAGCAGGGGCAGGGGAAGATGGAGAATTAATGACTGCAACACTCTCACTGACATTAGGTACATATGTGAAAATAGCAGCGCCAATCTCAATATCATGAATGGGGAAGTGGGGCAAGAGGGGAGGGAGCCGGGGAAAGCCCACCAAGTGCGGTGTACATCTATGTCACTATCACTATGAAATGCACTATGATGAGAGACTGCAGTGTATCAATAAACGTATAGAAAAAGGCATTGCCAGTATCGACCTCAGAAAAATAATAAAACATATGAGGCAAATTTCAGAGGTATATTCTGTAACAATTATTATAAGTACACAAAAACATAAATTAGAGGAATATATAAAATAAGATGTGTCATATATTTAAGTAATTATCAAAAACAGATATGAAGTTTTATATGAATACAATAACTAAATCTGCTATAATGAAACAGAAAATCACATTATTAAAAATATTCAAAATAGCCGGGTATGGTGGCACACGCAGGTTCAAAGCCAGCCTCAGCTGGCTTAGATACCCTGTTTCATATATATATATTAGGTCTGATATATAAGAGGCTCCATCCTCCCCTATTCCCCTCTGATTGGCCATCTTAGTTGCTTCACTATAGGGCCCTTTCTATAGCTCGACCTCTTCCTGTTGCCCCTTTCCTCCTAGTTTTTGCTGATTAGGGGGAGCATCTGATTTTTATTTTCTGTGATATTTCTCTGTGCATGCCGCGTTGCAAGTACCGATCCCACTCTTGACGGCCCCAGTAGTGGCCTGGCTACCCGGTGGACTGATCCAGACCTCGCTGGCTCAAGCAGCGGCTTTGCCTCATGGGAGGCCCCGATTCTGGTCTTGCTGGCACCGACACCAGCCTTACCACTCAGCTGGCTCCGATCCCGGCCTCGAAGGCCCCAGTAGCGGCCTTGCCTCACGGCAGGCTCCGATGCTGACCATTGGCCCTGGCATCAGCCTAACCCCTCGTCATGCCCCGATGCAGCCTCGGAGGCCTCAGTAGCGGCCTTGCCTCATGGAAGGCTCCGATGCCGGCCGTTGGCCCCAGCATCTGCCTAACCCCTCGGCAGGCTCCGATCCCGACCTCGGAGGCCCCAGCACTGGCCTTGCCTCACGGCAGGCTCCGATCTTGGCCTTGCTGGCCCTGGCACCGGCCTAACCCCTCGGCAGGCTTTGGTCCTGGCCTCGAAGGCCCTAGCACCGACCTTGCCTCATGGCAGGCTCCAATTCCTGCTTTGCTGTGTTCGTTGCCAGCCTCATCCCTTGGCAGGCTCCAATTCGAGTACCCTCTTCGCCCAAACAATTGTCCGACATTCTCGAGGGTGCGTGGTGGTAGCATTCTGCCTCTGGGGTTATTATTTCAAAGTTTCCAGGTGTAATGCATCAGATCTCTGCCTCTCCTGAGTACTGGCCACTGCCATTGCCACTGCCTCCACCATTTCAAATCGTTCCCAAGCTCTTTTTCCACTCTGAATGTTTTCCAGTGTTCCTAAGCATGTGTGATGGTAGCATTCGACATTTGGTGTAATTTCTCCAAAAAAATAAGGTTGGTAGGATCCGATTTCTGCCTCTCCTGAATACAAGTCTCCACTGCCATCACAGAGACCGCTTTCAATACCGCTTTTCTCCTTGGTCTCCGCTAAACTCTCTCCTTACAGGTGATGTCCAAGATTCTTAACAATATAGAGAAACAGCAGTCCTCCTTCATGGGGAATTTTTCCATAAGTTCCAGTATATTTGGATAAGTTTTGTCTGCATCTCTAGTATCCTGGCATCTGCCACGGCCTTCTTAACCCCTTTCCGATATTTTTCTTTTTCTTTTTCTTTTTTTTTTCTCAATAAGAGAAGACAGTATAATGTGGTTTGAGGAGGTAGTGGGATCAGGCACTCAGTAGCACTGTGACCCAGCCCGGTTTCCCCATGGGTCCAGTGTGCTCCGCACTACTCCGCCTGGGGCCCAGAGTCCTGTGACCCGGGCCCCCGGCTGTTCCGGGGTCCGGCATGCCCTGCCCGACCCCTGTCCTGGACCCAGGGTGTTATTGGGCCCGGTTTCTCCAGGAGTCTGGCGTGCTACGCGCGGTCCGGCCCAGGCCCCAGAGTCCCGCGACTCCCCAGATCATTAAATATAACCAGCAATATAGATCAAATCAAGAAATTTAATTTAAAAAAAGACAGGAAAATAAACTTCATATTATTCTAGGGAGGTTACATTCACAAAAGTAACATTTAAAAGAGCAAGAGTTTTTGAAAAAGTGTCATTAAAAACAAAAAAAAGTATCTTCCAAAGCCATGGATGACTTGTAAATTCAAAATATTATTAGCCAGGTAACAGTGGCGCACACCTGCAATCCCAGTACTTGGAAGGTGAGACAGGAGGATCATGCAGGTTTGAAACCAGCCTCACTGGCTTAAGAGACCCTGTTTCCAAATAAAAATATAAAATAGGTCTGGGAGTGTAACCCGGAGGTAGAAGGGTTTCCAGAAACCTTAGTACCACCTAAAACTCACTCACTCACTCACTCACTCACTCACTCACTCACTCACTCTCTCACTAAATAAATAGGGCTTGAGTGTAACTCACAGGTAGAAAGCCCCTGGATTCAATCCCAGTCTCTCTCTCCCTCTCTCTCTCTCTCTCTCTCTCTCTCTCTCTCTCTCTCTCTCTTTCACACACACACACACACACACACACACACACACACACACACACTAAAAAATAAGCTGGGTGTGGTGGCGCACGCTTGTAATCCCAGTACTTGGGAGGCTGAGACAGGAGGATTGCGGTTCAAGGACAGCCTCAACTATTTAGTGAGGCCCTTTGCAACTCAGTGAGACCCTGTTTCATGTTATTATAGAATTTTCATTATGTCCTCATTTGTATACACACGCACACATGCACACATACATGCATCCAAGTATATAAATTCAAAAACATACAAATACACTCATCATCAATGGGAAGAACAACTCTGTTTTAAGGGTCAAGGCATCGTGCTGTTGAGAACGTTGGAGTATCTACATATTTGTAAAGTAGCTTTTTATATCTATTTTTAATGTAGATTTTTTATAAATTTAAGTATACTTTATGTAATCTTCAGTAAAACTTACTTTATATTTTATCTGTGCAGGAAAACCTATCTAGCACAATAGATTCTGGAGGACAGGTCGAATGATGGCTCTTTTTTTTTTTTTTCTAAAGTATCTCTAGAAAAAAACCATTAAGAACATAAATTTAGGCATAAAACATACAAAAGTTATTGAACTTCTCTGAACTTAATTTTATCATATGTAAAATAAGGCTAAAAATAGTCATGTGCTTTGCCCTAAAACAAACAAACAAACAAATAACAAGAATGCCACTGGGATTTTGTTTAAGTCAGATTTCCCTTAACTACTTTCATTGCTAATAAAACTGTTCTTTTACTTTTCTTCATCAGAATATTTAATTTTATTTTATTGATGCATTGCAATTATACATCATACTTAGTTTCTGCATATTAAAAAAAAAACACATGTACACAGCTCTTTACCTACTTCCCTTCACATCCCACCCCTGTCTCCAAAAGTTAGTGAGGCTGGTGGTGGTACCGTCACATAATATGATTTGAATTGTTTCCTTCCTTCCCAGTCCTTCTCACTGATAACCCCCTTCAACTGTTCTACTAATCTATCTTTGCATGATTAGGAATCCCTTATGTTTCCTCTTTTATCTCTAACTTCCACCAATGAGATAAAACATAACCAACCTTGACTGTCTGAGGATAATTTCAATTAAGATAATATTCTCCAGTTCCCTCCCTTTTCTTAAAAATTACATAATTTTGTTCTTCTTTATGGCTAGGTAAAATGGCATTAGGTTTATACGTCACATTTGATTTACTAACTCATCTGTTAATCGACACCTGAGTTGGTTTGATAATTTTGCTGTTGTGAATTGTATTACTATAAACATAGATATGCATGCATAACTATAGTATTCTAACTTTAGTTCTTTAAGGAAGGATACTGAGGAGTAGTATAGTTGGGTCAGATGGTATTTAAATCTTAGTTAATTCTATTATTATTTATTGAGGAAATTTCTCACTGATAGGTCAGGTCCCCCTCCCAAGTAACCCCACAGCAGGGACAGGAGGCGGAACCCTGGAAGCTAGAAGCGGAGATATCATGACAATCCAGGCATCGCAAGATCTGAGACATGGCAAAATCCCAGTCATCACAAGGCAGATCCCAGGCATCCTGAGGCTCCAGATGTCACAAGAGGCTCCGTTCCTACACTTAGCCCCATCCCTTGCCCCCTCCCCCCACTTAAAAACACTGGCACTTCCGCCCTGCCGTGTGCATGACTCAGCCAGTGGATCACTGCACAGGACTCTCCAGATGTGTGGCTCTTCCCCCCTAAAGGTGCTGAGTTCTGATTAAAGCAGATTTTCTGAAACCTCGGCTGGTACTTGCCTCCTTCGCAATTTCCTCAAACCCTATTTTCAACGTTTCACAAACTTATTTCCATAATGCTTGTATATAATAGCTTACAATTCCACCAACAGTACGTAAGAGTTACTTTTCCACATCCCCACCAGATTTATTATTTTTTGCATTTTTTTATGATTGCTATTCTAACTGGGGTTAAGCGAAATTTCAATGTAGTGTTGACTTTCATTTCCCTGATTGCTACAGCTGTTAAATCCTTTTTTACATGTTTATTGACTAACTGTATTTCTTCTTTTGATAAGTGTCTACTCTGTTCTGTTGTCCACTTTTTGATCAGGTTATTTTGTTTTTAGTGTTAAACTTTTTGAGTACGTTATATATTCTATTCTATTAGTCCTTGATCAGAGGAGTAGCTGGCAAAGATCTTCTCCCATTCTATAGACTTTCTCTTTTCAGAATCCTGATGTTTTCCTTTGCTGCAGAGAAGAATTTTAACTTGATATCATTCCACTTATTGATTGTTGGTTTTACTTTCAGAATATTAAGCGAGGAAGTCCTGTGATTAACTTGCCCATATTTTTGATCGTTCATTCGCTCTCTCACTCCCTCCCTCCCCCCCTCCTCTATCTCTTTCTCTTTGTATCTCTTACACACACACACACACACACACACACACACACACACACACAACTTTACTCTATCATTTAAAAAATAACACTCTCCACCCGGTATGGTGACGCATGCTTATAACCCCAGCATTGGTAAAGCTAAGACAGGAGGATCCTGGCTCTCGGACAGCCTCAGCTACTACTTAGTGAGGCCTTTTGCAACTCAGTGAGACCCTGTTTCAAAATAAATAATTAAAAAAAAATAGGGCTGGGGGTGTATCTTGGAGGTAGAATGCCCCTGGGTTCCATCCCCAGTACCGCAAAAGGAAAAAACAAAAACAAACAAACCAAAAAACACTCTCACGCTTCTCATAAGGGTGAAAAGCACCAGTGTTGCTGGTGAGGCCAGGCTTGCTAAATGAGTAAGCGCCATGATTCTGAACTGCCTAAGCCCCACTATTGGAGAATCTAGCAACTCTGTGAACTTGGGCAAATTTCCTCTTTTCTGCATCAAATACAAAATACAAAACATAATAGTAGCTACTCATCAGTATGTTACAATTATCGCACGAGTTGACATATGTAAGCACTTAGACGGGAAGGTGACACATAGGTAATGCTCATTGCTAACTATTATTACTGCACAGATTGTCTTTGAATGTACACTTAAAAAATGTCCATCAGGAAGTATAATCTACATGTTCCAGGCTTTACCGAGATGTGACAATAAAGTGAGGTCACACTTCCCTCTTGTTGCCAAAGTGTGATGGGACTGATGATCCTCTGGTCACAAGTGAGCCATCTCCCACACCCTGGGTCTCTGGGTATTTCTGAGACTTGCCCCACCTCTGCTATTTATAGAGCTAGGAAACAAAATTTGTAGTTCTTTCACCCTCAAAGTTTTATCATGGTGTCACTCCCAAGCCTCTTACAACCCTTGGGAATCACCATTCTGCTGAATACAGTTGGGGCCCAGATGTCACCCTGCTATTCTTTTCTGGCATCTGGTGGAGAAAGTGGTTCCCCTTAAATGAGTTTGCCTTTGCCACTCAAAACATCCCAGAACAGATTTTCTTCCTTTTGACTGCCATTGACTGAGTGCTATGGACCACGAAAGGTTCATGCAGAAAGTGATGTGAGAAGGCTTTTCTGCATGGCTGGCTCCTCTTGTTGTCGTGATCTAAGATGTCACTTCCTCAGAGAGACTTTCCTAGGTCGTCTTCCCTCAACATATCCTCCTGCCCTCTGCCTGCCACCGTCCCATCGTCATCATCGGCATCATCCTGTCCCCTTCATACCATGACCTGAACTGATTCTGTGTGTGTGCAGTTTCCTTGTTTTAGAAAGGTGTTTTTGTTTACTTTATGAGTCTTCAGAGCCTAGAATAAGATAGGTCTCATTGTAGAAAAACAATGCATGTATGTTATTAGAAAAGAGAAGTGAATGAATGAATGAATGAATGAATGAATAGGAACCAATTTGCTTGAGGGTACAGGTAACTCTGTTCATCTTTCAGATACCAACTTTCACATATTTCCTCAAGCAAGGTCTTCCCAGACCCTCTAGATAATAAAAGCTTTCCCTGTGAAACAATCCCTCTCTACTCTTTCTTTATTTGAAGTCCTTCATTAATTTTTTTTGTCTTCCCTGCCTGATGCTTAGGGAAAGAGCTAGGTGTGTTTTATCTCATAGTTTATCTCTAAATCTTAGAAGAGAGCACTAATTTATTTATTTATTTATTTATTTATTTATTTATTTATTTATTTATTTTGCAGTACTGGGGATGGAACCCAGGGGCATTCTACTTCTGAGATACACCCCTAGCCCTATTTTTTATTCTTTACTTTGAAACAGGGTCTCACTGAGTATCAGGGGGCCTCACTAGCCTTACTAAGTAGCTGAGGCTGTCCTCGAACCACGATCCTCCTGTCTCAGTCTCCCAAATGCTGGGATTACAAGCGTGTACCACCATGCCTGGCCGACTTATATTCTTTTATCCAAAAAAATAAAAAAATAGTATTTGGATTGATAAAATGATATAATTAAGAAGTAACTTTCTTCATTAATAGTAAACACAAAATTGAAATTTTGTGCGATACCATTCTATAGCAGTATTGACCTGACTGAAAGACCAAACATTGTTTCTTTTTTTTTTTTAATTCTTGAGTCTTACATCTCTCATTCATGAGTCATTCTGTTCCCATGATTGCTAAATATCACACATTCTTTGGCTGCAATTATAAGAACCTTTCAGAGTAACACTCAAAAATAAATGCACCATTTAACCCATAAGGCACTAATGCCTTCCATTAACAGCTTTAGTGACTAAGAAAATAGTTTCCACATGTGTACTTTCACATTATCCTGTAAGGAAGAAAAAATATAATAATCAGTGCTTCTATTGTTACATCTGGTGTCAGCAGGAGAAAGCTGCATTCACAGTGACTTGCCCCACCACGTCAGCCTGCCTGAGGGTTCCCAGCCTTCAGGAATGTGAAGATGGTAGCACATTCCCCCTGAGCCTCCCCAGCACACTGGGCAAAGCAGACACGTGCAGTTTCCGTGTTTAGGCTTCTAAACCTAGTGGCTAAGTAGGTCCTCACAGCAGCAAAGAACACCACGTTTTTTTTCTTCAGTCTGGGGATGGATCTCAGGGGCAATCGAACTCCAAGCTACACCCCCTGCCCTATATTTTATTTTTTATTTTGAAACCGGGTCTCACTAGGTTGAGGAGGGCCTCACTAAGTAGCTGAGTCTGTCCCCGAACCATGATCCTACTGTCTCAGCCTCCTGGATGCTGGGATTACAAGTGTAAGCCACCACACCCGGCTTAATTGTAATCCCAGGATTTGGGAGGTTGTGACAGAAAGATCGCCATTCATGGATAGCCTCAGCTACAACTTAGTGAGGCCCTTTGCAATTCAGTGAGAATCTGTTTCAAAATAACAATAAAAAAATAGGGCTGGGGGTGTAGCTCTAGAGGTAGAATTCCCCTGGGTTCCATCCTCAGCACTGCAAAGCAAACAAACAAACAAATCTTGAATAAATCCAGAAATGTACTCTGGTCATGATGTGAATGCATAATTTGATAAAGATGTAACTTCTTTGTGATAATGATCTGTGAATTTAATAAAATCCTAAATAAAAGTCACAGCAGGCTTTACATAAAATTTTGTAAATTGATTTCAAATTATAGATTGAAGTACATGTATGTCTAAGGATAGCTAAGCAAATTTTATTTTTATTATTATTTTAATTACATAGATTTATGGAATACAGTGCAATATTTGATACATGTGTGCAATATGTGGTGATCAAGTAGATAAGTTATAGTATATGTACACAATGGAATATTATTTAGGCCTTAAGAAAGAATTATATCCTATCATTTGCAGGAAAATAGATGGACCTGGGGAACATAATGTCAAGTAAAATAAATCAGAGACAGAAAAACACAGACAGAAAAACAGTGTGTTCCTTGTTATATATGGAAAGCTAAAAAAAAACAAAACGTGATTTGAAATAAAATTTCTTACCAACAACAATAACAAAAAAATTAAGTAATTCAATTTAAAAGTGGAAAAATAAAGAGAAGAAATACAAATGGCATGAAAGAAGGAAGGAAGGAAGGTAGGAAGGAAGGAAGGAAGGAAGGAAGGAATGAGAGAGAGAAAGAAATAAAGAAAGAAAGAAAAGAAAGAATCATCAGTATTCTTAGCCATCAGGGAAATGCAAATCAAAACTACAATGAGATCTCACTTCACTCAGCCAGAATGGCTATTATAAAAAATGACAAATGCTGACAAAGATATGGGTAATAAACACCTTTTATACACTGGTGGGAATGTAAATCAGTGCAGCCACTATGGCAAACAGCCTAAGGTTCTTCAAAAAAATAAAAGTAGATCTACCACACGATCCAGCTATTCCACTTCTGAATATATATGTAAAGGAAACAAAATTATCATACAAAAGAGATGCATGTTCTGGATATTAGCCCTCTATCACAGTGGTGGCTGGTAAAGATCTCACATTCTGTAGAGTTTTTCTTTAGGTTCTTGATGGTTTTCTTTGATGAGAAGAAACTTTTTAGTTTGATGCCATCCCACTTGTTAATTCTTGCTTTAATTTCCTCGCTTTGGAGGTCTTGTTGAGAAAGTTACTGCCTGTGCCTCTATATGTCAGCTTGTTGAGCCTATGCCCTCCTCCAATAACTTCACAGTTTCTGGTCTAATTCCTAAGTCTTTGATCCATCTAGAGTTGATTTCTGTGCATGGTGAGAAGTAAGAATTTAGTTCCATCTTTCTACAAATGGATAGCCAGTTCTCCCAGCACCATTTGTTGAAAAGGCTGTCTTTTCTCCAGTGTATGAGTTTAGCCCCTTTGTCAAAGATATTTGACTATAGGTGTGTGGGTTTGTTTCTGTATTTTCTATTCTGTTCCACTGGTCAGTATGCCTGTCGTTGTGCCAATACCATGTTGTTTTTACTACTACTATTTCTCAGTAGTATAATTTGAAGTCAGGGATTGTGATATCTCCTGCATGGTTCTTATTCCTGAGAATTGCTTTGGCTATTCTGGGTCTCCTCTAGGTCTATGAAGAATGTCATTGGTATTTTGATAGAAATTGCATTGAATCTGTAGAGTTTCTGCTCATCAAGAAAATTATCAAGAACCAAAAGAGAAAGCCTACAGAATGGGAGAAGATCTTTACCAGCCACCACTCTGATAGAGGGCTAATATCCAGAATATACAAAGAGTTCAAAAGACTCTACCCTAGCAAAACAAATAACCCAATCAAGAAATGGGCAACTGGATTAAATAGGCACTTTCCAAAAAAAGAGATACAAATTGCCAATAGATACATTTAAAGATGTTCAAAATTATTAGCCATCAGGGAGATGCAAATCAAAACTACGATGAGATTCCATCTAACCTCAATCAGAGTGGCAAGCATAGAGAAATCAAATAACAACAAATGCTGGCGAGGATGTGGAGAAAGAGGAACTCTTTTACACTGTTGGTGGGAGTGCAAACTAGTTCAGCCACTATGGAGATCAGTGTGGAGATTCCTTAGAAAACTGGGAATAGATCCACCATATGATCCGGCTTTACCACTCTTGGGTATCTTTCCAAAAGGGTTTAAATCAGAGAACTACAATAACATATACATACCCATGTTCATAGCAGCATAATTTGTAATAGCCAAAATATGGTACCAACCTAGGTTTCCATTAACAGATGAATGGATTGCAAAATTATGGGAAATGCACACAATGGAATTCTACTCAGCTATAAAGAAAAACAAAATCATGTCATTCGCAAGAAGATGGAAGACCTGGAGAACATTATGTTAAGTGAGAGCAACCAGGCACAGAAAGAGAAGGGACATATGTTTTCTCTAATATGTCCAAACCCTTTTAGGGTTTGATGTCTGTCACTATGTCTATGCCTAGGATGGAATAGACCCTACTGCTTACCATATTTACAACTGTCACTCCATTTGATCCAAAATCCATTTTGTTTGATGATTGTAGCATGGAAGAAATGGAGCAGCATTTTCAGAGTTAATATTCCCACATCAAACAAAATAATAAGATAATAACTCTAGGGAACAAAATTAAACAAATTTCTAGAAGTATGGAGAATGCAACTGCCATAAAAGTGTTAACATTTGCCTCTGAAAGGCCTAAGGGTCATGGAAATTCATGATTAGACTGCTGGACTCACTGAGTTTTAAACAGGGACTCAGTTGCTGAGGCTCACTAAGTTGCTGAGCCTCAGCAACTCAGAGTGCCTGTTTAAAACTCTAAATAAAATGAAATAAATAAATAAATAGATAGATAAATGTACTAGGAGTTTAGTTTGGGGATATAATGTCCCTGGGTTCAATTCCCAGTACCAAAAAAATGTAGTGAAAGTATTATCAAACAAAAATATTTCCCAAATGTATTACACTTATTGCCTCATCCCAGTGAGGAAGGTATTTTTATTTCCATATTTTATTTTATAATAAATAACTTGCCCAACTACATGTAGTTAGTGATAGATCTGGAATGTGAACCCAGATTTGCCTGCTGTGAAAGTCACTTCTACTAACTATTATGTCTCCCAACTCCTTCCTAAAGACAGCTCCACAGCTGCCCCAACCATGTCCCCGTTTCATTCCTCTGTCCTTCTCTCAGTGGGCTCAGAACCATCACTGACCTCACTGGTCCTCCTACTCAACCACCTTCACTTCCTGGATGAATTCAGAAAAAGGTCATAGAAAATGTTTCTCATTTGTTTTTCTCATTCAAAATTCCCAGAACCTCTTGGTCTCTTCCATTTCTTAGAAGAGACTAGAGCGATAGATAAGGTATAGAGCCAAATCCTGGCACTGATTCTGTGACCTTCCTCCACAGAGTAGCAAGTGAGGCCTGGAGAAAAATACTCTTCCTCACATAGGTGGCCAGCTCGCCTACCTGTCCCATCCCAATGACTGTCACTCAGACAAGACTTTTCATCCATGCACATATCTGTGTGTAGTAGGTTTTATTGGTAGTAATTATGACAACTAGCAGATTGACATGTTTTTCTTGATAAATTCTAATATTTGATAATCCTTATCTTATTTAACGTGCATATCTATATCACACCATTAAATCAATATTACAAGCAACATCTTTTGGGTATGATGCTAGGAATTGAATGGAGGAGCATTTTACCTGCAAGTTACATCCCCAGCCCTATATTATTTTTTGTTTTGAAACAGGGCCTTGCTAAGTTGTTGAAAGCCTTCCTAAATTGCTGAGCCTGGCTTTGAACCTGCAATCTTCTTGCCTCAGCCTCCCAAGTACTGGGATTACAGGCATGTGTCACATACATGCATGGAACTATCAACATTTTGTAGGTGATAAGACAAAAGCACCTAAAAAGTAAGCATTTTTGCACATTGGTCTCTGACTCCAAAGCCCTTCCTATAAACTTTTGTATCTGATCTCTCCCCATCAAAATGTAAGTAACATTTGAGTGTAGACACAGCATTGATATAAAAAGCCAATAGCATTGATATAGAGCCAACATGTACTCACATGCATGCACATAAAATCTTCATATTTATGCATTATGCAATTCCACACCTATAGGTATTTTCTCACAGCGTCTTTCAAGTGTCACTCAGCAGTGTTGTGGTCAAGCAAGTTGTATGAATTCTACAAATAGTATTGATAATATGATGCAATTCGCTGGAGCCCCTACGATTATAACCAAACTGGTTGGCTTTTTATAGTTTACAGACACTTACCTAAACAAATGTCCAATTATTCCATTTTGCCAAGAAGATACAGCCTCTTATAATCAGGCCATCCATCTAAAGTTAGAAGCTAGCAGAAGAGCCAGGCATGGCGGTACACACTTGTATTCCCAGGATATGATAGGCTGTGACAGGAGGATCGCAGGCCCTCTGCGACTTAGTGAGACCCTGCTTAAAACAGAAGAATAAAAAAAAAAAAAAGGCTGGGGGATATAGCTCTAAGGTAGAATGCCCCTGGGTTCAATTCCCAGGAATGCAATCAAAAGAAGGAGAAGGAGGAAGAGGAAGAGGAGGAGGAGCAGTAGCAGCAGCAGCACAGCTAGTAGAAGAAAAGGTAAAGAATTGAATATTGTCATCACTTACCACTGTTTTTCTTTTATTCTTATCTTATTATTCCTGTTACCATAAAATTATATTATAATGTTATTTGTGGGGCTGGACATCTCCCCAGATATAATTCTCCAACCAGTTTTATTACCAAAATGTAATATTAAAGACTTGGGAGAGTTCTTAATTTTTCTTCTAAGTCTTCTCAGCAAAATGTCTAGATATAGTCCCAGGCAAAATAAGATGATGTCTCTATACCCTCTAATTCTAAGTCATCCAATGACAGTTGATCCCCCTATCTTCTGAGTAATCCTGGGGCTAAGAGTTCAACAAGGAAGCACATTGTCTGGGGGTGATCTTTGGCTTCTACATGGCTACAACTCCTGTTTGCCAACTTTCTGTTTTTCTAAGTAAAAGAGTAGAAGAGGTGGTCTTTCCTATATGAAACCCTGCATCTACAATTATTCTTTGCTTGATTCTTTCCTAATTATACACTCTCATATGAATAAATCACTCAACAATAATTCCAAGATATAACTTTTTACAAATCAATATTAATTCCTAAAAGTTGCTTCCTATAACTCCATAAACAACCACAGTTGTAATCCAGCTAAGCAAGGCCATGTCTTAAGACCTACACAGAATTCCACACTATAGCATTTCTAAAGCTGGTGAATAAACTGATGGGATAAACTAGAACTTATTCTTCATGTCCCATAAAAGAAACCATCATCATTAAAGCTTATCTGCACCACTCAGTGTCTTCAGTCCTGCTCTCTGTCTACGTTTTCAACCCTACAACCTCATCTCCAAAGATCAGCCAATAAAATGTTTGACAGAATAAATCATATCATATTATTACCCTTCTTGGCCCCATCCATGTCTGCCTATTACTTCTAAAATAAAATTCAAACATTTTGCACTCACTAGCTCCTTAGATTTGATTCAGAGACCATTCTTATAATGACTATTGACACATTCAAAAAGATCATCAATGTGTAAATGTATACCAGAGGATAATTTTTCCTGTAAAAGTCTTGATTTTTACAGGGGCAGAGGAATATCTGAGAATATAAAAAAAGACATTCACAGTAAAGGATGATAGGCTGGAATAAAAAAAAAAAACAAGTCGATATTTATATGGGGATCTGAATAAAAGCAGTCAGGGTCTAGGCTTGGGTTAAGTCTTAACCAGAAATCTGGTTCATTCAGCTCAAAATCAAGCAATGAAGTTTTATTCAGTTAATTTTAATTTTTAAATTTAAAAATTTTGGAATTAGGGCCGGGCATGGTGGCACACACATAATTCCCGCACTTGGGAGGCTGAGACAGGAGGATCGCACAGGTTCGAAGCCAGCCTCAGCTACTTAGTGAGGCTCTCAGCAACTTGGTGATACCCTATTTCCAAATAAAATATAAACAGGTCTGGGGGTATAGCCCCGGGGGTAGAAAGCCTGTGGGTTACACCCCAGTACCACAAAAAAAAAAAATGGAATTAGGAAAATATAAAGTAAGAAATTCCAAGGATTTTTATCCATATATGGGAAAAGTAATTCTCAAAGAGAAGTCCTTTGCTTTCAGTCTCAAATGAGTTGAGCAGGGCAAGAACTC
Organism: Muscardinus avellanarius; assembly: GCF_963383645.1. Classification (NCBI taxonomy): domain Eukaryota; kingdom Metazoa; phylum Chordata; class Mammalia; order Rodentia; family Gliridae; genus Muscardinus; species Muscardinus avellanarius. The sequence goes on along the minus strand of NC_137793.1, from coordinate 30,460,290 downwards.
ACAGCTCTGCATTCTGCATCAGTGCTTTCAATTTGTTATAAAGAATCAATTTCTTTTTCCTTCTCTTTCCTTTTTGTTTTTTTATTCCTTGCAAATCAATAATTTTATTAAGTAAAAATATATGCATATACATGAGATACATATCTCTAATTGCTGGAGTTAACAGATATAAAATTACTCTGTAAGATTGCCAAACAGCTATTGAAAGGCTTATTCTCGATTCTGTGTTTATCAGACCAGTGGCAGTTTGTAGACCAGCACCAGTCTGAAGACGGCTCTTGAGTAGCACAGCTCCAAACGTCTTGCCTAACTAGCCACTCTTTCGGGCTCACAAGACACCTTCTTCATAGCAAGTGGTGCTTGACTTGCATAAGCCCTTGCAAAGCAGGCTGTTGCCATGTTCAGATGCAACTCCTTATTTCTTGGCTATTAAGCTCACCATGAGCTCACTTCTTCTCTGGAGTCCAGAGAAATGGATCCTGGGCCAAAAAATGTCAGCCATGGGGCAGAAGGCCCCTCATGCTGAGCCTGTTAGGCAACTTAAAAACGACTCAGAATGACCAGCCATCCATAATGAGATAGATATAATCACCTTTATTTTTTAGACATTTGCTTTCCAGAAGAAATATTTAGTCATTTTCCCCCAAAATTTTCTTGTGGCATCCTCCTGTCCATTCCAGCACTTTTCATCCTCTCCTGCTTCCTTAAATGCCATGCAAGATACCACTTCCAGCATATTCTATTTCCTTTATTTACTTGTTTTCCTATCTCCAACAATAATAGCAATCTCCATATTATTTATCAATCATCAAATCATCAGGTACTATTGTATGTACCCCATATGCATTTATTCATTTAATCTTTATAGTAATGCCATGCTAAGATGTGCTGGTGCACCCCTGTAATCCCAGGACTTGTGAGGCTGAGACAGGAGGATTGTTGGTTGGCAAGGACATCCCCCGCCATTTAGCGAGACTCTCAGCAATGTATCAAAACTCTGTTTCAAAACAAAAAATAAAAATAGAGCTGGAGGTGTGGCTCAGCAGTAGAATGCATCTGGGTTCAATACTCAGTACCACAAATAATTATACTACTACTACTACTACTAATATTCTCATTGCAAAGATGGGACACCTAAGAGAAAGTATATGGGATAATTATGAACTCAGGAAAATTGAAACTCCTATAAGATTTCTGTGTCTGGATCTCTAGGAAGCTGTTACATATAATGCTGAAACTTAGAGAATTGAAATTAGCACAAGATTTTTAAATCCTCAGTCTCTGGGTGGCAATTAGGGTAGCGGGGTTAGGAGAGATCTTTTAGGAATGTGTAGAGTGTACAAAATAATCCAGAGTACTGCTGAGCACCAAACACACCATGATCTGCCATGTAGAATGCATGTAAATTCATTCTCTTGACCCTCTGCAACTGGACCATTCCTGATGACAGCTCAGCTCTGTTTCTGGAGGAAAAGGGCCCCAGTCTCTGCCCTATGAGAAGGTCAGAGATACACTTCATTTCAACATGAGGCCAGTGATGAGGAAGGGGAGCGCCTGGAAACTACACTGAGCAGGAACAGTATGTCTGTGGGAACAATGAGTAGTGATGTGGAAACCAAAAGCCATAGAGCAAACCTCGGGAGGTTTCCCATGGGAGACTTGTTCTTTGTGGTTCAAGGAGAAGAAAAGACATGTCAGTGAACGCTCCAGAAAAACACATTTCAGCTTGTTTAAAGGAGAGTTTTTATAACTAGGGCTCTCAAGGTGGAAACTTCCAGCAGCCACCACTGGGAAAAAGCCCGGTTCCATAGGGGAGCTAGACGGAATGGATCCATTCTGTGCCCATGAGAAAACTTTACAGCCTTTCCCACGGTTGCTGAGAAGGATGTGAGATGAACAGGTGCTTTTCCTGGTTGGGCAAGAACTGTGGGACAATAGCAGTGTGGTTCTGACAGCTCTCCTTCTCCACAGTGAAGTGGGTAATGGGAAGGCCAGGTCTGAGTGTTGCTGCCAGGGAGAGGGCTCAAGTCCTGACCATCAATAACTAAGTGGGTCTCCAAGATGCAAGAATAAACATATAGTTTCACATTTCCCTGGTGCCCTTGGAGTTCACCAAGAAGCAGAATGACAGAGCCCCTGGTTGGAAGGTCCTCAGAGTGCCAGCTGAGCTCTCACGTGTTGGTGTAATAATCTCCCTTGCAGCATTCCTGACAAAGGTCCACCAGGTCCTGGGACGCACCTTCAATGACAAGGAGTTTTTTGCTTCACCAGGTGGCTTTCCATGGTTCAAGAGTTCTCATTGTTATTGATAAAAGGAAATACCATAGCTAACATTTATTGAGTCTTTGTGATGTGCCAAACGCTGTGCTGAATATTTTCCACTCATGAAACTATTGAATCCGTGCCACAGACTTATTAAACAGGTTTCAGTATAATCTTCATGTAGTAACAAGTGAGCAAATTAGGCACTTCAGATGTTAAGAATGCATTCATGGTTACACAAAGTGACTGCAAAGAGTACAGTTTTGACAGACTTTAATCACTCATTTATAACTCTAGTGTAGTATGCTTGAGAAATAACATTACTAATATTTATTTTTTTCTTTAAACAGTCAACTAAAAAAGACTTAAATACCTATTTTCACCACTTCTTATATATGTGACATCACAAAATTGTTATACTTACCATGTATTTTCTGTTACTGTATATCATAATAAAATTCATGACTGATAAAAATTTGCAAAATGCTCATCCATGTTCTAAGTAACACATTTTATTTGATCTTATTTTTGTACACACCATATTTTGGGAAACATCACTTTCAAATTGTATTACTTCTCATTTTAAAAATGCTTATTTTAAAACCACATGAAGAGGCTGGGCGTGGTGGCACATGCTTGTAATCCCCGCGCTTGGGAGGCGGAGACAGGAGGATGGCGCAGGTTTGAAGCCAGCCGTGCTGGCTTAAGAGACCCTGTTTCCAAATAAAAAGTATAAAGATAGGTCTGGGAGTGTAGCCCGGAGGTAGAAAGGCTTCCAGGAACCCCAGTACCACCAAATAAATAAATAAATAAATAAATAAATAAATAAATAAATACCACATGAAGGGTGACATTAAACATTTGTTTAATATTATTTAAGTGTCCTATATATTTCTTTTTTTTTTCTTTTTTTCTTCTTTTTTTTTTTTTTTGGTGGTACTGGGGTTCCTGGAAGCCCTTCTACCTCTGGGATACACTCCCACGGGCTACACTCCCAGACCTTTTTTTTAACATTTTTATGTGGAAACAGAGTCTCTTAAGCCAGCGAGGCTGGCTTCGAACCAGTGTGGTCCTCCTGTCTCCGCCTCCCAAGCGCGGGGATTACAAGCATGCGCCACCACGCCCGGCTAAGTGTCCTATATATTTCAACAAATAAAATATTTCAGTGCTTACATAAAAAACAAAAATCTGATTGGATTTTGTACTGATTTCCCAATGTTGTCCTATGGTAGTGCAGAGAAAAAACTCTGCAATCTTGTCTCCAAGGCTGATTTTAGCTCCTCTGAGAAGACTAAATGTTCTGTATTATGACTTGTCCAAGCTGATCATTACCCAGTCCCCCAACTTCTTGGACAGTTGCCTGGTCTGTTACTATCATGGGTGAACATGATAACTTCTGAGGGTTCTTGGCTCCCATAGCAAAAAGAATTTCAACACAAGTCAGAGATAAAGGCAGAGTTTTTTTTTGTGTGTGTAGTAGTGGTGGTATTGGGGTTCCTGGAAGCCCTTCTACCTCCAGGCTACACTCCCAGACCTATTTTGGATTTTTTAATTTGGAAACAGGGTCTCTTAAGCCAGAGAGGCTGGCTCCGAACCAGTGCTATCCCCCTGTCTCCGCCTCCCAAGTGAGGGGATTACATGCGTGCACCACCATGCCCGGCATAAAGGCAGAGGTTTTAATCAAATAAAGTAAAGATACACATTCAGGGGAAACGCAATCTATATGTGTGTGTGTGTGTGTGTGTGTGTGTGTGTGTGTGTGTTACTGGAGAAGGAACCCAGGGGCATTTTAACTCTGAGCTATACCCCAGCCCTATTTTTTATTCTTTATTTTGAAACAGGGTCTCACTGAGTTTCAGAGGGCCTCACTAAGTAGCTGAGGCTGTCCACGAACCCCGATCTTCCTGCCTCAGCCTCCTGAATGCTGGAATTACAAGTGTGTGCCATCACGCCCGGCTAATGCAGGCCATCTTGATAACATGAAAGTAGCAGAGGCAAAAAAGGAGCAAAAGCTGCCCAGAGTGTCCATGAACTGGCCCCAATGGCCAACAGTGCCTCGGATTCATGCTTTCTTATAGGGCCCACTAGAGAGGGGGTGGCCAGTGGCACATGGGATGGTGGGCTCCTTCTTTGGTGCTGTAGGGTAACAAAAGGTGGGAATTCCTTCTGGGACAGGATTTTTCAGGAGTAAAAACAGGAAGTGGGGGCTATCAGGGTGTAGGATTCTTTAATAAAAGGTGTGACTTTTCTGGGCATCTTCCTGGAGGTGAACATAACTTCGACAAAAGCTGAAGCTCTCTCAGATTTAATTTCCTCAAGAAATGCCTGAGCCAGCCCATTATGATTTGAAAGTATAAGCCTGGCTTTTTAAAGAATAACCAAGCTCTATTAACTGAAGATTTCAGGTTTTAACACCATAGTTTTCTTTCCTTCCCAATATGTCTCCTTTCTACCAAAAATTCATTTCTTCTATTCTACTTCATCACTACCAATACCTTTTTCATTCCTTCCTGCCTCCCCTGCACTATATTGCTCTGGCAATACATTATCCTTCCCTTCTTTATAAAGCAGGCATAGCCTTTCTGTGAGGATATTTAGGATCTGACTTGGAGAGCCCAGGATCTTTACACCTATACTGAGAACTTGTTTCATGTTCAGGTTCAGATCCACCCAGGGCTGAGACAGTAGCTAGTCCAGTAAGAGAAGCATGACCCAGAAGACGTGAGCTTTTCCCATCTCAACCTACTCTTTAGCCATCAGTTGACCTACAGGAGACTGAGTTTACTTAATATATTAAATCTTGTCCCGACATCCTTTTAGGAGAATGATTATGAGAATAAAAGGAAAAAATGGATGTGTAGATTTTGTAAACTATGAAGCGTTACCAATATTAGTTATTATGAGAGCATCCCTTATGGTCTAAATACACTATTACTTATCCCTTGAGTGGCATGAACTTAGGACAGACATCTTCCAACTCTTCTAGAAAATACCAAGTTAGAGAAAACTCAGTGATACTTAAGTGGTTCACCACAGGAGGGCGCACTATGAACCAATCACTGTTCTAGGCCTTGGAAAATAGTGTTTATTATGGGATATAAGCTGAGTGGATTTTCAGTCAACTGAAACTAGAAGTCATGGTGATCGCTAGTATACTAAAATATTTTCGTACTAATGGGCACATGCCATTTCCTTGAGCTCCCTAGTTCACACTCATTGCTTTATCTATTCTAGCCCCTCCAACAGTACTGTTAGATGCCCTTACACCCCAGAAATATCAGGGTTTAAGTCCTGCTAATGTTGATTGATTAATGACAGCTGGCACTGGCTATTAAATACTTTGAATATCACCCTGGGAGAACAGGTTCTATTCTACTGGGAAGAAACAGGGTAAACAAGTGTATGAAACAATGCATAATTCAATTGCAAATTGTGATAAGAGCTAGAAAGGAATGATAAGAGCTATAAAAAAATGGGAGGGGGAATCTTATTAGTATGATCAGAAAAGGACTGCAGGAGGAAGTGAGATTTAATGCAGAAAAGAATGACGATAAAAGAATGAGAGAAGTTGATGCCAAGATCTAAGAAAAAAGCTTTGAAAGACCAGGAAGAGGGAGAGCCCTGGGGCAAGAATAGATTTGCATGCCTGGAGAACAGAAGGGAGGCCCCTGTGGCCACTGTGATGAGATGGAAATGCAGGTTGCCCCCCATTAAGGCCAAGGACAAATTATGTGAGTGCTAGTTCATCTGAGTGCTAGTCCTGCCTCCTCTGGATTTTATTTCTGGGCCGAGGAGAAAGCTTAGAATGATTTAAATACACTGAAATGTGGTCTTCACATTTCCAACCTGCCTGTTCCTAAGAAACTCAGATTCTGAAAGCACACCCTCAGTCTTTCTACTATAGTTAGAAGGCCTGAGGTTAATTACTGTCCCAGAATGACCAGGCTGGAAGGGCCCACTGGGGACTTAGAAACCATATCTTAAAAGGTTGAAGAATAGGAAATTAACTGCCTGAAGAAACCTTAATGGAAATAGAGTCTAGCTCCCCCACCCTACCTCCAGGCAATTGTAGTACTGGGGGTGGAACTCTGGGGCATTCTACTGCACCCCCAGCCCTATATCTTCTCAAATACCTAGAAGCCTGCCTTGGGGATGAGGTTTCCAAACTTTATTTTCTCTGGTTGTAAAAGCCAGGTTAAAGAGGGCCAAGCTAAAATGAAGACTTCCCCCTGAAACGGGGTTTCTTGAGAAGAAACACAGCATTTCCTTAAGATGAAATGGGGTTTCTTGAGAAGAAACTCGGCATTTCCTGACCGGATTCTTGTCTGCAGTGAGCGAAGAATGACACCTGCAGAAGGCAGGAAGGGGAGCAAGAAGTTTATTGGAAGCAGCAGGGAATAAGGAAAAGTGGCCGAACACCCCTAAGAGCTGTCGGGACTAGGATGTCTAGCAGCTGCCTTCAGGACAATATTTGAGGGTAGCCCAAGCCAAATGCCTTCAGTTGCAAGCTGCTTTCTCCCAAAGTCCACGCAATCTGCCAGAAAAGAATAGGAAAAGTGGAAGAAAACCCCTAAGGGCTGTTGGGACTCTGATGTCCAGCAGCTGCCTTCAGGACAAAACTTGAGGGTATCCCAAGCCAAATGCCTTCAGTTGCAAGCTGCTTTCTCCCAAAGTCCATGCGATCTGCCAGAAAAGAAGTGCAGGTCACCCCTAGGGGCCCTGGTCGGCCTTGATGTCCAGCGGAGGCCTTCAGGTCACTACCCGAGTGTATCCCGGGCCAAGTGCCTTCAATTGCACCCCACCTTCTTTCAAAGCTAACACAACCTGCGAGAGAGAGAAAAGCTTCCCAACAGGGAGGGGTTCCCAGAGTGGGTAACTGTCCTGGTGACTGGTCTAGGGGTTTATATATCTCTACATGTATTCTGTTACTTGGAGTCTGGGAGGCAGTTCTTAAAATTTGCATAGGTATTTGCATGCCCTTGAGGGGTCTTCTTCTTTCAGTAGAGGTGTCAGACTTGCTCCAGTGATGTCTCCTGGGTTTGTTGATTAGTAAACAGATGGTTTTGTGAAGCTTTGGTCATTCTTATCTCTGAACCTTGGAAGAGCTGGTCTCTTTTAGGAGTCTTGGAAGTTAATTAGTATTTGTTGCCCCTCAGGAAATTAAGCTTTTCTACCGAGGAGGCCTCTTCCCTACCTGCCTACTTCTCTTCTACCTCCTCACAACCATTTTATAAAAGTAAGAAATATCTGTCCTACAGAACTATAAACTTGAATTAAAATCAATTAAGAAACCTTGCCTGATTTTACACTCATTTATCACAGCTAGACTAGCACTAAAACACAGGTGGTGCCCTGATTTTGTCATAATTCCCCAGTGTCTCCTTATAACATTCAAAGAACACAGGGATTTTGTAAGTTTTGTGCAAGTCAGCTGGGAAATGACCAGCCGGCTCCCCACACAACTCCTCTGAGCACTTGGCCCACACATGCCAATGACTTTGTCCTCAGGTATTCAGAGAATCTGCATGCTCTATCCAGTTTGGAAAGTGTGTGCAGGTACTGAGAGCAGCATATGTACACTGCTGTTTATTTTCATCCCACATTTTACAACCATCTGGCATCTGTTCATAAAATTATCTGTGAATGCATAAAAACTTGTCCCCTCCATCCAAGTCTCTTAATTATGAACCAAATTATCATAGCAGGTGATGGAAAGACAGGTGGACCAAGGAGAATGATGTTTTGTTCATTTCCCTAGGAGCCACCCTTCTTAGTTCTAACCTGAGTATCTCAGGAAAAGACACAATTAGAGAAGCAAATATTTCTCTTGAATCAGGGATCCCCACGTATGGATACAAGCTCCAAGCTCTTGTCCATAGGATGTCCAGCTAACCTTTCCTACACCTCAGCAATGAAAGTTCCTCTTGGACTTTTCTCCCAAATATGTTATTCTAACTTCATCACCATTCAATCTTTTCCCCTTATTTTACTACCCCCCTTCATTTACTTTTTACTCTTTTTTTTTTTTTTTTTTTTTTTTTTTGCAGTACTGGGGATGGAACCAAAGGGCATTCTATCCCCAGCCCTACTTTTTATTCTTTTTTTTGAAACAGGGTCTCACTTAGCTGCAAAGGGTCTCTCTAAGTAGCTGAGGCTGTCCACGGACCACGATCCTCCTGTCTCAGCCTCCCAAAAGCTGGGATTACAAGCATGTGCCACCATGTCCAGCTACTTTTTTGATACTTTTATTTTGTCAATTAGTCTGTGGTCTTCCTTGAGGACAGAGAGACCCTATCTCTTTATTCTTTACCTTTAGCCTTAGTATCAAGCATGATATTTCTCAGGATAGATGCTCAATTTATTCTTTTGAAAATCAAATAGAATATAACAATTGCCACAATATATAGAGACACATATGCCACACACAGAACTAAGTTGCATCATTTTGCATGATTTTATTTTAATTATCCTTATAACAATTGAATGATGTAGGTATCTTCATCCTTGTTTTACAAGGGTGGAAACTGAAGCCTTTAGAAATTAAATAACTTGCTCAAGGTCACACAGTTAGTAAGCAGCAGAAGTGGGACTCAATCCATATTTTGCCTGATACAAATGCAGGATAACTTACACACTAATCTAGGCTGTCTCCCTGTATTAACCATTTCATTATAAAACTGGAAGAGAGGGGCTGGAATGATGAGGCAGGCTTAGACAAGCAGCTACTTGCATTAAGGAAGCTGGACCAGTCCAACTGCTGAGCAGAGTCTACATTCTTGACGTGTACCTGGGTATTAGAGGGTGGGCAGGTACCTGTGGGAACAAACTCATTCTATACCTTAAGCTAGTTCCCATCCCCTTTTAAAGCCAAACAAACTAAAAAAGGAGTTGCCCTGTGCTCAGGTGTACTACATGTTAATCCCGTTCTCCTTGGGAGAGGAGAAGCAGCAGGAGACAATTTCTACAAGTCATTGCCTGGCTTTGCAGACACAGGGCTGAGTCAGAGGGAGAGTTGGCTGAAATTATGGAAAGGCAGGCAGTCCAGCAACCTAACCCAGGGCGGGGCCAATCTCTTATTATTCAGCCTTTCCCAGTAGCTGAAGAGCAGGATGCTCTCACAATAGTGAGAGCAGAGATTTAGTAACAGTGGGGAGGTGCATAGGTAAAGGTGTAAGACACGGGTGCCAATTTAGAAATCCAGAGACTTAAAGCCATTGAAAAGTTATTGAAATGATTAAGAGACATCACGCCAAGGGATGTGAAATGGTTTTATAGTCATAGACTGAAAATTAGGTTCTTTTGACTGTCGATGTTGACCTAGATTTTTTTCGGGGGAGGGGTACTGGGGATTGAACCCAAAGGCATTCTACCTCCAACCTACACCCCCAGACCTTTTTATTTTGAAGCAAAGTTTTGCCAAGTTGCTGAGGCTGACCTTGAATCTGTGATCCTTTCTGTCTCAGTCTCCCAAGTACTGGGATTATAGATGTGCACCACCATGCCCAGCTTGGCCTAGACTTTTGAAATAATGGACATGTACCAGTATTGGGAAGAGGTTTCAAAATGTATTAATGTACCAATATTGGGAAAGATTTCCAATTTTAAAATATATCTTTGGTAGTAAAGAAAGCCAGGAGCTTCAAGAAAAGGGGCCTTTTTACATTTCTAAAGAGAGGCAAACTTCCTCAAGGATGGGAGGAAATCCCAGATTCTGGATAAGCAACTTAACACATTCTGGAGTGTAACAAAAGATGTGGGGGTCTGTGCCAGAGCTGACCCCCACCCCAGAGGGGGCGGATCTGGCTGGGGTGGAAACAGAGATAGGGCAGCACATCTACATATCAAAGGACCTGCCACAGATCTTGTCGGGCTGGCTATAAGAATGGTCCAGATGTTGTATCTTGGGTGAATTCATTCGAACCACCCCTCATGTAACTCCTGGGTAACATGAGGCTGTAACTGTCTTCTGTATTTCTATCTTTTTAATAAACTTTTTAAAATCTTCAACAAGAGTCCAGGCTATTGCATATTTATCCTTCGCTCAGGACAAGAATCTGCGCCTTTTTATCTTTTTGTGGTTTTTATGGTTTTATTGGGAAATTATTCCCAGGGGTCTAACAAAGTTCCCTGAGGACAGTTTCCCCCAAACTGTAACCCTCACCCCCAAACCGTAACAGGAAAGGGATATTTTTGAAACATTCATAAAAATGTTCTTTTTTTTAAACCTAGAATATCCTTTAATTTTCTTCTCCTCTCAGTCAGCTAAGCAATCTTGCCTTAGAGATGAACTGAGAGACAAAAGCAGAGTCAAGTGTGGGCTTTTAAGTTTAATCACTCCAATGTTATGACTCAACCACAAAAAAAATGAGACCTTCAGAGAATACATGATAGGAGAAAAGTTTTTGATCTCCAAGATAAACAAAGATGGACTTCTACCGCTGGGAAGAAAAAGATGGTAGAGACATAAAAGTTAGCAGAAATAAGAATGAGGGCATATAACTGGAGGGGCATGAGGACAGTATTGAGTCAGCATCCATAGGGTGACCACATCTGTCGGTGTGTGTGGCGTGTGTAGCCTTGCCACAGGGCTGGCAGCTCATGTTGCCTGAGCAGAAGAGCTATGGTGATTCTCTCCTTTGGCAGAATCAGCATGCAGTTTACTGATCACCTGGCAGGCCTGACAGGTGGCTATAACCTCAGCCAAAAGCTTGTTTGATGGCCCTCCAGCTTCTCCTAGGATTGTCAGCATTTTGGGATAACTATATACCTATAAAATAGACACTTGGAGGGGTTGGTGCTATAGAAGCAAAATCCCCTTTTGTATGCATATAGGTGGGAATGAAGAAAAAAACCTAGGGATATCTCTATGTTTTCAGTTCAACAAAACAGATTACCATCAGTAAGAGACAGATTAGTCTCAAAAATATCCACATGTGAATGCTCAGAACCTAGTCATGTGTTGTCTTGTGCAGGAAAGGGATTCTGTTTATGTGATGAAGCTTAGGCTCTTAAGATGGGAGAATTGAAAGAACAAAGTTTGACCACACCAGAGACCACCTTGTAGCCAAGAGATTTATTGGAGGGGCCAATATTAAAGGAAGAGAGAGAGAGAGAGAGAGAGAGAGAGAGAGAGAGAGAGAGAGAGAGAGAGAGAGGCAGAGAGACAGAGGGGGAGAGAAAGAAGAATCCAGGAAGAGAGGGAGCATGTGCTGGGATCAGGGTTATATAGAGGGTTGGGGTTACAGATTGGGGGCCAATAGGATATGAGAAATGCTCTTTGAACTAATTGGCTAGAGTCCCATGGGAGGGGGTCATGCGGCCAGGTAATTGGCTTGGGGTCAGCAGGGAATGTCCCTTTCACTGATTGGCCAAGGGCACCAGGAGGGGGCAGGTTTCCCAGGTAAGTGACCAGGTGCGGTCAGAGAGGGATGGTATCTTAACTGGTCAGACCAGGGCCTTTCAGGAGACTTAACTTATGGGGGGGGGATCTGAAATAAGAACCTAATTCATCTAACAAGAATGACAAAGGGTCATCTAGAGGGTCCAAGGTCTTTATAAGAGGAACACAGGAGGGTCAGAGACAAGAGATGTGGCAACAGAAGGAGAAGTTGAGCTAATACAGAGGCATAAGCCAAGGAGCTTGGGATGTTTCTAGAAGCCAGAAAAGGCAATAGGTCCTCACCTAGAACCTCAAGAAGAAAGCAGCCTATTAATAACATTATCTTGAAATCTACTAAGTCATATTACATGTATCTGGGCCCAGACTAGTGTGTTTTTAAAGGTTGCCCTGAGTTATTCTGTTATAACCTAGACTATACACAGTTGACTAAAAAGTGCTGATTCTATACTGACAAGCTTTTTACCATTTGGGAATTTTTTTTCTTTCTCTTATTTTTTGGAGGGGAGTACTGAGGATTGAACTCAGAGGCACTCTATCTCCAAACTACACTCCAAGATCCATTGTATTTTTTTGTTTTCAAACAGTCCTGCTAAGTTGCTGAGAGTCTGGCTTCACTGCTGAGGCTGTCCTGGAATTTGCAATCCTCCTGTCTCAGCTTCTCAAGTACTGAGATTATGAAATTACAGGCGTGCACCACTTCACCTGGCAACCTTCAAAGATTCTAATGTCCTCCACGTCAACAACACCAAGTGGTCATTCAATTTCACAAGGGCATTTAAAGGGATTGTGATTTCATCATATCTTCAATACTAAGTTTTCATGTATTGAACTTATTCTTGTATAATCAATATGTTAGTGTTTTCACATATTATTCCAGGGAATCTCTTTGAAACCCTGTAAAATAATTATTAATGTTATAATCTATAATAGAACCTAGTGTATAAATCACTTTGCTGGTCAGGTGTGTTATAAGGCTCTGTGGAGATAATAAAGTGTCTCCTGAAAACGTACAGGATGGGAGGATTATGGGTAAAGGAAGCTTGGCATCTGTACTTCTGTGAAACTTTAGGTGCCAAAAAACCGTCACCCCTGCAAGACAGTGGGTATCAGCACTCTCCAAGGAGACAGGTAAAAAGCTGTAGGTCTGGGTGACTTATGACTTAGCCCAGATGCCGAATGTGATCCCATGATCTGCAGGAATGACTTGACTTTCAGCTTGTGACCAATGTCATTCCCTGAGCAATTGATGACTCTCAGTTCTGACTCCAATTCTGTCTCCCTGGCTGCTCCTCGCACATTGGCCCCAGGCATGTAGAGTCCCACAAACCTCCTCCATTAACATTGCCTTTCCTCTACACCTCCACCCCTTTTATGTGGTCTTAGAGGGCTGTGTCATGTGACTCCCTTTTTTGTTTTGGTACTGGGAATGAAACACAGGGGCATTCTACCTCTGAGCTACACTCCCAGCCCTATTTTTTATTCTTTATTTTGAAACAGGGTCTCACTGAGTTGCAAAGAGCCTCATTAAGTACTAGCTGAGGTTGTCTGCAAACCACGATCCTCCTGTCTCAGCCTCCCAAATGCCGGGATTACAAGCATGAGCCACCACGCCCAGCTCATGTGACTCACATTCTATATCCTTAAATGTACTGTCTTAACATAACACTTTATATTCTGCTTCCCTCCAGACTTTCTGGTCTTTGGCTCTCAAAGACAGATTCTGGGCACTGAAAACTCTTTTGGGCAGACTACTCTCTCAGAGTTGAGTTTCAAAATTCTGCTCAATTTGGGAGTGGGAACCTGAGATACAAGAACATGTAGAAGAGAGAAGGAAAAAATAAAATAAAAAGCTGGCCATGGTGGCACATGCCTGTAATTCCAGTACTTGGGAACTGAAAGAGAAGGACCTCAGGTGTAGGGCCAACATCAGCAGTTTCACAAGACCCTGTTTCAAAAAATAAAATAAAATAAAAATAAAAGTAAAACAGGGCTAAGTCTGTAGCTTGGAGGTAGAATGCACCAGTATTCAATCCACAGTACCGAAACAAACAAAAAACTCAAAAATTATAAATTCCAGTGTATAACAGGCAGTCATTAATGATGTTAACATTTAAAAAAATAATCTTATTACTGCAATGTTACTATGCATCATAGTGAGATTCAAAGCGGTACATTCATATATGCACACAGCATACAAGACCCTCAGTGTGTTTACCTTCACAGCCCCAGCCAGCTACCCCCTTCCTCCCTCTCTGTACATGCCAGTGAGACTTGTAGTTTTTAATCTAAAATAGTGTCCCTAGAAAGAACTCTTGCACAACGATGTTGGAAATTTAAATTAGCACAGCCATTTGGGGAAACAGTACAGAGGGTCCTTTAAAAACTACAAATAGACTAATTGTATGATTCAGAAATTTCACTTCTGGCTGTCTATCCAAAGGAATTATAATCAGTAACTTGAAGAGATCATCTGTACTTTGTGAACAGTAGCACTATTCACAGTAGCCAGGAAACTGGGAATCTCAGTATCTATCAATAGATAAAAGAAAATGTAGCATATTCACATCGTGGAGTATTGTACTATTTGGCTTGTAAAAAAAATTCTGTGATTTGTACCAACATCGATCCATCAAGAGGTTATTACACTAAATGAAATATGGTAGACACCTGGACACAAAGATAAATGCAGTATGATCTCAGTATGTAGAGTCTAAGAATTGAACTTGTAGAAAGAGAGTCAACTGGTGGCTACAGAGGCCACGGGGAGGGCACTGATAGACCCTGAGAGGAGAAATGTTAGTCAAAGGGCTCAAAGTTTCAGTTTAACAAGAAGAATAAGACCCACTGATTCATGGCACAGTATGGCAACTATTGTGAGTGATGTATTTTATATTTTGAAATTGCTAAAACGGTAGATTTTAAATCTTCTTATCACATAAAATAGAAAATATATGAAGCAATAGCTGTTAATCTGATTCAGTCATTCACGATACACATGTAACATAATATCACATTGAAACCCATAAAGGTACATAATTATTATTTCTCAATTAAACATAGCATAAAAGTTTAAAAATGAATGAACATGTACACACAAACAGAAAAGTGTCTCCTGAAGAGAGCGTGTAATTGGATTTTGTTTTTTAATCCAGTCTGACAACCTCTACCTTTAGATGGATTATTTAAGCCATTCCTATTTAATGTTAATGGTATGGTTGAATTTGCACCTGCCACTTTACTTTTTCTCTTTTGGTGTGTCTTGTATCTCTCTGTTTCTGGATTTCTCCTTTACTTATTTCTTTTCCAGTGAGTGGATTTTTTTGTTGTGTGTGTGGTATTGGCGATGGAACTCAGGGGCATTCTACCTCTGAGCTACACCTCCAGCCCTATTTTTTTTTTTTTTTATTCTTTATTTTGAAACAGGGTCTCACTGAGTTGCAAAGGGCCTCGCTAGGTAGCTAAGGCTGTTCTTGAACCGCGATCCTCTGGTCTCAGCCTCCCAAATGCTGGGATTACAAGCATGTGCCACCACACCTGGCTGTAAATTTTTAATACAAAGTGTTGATTTCTATAATGACCTCCCTTTATTTTTTCTTTTTTTTTTTTTATTCTGGGGATGGAACCCTTCTACCTCTGGGCTACACTCACAGACCTATATATATTTCCTAAGTACTAGAATTATAAGCATGAACCACCATGTAATGACCTTCCTTTATTTTTTCTATTTTTTTTTTTTATACTGGGGATGGAACCCTTCTACCTCCTGGCTACACTCCCAGATATATATATATATATATATATATATATATATATATATATATATATATATATATATATATATATATAATTTATTTTTAATTTGGAAACAGGGTCTCTTAAGCCAGTGAGGCTGTCTTCGAACCTGCACAATCCTCTTGTCTCTGCCTCCCAAGTGCAGGGATTACAAGTGTGCGCCACCACACCTGGCTCTATTCTTTCTTGTTTTAAAATTTTTTATTGTGGCTGGGCATGGTGGTGCACGCTTGTAATCCCCGCGCTTGGGAGGCAGAGACAGGAGGATCGTGCAGGTTCAAAGCCAGCTGCGCGCGCTGGCTTAGGAGACCCTGTTTCCAAATAAAAATGTAAAAATAGGTCTGGGAGTGTAGCCCGGAGGTAGAAGGGCTTCCAGGAACCCCAGTACCACCAAAAAAAAAAAAAAAAAAATGTATTGTGAGAAGGTTCTCAATCAGTGGCCCGCGCTGGCTTTGAACTTTTAATTCTTCTGCCTTAGCTTCCCAAGTCACTGGGATTATAGGCACACACCACGATGCCTGGCTTGATAACTTTGTTATAACTATTTCTTGAATTGCTTTTAGTGGCTGCTTTAGTGCCTGCTGTGGGGTGTGTGTGTGTGTGTGTGTGTGTGTGTGTGTGTGTGTGTGTGTGTGTGTTTAACCTGGGGTGTTCTGCCTGTGAGCTATACCCCTGCCCTTTATTTTATTTTATTGATATGAGGGATTGAACCTAAGGGGTTCTAATTCTGAGCTACCCCCAAGCCATTTTTATTTTTTTAATTTTGAAACAGGGTCTCCCTAAGTTGCTGAAGCTGACTCGAGCCTGTGATCCTTCTGTCTCAGCTTCCTAAGTACTAGAATTATAGGCATGAACCACCATGCCCAGCTGCTATATACATTTTAATTTTCTATCACCTACTATAGATTTACACTGACAAAATTGATGTAAAATATAGAAATGTAACATTTTATATATTTTATGTCAAATATAGTATATTATATATGTAGCACAATATATGTAGTACAATTATTTTGTACATATTAAATCATATTTCATTATACATATTACAAGCATGCTACATCATATATGTTGCAAATTCAACAATACTTCTAAAAAATTTTTGCTTTATGCTAGGTATACTGATGTATGTCTATAATCCTAGTAATTGGAAAGCTGAGACAGGAGGATTACAGGTTCAAGGTCAACCTCAGAAACTTAGCAAGGTCCTCAGCAACTTAGCAAGACCCTATTTCTAAATAAATTTAAAAATAAGCCTGGGTATGTAGCTTGGAGGTAGAATATCCTTGGTTTCAATTCTCAGTACTACACACACATACACACCACATGCAGACATTACTTTATATAATCTTTATGTAATTTTATGACTGCTAAAGAAGCTAAGATACAGTATCTGTTGTAACTGTTCAATGCTAATTGTACAATGAAAAGAGAAAAGAGAGCCGGGCGTGGTGGCGCATGCTTGTAATCCCTGCGCTTGGGAGGCAGAGACAGGAGGATCGTGTAGGTTCGAAGCCAGCCGCGCATGCTGGCTTAGGAGACCCTGTTTCCAAATTAAAATGTAAAAATAGGTCTGTGAGTGTAGCCCAGAGGTAGAAGGGCTTCCAGGCACCCCAGTACCACCAGAGAGAGAGAGAGAGAGAGAGAGAGAGAGAGAGAGAGAGAGAGAGAGGGAGAGGGAGAGGGAGAGGAGAGAGAGAGAGATAAGAGAGAGAAAGAGAGAAAAGAGCTACAGGCTATATGAATATGAATAGAAACTGTTGCATTTTAATAAAACTTTTTTATATGCACTGAAAGTTGAATTTCATATAATTTTCACATGTCATGGTATTACAAGGGAAGGGCTGATTCCTTTAGTTGGGGTTGATGGGGTCCTTGGTTTTCCTGACAGAAAAGAATTTCAGTATGAGACATAGAGACCTAGGAAAGAAGGAAATACTCATTCAAGGAGAGACTGTGGACCACCCCAAAAGTGACAGATGCCCTGTGGGAGTGAGTGCAGGCTCTTCTTTTATGGGGCGTTTGTGAGAAAGGCCAGAAGGGAATTTGTGAGGATGACCCCAGCCAGCCAGAATCACAAGGTGAATTTGGGGTGTCCTGTGGTCCTCCTGGTTCTGATCTTCACTTTTAGCACTGAAAATCTACCAGGTTCATCTAAAACCATACAAGATTAGCAAGAACTTTGGAACGGAACTTTGGAATTCATCTAAACATTAAGTCTAAAATTCTTTCTGTAAATGTAAGCAGCATTAAGGACCCTAGCAAGAGCTCCAACACCTGCGCCCAAGAACCAGGAGATCCGAGGTCTTTTCGCTCCCTCTTGTGTCTATCCGTGGTAATCACACTGGCCAGGTCTTCTAAATACTAGGAATTTTTAACAAAGTAGTTGATTAAGATTCTTGGAGTAAAAAAGTTGAGGTGGTGGGCAGGTTGTGCCATTGTTTGTTTATCTTGATCAGCTTTATTTGAACATATCTTCTACAAATAACAGCCACTTAAAAAACATATTTTTTCTCTTTTTTATTAAAACACTATGCACTCTTTGAAGAAAATTGATCACCTATTTTTTCCTTTGGCTCACTAAGTATGTCTTCTCTGCATAATATAAAAATAGGTCTAGGAGTACAGCCCAGAGGTAGAAAGCCCCGGTATAATTAGGACAGTTAAGATAACAGGATATAATATCAACATAGGTTTGATTCTCAAATCGACCCTCCATTAGCTGTACAATTCTGAGTAAGTCAATTAACTTTCTCTTTGAGCAAATTCATTAGCCTTTTCTCCTAAAAGCTACTGCAGCCTTTACCGTAAGAATGAGACACAACTCTACAGGCATATGACTGAACTAAGCAGTATCACCTTGTTTCAAAAGGTAGGTATGCGGGCATAAACAGCAAAAGAAAGTATAGACAAATTAGACTTTATCAAAATTTAATTTTTTATGTATCAAAGGACACTATAAGTGTACTGGGGATGTAGCTCAGTGGTAGAGCACTTGCCTAATACATGCAAGGCCCTGGGCTTGATTCCCAGAACTGCAAGATGTTTTTTAAAAACATAACATCATCAAACCAGGGATGGTGATGCATGCTTATAATCCCAGTACTTGGGAGGCTGAGACAGGAGGATTGCACAGTTTTGAAGCCAGTCTCAGCTACTTAGTGAGGCTCTCAGCAACTTAGTGAGACCCTGCTTCTAAAAAGATATAAAAATAGAGTCGGGCGTGGTGGCACACACTTGTAATCCCAGCATTCGGGAGGCTGAGACTGGAGAATCATGGTTCGTGGACAGCCTCAGATACTTAGTGAGGCCCTCCACAACTTAGTGAAACAGTTTTAAATTAAAGAATAAAAATAGGGCAGGGGGTGTAGCTTGGAGGTTGAATGCCCCTGGTTCCATCCTCAGACCTGAAAAAAAAAAAAAAAAAAAATATATATATATATATATATATATATATACAACTTAAAGTTAAAGCCTGTGTTTAAACCTGCAATTCTCCTATTTCAACCTCCCAAATACTGAGAGCCAGACTTGCATCACCATGCCTAGATTATATTTTCAATTTAAACCCTACTCTGGGTTTATCAGAATGTAATCTCATTATAAATAGAGACTAATGTGTGTGTGTGTGTGTGTGTGTGTGTGTGTGTGTGTGTGTGTGTGTAATGATGGGGTATATCATAGATAATAATCTTAGATCCTAAAAATAACTCATTCAGGTTTGTTTTATTGTCTTTACAAAAGAGTAAACAAGGCTTAGCAGAGAGGCACACTTGCATATATAGAACCTAAAGACAATGAAAACCAGCTGCATCTGATGAGATTCCATTAGCCAGGTATATAAAGCACTAGTACAATTCCACAACAAAAATTAATAAGCTAATTTAAAAAAATGAATAGCAGTCTGGGTGTGGTGGCACGTGTCTATAATCCCAGTACTTGAGAAGCTGAGACAGAAGATTCACAGGTTTGAGGCCATTCTCAGCAACCTCGCAAGACCCTCAGTGACTTAATGAGATCCTTTTTCAAACTAAAAAATAAAATCAGGCTGATAGTGTAGGTTGAATGTAGAATGACTCTGGGTTCAATCTCCAGTACCAAAAAAAAAAAAAAAAGCAGACTAAAGTAGACATTTCTCTAAAGAAGGTATGCAAATGGCCAGTTAGTACATTTGAGATACTAGATATCACTAGTCTTGAGGAAAATACAATTCAAAACCACAAAGAGGTATCATTTTATACTCACTAGAATGCTTAGAATTTAAAAAATCTAGTTTTTGCAAAGATGAGAAGAAATATAACATTATAAATAGCAGAAAGATAAAAGATGCAGCCACTGTGGAAACTGTTTGGCAGTGCCTCAAAAAGTCAACACAAAATTACCTTATGGCCCAGCAATTTCATTCATTTCATGCCCCAAATAATTTTTAAAAGTATTCAAACACAAACTACAGCGCTCTTCAACAACAGCCAAAAGACAGAAACAATGTGATTGTCTAATAGAGAAGTAAAATGTGGTATATCTATACAATAAGATCTTATTCAGGAATGAAAACAAAGCAGAGCCTTGCCTGCATATTCGTGGGGGATCGATTGCAGGACCCTCTGTAAAAAACTCACCAAATCTGCAGATTCTCAAGCCCCTTGCTTACCATGGTGTTTGTCCTCTTCTCTGCATATAGCATATGAAATCCTCCTGTACACAGTAAATCTTCTTTTGATTATTTATAACCAATGCAGTGTAAATGCTATATAAATAGTTGTTAGGATAGTAATAATGGTGGGGAAAAGTCTGTAACATATTCACTGCGTATTTAAAACAAAAACATTTTCAATTTATGGTTGGTTGAGTTCAAGCACGTAACACCCGTGCTTAGAGAGGACCGACTAAATGCTTCAAACATAAGTGAACCTTTAAAACAAGCTAAATGAAAGATGCTAGACATGGAAGGCCATGTGCCACATGAGACTGCTTGTGTGAGATATTCAGAATAGGTAAATCCAAAGAACCAGAAAGTCTAGCAGTGATTTCTAGGGGCTGGAAGAAAGCCAGTGACCACTCGATGGGAAAAGATTGATGGAGATGATGGCAACTTTTTGGAACCCAATAGAGATGATGGCTGCAGGCCACTGTGACACTGCTTGATACCACTGAAATGCACAGCGTAAAACGGCTCATTTTGAGTTGTGTGGATTTTACAATTAAAATACACATCACAGCTGGGCATGGCGGCACACCCATGTAATTCCTGTACTTGGGAGGCGGAGACAGTAGGACCACAGGTTCGAGGCCAGTCTTAGCAACTTAGCAAGACCCTGTTTCCAAATTAAAAAAATAAATAAAATGAGGCAGAGTGTGTAGCTCAGATGTAGAGTGTCTCTGGATTTAATCCCCACATTAAAAAGAGAAAGAACAGAAAGAAAATATGCATCACAAAATTGTTGAAATGAAAACTTGACTTCATTCTCCAGATGGCAGTATCTGTGTCATCTCAGTTCAGAGTAACTAGGTGACTTCTGTTGCCCGCCAAGTGGACGAAAGGAAATCAAGCGAAATGTTCTGCAGAGAAGTACGGAAGAAGGAAAGGAAAAATATAGGCAGGACCATGAAATCAAGAAGGAAAGAAACAGAGAAAAATAAGCAGTATTCCAGATGCTAGGTTCACCTATCTTCTTCCTGCCTGTGGATTTTTTAAGATTCCTCTAAGCTTCATGAGTCACTCATGTAAGAATTTTAATAATGAAGACTTTAGTATATTCATAAGTGTACCATTCCATATTCAAGAAACTCTGGCTATTAGAAAATATAAGCAGAATCTTATTCACACAAAATGGTATAACATCTAGAGCAATTTGAGATAATATTGTGTATACTTTCCCCTATGATAACTATTTATCCATTTGGAGACAATGACCCTATCCCCACTATATTCCCTCTTTTTGTGCTTACGTTTTCTCTCTCTCTCTCTCTCTCTCTCTCTCTCTCTCTCTCTCTCTCTCCCCCCCCCTCTCTCTCTGCTTTCTTTCTACCTTGGGTTACACTCCCAGACCTATTTTTCTATTTTATTTCGAAAAAGAGTCTCACTAAGTTGCTGAGAGCCTCACTAAGTAGCTGAGGCTGGCTTCAAACCTGCACAATCCTCCTGTCTCAGCCTCCCAAGCGTTAGGATTACAAGCGTGAGCCACCACGCCCAGTTTTGAGCGCTCTCGCTCTTGCTTTCTCTCTCTTCTCTCTCTCTCTCTCTCTCTCTCTCACACACACACACACACACACACACACACACACATGTGCACACACACACACTTCTCTCTTAAAAGATATTTCTAGGCCCCTCTCTCTCATACATCAAAGAGCAATTAAGAATTCAAATTATAACACCAGAATTGGGTTTGATTTCAGCTCTGCTCTTCATTAACCATAAAACTAAACAAATCAGTTAATCTCAGTGTTTTAATTTTCTCATCTATGAATTGAGTGTAAGAGAGTTCAATAAAATAGATATTGGTGAGGGTCAAGTGGAGTAATTCATGTAAAAAATCCAGCAGAGTATCTATACTAGGTACACATTCAATCAACACTAGCCATTATTATATTTTAATGCTATTATTACTTGGTACTATGATTGTTCTTATCTAACAACCTAGCTTTATTTGTCAGTTTCCCACACACTGGGATATACAAAGACATCATGTGAGGATCTCTATTTGTTTACTATAATCTCAGGCACTGGAAGGTTGTTTGATTGCTTATTTACAGATGAGAAAATTGAGGTGCGGGTTAAATAGTTGGCTCAAGGGAGATGGCAAGTTGTCACATGCTACTGATGCCACCTAGTTCATTATTTATCCACACGATGGCACTCAATGATATAGACTGCCTTGTCCTGCTAAACCCTGTCAAAAAAAAAAAATTACCACAATCCTGTCCCAGGGTGATGAGCTGGTACTTAGCCTCATGAGCAAAAGGCATTTTCCTGCAAGAGAAGGGCTTTCAGTATTTACGGAGATTATAATTATCTGGAGCAGTCTGTTCTTCCTACAGTCAATACAGATACTTTAAGCCAGTATTGAAGAAGTTTGGTCAGTAGTAAAAATTTAAGGCATGAGATAGTCATTTGACAAATGCTTGAATAAAACATGAAGGAAAGATTTGGACGCGAATAAAAGTTAAGCTACTTCCTACAACTATTCCACTTCTGATCCCCTTACACAAACTTTACATAGTCATATCCACAATGCAGGCGCTCCTGTGAAGAGACCAAAACAAACCGCAGTGAATTTAAACTTTGTATAGATTAACTTGTGTTTATAATCTCTACTCTTCCCCAGATGCCATAGTGAGAATTCTGACTGCCTGCATATCCCACTGAGCTGCCCTCCATCCTCAACCTAAACGGTGAAGTCAGCCTGAAGTTTTATTTCTGCCTTATATGTATGTAAGTGTGTGTGTGTGTGTGATCATTTCTTTATTTAATGGATTGGCAAATAAGCAGAGAGATGAATGGAGATGTGAACATAGGAAATTTTCATCAAAAAGTAAATGTTTAATCAGGCGGGGCATGGTGGCGCACGCTTGTAATCCCCGCGCTTGGGAGGAGGAGACAGGAGGATTGCGCAGGTTTGAAGCCAGCCGCGCTGGCTTAAGAGACCCTGTTTCCATATAAAAAAAATATGAAAAATAGGTCTGGGAGTGTAGCCCGGAGGTAGAAGGGTTTCCAGGAACTCCAGTACCATAAAAAAAGTAAACGTTTAATCAATTAAAAGCATGAAATGTAGAAATTGAGAGAAAAGAGAAGAAAAACAAATTCAGTATGCCTGTTTCTTGTTTGTGTTTTATTTCGTTTCAAGTTGAGTTAGTGAAAGTTTACAGTAAAGTAAAGGCTTGGAGGGGTCACAGATTTTAAGAGATAAGAGGATTGGGAGGGATTGGGAGGGGAAAAACAGGATGGTAAGAAAGACTTGAGTTGCCAATAATATCCCCACTGATCTCTTCTGAAAATTTCAAGTAAAGATTCAAATCACCTTTAATTACTTTGAATATTGAACTTGTTCTTTTTGAAGTTGAATACACAATGAGAACTTCAGACAGCGGGAGCACCCAGGTTTACGACACCAACAGAGGCACCCAGTGCCCACATCTTGCAGACTTGAATGGTGTTTATCTCTTTTGCTCCTCCCTGCTCTAAAGCAGAACCTATCCAACAAATAATTTGCGATATACTGAGGAACCACCAGGAACCACCAAGGCACAGTGGAGTCTGCCAGTAATCTCAGTATTTGGGAGGCTGAGTGAGACAGGAGGATCTACAGCCTCAGCAATTTAGTGAGACCCTGTTTCAAAATAATAAAACAGGAATGGGAGTACAGCTCAGAGGTAGAACGCCCCTGGGTTCAATCCCCAGTACCCCCCCACACATCCATATTCAATGAATATTCTCCCTTACAATATTAAAGCATATAATATAAACACAAATCTCTTACACATCTGCATCTGCTGTGCCCTTTGGTGTTGTTGTTGTTTTGTTTGTTTTTCTTTGCCATACTGGAGAACAAATCCAGGATCTTTCTTTATAAATTATTTATTTTATTTATTTATTTTGCAGGTCTGGAGACGGAACCCAGGGGCATTCGACCTTTGAGCTACACCCCCTGCCCTATTTTTTATTCTTTATTTTGAAACAGGGTGTCACTGAGTTGCAGGGGCCCTCACTAAGTAACTGAGGCTGTATGTGAACCACAACCCTCCGGTCTCAGCCTCCCGAATGCTGGGATTACAAGCATGCGCCACCACACCCAACTAAATTTTTAAATGTCTTTTTAAAATTTCGTTGACACATCATACATTACTGGAAAGTAAGCAGGGCCATTATCACCATTTTGTGAGATGAGGCTAAGGGGCTTTTTCACAGAAGTCTGCATGGCTGGTGTGAGGCCCCAGGGTCAGCACGTGGAAGTGGGGATTTAACTTCACCTTCAACCCTGAACCCGTGCCATTGCTCCAACACTGACCCATGATCGAGTGGGTCTCATGTCCTCCCTCGTGGACAGTCCATGTATGGAAAGGCAAAAGCATTGGGCTGAACACTGGAGGACTTGTTTCTGTAACTTTGCATAAGTCTTTTGTCTACTCGGGTCCCATTTTATCAACTTTTTCAGCTATTTGTATTTTAGACTCAAATATTCTACATTGGTAACAATAATAACCATTTATGACTGAACTCTCATACAAGACAAACATGACTACTAGAAACATAGATTTATCATACATTCAATCTCCATAGTGTTGTAAGATTTCAGGTGAGTTTAAAAAAAATCCCAAATTATCCAATAGCAGAACTAGGGTTCAAACACAAGTCAGACAGATTGTCTTTTCACAATATCAAATCACCTGAATTGCCTGTTGAATGATCAAAATGAGCTTGGCCATGAGGCTCCATTCTCTGAGGTGTGATGGTTACCTGGTGCATATAATAAATATACTATGATAATATATTAATGTATTAATAATAGGCAAATAAAAGCAGTAACAAATTGTTTAAGTGTGGGCTATGCTCAACTGCTAAGCACATAAATGCATATATAGCACATGCATTATACTATTTAATCTATAAGTAGGTGCTTTCATCAGATTCATTTTATTTATTTTTTATTTTGTAATTTTTATTATACTGGGGATGGAACCCAGAGGCATTTAACTCTGCTACATCCCCAGCCCTATTTTATTTTGTAATTTCAAACAGGGACTACTCACTAGTTTGCTGAGAGTCTTGTTACTTGCTGAGGCTGTCCTCAAACCTGTGATCCTGTTATGATATGCTTTTAATTAAATACTTAGGTTTTAGTCTGAATTAATAGTAAAGATGTGTTAAGATGTTTTGAATAAATATGGTGTGACTAAAACTAGAGTACTTTTAGAGAGTGTGCTTTAATGGAATTTTAGCCCAGAATAATGCTGACTCCATTTTGAAGCCTGTCTTCATCTTAAAAGTTAAAAAAAAAAAAAAAAAAAAAAAGTCAGGCACCAGGTGGGAATGGCTTGCAAAAGGATTTCCTAGATAAGTAAAGAAGCGCCAGCCCGGAGCCAGCTCCACTGCCCTTGTGTCTGAGCAAACATTCCATAGATAAGAGACCCTCTTCTATGTGCCCTTGTTATCCCCCTAAACATCTGTGCTTTGTCAAGCAATTTTAAACATAGAAGTTGTAAATGTCAAGAATGTCCAGGCTGATACAATGGAAATGACAAATGACCTTACAGAAAAATAGTATATAAGGTGCCCCTTTGTTAAGTTCGGGGCCCTTGCCGCCTCTTTGGATACAGATGCGCTTGGGTCCAGGTTTGAACCTGTAATAAAGTGTGACCATTAGGAACCCAATTGGCGTTGGACGATTTGTCTCACGTGGGTGCATCACAACAATCCTTCTGTCTCAGTCTCCGAAATCCTGGGATTACAGGCATGTGCTCGCTCGCCTGGCTACTCGGCTCCATTTTAAGGAATAGCAAACCTCAAACTTAGAGAATGAACGACTTTCCCTGTTATTATACAGTAAGCTACAGTGCTTGGGGTTGGATCTGGGTTTCTTTCCTCAGAGCCTACGTTCTCTAACCTGCTCTGTGGCGCTTAGATAGAGGGGCTTTGCGTGGTCCCTCTCCCCGGCCTTAGTCGAGGTGGGCAGAGGAGCTGCTCCTCTGAATGTAGGGAGATATCCTCTCCTCTGTGACCCCTGTGTCCTTTCCTCCAAGCTGACTCCCTCTTGTGTGGGCTTCCTGCTCTGAATTATTGACATGTCACCATCTACCTTCCTTCTTCGTTGCACCAAGGCAGGATTTTCCTGCTTATATAGTTTCCATTCATCAACACACAGGAAAACAAACATCAAGAGGAAGAACATGAGAAGTGCTTTTTAAAATTTTGTTGTTGTTACTTCGCAATAAGGGCTTGGGCACTTCACATGAGAGAAGAAACAGCCACAAAAGACCTGTTGAGACAAGCTTTGGGCTTCCTTCTTGACTGTGCTCATATTTCTGAAACCCACACTGAGCAAGTGGTACAGGTTTGGCCACTTAATCAAAGTCAGTAGGCCCTTGTCATGTCAGATGTAGGCCACCTGAATCCTTGCACTGAGAGAGAAAACTCAGCTTTCACTGGGAAAAACACCAATTCGATGTCAAATGGCAACACGTGGCTTCTGCTTGCCTACAGGCAAGGAGGGATTCTCAATGCCAGGTTTCTACACAGCTCTGATATAGCTATGGCCTCCAAGCCACCAGGGTGACCCCACACCCTCGTATAGACACATAAACTTAGGACCAGAGACCTGCTTAACGTCAGACGACTCCTAAAGACTACGCTTCTACTCTCTGCCCTCCTGGGTGTTTATTCTGAGAAGACACAACAACCATGATTTTTGTCCTGACTGGAAACTATGGAGGAATTTTCCCTTGGCAAAATCCCCTGTCCTTCCTGACTTCCTAACAGATTCTCAAACTGTCTTGCACAAATGACCTTAGAGAGCCGGTCTAACATCTCCCCCAAATTAGTGTGACAGAGAGAAAAAAAAGAGGAAGGAAAAAGGGAAGAAAGAGAAAGATGAAGTAGGTGGAGAAGTATTTTTATCAATCAGTAAATGCCAGAAAGTCTGAATAAATGCTCAGCTTAAAGGATTTTCTATTTGACACCTTTTTGTGATACTGGGGATTAAACCCAGAAACATTCTACCTCTGAGCTAAACCCCAAGCCAGATTTTATTTCTTATTTGGAAACAGGATCTCACTAAGTTGTAGAGGGCCTCGCTTAATTGTTGAGGCTGGCTTCAAACCTGCAATTCTCCTATCTCAGCCTCATAAGTACTGTGTTTACATCCATGTACCGCCACTCTCGACTTATTTGGTACTTCTTGAAATTTTTCATATGATACAAAATTATCATGATTCAGCTGGATGTGGTGGTGCATACCCATAATCCCAGTGATTTGGAAGCTCAGACATGAGGATTGCAGTTTGGAGGCCAGCGTCAGCAACTTAGTAACACCCTCATCAACTTAGGGAGACTCTATTTCAAAACAAAAAACAGAAAAGTGCTAGGGGTGTAGCTCAGAGGCAGAATGCCCTTGGGTTCGTTCCCCAGTGCCATACACACACATGCACACATGAAGGTATTATGTTATGATTCCCTAATAGGGCCAATATGTCTTTTTTGTTCCCTCCATGAAGATGCGCACACATTCAGTGTTCTATGAAGAATGATTTGGGACATGGTAGTGCAATCCAACACTCTTGAGATCCCATTTTCAGACATCCAAGAAGTTAGGATGCCTTATTTAAGTTGTTCAGTGTTCCTTTGAAAGGTGGCTTGCAATCCATGTATTTCCGCCTCTGAGATCATCATGCCATCTACTATACCAAGCTGCCATGGCCCAGAACAGGTAGAACTTTGGTCTACAAGACTCAAATACATGTAAAGCTCTGTGAGACCAGGGCTGTATCTATCGTATTGATTATTAAGCTTATAGCACAGAATCTGCCACATTAAAGGTATTTATAATTCTAAAAGAAAAAAATATTCAACAGATTTTATTTGAGAAAAAAATGGCATTCTGTGTGTGTGTGTGCGCGCGCACGTGCATGCACATGGACACATACATGTTACTGGGAATTGAACCTACCTCTGAGCTCTTATTTTATTTTTTATCTTGAAACATAGGCTCATTAAGTTGCCGAGGACCTTGCTAAATTGCCGAGGCTGACCTCGCACCTATGATTCTCTTGTCTCAGCCTCTCAAGTACTGGGATTATAAGTATGCCACCACGCCTGACAAAGAATGGCTCTTGAATCAAGCAGCACTCAGAAACAGAAAAGTCCCAGAGAGACCTTTGCAGTGTGAGCAGAAAGACTTATAGGCTGAACACAAAAGCAATTAAAGAAATTACTCAGTTGGGTACAGGTAGGCATTTGCCTTATTTAGGTATGATCCAAGGGAGTCCCTAATTAGAAGATAGTTAGCAATTTCTGATTGGACAGAGGAAGTTCCTAATTAGAAGATAGTTGGCAGTTTCTGACTGGTTAGTCTTAAGCTTTGTTTTGCTGTTCACATCAAACTGGGTTTGGTTTGCTTGCATGGGAGCTCCAGTTACACAGACATCCTCAGGATAAGGCCTCCTTCCTATTTGCTTTAACAACAGCATTTATTTAATGAGTAAGTGCTGCACAGCAGTATAGATTGTCTCATTGACTCTACCATGGCCCCAGGATTCTTATTACAACTTCCAGGATAGAACCTTGAGACTCAGGAAGACACAGTGCGTCACAAGTTCACAGACCTCTTATTAGTCAAAACTCAAAACCAGGTCAGTCCGACCCCACTACTCATACTGTATGACTTGGAACTGGCTCATTATTTCTGATGTGTATATATAAACCATCTGGGTTTCTTTTATCAAGCTTAAATAGAATTTATTAGGAGCAGAAGCAAGAATGCAAGAAAAAGCTTCTGGGCATCCTTTATTTTTTATTTATTTATTTTATTTATTTATTTATTTATTTATTTATTTATTTATTTTTGTGGTACTGGGGATGGAACCCAGGGACTTTTCTACCTCCGGGCTATACTCCCAGACCTATTTTATATTTTATTTGGAAACAGGGTCTCACAAAGTTGCTGAGAGCCTCACTAAGTAGCTGAGGCTGGCTTTGAACCTGTGCGATCTTCCTGTCTCAGCCTCCCAAGCACTGGGATTACAAGCGTGTGCCGCCACGCCCAGCTTCCAGGCATCCTTTAAAATTACAGATTCCAATTCAGTAGGTTTGGAGTAGGGTCTGGGATTTTACATTTCTAACAAGCTACCAGGAGATGCTGAGTCTGCTATTCTACATATTACATTTTGAACACAAAGTACTGGTCTATAAACAAAGAATGAAGAATTTTAAAGGGAAACAGGTGATTAAATTACATATGATACTCAGATACTACAAAGTGCTCTTTCTTAAGCCATGTATTTATCACATGCCTATAATCCAAGTGCTTGGGAGATTGAGATAGGATCATAGGTTTGAGGCCAGCCTCAGCAAATTAGCAAGGCTCTTAGCAATTTAGAGAGACTCTTTCAAAAAAAATTAGAGCTGGAGGTAAATCTCAAAGATAGAATTCTACCGGATTCAATCTCTGGTATACAAAATAAAAATAACAATAACTATAATAGTATCAGTAATAATATAATAATAGTTACCAGTTATCAGTGGGGAGATTGAAGAGATGACAATCATTGCAAAAAAACAGCTTTCTAAGTCTGGCAAGGTGAAATAAATCCCTGACCAGGCCTCTGAGTAACAGTACCATTTCTGAGGGTATTTGGAGCTCTGACAAAGAAATGCCCAAGTTCTATTTCCAGCTGAATGGAGCCAAAATCAGAGTTTTCTGTTTAATCAATGTTCTTCAAAATCTTAAAAGAGTCCTGATTTTCTTAGCAATCCTGAAAATTTAGCCTTAAAAATCCATACAAATATTTTTGACCACTGCAATCAAACAGAGTTATTGGATATAGAAAATAAAAAACATCATCTCTGAAGAGGAAGAGGACAAGAATGTGAATGAAGATACTAAAAACAATCTGGAGGATGAGCTGGTCCATGCAGAGAATATGAGAAAGAAGAGGAGAAAAAAAGTGGCGAAATGGAGTAAGCTCAGTGATGGGAAAGAGAGAAGAGGAAATAGACCTCTCATGTTCAAAGAACAAAGAATTTCAGAATGGATATTATATGATTATATTCATAAGGGAGGGGGCAGAAAATAAAGAAGATCTTTGAGTAAAAAGGAAAAGGATGCTAAGGGTAAGAGTGAGAAACTTATGACAAAATTATCCTAAAACTAGACTCCCTTATGCTACTGATTTTGCAGTTATTTCTGTAGAGTCATTAACATGCAAGTTTTATAGGAAGAATGCATTTTACTATTTCTATACTGTTATCATGCAAAATAAGCTTTAATCTTCTAATATTAATATTATGCATGATGGAAATTTTTGGTGATTCCAGTGTGAAATTACATGGAAATGTATCTGAAATTTTATTTTTTTCTCTTTTACCTTTTCCTATTGGTCATAAAGAGTAATCAATTAAAACATCACTGATTTTGCATATGGTTCATTTGATTTCACCCTATAAGGTGGTAAAATTATTTTTATAATAACTGAAATAAAGGTGGCTATAATAGGAAAAGGTAAGTTTTTCTTTTGAATAAAAACTTAATAATTTTCTCTCTCCTTTTTTTCATGGTACTTGATATTGAACCCAAGAGGATATTACCTTGGGTTATACCCTCATCACTTCTTATGTTTTTGTTTTGAAACAGGATTTCCTTAGGTTGCTGACAGTCTCTGCTTTTGTGAGGCTGTCCTCAAAGCTGCAGTTC
Source organism: Muscardinus avellanarius (assembly GCF_963383645.1). Taxonomy (NCBI): domain Eukaryota; kingdom Metazoa; phylum Chordata; class Mammalia; order Rodentia; family Gliridae; genus Muscardinus; species Muscardinus avellanarius. Next base: position 30,429,432 of record NC_137793.1, on the reverse strand, counting down.
TTTTTTCTGAGCCTTCCAAGCACTGGGATTTCAGACATGTACCACCACATCCAGATGATTGTTCTCACAGATGACCCAAAGATCACTATCTTAATAAACATTCACTTTTTTGTTGGCTATTTGGGAAGAGTTTCTAATGAATTTTACATTTATTTTTGTGTTTTATTTTTTGGGTCACAGGAGCAATTAATAAAAATAAAGATTCTATACAATCTTGTATGGAAATAGATATATGTTCAGTTCCTCATAAATTGCTGTTTGAAACTTGAACTTAGCACTTTTGTTGAAACCATACCTTAAATAAAATCCTAACAGTTTATTTTTTAATTTTTTAATATATTTTTATTGGTACATTGTAATCAAACATCACAATGGAATACAAGATTTGTGAGAATATCCAAGCACACATCATCCAGTTAGCCTTTATCCAATCCTCATCCCACTCCCTCAATCTCATGCTTGATTTGGTGATTAACTTTGATATATTTGTTTACGTACATTATGTCTTTTAATGAGATTCCATCTTCCCCCATCCCATCCCCTCTGATTGGTCACCTTAATTGCTCCTCCATAGGGCCCTGTTTTCAACCAGATTTCCTCCTATTACCCATTTCTTCCTAGTTTTTGCATATTAGAGAAAGCATCTGATTTTTTATTTTCTGTGATATTTCTCTATGTATGCCACATTGCAAGTTCTGATCCCACTCTTGAAGGCCCTTAAGGCAAGCTCCTATTCCAGCCTCACTGGCTCCACCTACGGCCTCGCCACATAGCAGACACCCATCCTGGCCTTGTTGACCTCAGCACTGGCCTCGCCACATGGCAGGCTCAGATCCTGGCTTCGCTGACCCCGGCACCAGTCTCACCTCTCAGCAGGCTCTGATCCCGGCCTTGCCTCACGGCGGGCTCCGATCCCAGCCTTGCTGGTCCCGACACCAACCTCACCCTACAGCAGGCTCCAATCCTGGCCTCGGAAGCCCCAGCACCGGCCTTGCCTCACGGCAGGCCCTGATCCCGGCCTCACTGGCTCCAGCACCTGGGCTTGCCTCATGGCAGACTCTCATCCCGGCCTCGCTGGCACCGGCACCGGCCTCACCCCTCAGCAGGCCCGGATCACGGCCTCAGAGGCCCCAGCACCAGCCTTGCCTCATGGCAGGCTCCAATCATAAGACTTTAAAAACATAATTCTGGCTATTCTTGTATTTTTTATACCTTATATGTATTATAATTTAAGGTTTTTAAAAACTAATTAATAAAAGCAGGAGAATATTTTTATTTTATTTTATTTTATTTTATTTTATTTTTGTGTGTGGTACTGGATGAAACCCAAGGGCTTTCTACCCCCGGGGCTATAACCCCAAGACCTATTTTTTATATTTTATTTGTAAACAGGATCTCACTAAGTTGCTGAGAGCCTCACTAAGTAGGTGAGGCTGGCTTTGAACCTGCGCAATCCTCCTGTCTCAACCTCCCAAGTGCTGGGATTACAAACATTTGCCACCACGCCCAGCTGAATATTTGTTATTTTTTTAAAAATACATTTGCATAGCCCCATTTGTGGCAGCACGCTCCTGTAATCTCAGTACTTGGGAGGTTGAGGCAGTAGGATAGCAGGTTCCAGGTCAACAGCTTCATAGCCCCATTCAACCCCCCTACCCCAGGGCTGGGTGGTAGTCAGGCAGGCTATTTTTTGTTAAACTGACTCCACCAACTTAACCCCATCTGCATCACCCTATCTCTTGTGACATGCCTGATTGTGTCAGGCATCAGTCAGAGCTGGGCACTCCCTTGGCCACAGTAAAAAATACAGGGCAGGGATATAAATGGAACAAGTTCAGGAATTTTATTTGCAAAGGTTAAGGTTAAGAGGGAGATAAGCTCTCATCTTCTGAATCATGTTATTTGTGAACTGGAGACTTAAAACTACTGCCAACACATGGGAGAAAAAGTATGAGACAAGGAAATGGAGTGAGAGCTCTGAAAAGTCTGCTTCCCAAGTAATAAGTCGGGTCCCTCCCCTTCCCCACATGATCTTGCAGCAGGAACAGGAGGCAGAACCTTGGAAGCCAGAAGCGGAGAAATCTTGAGACTACACGTGCCACAAGACATACTTGAGATCACAAGACTACTGATGTTGGGAGACAATCGGCATTTCTATAAAACATCGGTGCCGCCGATTCACCACGTGACTCAGCCGGCGGATCAGGACTATGCGCATCTTTCACATGCATAGCCTGTCGGTCCCTTCCCCCACGGCCGGCTGACTCCCCGGAGGGTGATGGATTGGTTTCAAATAAAGCAACGGTCTCTGATAACCCGGTTGGAGTTTTACCTCCCTCCTAAACTCCCTAACTCTATTTTCAACCTTTGACCAAGGTCATTTCTGGGCTTTTAAGAGCTTGAGCCAGCCGGGTATGGTGACACACACTTGTAATTCCAGTACTTGGGAGGCTGAGACTGGAGGATCATAGGTTCACAGCCAGCCTCAGCTACTTAGTGAGGCCCTCGACAACTTAGTGAAACTGTGTTTCAAAATAAAGAATAAAATAATAGGGCAGGAGTGTATAGCTTAAAAGTAGAATGCCACTGGCATTCTACTTTTTTTTTGCATCCCCAGTATTGAAAAAAAAAAAAAAAAAAAAAAAAAAAAAACTTGATCCAATAGACTCCTTTTCTTCTCAAGCCAGTTTGAGTTGGGTTTTCGATTTCTTGAAGCCAAAAGTATTCCTCTTGGGATACCAATACAAATTTTGCCTTATATCTTATTGTCCCTTATTATATATCCCTGCACTGCAGCCAGCACTGCTGGATGGAACTTTTTGTGATGTAGTGGTTTAGATTTAGAATGTCTTCAGCTCTCCTGGAAACAAGGTAGCAATGTTGAAAGTGGGGCTTAGTTGCTAGGAAGGGTTCCTGGGGGTGCAACCTTGGGGATTATATGGTTCTTCCTCCCCCTCCTCTCTGCTTCCAGCCTCTGTGCTGTGAAATCCAATCCTTGTTCTCTCTCTCTTTCTTGCCTACATTCCAGAGCTAAGCAGACCTGGCTTCACATGGACTAAACCCTGAAATCTCCAAAAACAGCGAGCAAATAAATCTACCTTTTTAAGGTTTTGTGTGGTCAGTTGTTATTTTTAGATCACAGCAGTAAGGATGTTGACCAGAACAGAAACTATTACCAGAGAAGTTGGGATATTGTTGTATCTAAGTCTGACCATGTGTTTTGTGAGTCTTTGAAATCTGCTTGTGAGATAGTTGGAAGGGCCAGAACCCTGAAAGAAAGGCTGATGGTAGTAACTGTGTTCAGGGGATTTCAAAGGGCAAAGAGAACTCCACGGGAAAACAGAGTAGAGGCCAACTGTGTTACATTGTGGCAAACAACTTATCAGCATTTTACCTGCATCCTGACACATTGTTAGCAGGCTCCAAAGCAGAAACATAGCATGGCTAAGGAAATCTGCTTTCCACTAGTGACAGCTAGAAGTAGAGAGAAAGAAAACACACAGCAGCAAGTAGCCAAAGACACCTGATAACAGAAACACCCTGTATCTGTGGCGTCCAGTACACGTCCCAGTAATACCCTGTGGCTGCTAAGCACTTGCCATGTGGCTAATATGACTGCAGAATTGAGTTTTTAAAAGGCAAGAAGTGTTGTGGGGCGCATCCACGAGAGAGAGAGAGTCACCACAAGCCAATATTAGAGAATTTATTATAGACTCGAGTCCAGTCTCTCGGCTCATCAGACACAGCTGTGAGAAACAAGAGCCTTTATTCAAGCTTAAGCTTGGGTGCCTGACATAAACCGTGTTCAGTACAGGGACCCTGAGCACATTTTGGTTTTTATTTTTTTACCCTTTTAGACAAAGAGCCTCTATTGATTGGACAGTTCTCATGGCCTTTATCGTGATTGGTTTAGAAGACTTATAGCATTAGCTGTTCATGGGGGATTGGTTACTATGTTTCTGGGCAACTATTTCAAGGCTGGGGTCTATATTTTGACATACTTTTCTTAACTTTCCAGAATATTACCACAAATGTTAGCTCATAGAATGTCATCTTGACCTGGTCAGGGAGGGACCACTAGACCACCAAGGATATCTTGTTTTTAGTCCTTGGGTAAGGGGATCAAAAATAGCCCCTAGGTCAGGCCTTTTTGTCATTTTCTTTAGCAATTTTTACTTAACTATTTAACTGCCATTACAGAAGCAATTGCACTGGAAAGTACAACTCTAACATAGTAGTTTTTCTTGAGAATAACCCAGTTTTTTTTTTTTTTACCTCTTTTGTTTACCTTTTTTTTTTTTTTTTTTTTTTTGGTGGTGGTACTGGGGTTCCTGGAAGCCCTTCTACCTCCGGGATACACTTTCACGGGCTACACTCCCAGACCTATTTTTTACTTTTTTTTTTTTTTTTTAATGTGGAAACAGGGTCTCTTAAGGCAGCGAGGCTGGCTCCGAACCAGCGTGATCCTCCTGTCTCAGCCTCCCAAGTGTGGGGATTACAAGCGTGCACCACCACGCCCGGCTCTTTTGTTTACCTTTTTAATTCTATGAAGAGTGCATTATTATCACTGGTCACATTGATGAAACATAGACATTCAAATGCCTCCTGACCTAGTAAGTTTGTGATCACACTATCCAGAACACTGACTTTCTCAAAGTTTTACTTTTATTTTTTTAATTTATTTTTTTATTTTTTGAATTTATTTTTTGAATTTGGCATTTGTAAGTAATGTAAATATATATATAATACATATAAGATATATAAATATGTTTAATATATTTTTCTATATTCTATATCAAATATATATTGTTATTTATTATATATAAATATAAAAATAAGTTATATATTAAAGTATATTATATATAAATACCTGTAAACAAATATATTTGTTTAATATAGAATGTAATATAGATGATACATGTATATAAATATATATATGAATTTGTTTCCTAAAAGAGAAAACATGGACAAATATGATCATATTAAGTATTCCAGGAAATGGAAAACATTAAAATCATTCCTGACTTATCCCTCATATCTGTCTCTTTCAAATTATACTACCAGTAGTATTGTTTTTTATTTTAAATGCAGTGACTATTGCCTTTTTTCTGTCTCTTTTCCCTTTTTTCCACCACACATGCTACTTCCAGAACAATGTACCAAAATGTCTGACAAATTATGCCTTATACCCACTTCATAAATACATTAAGAAATCTCTGCTATCTACTTGTTGAATAGAATTCCTTAAAAGGGTGTTCTTTCATTTTTCTTTTTAAATTTTTCTTTTCTTCTTGAAATGGGATCTTCCTAGGTTGCTGAGAGTTTCACTAAGTTGTTGGGGTTGGCCTTGTATCTGCAATCCCCCAATCCTATCTTAGCCTCCCAAGTACTGAAATTACAGATGTGTGGCACCAGGCTTAGCAAAAGGTATTCTTCAAGCTTCTCCCTGACCTGTATTCTGAAGCACAATTTCAAATACTTTTGAGCTCAGTTTCACTGCAGTTTACCTTAACTTTTCATCATCATTGAACATTCCCCCAAAAGTTTAACAATCTTTCATCTATCAGATCAAGTTCTACCATCTCCATTTTAATTTACCCCAGAGAAAATTAAAAGAGAGCAACAATATTGTACACAAGCCTTAAAAACACATCAATAAGGAAAGTTTAAAGGAATTGAAATGTTTAGCACAAAGAGATTTTATGATTGAAGCAATGTTATGGGGAAATGAATTGTACTTGCTGCTCAGGTTCCAGAGCTAGAGCCAATGTTTGGGTATGAGAAGGAAACACTTTAAGCCCAAACAATTAAGAAATATTCTACCAAAGGTGTCAAAAATAATAACATCTATCATCTATCATTTTTAGCATATTCCCAGCACCAAAGACCGGGCTGTTTGCCTTACATGCATCATCATTTTTAGACTCTTGGCAAGGCTGAGAGCTGGGTGTTACCCCATTTTTACAGCTAAAGAAATGGAGGCTTAGAAAGCTTCAGTACATTGCATGAGATAACACAACCAATAAGTTGGCAAGGCCCACATCCAAACCCAGTCCCATCTGAGGTCAAAGTCTCTGCCATGCAGTACCCCATCTGTTGCTCAGTGAACTGTCCAGCTGAGCAGCGTGGAAGCAACATCTGGAGACACACTTTGGAGTGGGGGCAACCTAATGAGGCTCTAGACAACAGACAAAGAGTGGAGCTAACATACCTGCGAGCACAATTAGCACCTGAGATTTTCCCAGTCGCCTGGGACTCTGCACTTGGAGCAAGTTTTAGAACAGGCAGAGATGAGTTTAATGGGAGAAGCAGGAAGATCAGCAAATACAAAGTATCACTTCTCCCTTTCTCTTCTGCATGTTGAGATTATAAATTCATCCTCCTGCATTTTGTATCAAGTTCTTGACATGTCATACACTTTAGAAAGAGAAGAGGATCATCAATACCTATCTTCAGACACGGAAACCAACCCTCAGAAAGATGTTGATTCTGATAAAATCTACTTCTGTGAGTCCACTACTGCTCTTGCCACCATGCTAAAGTTCATCTACCATCACACTGACGCTTTTCCAGGTGACCAGAGCCCTCCATCCTGGTGGCTAGGTCAGTAAGACATCCCTCGTCTTTATCATCTTCCATCTCTGAGTCATATTCAACACAGCAGACCAGCTCTCCATTCTATCAACTCTCTCTTCCCTCAGTTTCTCTAGTATATAAATGTCTACTTTTTTCTTTTTTCTTCTTGGGCAGCTTTTTGTAAATTTCTCCTGCAGGATCTTTTTGCCCGATGTGGACCTCAAGTACTTCCTAAAATGCCTTTCTCTGATAATCCTACCCACTGTCCATGCATAGTCTTATCTGCTTTGTGATTGGTCGGGTCCTCCGGAAGTGATCTGCAGGTGCAGGAGGCAGAACCTCGGAAGCAGAGATATCGCGAGATTCCAGGTGCCCGAGACATAGTTGAGACTACAGATGTCCTGAGAGAATCGGCATTCCCACGCTTAGTCCCACCCCCTAAAATACCGGCTTAAAAGCAGGATCATTTCCACCTGCCGGGTGGGCGACTCAGCGGCAGAACTGGACTATTAGCCACTCTCCAGGCTAATGGCTTGTGGGTCCCTTCCCCACCAGCTGACCTCGCCCCAACCCCGAAGGTGCTGAGGTGCTGAGGTGATTCTTCTGATTAAAAGTAGATTCTGCTACCTCGCTGGCTGTTTGCCTCCTTTGTAATCTCCACCTTCGCAAACCTTACACTTTGTTTTCATCTTAACAGTGATGACTCCCAACTTCTATCTTAATAAACTATCCAGCTCTATGTTAGAATTCAACTGTATGAAATGACTGCAAGTAATCCTCACCTATGTAGATGCCTTCGGAGCACTTTAAATTCAGCATGTCCAATACTGAACCTATAATCTTTGCCCTCTTTATCTTATATTTGCAATACTGGAAAATGCACATCCTGTCACCAGGGCAGGAACAGAGGGAATATAGTTAGCTTCTCCCTTGTCCGCACACAAATCTAATTATTACCAAGACCCCTAAATGTCATTCAAATATAATTTTCCCAGCCAGACGTGGTGGCACACACTTGTAATCCCAGCATTTGGGAAGCTGAGACAGGAGGATCACGGTTCGAGGACAGCCTCAGCTACTTAGTGAGGCCCTCTGTAACTTAGTGAGACCCTGTTTCAAAATTAAAAATTAAAAAAACAGGGCGGGGGTGTAGCTCAGAGGTCACATGCCCCTGGATTCCATCCCCAAACTCACAAAAATTAATTAATTAATTAATTAATTATTGAATAAAAATAATATAGTTTTCCCCAATAGAAATAAAGACAAATATATGGAAGAATTATGGAAGATCTGCTTTTCTAGTGTTGTCATGCCTTCATTAAAATATTACATTATTAGCTGGGTGTGGTGGCGCACACTTGTAATCCCAGCATTTGGGTGGTTGAGACCAGAGGATTGCAATTCACGGACAGCCTCAGCTACTTAGTGAGGCCCTTTGCAACTCAGTGAGACCCTGTTTCAAAATAAAGAATAAAAGAATAGGGCTGGGAGTGTCACTTGGAGGTAGAATGCCCCTGGGTACCGCAAATTAATTAATTAATTAATAAAAATAAAACATATTATTTATTTAATTCTTACTTGTATTACAATGAATAAATATTAAGGATATTTTAAACTACATATTATAGTTGGAAAAACTGTTAAATTTATAGGCAAAAGGCATATTATAAAATACACATCAAGCTGGGCGTGGTGGCGCACGCTTGTAATCCCCGCGCTTGGGAGGCAGACACAGGAGGATCGCGCAGGTTCGAAGCTAGCCGCGCGTGCTGGCTTAGGAGACCCTGTTTCCAAATAAAAATGTAAAAATAGGTCTGGGAGTGTAGCCCGGAGATAGAAGGGCTTCCAGGAACCCCAGTACCACCAAAAATAAATAAATAAATAAATAAAAATAAAATGAAATACACATCAAAGTGCAGTATTAAGGCTGAAAAAAACTAAAACCGTGCTACTCCAAGCTATCTACGCTAACAGTGGTAACTGGCTCTAACCCCACTTTAGCCATTATCATCCTAGGCATTGTTATGATAACAATATGAGTATTATGACAATAATCCCTTAAATGCTCCCTTTATTTTCAGTCTTGGTTTACTCTCGTTTTCTACCATGGACCAAAGAAGCTTACCAGTAAAATGGAACCATGTCACTTCTCCACTTAAAACCCTTTCATGCTGCTCTTAGAAATTGTCCCCTCTGCTTGAAATAGCTTACAGAATTCTGCATGAGTCGACCCTCAACCCCAGATATTTTTCTGTCCTTCTTCAGTGACACTTTATTTCAAGGTTCTGAACTACTTGTGTTTCTATTTGTTGTTCATTTGCTTTTTTTCCTACCTGTAAATCTCTAACTCCTATTCATCCTGTGCATTTCTGCCCAGGTATCACTTCCCTGGGGCTTCCCTACCCTTCCTCTGTGTGTCTATAGAGTCCTATCACAGACGTAATGATGCTAAAGTACCAGCCCCTGGTGAACTTGTTCATGTCCTCACAAGACTCCTGGTCCAGCGGTGGTCGCAATCATACCTACCTAGTCCATTGTTGTATTTTTTGTGCATAGTGTGATCCCTGGATAATTTGTAGGTTAGAAAGAGTCTCAGAATAAATGAATAAAGGAATAAGTCAATATATGACTAGTGAGCCAGTAACTATATTTTAGACTGGAATCCAGTAATAATTTTTGAAACTACCTATGCTAGTCGGTAAAACAATCTGTTAATTGTATAGGCAAAAGGCATATTAAAAAAAAAAGTCATAGTGCACTCATTACTGGTTTTAGCATCAGGTAGAAATGGGAGTAAATCCTACCTCTGCCCTTTAATGATAAACCAACACTACATTGGTAAATTAAAATGTCCACACCTTAGTTTATTTTGTCATTGTTGCTGTTAGCTTTTTTCTTTTTGTTAATAATCTTTAAAATTAGGATAATTATACCCATCTCATTCTACATTTCAGGGTAAGGCAGTTGTGAGGAATTCATGAGTTCTTAGTGGGAGTTGGACCTAAGAATGAAAATTATTCTTGCCAAATTCTATTCCAAGTTGTTTGCTGGGTGTGTTGGCTCACGCCTATAATCCAGTACTTGCGAGGCTGAGTCAGGAGGGTCACAGGTTTAAAACCCACCTCAGAACTTAGCAAGATTCTCAGCAATCTAGCGAGACCCTATTCCAAAACAAACTATAAAATGGCTGGCTGCAGGTGCAGCTTGGAGGTAGAATGCCCTGGGTTTAATTCTTAGTAACACACGCGCGCGCTCGCACACACACACACACACACACACACACACACACACACACACACTTCTGTTGAGCTGTTCAATCAAAAGGGACAGAGAAAATAGTATGCTTAATGTACAAAATAAATGTCTGAGGTTTGTTTTGTTTTGTTTCCTAAGTTCCTTCCCTAGGCTCAAAACTGCAGGACTATACAAACCACCTAAGAAATCATCTCTTTAGCTGTCAGAGAATGCCAAGAAACTCGTTATCCCATCCAAATTTCTCCTTTGAAAAAGGTAGAAAATTGGGCCTGGGAAGGAGAAAAAGAAGTCTCAAGATCATCCAGCAATTTAGTTGTGGAACTGGCATGCAAATGTATGCCAGCCATCCACCACATACTCTAACCACTCCTACCACCGCCATCCACAGGGCTATCACAAATATCATTAACCCTTTATTAGAGCATAATTTACACATAGTAATACATTAATGTGTGCTTTAGAGACACTTAATGTTGTCATTTAAGTAGAAAGTTGTTTTTTAAACAAAATTTTGTAACCATGACTATAGTCATCATAATAAAGTAACCATTATCTAAAAAAACTTCTTTCTGTTCACTTGTTTTAAGCCCTTTCCTTCCAGCTCTTCCCCCAGCAACCACAATTCTGTTTCTTGTGCCTAAAGTTTTATAATTTTTAGAACATCACATAAATGAAATTAGAACTATGTAGTATACAGCATTGTGGGTCTGGCTCTTATTGTTTCTAATAATGTTTTTAAGTTCACCCATGTGATTGCATGAATCTGTAGTTCATTCCTTTTTTTTTTTTTTTTGCGGTACAGGGGATGGAACCCAAGGACATTCATTCTACCTCCAAGCTACCTCCCAGCCCTATTTTTTAGTCCTTTTATTTATTTTTATTTCTTTATTTACTTATTTATTTTTTGGGTCTGAGGTTGGAACCCAAGGGCATTCGACCTCAGAGCTACACCCCCAGCCCTATGTTTTATTCTTTATTTTGAAACAGGGTCTCACTGAGTTGCAAAGGGCCTCCCTAAGTAGCTGAGGCTGTCTGCGAATCTCAATCCTCCAGTCTCTGGCTCCTGAATGCTGGGATTACAAGTGTGTGCCACCAAGCCCGCCTTGGTTCATTCTTAATAGTACTAAATAGTATTCTTTTATGTGTGTTTATTTGTTTTACTTGTAGCCATTAGGTATGTAGTGATAACTTGTTATGATATTAACTTTCATTTTCCTGATGGCAAAGGCTGCTGAGTATCTTTTCCTGCCCTTACTTGTTATATTCATGTATCCACTTTGATGGAGAATATCTGTTTAAATATTTGACCTTATCATAAAAATTTGGTTATTTCCCTTTTATTTGGTTTTGAAAACTATTTATACGTAGTGGCTCTAGATCCTTCAACAGATTTGTGAGTTTTTCCCAAGTCTCTAGCATGTGTTGCTAATCTCATATACTATAACCTTATTCAATACACTACTTACAGTATTTTTTTGTTGATTCTTTGAGATTTTTCCTAATAGCAATCCATGTATTCTGTGAATAAAAAGGTTTTTTTTATTGATGTTTCTTTTCAAACTGAGAAATTTTTCTTCTATTCTTAGTTTCCTGAGAGGCACACACATACATACTATTCAATAAATTATATATAAATAGATTACATACAATAAATATTGAATTTTGTCAAATAATTTTTGTAACCCTTAAATAATTACATGGATTTTCTTCTTTAACCTAGCAATTGACTTTCAAATTGAATGAGTTTTGCAATTCAGATAGAAACCTTAGTTCAGAGGTCATTATATTGCTGTATTATCATCATATATATTGCTATGTTAGATTTTGTTATTAGTTTTGTGGTGACTTTCTTACTATGACTGATTTATAAGTTAAACTTTATTATAGGTATGCATGCATGTTTACAAAAACATATAAGATTTGGTGCTATTCACAGCTTCGGGCATTTACTGGAGGTCTTGGAACACACAACCCATTGGTCAAGGACAACTACTACATGAGGTTTTCTGTATCCTTACTGATCTTCTATTTACATGTTCTATCAATTGATTAGAAACTAGTTTTGAAATCTCCAACTATAATTATCAGTTTATATGTTTCTCTTTTCTTGTCTGTCAGTTTTTGCTTCATGGGTTTTGAGAATATTTAATTGCATATCCATATAGAACTATGTTTTCTTGACCCTTTGAGGATCATGCAATCGGTCCATTATCTCTAGTAATATATCTCTAGAATATTTCTAAATATTTTGTTTTAATATTAATATAAGATATCTAAATTTTTCCGTGTGCAGGTATATGTGGTACTGGGAATGAACCCAGGAGAATTCTGCCTCTGAGCTACACTTTCAGCCTTATTTTATATTCTATTTTGAAATGGGGTCTGGATGGGTTACTGAGAGTCTCCCTACATTTCTGGCTCAGAACCTGAAATCCTCCTGTCTCAACTTCCCAAGTACTAGGATCGCAGGCATTTGCCAGTAACACTGAGGAATTTTTTTTATTAGTGTTTCATAATATATCTTTTTCCATCCACTTCTTCTTATCTTTGTTTTGCATTTAAAATGGATTTCTTGTATACAGCATAATCTAATGATCTCTGTCTTATAATGTGTTTATGTTGTTTTCATTACTAATATGCTTATAATAACATTACAATGTTGTTAGATGTTTTCTTTTGCTTCACTTTTTTGCCTATATTTTTTACTCTTCTTATAAATATTTTATCTCTATTATTAAGTCAATAGACAAATTCCCTTTAACCCCAATTTGCCTTTGATTTATAAGTTTATATTTATAATTTGACAGGTTATTATTTTTAAATAGATTTTGTATTGATTAACTCATTAGGTAAAATGTTATGCATTAGATACTGCTAGACACTTATCTGGCATAGATAAATTGTACATTACTGGCATAGACATACTTACACTGTTAATTTTGTGCTAAGATCTTTACAGTTAATGGATAGTCACTATTTCCGTGTGATTTGTTGATACTTGCGTGTTACTCTTACTTTTCTACACACACACACACACACACACACACACACACACTCACACCAAAATAAATAAACAAAAAAAACAAAACAAACATATCAAAGCCAATCACTAACCCAAATATGAGCAGGAGGGAGGGGGAGAGAATGAGGTGGAAACTGATTTGGGAAGGACTAAATGAGTGATGTGTGCATGTATGTCTCTACCATCTTGCACTCCATTAAGATATATGACTACAACACCCAAAATAAATTTAAAAAAATAAAAAACCAAAAACCTTAGGGAAAGGGCTGAATTTGTAACTCAATTGGGCTCAATCTTTAGCACCTTAAATCAATGAATAAATATTTTAAATTCTCCCTCACTGCATCCCATGTGTCAAAGTGATAAAGTGCCTCTTCTGGAATGTTGTCTCCACCCTTGGCCATAGTTTCAGCTGGTAGAAAACAAAAACCACCAGGCTCTTAGCTGCCTTCTATATTTATACCAGACCCCTTGGCCTCAAGTTTGGCTCTCCTCTAGCAGGACCCTGGAATTACCTCTACCATGTTCCATATTGTCCAGACACACATTTCATAAACCTCCGTTGGACACTCATTACATTTATTCAGCACTCTCTATTTGCCAGTCATGGTTGTAAGCAAAGGGTGTTCAAGGATAAATAAGGACTGTCTCATTCTTGGAGAACCTGTAGCTTAATGGAGGTGACAGGTCTATAAACAATAACTTATGATTCAATAATGCTATAATAGAGGTGTGTGCGGAGTGAGCACATAGAAGTGATTAATACTGCCATGGATTGGATTAACAACGCGGTCACAGTGTCCTTCTAAAGAATGGAATATTTGAAAAATGAGTTGATGGGGGTTGGATAGTCCAACAAACTGGGTGATACAGCAAGGAAAGGTCTGCAGGTCTATCTGATAAGGTAAGAGGGGGAGTGACAGGGTTAGAGAGTGATGGGAGGTTATAATGCAGAGTCAACATGTATTAGAATCTCATAGCTGGGCGTGGTGGCACACACTTGTAATCCCCACACTTGGCAGGCTGAGACAGGAAGATCGCATAGGTTCAAAGCCAGCCTCAGCTACTTAGTGAGGCTCTCGGCAACTTAGTGAGACCCTGTTTCCAGATAAAATATAAAATAGGTCTGGGAGTATAGCCTGGAGGTAGAAAGCCTCTGGGTTCCACCCCCAGTACAACCAAAAATAAATAAATAAATAAAAAGAATCTCATGATGTTAAATTTTTTATAGCACCAACTCATTTGCACTCATACTAAAAACCTTTATGAGGCTGATATTCCTCTGATTATATTGAAGCTGGAGAACCAAAGTTTAGAGAGTATAAGAAACTATCCAAATAACAAACCCAGTAATGGGAAGGATATTCAATTATTTAACAATGAGAACATAGACATTAGTTCAGCATGGTGGACTGGATTTAAGCAGCCAGTGTGTACATTCCAGAACATGCCAGGCAAATACTAGCCCTGGCAAAGTCAGAAACTTAATGCAGGCCATCTGGCCAGTGCTCTAGGAATTACACCATACTACTCCTGAGACAAAGCCAAAAAGACTGTGAGTGAAGTATGGAAGGCCTTCCCTCTATGCAGTAGAGTCATAAAAGTCATTAGAGAAGAGAAATGACAAAGGAGATGAACATGGGTACAGTTTAAAAAGATAATAAGTGGCCACATGTGGAGGACAGTCTGGAATGTGGGGAAACACTTAGCAGGAAGGCCTAGGCCGGCTGCTGCAGAGTCCACACAAAACTCCCAACTACGACACTTGAGGGGAGGTTGTAAGTTCTAAGGGTATTTGAGAAGAGAATTGATAGGACTGTGTCAGATAATTGGTTCTGTGGTGATAAAGAGTCGAATAGAACATTTTCATCTCTAACTGACAATTGGGTGGGTATCTGAAATTCTGATTAGGGAGGCAAGAACAAAAGAAAAGTTGCTAGTCATGAGTTTTTTAATGTAACTGGAAATTTGATACTTTCCCAAATTTGCCAAATCAAATAATTGGTGCAAGCCTTTGGAAAAAAGGAAAAATAAATTTTATTGATTTGCTAGTGAGCTGTACAAATCAATAGACTTAAAGTTTAAGATCATAAAAACCTGATTTTTCCTGAGCAGAGGAGAAAGAAGTCCCTTCTTAGAGCTAGCTCTTTAGGATCACGCAGGTGTGTTTATTAGAAGGACACAACTGAGGTCTTAGTTGTTTTTGAGTTGACTCTTTTACAGACCCATAGGTACCAGTTCTTTTTTTTTTTTTTTTCTGGTCAGAAACTAAGAAGAGCATGTATATTGTTAACAGGAGGAGAAAGATAGGGGGACAAAAAAAAGGAAAGGAGAAAAACAATGAGCTTTGAAACAGGCCGTCTGTTACCTCTCAAGGTCAAAAGCTCCAAGTGGACCCTGTTACATTAATTCTTAGCAATTGTTTTTACTCCCCACCCAGCATAACATTTGTTTCCTTTGCTCTCCCCCCTCCCATTATATTTTCCTAACAAAAGCTTTAATTAAAGCACACTTTAAGATTAAGCGAGCTCACTTTAATTTCCACTTCTAACACAATCAAAATTTGTGTTTTCTTTCTTGGAAACTTGCTCTGCTCTTCCGTGCCTTTGCGCCTTCTCAGATGGTATTCCTTCCACCTGAAGTGTCTTCTCCACACCTCACTTGCATAGTGAACACCTACACAATCGTCTTTCAAGGCCCAAACAAATGATACCTCCATGACCCTGTCCCTGCTAGGCAATGTTCACCACTCCCTGCTGGCCACCTATAGGAATCTGTTCACAACTCCATTAACATTTTTTCTATTTCAGTTGCAATTACATGGTTACAAAAGTCTGCCTCCTTAACAAAGGTGAGGTCAGGGACTAGTGTTTTGTGTCTTCTTGTTTCTAGGGCCTAGCAGAATACCTGGTAGAGTACAAGCTTAGTAAATGCACATCAAATAATTACTGGATCCATGGCATGAGAATCAGATAAGTTATAGCTACACATAGAAAGGTTTTAAGGTGACAGATTATGTTTGCTCCATAGCAGATGGACCTCGTGGGAATGGGGGCTTCTGCCAGAATCCATAAGCATCTCTTTCAGGGTTGGTCTGAAACTTTTTGGCTGGAATGATTCAAGAACAAGAGGGACTTATAATTTATTTATGAGGCATACAGGAATCAAACATAGTCTAGATGTGATTTCTTTATGAAGCATAGGGGGAAACATCCCAATTGTCACATTAAAGAGAAGCTAGAGAAGCTAGAGCCAGATGTGATGTGCATGCCTGTAATGACAGGAGGATGGCAGGTTCGAGGCCAGCCTCAGCAACTTAACAAGACCCTCAGCAACCAAGAAATACCATTTCAAAATAAAAAATAACATTGCACTGGGTATGTAGCTCAGTGGTAGAGTGCCTCTGAGAGTTCAATTCCCAGTCTCTCTCTCTCTCTCTCTCTCTCTCTCTCTCTCTCTCTCTCACACACACACACACACACACACACACACACACACACACAAAGAGAATCATAATCCTTTTAATAACTTCCCATTTCTAGTCAGGCATGGTGGCACATGATTGTAATCCCAGCATGTGGGAGGCTAAGACTGGAGGATTGCGGTTCGCGGACAGCCTCAGCTACTTAGTGAGGCCCTCTGCAACTCAGTGAGACGGAGTTTCAAAATAAAGAATAAAAAATAGGGAAGGGAGTGTAGCTCGGAGGTCAAATGTTTCTGGGTTCCATCCCCAGACCTGCAAAAAATAAATAAATAAATAACTTCTCATTTCTATATATAACTTGAACTTCTCAGATACTCTAGTTTACTGATGTATTTCATTCCCTTTAGTCTTGTACTTCACAATATGTTTTATATAAGAAAACATTTAAGACAGATTCTCCAGGTACAATTACCAAGTTGAGCAGATAAAACTACAGGATGGCCAATTAGATTTAATTTTCTTAAAGGAAAAAAATAAATGTTTGCTCAACAACAAATAATGTTTGTGTAAGTACATCCTATGAAATATTTGGGGCATACTTATACTAAAATATTGTGTGTGTGTGTGTGTGCGTGTGTGTGTGTGTGTGTGTGTGATCTGGGGATGGAACCTAGATTGATTCTGCCTCTGAGCTACATTCTCAGTCCTATTTTCTTTTCTATTTTAATTTGAAACAAGATCTCACTAAGTTGTGGCTGGCCACAAACCTGCAATCCTGCTATCTCAGCATCCTAAGTACTAGGATTGCAGGTGTGCACCGTCATGCCCATTGATTTACTCATTGTTTATCTGAAATTTAAATTTAATTGTCCATTGCACAGGTGACCCTGCATACCCTACATGTCTAATATATTAAACTGAGCTAAAACAGAAGCAAATGAAACGGCCTAGAACTTTTTTCAGAGGCCACTGAGAAAAAAAACGCAGATAGCAATGAATCAGCAGACAGGCTGGTAGCTGCTGGGCTCCTCTGGGCCAGGTTTTCCTAGCAGTAGCTGCTCAACATGTGCCCTGGAACAGATACAACCGTGAAGAGCAGGAATTCCTGAGTCACGTGTTCTTAGGTCTGATACCTTGGTCTGGCTCATACATGATTTGTAACCCTGGGCAAATTACTTAACTTCTCCAGCCTTGAATTTTATTAAGTAAAATGAAGGTAATAATGGTAGCCTCCCAATAGCTTTGGTAATATGCTGCATCTAGTTGGCTCCTGACTAGAGTAAGCAGCCTATTATTATTAATATATCGCTGCTTACATGGCTAAGTATCATTTCTTTCTCTGGAACAACCCAAAGTGGCATAGAATATGATAGGGCATGGGAGAATATAATAGTATAAGAATAGAATAGAAGGACAAGTTTGTTACTTAATTTTCCTTTAGTAGGTACAGGCACTGTGCTAGCTCTTTGTACACATGTTCTTATCAAATCTGCATAATGAATCCAAGAGGTATCATTATTTCTGTTTTTATAGACATCAGAGCCAAGGTACAGAGAAATTGGGAAATACTTTAAGCTCACAGAGTCCCTGCAGTTTGCGTCAAACCTGAAACTGAAACTCAGTTCTATCTGAACCTGAAGTCCATGCTTTTAATCACTAATGCACAAATTGACATCTCTCCATGAGACTGCCAACCCAAGCGGTGGTTCTTTCTTACCATGAGAAGAAATCCTGATGATTTTCCAATTAAGTATGAAAGTATCTGTAGAAATTAAAGAATTCCTTATTCCTTTCATTTGCACACCTCCTGGCTAGTGTGGTATTTCAGAGGAAAGCTTCCTTTTTCTATCTTGGGTAAAAAACTTTTTTCATAATCTCAGTTTCTCCTTTACATAAAGTCAAATTAATCTGTTTATGTCAAGAAGAAAATGTCATAACCCCTTAAGTACTATTAATATAATACTAATAAAGTTTCTTTACAGTTTATCGGGTATTTTATCTTTGCTATCTCACATATTATTAAAACCTTATTGATAAATAAACAAAGTTATATCACCCCAATTTTACAGATAACAAACTGATGCTTATAGTGGTATCAGTTATTTGTCAGAGTTACACAGAGTGATTAGGGAAGTCCAGACTTCCCCTCTCAAAAGAACTCCTAATGCATTGCTTCAGTACAGATTTGTTGATTATCTCCTATGTACAAGGTACTATCCTAGAAACCAAAGTTACCTTGATGAACAAAAGAGACCAGAATTCTTTTCAGAAATTTAGTATCTGTCAAAATGAGTCATTAAATCAGCCACAAAGCAGGGCGTGGTGGCACATGCTCGTAATCCCAGCAGTTGGGAGGCTGAGACAGGAAGATCATAGTTCGCGGCCAGCCTCAGCTACTTAGTGAGGCCCTTTGCAACTCAGTGAGACCCTGTTTCAAAATAAAAAATAAAAAATAGGGCTGGGGCTGTAGCTTGGAGGTAGAATGCCCCTGGGTTCCATCCCCAGTACTGGAAAAAAAAAAAAAAGTCAGCCACAGAACAAATGCTGAAGGATGAATTCTAAGTCTCAATATCTAGTGCTTTTGCTTGCCCATCTCCTCCAGGCTCCCGCCCTTCATTTTCTCTGCCTGCTGTCTTCTTACTCTTTTCTTCTCTTGGGTTGTTCCTTCTTGCTTCAGGTCTCAGCTGAAAAGAAAAGATTTTTTGGGGGAAAATTTTTGTTGGTTATGATTATAGTTTTTTATATAGACCTTCTATTATTTATCTTGTGGTAAACTAAAAAAAGTATCCTCTTCCCTAATATCATAATATCCTTTCCCAAGCAAACACTACCATGTGTCAGAATCCATGGTGTGATTTATAGAGGGAACCTTCATGTCATTTCTCCAGTAGCCCATTGAAAAGCACAGTGCTCCAAAGAAAACAGTCATCCTGATGGCAGAATTCTAACCCTCTGTGAGCCCCAAGTGTGGGTAACTGTCTCTTGATGGTGACCTTTTATGTAACAGAAATAGAGCCAGAGTATTTTGAAGGAGATTGGTTGGTGAGGTCTGGGAAGGCCACTCTGCACAAGATGGCTGGATTGATCTCAACAAGTAGATCAGTGTCTCGTAAAAATTCCAGCTTGGGAGAAATGGGCCTTGTCATAACCTTGGCTTTGAGACACTGGACAAGTCTCTCTTTTTTGATATCTCAGTTAATTTCTCCATTCATAAAGTTAACCTCTGACACTCTATAAAATGTAAATTTTGGTTAACCTGTAACCACAGTCCTCATTCGAATTAACTGAACTTACAGAATTCCTTAAGATAAATAGTATCATCTACACTACAGCCAAAGTTTTAGTGTTTGCATCCAGAAAGAAGGAAATTTTACCTCCAAGACACATAGCAGTGTCTTTAACTCAACATTCGATTTCATCAAATGCAAATAAATTTAATCTCTTTTTTTCAAGGTGGCAAGACAGACTTAACTTTTAAAGGTGATCTTGGTGGTAGGTGTAGTTACCAGTGCAATGGGCTCTTGCAGTGGAGGAGAACAACTGGACTCAACTCCTAATCTTAAAATTTTTTTCTATATTTATTGAGTAATATGTATTCAACTCTTAAAATAATTTGCACATTTACACTCAAGAAGCCTACAGTCGCCGGGCGTGGTGGCGCACGCTTGTAATCCCCGTGCTTCGGAGGCGGAGACAGGAGGATTGCGCAGGTTTCAAGCCAGCCACGCTGGCTTAAGGGACCCTGTTTCCAAATTCAAAAGTATAAAATAGGTCTGGAAGTGTAGTCCGGAGGTAGAAGGGTTTCCAGGAACCCCAGTACCACAAAAAAAAAAAAGAAAGAAAAAATGAAGACATTTAGATGGACATATATCTGGTACATCTAGGGCTTGTCTCTTCTTGGAAGAACCAGACCAGCCTCCAAAGAAAGTGAAGTCAAAGCCAAAGCCATTGCAAATGAAAAGGTCCCTTGAGGATTCCGAAGTAATAAAACACGTTGCCCTTAAGAGAGCCAAGGCTAAAAACCAACCTACACGTCCATCAACATATGAATGGATGAAGAAAGTATGGTGTATATATGCAATGGAATACCATTTGGCTTATAAGAAAAAAAAGAGCAAGCCTGTCATTCATGACAACATGGATGAACCTGGAGACTCTGTAAATGAAATGAGACACCCACAAAGTCAAATGTCATGGATCTTACTTGCATGTGAAATCTAAAAAAGTAAACTAAAAACAGAGTAGAATGATGGTTCCTAGAGGCTGGGAAGAGGGAACAGAGATGTTGGTCAAAGCATATACAATATCAGTTAGACAGGAGGGATAAATTCAAGAGATCTATTGTACAATATGGTGACTATAGTTAGTAGCAATGTATTGTATACATGAAAGTTAGCAGGAGTAGATTTTAAGTTTTCTTATCAAAAATAAATGGGCCAGGCGTGGTGGCGCACACTTGTAATTCCCACGCTTGGGAGGCAGAGACAGGAGGACCACGCAGGTTCAAAGCCAGCTTAGGAGATACTGTTTCCAAATTTAAAAAATATATAAAAAATAGGTCTGGTAGTGTAGCCTGGAGGTAGAAGGGTTTCCAGGAACCCCAGTACCACCAAAATAAATAAATAAATAAATAAATAAATAAATAAATAAATAAATAGCATGTGAAGTAATATATATGCTAACTGGCTTGATTTAGCAATTAACTATGTATACATATTTTAAAACATGTTATATTCATGAGTATGTATTTATTGTTATTTATAATTTTATTTGTAGATAAATAGATCCAAAGGCCGAAGGGGAAGAAGGCTACTAAAGTACTTAGCTCTTAAACAAAATTCAAGGGTTCCAGGAGGCAGAAGAGAAAAGGAGAAATCTCTCTCAGGAGTAAGAAGATAGAATGCTGTCCATGAAGGTTTCACAGAATAGAAAGCATTTAAATCTGAGCCTATGGAAGAAATAGGAGTACTCCAAGGGAAGATGATGAGTAAGGTATCCCAAGAAGAAGGAAGAGCGGGAGCAAAGGCCCAGGGACGTTCAAGGGCACACCACGTGTGGATGGGTGTCTGACTCAGAGCATAGGTAAGGAGGCAAGTACACAGGGAGGGAAGTGGGTCACTTTGCCAGTATGATTTGTTGCTTGCTCCTTGACACTGCCTGATATCCATTTAAGTATCAATGCTGGGATTGGAACTTCCCCTCACAGGTGTTCTCCAGTGCTGTTTATAAATACACATCAGAAAAACAATAAAGATTTTTCTTTTCCTATTTGAAAAGCGTTTGGTTTTGAAAGATAGGGCAGGGTTCATTAGCAGCGATCTCAAAAGCAAACTGTGCAGACATCTTGAGCAACAATCTAAATTCCATAGCAGATGATGTCATCTATAGATGCTCTATAAATGAAGCAGAGCTTCAGGCACATCTGGGCAACCTATCTGCATCAATACCCAGTGCCACAAGAATGGCTGTCTCAGTATTCCGGCTGACAGTTGTCCTGGGACTGCTTGTCTTAATCCTGACCTGCCATGCAGGTAAGTGCTTCTGATCACGGCCCATGAATCGTGCAGTGGTTAAAAGTGATTGGAAGAAGTTGGCATGGATCCAGAACATAGAGGGGGAGGGGCCTTTAGGCACCACAGAAAAAGCATCAGACTCAGAGCCAAGAAGCATAACTTCTAAAAAAAATAGAGATTTTTTTTTAAATTAAAGTCAGCTTCAGCTAAAGTCTCCATCTTCAGTGAATATATAAAGTTTGAAATAATTTGTTTCTTGTTTACTCAGATGATATCCTGACATTAGTAATTACAAACTTCTTGAGAGCTGAGTGTGTGTTAATGATTTTAACTAATCATGTTCAATGGTGAAGAATATGCACTCTGGAATAACTCTCAGGCCAGCTTCTCCACTAACCAGAAATGTGACTTCAGGCATACTATTTACTTTTTCTTGATATCATATACATGTATAAAAACACTAATAGTTAACCTACTCCTAAATTTATTATAAAAATTAAATAGAGGAGACAACAAGTTGAAACCTGAAACCAGTAATGGGCACTCAATATTAGCCATTACTGTTATATATATAATCATAATTGGTTCTCATAATAATCCTGTTAAGTAAACATGCACGGTTTTGTCACTTTTCATCTTACAGGATAATAAACTGAGCTTGCAGAGGGAAAGTTTCTTGACCATGAATACAAGTGGAAATGACACTTGGCACTGACTTCTGCATCCCTAGATTCTTGCCATTATAATTACACATCATTTTTCATTTCTGATCCAAGCATTTGAAGGACTACAGGCAGCATGCAGCATTATCAATAGTAGTAATTGTTTGTTATTATTATTGTTATTATTATTATTGTTATTATTATTAGTAGTATTAGTAGTAGTAGTAGTAGTAGTAGTAGAAGTAGTCTGTAGAAGACAATGAGCTCTTGACTTGTCTTTATTGAGGGTGATAAGTTAGAACACACACATAGTTTACATATTTGGCAATGGAGTCTTTAAATGTAACTGGGCAGAACTCACACCCACAAGCCCCTCACTGTCCATCAGCAAGACACATAGAAGACATCACAACAGGATTACTCTAAGGAGACATGGAGATGTTTGTGCCCACTCTACTCCTAAAGCAATCAACACGGTGAAGGGACAGGTGAGATCTGTCTTATAAAGACCACTCTCGGTTCTGTCTCTCATGAACTTTGAAAGTATGATTAAATCAGTTTGTTGTTTTTGAGCCTCAGTTGCTTCACCTATAAAATTAGAGAACCATCAGATAAAAGTAACATATGAATATGCCAATTTTGGGGGTACTGAGGATTTAACCCCTGGGGAGGAGAGGCTCTACCACTGAGCTATAGCTCCAGCTCTTTTTAATTTTTTTTCTTATTTTGAGATGGAGTCTCCCTATATTTTCCAGGCTGGCCTCAAACTTGAGATCTTCCTGCCTCCGCCTGCCGAGTAGCTGGTACGGCAAGCCTTTGCCACCATGCCCACAAAATGAATATGGTTTATAATCACTTTGCAAACTATAAAACTATACAATTACCAGAAACTTGTATTCCTTCAGAACTTTACAATCACTTTGACTAAGAAATTTGACCAGTTCATTGAAATAAAGGCTGTTCTATATTATATTGCAAAAAAGGAAATATATGACTATGAGTTTTGATGATCTGTGTGTAAGATATAAATTTTCTTGACAATTTAAATTTTCATAATCTACTAAAGTACTAGAGAAGAAAAGGTTTTAACTATTTTGTTGCTATTATTATTAATACCAGAAGTAATAATGCAGCATACATTACTGTGAGCTTAACTTGGCCCTGGTAGTATAATAGATATATGCATATTACACATATGATCCATACAAATGATATGTAAAATATCTTTCCATTCTGATAAAACCATAATGAGGAAACTGAGAGAGAGAGTAATTGCACATTGGATACAAAGCTATATGTGTAATGTTTGGTTGAAGACAGGAAACAAACTCAGGTTGTAGGCTCCAAGCCACATAACGATCCACACAAAACAACCCTCAGTATGTATGTAGTTGAAGATTGAGGCTGAAATTCTGATCTTCACACACTCCAATCCTAGGTCCTTGCATATTGAAAAGCCAGTATTTAGTGTCATATTAAAATAAAAGGTCAATAAAATTAAATAATTGTGCAAGTAGGTAAATGGGAACATAGAAAAAACAGAACTCGCCTCACATGCAAGGAATTACTGCTTGACACTTGTCAGTATCTTCAGAGAACAATTACGTAGAGGCAGAGTTACCTAACATGAATAACATGCTCTGCGGAGTTAAAACATCCAGATTCAAACTGGAGCTCAGCCACTTTCTAGATGAGTGATTTCAGGTGAGTCATGTAATTTCCCTAAGTATCTCTGATCTCTATAAAATTGCAATATCATCGCTGAGTTGAATGAGGATAAAGCATGTGCTGAAAGCATCAGCCTATATCTCTCACAATTGGCATCCTACAAAAGAGTCCTGGATCAGATCCTTCCTCTCATGAAGAAGATGAACCACTGCACATCACAGTCATCCTACACTTTATGCTACACAGTCATGCTACCTCTATATTTATCCTTTTCCACCTTAACTCTTATATAAAAGCTCTGTGTATAATGCTATGCTCACAAAACTACCTTCTTGGGTGGGGAAGGGAGGGGGAGGGTAACAATAGTTGTGTGCATGTGTTTTTCTGACACTCTGTACCTCAATATGATGTAATAATTAAAATACACACAATTTTTTAAAAAAAACTACCTTTGGAATAAGAGATCCCTCGATGGCTAAATGAACAAGTGCATAATGATTAGTATATCAATTTTGGTTATAGGTCCCAGACTGGTGTAGCTATTAAATCTTTGGTCATGGCAGTGTAAAAATAATAAATGTTCATAGAATTGAATGCCAACTTTTTTACTAATAGTTTATATTTTAGGCTATGATACAAATGCAAAGCTTTGGATGTATTTTGACAGCCTCCATAAACAGCTAGTTACGTGTCCTTCCTCTGAAGTCATGGAGTATATTGTCTAGAAGCTGGGTTATAGTAAGTCCAAATATAAATATAAGACACTCAAATATAAATTTGAGATAAGCAATAAATAATATTTTAGTATAAGTAGGTCCTAAATATTGTGTGTATTTTTTTGATACTAAAAAGAATTTGTTGTTTATCTGAATGATAAAGGTCCTACTTCATTCTGTAAGCAGGCTCATTATACATATTCTAGCCATGGTCATTCTTTAATTTCCTCACATCTCCTGAAGGCAAAGACCAGTAAGGAAACCCAAAACAACCCAAGGTACCTACACAAAGGCAACCTCACTTTCTGGATCTTTGGCCCTCAGTCTAAGGTCACTAGATTAAGGGCCATGTGTAGGAGACCTGAAGTTACAGTTCCGTCTTCTCTTACTCTTTGTAGGGTCTTTTGCAAGTCACTCATCTATTTGGGTTTTTATTCCAGCAAACTATAAAATACATACCCCATAAGACTGGCCACGAGTAGAATTGCACAGCACTCAGAGAATCGTTATTTTCAAGACTATTGGGTGTTAGACAAGTGATGGAATTTCTTTGTCATCATTATTATTATGCTAATTTAAGTCTTCTGAAAGAAGTACAAGTTAAATGATGTTTCTGTCAAA
The DNA here is from genome assembly GCF_963383645.1 of Muscardinus avellanarius. Taxonomy (NCBI): domain Eukaryota; kingdom Metazoa; phylum Chordata; class Mammalia; order Rodentia; family Gliridae; genus Muscardinus; species Muscardinus avellanarius. The sequence goes on along the minus strand of NC_137793.1, from coordinate 30,403,975 downwards.
GACATCACAGTGCTTAAATATCTAGATTTTTACTATCAGACAAACATAGGTATGAATTAAATTTCTGCCACTTACCAACCCTGTGACTTTGAACAAGTTTCTAAGATGCTCCACAGTTGCATTTCTCTATCTTTAAATTAAGAAAATAATTTTTTTCTACATTATAGAATTGTGAGGATAAAATAAGACAATAGGTATAGATTGTCTATCATAGATGTGCACTCAACAAATGGTACCTATTGCTATTTCATCTTTGTTAGTAGTAGTGCTTCATCATAGGCCTGGAGATTACACGGAAAAACAGACATTCTGTATGTCTACCCTGGCCCTGCATTTGCTACCTGATTAACTCTAGGGAAAGTACTTAACAGCCATGAGCTGCAGGGGTTTTTTTTTTTCCACAAAACAGAGCCAATGTTTTTCCTGAGTATCAGCGGCTGTCTGTTTCTTTGCTCTTAGGAAGGAGATGATGCCTGTGAAAACTGTAACCAGAAGCACAGTAAAAGTTTAATGAATGTAGCTATATGAAGCTGTGTAATTAGTGAATGGGGTACAAAGGGATATAAAGCTTCCCTTTATGGAAAAGAGACTTCCCTTTCTTATTGCTATGAACCACTTCTGTGTTCTGTTTTGCAGAGGACAAACCAAATGACAAACCAGATGAAAAACCAGAAGACAAACCAGAGAACAAGCCAGATGACAAAAATTCAGTGCCAGATTTCCCCAAATTCCTAAACATCCTGGGCACAGAGATCATTGAGAATGCTTTTGATTTCATCCTCCGATCGATGGGCAGGGGAATGTAAGCATCGATCCAACTCCTGCTTTTGTCCAATTTGCTGTAGATAATGAACTATATTGCATTAAAATGAAAGAAAAAAAATGTGACATAAACCAATGCATTATATCTTTCATTGAAAAACATTAACCTACTTTAAGATGTATTTGGTACATGACTTGCCGTGAAGTCTTTCGGGGTGGTCTCATTCCCATCATAGAGTTTCATACATTTTTCTTTTTAATCTTAGGACCAGATAGGGAGATGAAGAGCTCAGCACCAGGGGCGAAGCCAATTTCTCGTCCTGAGTTGGGTGCTATTTTACTACACCATCTTGAGCAAGTTCCTCCCTCTCTGAGTTCCTCTGTTTGCTCATCTGTAAAGCTAAGGGATAAAGGATGCACTGATGCTAGTACCACAATTATGAGGCAAAGGCAAGGGACAGTGATATATGTTCAGTAGTGATGGGCACAGAGAGTCCTGTGTGTATTTTCTAACTTGACTAGCTCAAGAGGATTAGCAGAGGCAGCAGATAATCTCTCAAGAAAGACAATCTAGAGAAACTCTGGGCTTGTTTTTATCACCATTTGACCCCTGAGAGAAAGATCATCCATCCCAGAGCTTTTCCAGTGTTCTCAGCCTGTTTCCAAGATCCTGTGCCCAGTCCCTAAATCATCTTATTTCATCCCACAGAGCTCTGATTTGAAACTATACTTCTTACTCTTCATTCTTCCCACATTAGTCTCCACAATTTCAGTTTTCCAAGATCAAATTCACACTTGTGAACTTCCAGGAAGTTTCTATGTTTCTCTCTCTAAGCTTCTGTTCTCAAGTCCTCTCCTGCACAGATCACTAACGAGACTTTAACAGAATGCGGCCTATTAACCACCTGCTTCAGAACTCAATGAAGAATTTATTTTTTTTAAACAGTTATGTTTCTACATCCCATCTTGCATCTACCTGAAGGCAGGGCTAAGGGCATGCTTTTCAGACAAGCTTTCCAGGTGAATCTAACACAAAACCCTTTCTCTGATCAACTGCTCTGGGTTACATGCTGCACCTTGAAATTCCACATAGCATTTAAGTTTGTATTCATATTTTAGCTACATGTGAATTCTTGTATATTGGGGGAAATGTTTTATGGTTTCTATTAGACTATCAAATACAACACTCAACAAATAAAGAGGCTCTTCTACTTAGAAGTAATCAAGGGTCTTCCTGTAATCTCTCATCTGCTTAAACTAATGTATTATTTGGTTTAGCAGGGTTCTACTAAGATCCTTCTCCACAAATGATTAAAATTTCAGTTGTTATTGTTTTTGTTTTTTATTATGTATTCCATTGTAGCTGCTTTCACAACTGCTCCCTTTCCATGATTGTTGATGCAAACAAGAAGAAAAGCAGTAAGAAGATAGTAAGAGTACCATTCTTTGCATACAAAGTACAGATCAGACTCCAGTTGAATTGATATTGTTATATTAACAACATAGCAAATCAAGGCATTGTAATAATTGTTCTTTTTATTCTATCCATAAGGGATTTACTAGATACAAAATGGCACATATTTTATTGTGTTAACCCTAAAAGTTTACTACCTGAACTATTAAGGAATTGCTGTCAGCTCTGGCCTTATCAATATCACCAGGTATGGTGGTGCATGCCTATAATACTAGTACTTGAAAGACTGAGCCAGGAAGGTAACAGTTTTGAGGATAGCCTAGACTTTTCTTTCTCCTCCTCTTCTTCTCTTCTTCTTCTTCTTCTTCTTCTTCTTCTTCTTCTTCTTCTTCTTCTTCTTCTTCTTCTTCCTTTCTTTCTCTTTCTTTCTTTCTTTCTTTCTTTCTTTCTTTCTTTCTTTCTTTCTTTCTTTCTTTCTTTCTTTCTTTCTTTCTTCTTTCATCTTTCCTGATCTTGAAACTCACAGCCCCATTCACCCAGAATCCAGAAACCTAGCAGTCTTCTTCGATCTTTCCTGCTCATTTTCACATTTATCCAATGGCTGAATATTGTGCCTTCTATTTTTTCTAATACTAGTCCTTTTCTTTGATTCCATTGACTAGGTGATCTTGTTGAGCCATTTATCATCTCTTTCCTGAATTCTTTTTACTAGATTCCTAGTTAGTTTTACTTCTTTCTTTCCTTCTTCCTTTCTTTCTTCTTTCTTTCTTTCTTTCTTTCTCTTTCTTTCTTTCTTTCTTTCTTTCTTTCTTTCTTTCTTTCTTTCTTTCTTTCTTTCTCTCTTGTCATTCTGACTCCAATTTATCCTTTACCTATACTACCAGAGACTCTTATTTTTAAATGCAAATTTGGTAGTATCACTGCCATGTTTGGAACACTTTCATGAATTTCCACTGAGTTAGGCTGATGGTAAAGGTTCTTCTCAGATGTTGATTCTTATCTCTTGCTCCTGTAGCCAACTACCTGATAGATCAATGACAGATTATTTTTATTTTCAGAGCAGAGCATGTTTGTATAAATCCACAATGGTTTTTCAAATGCTTTTTTATTCTTCCTCTGCCAGCAATATCTAGTAGACAAACTCTACTCTTCCAATGGGCCCAGTTCAATCACTTTCTGCAGTTCAATTCAAAATCAAGCTCTGTGAAGTCGCAAAGCCCTAAATTACAAAACTCAATTATTCACTTTTGAAGGTTTCATATTGCTTTGTAGAATTCTCCATCACAGCACGTTTCTCACACTATTTTAGATTACTCACATCTGAGCATGTTTGCTCCATTACACTACAATCTCTTCACAAATCATATCTCAGGTATTGTTTACCTTCTCTAAAACTATCCTGGTAACCCAATGCTTAAGCAGTATAGTGTTTCTGGCATTTAGTAATGACTCTAGGAATCAAAGCTTCAAACTTTGCAACTTATCAACTATATGATTTAGAAACATAGTCTGATCTTTTAGTTTCAGGAATTTTTTTCTTCCCAGGTAAAATATAATAAAAATTCAGCCGGGTGTGGTGGCGCACGCTTGTAATCTCTGCACTTGGGAGGCGGAGACAGGAGGATCGCACAGGTTCAAAGCCAGCGTGGCTGGCTTAAGAGACCCTGTTTCCAAATAAAATATAAAATAGGTCTGGGAGTGTAGCCTAGAGGTAGAAGGACTTCCAGGGACCCCAGTACCACCAAAATAATAATAATAATAATAATAATAATAATAATAATAATAATAATAAATAATAAATTCAACAAATATTGATTAATTCATCTTATATGTCAGACATTTGTCTAGGCACTGGGGATATATTACTATAAGAAATATACCAAAATATCTGCCTTTATTAGTTTATATATGAAAAGGCATATAAATAGGCTTGTTGACAAGTCATTGAGATAATTGTGCACAAACGGCTTGTCAATTTCACGACTATTGTGAAAATCTTGTCTTTTTTCCTTATGACAGAAAAATTCAGAGAAGAAAATCATGCCACAAGCATGATAAGACACCTTAGTGATCATTCCAATGCTTCTATTCAGTCTAAATTATAACTTATCTTTTCTTCTCTTTCTTTTTTTTAAGATGATTTATGGAATTTTCTGAGAAAACAGGCAGTCATCAAAATGACCTCCCCAGGTTAATTTAATTTTAAACTTGCCACTAAATTAATAGTATACCAGGCAAAGACTAAAAGGTCTGACTGATTTTATATAATAATTTTATACACCCATGCAAAACAACAGAAAAGGCATATATAAATATGTATATTTATATGCCTCTTGCATTGTTCTTATTATAGTTTTTAATTAATTTTAAACAGATGTAGTTTTACTACCTTGGTTGCTAAATTAATAAGACTTTCTTGGGATGAAGGCTACTCGTGAGATGAATATGTTCTGGGAGTCGAGGGGCCTGGCTCTTGACACTATTCTACTGGAAACTTGTGTAGTCAGCTCTCCTTCAGCATAGCACATACCTGAGATAACTGACTTAGAAAGAGAAAAGGTTATTTTGGTTCCCAGTTTTGGAGATTTCAATTCATGCTTAGTTGGTCCATTGTTTGGGCCTGCAGTGAGGCAGCGCATCATGGCAGAAGCATGTAGTGGAGTAGAACTATCCAACTCATGGTCTAAAGTTAAAAGAAAAAGAGGAACAAATTGGGGTTCACAATCCTCTTTAAGGGCATGTTCCCAATGACTTAAAACTGTTCACCAGGCCCCACTTCTTAAAGATTCCATGACCTCACAACAGCAAGGACCTGGAAACCAAGCTGTTAGCAAATGAAACTTTGGGGAGACATTCCACATCAAACTACAGCACTTGCTTATATATGTCCAGCTCTGAATGAGGAAAAAGCACTCTGAAAACACAAAGGCACACATATCCACACAGTTATTACTCACGGGAAGAGTAAAGTTTGCTGAACTTAAACCAAAGAGAAAAGATTAACAATCTTTATGTCCTACATAGTCACTCCATCCTACATAGCTCACACACATGTGCAAACAACATGGTTTGAACACTCAGAAGCACTAATTTTTTCTTCCTCAGTTCTCTCCTAGATGGATATTGAAATATTAAAACATAAATGTTAGCCGGGCATGGTGGCACACGCTTGTAATCCCCGTGCTTGGGAAGCAGAGACAGGAGGATCACGCAGGTTCGAAGTCAGCCACGCTGGCTTAAGAGACCCTGTTTCCAAATAAAAATATAAAATAGGTCTGGGAGTGTAACCCGGAGGTAGAAGGGTTTCCAGGAACCCCAGTACCACCAAAATAAATTAATTAAATAAATAAATAAATAAAACATAAATGTTAGAGCTAGAAAAGTAACACCAACAGTGTGGCATGAACCGAGTACTTACTTTTTAGGCATTAAGGGTTAGAGATAGGGTATGAATTTAATTTATAGTTTCTATGAAAAATAGGTATTGTTACTCTTAAGTTTCATAAATAAAAAAAATAAAGGCTCAGGAAAATGTGTTATGGTCAAGTTTGAGTGCAAGCAGCTGATTTCAGAGCCTGTGTTCTGGAGAGCTACTGGACAACAGAGAAGAATAGTACAGGAGGAGGCAGTAGAGAGTGATGATTAAGCTATGTGATGTTACACAGGCCTCAAGATTTACACTGAAATAAAACACTACCTCTTTGATTAATTGAGCTGCCTTGTATGCATTTTCAGGAAGAATGACTGTTCCCGTCCTGTATTTGTTCTCTAGCCTGGGAATGTTCCTCTTCCCTACTGGCTCCATTTCACAAAATGGGTGTGATTAGTGTGAGCTCAGAATGCTGCTATCATATTGCTCTGGAACTTAGCCTACCGTCCTCTTTCCCATAAGCTTCTAAGGAAGGAAATAAGGCTTGGGTGTCAGAATCATGACACGCTCAACCCACATGCTCCTGACTCTCACAGCCAGCTAAGCTTCTAAAAACACTTAGTTTGCATGTCTCCATTCTCATCTTCTTCAGGAAGAGGTTTCCTCTTACTGCAAGTGTTCTACCACTTTTCCTGTATTCGGGTTGATGCTACACCCCTAAGTGACCACTAGTATTCACACCCTAAGTCTTTGAAGAACCACACTAGAGTTTCAATATTTGAGAAAGTAGAATGTGGAAAAATATAGCAAAAGACATGTAGAAGATCTAGGTTCAACTGCTAATTTGACCACTTATAGGTTATAAAACCGTAACTGGGTCCCTTCACCTCCCTGAGCCGCACTTTCCTCCCTTTGAGTTTTTTTTTTTTTTCAGAAAAAAATTTTTTGCACATATATATGATATATAAAACACTTTTCCAAGCTTTTAAACATAGCTGAAACTAACGCATATAATAAACTAAACTAAATGTTATATTCGCCCTAACGCTAACTGTAATCCTAGTTTGAAACGTATGGGAAAATCTTACAATACACTGATATTAAACATAATTGCACATATATATGATATGAGAACACTTTTCTGAGCTTTTAAACATAGCTGAAACTAACACATATAAGAAATTAAACTAAATGTTATATTCATTCTAATGCTAACTGTAATCCTAATTCTAAACAAATGTGACACTCTTACAATACACTGAAATTGAAGATGATTTCACATATATATGATATGTAAGAAACTTTTCCGAGCTTTTAAACATGGCTGAAACTAACGCATATAAGAAACTAAACTAAATGTTTAATTCGTCCTAACGCTAACTGTAATCCTAAGTCTAAACGTATGTGAAACTCTTACAATACACTGAAATTGAACATGATTTCACATATATATGATATGTAAAAAACTTTTCTGAGCTTCTGAACATAGCTGAAACTAACGCATATAAGAAACTAAATGTTATATTCTTCCTAATGCTAACTGTAATCCTAATTCTAAACCAATGTGAAACTCTTACAATACACTGAAATTGAACATGATTTCACACATATATGATATGTAAAAAACTTTTCCGAGCTTCTAAACATAGCTGAAACTAATGCATATAAGAAGCTAAACTAAATGTTATATTCGTCCTAACGCTAACTGTAGTCCTAAGTCTAAACATATGTGAAACTCTTACAATACACTGAAATTGAACATAATTGCACATATATATGATATGTAAAACACTTTTCCAAGCTTTTAAACATAGCTGAAATTAATGCATATAAGAAACTAAACTAAATGTTATATTCATCCTAATGCTAACTTTAATCCTAATTCTAAATGTATGTGAAAGTCTTACAATACACTGAAATTTAACATAATTGCACATATATATGACACGTAAAACACTTTTCCAAGCTTTTAAACATAGATGAAACTAACGCATATAGGAAACTAAACTAAATGTTATATTCGCCCTAACGCTAACTGTAATTCTAATTCTAAACCAATGTGAAACTCTTACAATACACTGAAATTGAACATAATTGCACATATATGTGATATGAAAACACTTTTCAGAGCTTTTAAACATAGCTAAAACTAATGCATATAAGAAATTAAACTAAATGTTATACTAGTCCTAAGGCTAACTGTAATCCTAATTCTACTTATGGACTTCCTCTCTTCTCTGATTCTGAAGTCTGCTTCTTTTTTCTTCTTTATGATTTATTTCTTTAAGAATTTTCTCTAGTGTTGGCTTTGAATTCATGAATTTTTAAAAATTCTGTTTATCCTGAAATACTTTTATTTCCTCATTGATTTTGAATAGTAGTTTTGCTGGATAGAGTAGTTTGGTTGGAAGCTATTTTCTTCCAGGGTCTGAATCGCATTGTACCAGTCTCTCCTAGCATTCCTGACCTGGGTTGTATAGTCTGGGGTGATTCTTATTGTTTTGCCTCTATATGTCACCCGTCCTTTTGTTCTCACTGCTTTTAAGATTCCTTCCTTGGCCTCTATGTTGGTCATTTTGGCTATTATGTGGCGTGGGGAGGTCCTTCTTTGGTCCTGTCTAATGGTGTTCTGTATGCCTCCTGGACATGAAGATCCAAGTCTCTTTCCATGTTTGGAAAATTCTCTGAAATTATTTCTTTGAAGAGATTACAGATGCCCTTGGTCTGTTCCTTTATCCCTTCTTCAATGCCTATTATCCGTAAGTTAGGATGCTTCATATTATCCCATATTTACTGGATGTTTAGGTTTGTTGCTGTAAAGATTTCTCTATATCACTGACCGTGTTTTCGGTTTTGGATGTACTGTCTTCTAACAATGAAATTCTGTTTTCCATTTCATCTAATCTCCCAGAATTTCTTTCTATTGCTGTCTTCATTTCACTTATTGACTCTTTCATTTCATTCCAGACCTCTTTCTGATTCTTTCTTAGTGTTTCCAACTCATCTTTCATCTCCTCTAGACTTGTTTTAAATCCTTTCATCATATTGTAAATCAAGATTCGGAACTCCCCTTCTTGCATTTCTTGTAGGTCAGTATTCGTGACTTCTGTCGTTTCTCCACTATTCCTGGTTCTCATATTTTCAACATTCTCAGGCCTGTTCTTCTGATGTCTTCCCATTGATTGTGGGTATTGTGTATAGACCAGTCTTAGTAGTGGGGATTTAGAAGAGTTAACAGGTAAGCAGTACTTTTTTGAGTGGTGAGGGTTGGGTGATGGTGGAGTAGCAGGAGTCGGAAGTCAGGAACCATGAACACCAAAATTTTGTTTCTCTTCTTCACAAAATAACAACAAACAGTAGTCAATGCCAACGGTTGTTGAGTGCACTGTCTCGGACTCCGTGAACTCGCTGCCGCTACCGAAGGCACTATGGCGCCACTACCACACCCTTGGCAATATGGCGCCACTGTCACACCCTTGGCTGTGAGGCTGACATATTTCTTTTCTGGTTTTGAGCTCCAATCTGAATCCCTGAAGGGCGTGCTAAGCCCGGCCCCTGGGAGCTTTAGACGCTCCTTGCACCGAAAAAACTGGTGAATTACACCCGGCTGTTCCGCAACTGCTCACCTCGGCTCGCTGTCCCCCCGCTCCTCTCTGGAGCCTGGTGGGCTGTTGAGTGCATTGGTCTGGAGCCGTCCAGTGAGCTCACTGCTGTCACCGTCAGTATGGCACTGCTGCCGCGTCCAGGCCGTGAGGCCGGCATATCTTCTCTCCATTTCTGAGCTCTGTTCTGAGTCCCCCTCCTCTCTGGAGCCCGGTGCTGTGAGGGAAGATGGTGCCAGCGGCATATGCGGGCTGCTTTCCTCTCTGGCATCTGGCCATTCTTCTAACCTTCCTTCTCTCTGCCCCTTGTACTTACAGCTTTTATTTCTCTGCTGGTGGTGTTTTCTGGCTATTAAAAGCACTGATTTTGTAGTAATAAAGATCGATTGTTAGGATTCTTAAAGGCCTCTTTACTCATTAGCCATCTTCCCGGAAGTCTCCTTTGAGTTTTAAAAATATGAGTAACTTAATTATTTTTCTCTTTTCTCTCTTTTCTTTCTTTCTTTCTTTCTTTCTTTCTTTCTTTCTTTCTTTCTTTCTTTGCTAGGGACTGAGCCCAGGAGCATTCTATCTCTGGTTATCTCCCAATTGTTCTTATTTTGAAACAGGGTCTCCTGAATTTGCTGAGGCTGTCCTTGAACCTGTTGTCTTTTTGTTTCAGCCTCCCAAGTGCTAGTAGTATAAGCATTTACCTCTGTGACCAGCTTGTTCCAGATCTCAATGCCAGAATTTTTACCTACACACACAAACACACAAAACAATTTTGAACAGATTTCTGAAGCAGCTTTAAATGCCCTAATGAGGATGGAAGGATGACTCGATGGAGAGGTGTAAAAATTTTAGACTAGAGAGAAAGAAGTGTCTAAAAGTTAAATTAGATTATTTTGTGGTTTGATCAGGAGCACTTCTTTAAATGCCCATGATTATGCACTTAATTAGTACCTGTAGAGTTGCTTTTGTATAATAATTGTCTTATTTAATCAATTAAAAATAAGTGGTCCACAGTAATACCTGCTTCTCCTGCCGAGAAAACTTGACCAAAATTCTATAAATTTCCTAAATTAAGGTAGATGTCCCACACTTCTTCTAGCAATATATATTTTACATTCCTTTAATAGATATTTAATTCATTTCTACTACATGACAGATCTGCCAATGCTACTAAAATAAATAACATTAACCAGTTGCTGAGAAGTTCATAATCTAGGCTATTATTTAGCAAGCATAGATGTGGAGAAAAACTGATAAAATTATGTATGTAAAGGCTTTTGGCATGTTTTACAAAATGATCACAAGAAAATGTACCAGTATTGGGAAGAGACTTCAAAATGTATTAATGTACCAGTACTAGAAAAGATTTTCAATTTTTCAAATATATCTTTTGGAGTAAAGAAGCCAGGAGCTTCAGAAAAAAGAAGCTGCAGGATTCCAGGGACCAAGGGAGATTAGCAAGACAACAGAGATAGTTTCAGGGCCTTGTCCATTATAAAGATAAGATTTCCCAAGGAAGTGGAAGGATGCCATAAACCTTAATCATAGGAGGATGCCTGAAGCCTTCAAGAAAGACCAGAACCCGATGACCAGATAACACATTTGAGGGGTCAGTGCTAAAAACAGGAAAGACTAGCAGGAAGGAATACCCCCCCACATCAAAAGGGAGGGCTCTAGAGGGGATGGGTCTGGTTAAGGGCTGACAATAAAATACTCTGTATCCAGGAATTATCAGTGATTTCATTTGAAGCACCCCTCTGTATTTCTCTCTTTTAAATAAATTCCTTTAAATCTTCAGCAAGAGTCCAGGCTATTGCATATCTATACTTAGCTCAGGACAAGAACCTGCGGTTTTATGGGAATAGCCTTGTAGAGCCTAACGAAGGTCCCCAGGGACAGTTTCCCAAACCATAACGGTCCAGAAACCGTAACAGAAGGAACACCTGGAGGAAGGAGTGAGCCTTATAAAGGCTATCAGATGATAGGGAGAAGTTCAGTATCAAAGAGAATAACTATTACTGAATAATTACATACCTGATTAATCTAGGACCCTCTTGCACCAGTATTGGTAAGAGGTTTCAAAATGTATTAATGTACCAGTATTGAGAAAGATTTCCAATTTTAAAATATATCTTTGGTAGGGAAGAAAGCCAGGAGCTGTGGGGAGAGGGCAGCAGATGTCACCATGGGTATAAATTAGCAGAGGAATAGAAGAAGCCTAGGGTCTTTTTACATTTCTGAAGAGAGGCAAACTCCTTCCAGGATGTAAGGAAATCCCAAATTCTGGCTAAGCAACTTAACACATTTTGGAGTGTTACAAAAAGTGTGGGGGTCTGTGCTAGAGACAGAGCTGCCCCCCTGCTCCAGAGGGTGCGGATCTGGCTGGGGTAAAGAAAGAGCAGGTTACCTGGGTTAGAGATGGGGCAGGATATCTACATATCAAAGGACCTGTGCAGATCTGGTCAGGCTGCCTATAAGAATGGTCCACGTGTTGAATGGTCATTGGTGAATTTTCTCAAACCACTCCCCCTCCTGTTACCCCTGGGTAACATGAGGCTGTAACTACCTTCTGTATTCCTATCTTTTTAATAAACTCCTTTAAATCTTCAACAAGAGTCTGGGCTATTACATATTTATCCTTAGCTCAGGTGAAGAACCAGTGCTTTTTATCTTTTTGTGTGTGTGCTTTTGTGCTTTTAGGAAATTATTCCAAGGGGGACTAACAAAGGTCCCTGGGGATAGTTTCCCCCAAATGGAAACCCTCACCCCCAAACAGTAACACCTCTCAATCTCTGTTCAACCACACAGAGTTGATTTCCAAACATTTAAACTTCCAAAGAATTAAAATCTCAATCACCATCATCCTGCATCACTTGATACCACATATATCAAAGTTGTATCTCTTTGTATCTACTCATTTGACACATTAAGGTATAAATTGCCCTTGGCATTAAAAAACTTGATGACCCTAGATTATTAAGAATATCAAGAGCCGGGCGTGGTGGCACAAGCTTGTAATCTCAGCATTTGGCAGAGACTGGAGGATCACGGTTCACGGACAGCCTCAGCTACTTAGCAAGGCCCTTCGCAACTCAGTGAGACCCTGTTTCAAAAAATAAAAAGACTAAGAAATAGGACTGGGTGTGTAGCTCAGGGGTGGAATGCCCCTGGATTTCATTCCTAGTACCTCAAAAAAAGGATATAAAAAGAAGTAATAGGTGGGAAAAGACTTTATTATTTCTAAAGTTCCATATAATTTATTGGACATACTAGATCTGATGCTTAGACTTTCTGAGTCAGAACTTCCTAGGGAGGAACCTAGGAATAAATAAATGAAACAGAAAATTCTGATGCAACCAAAGAGCAAAATTACAGTTGGACACAATATCTTCTCTGTAGTTTTTTTTTTTTTTTTTTTTTTTTTAGATACTGGGGATGGAATCCCCTATTTTTAATTCTTTATTAAGAATTTTTTTTTAAAAAGGGTCTCACTGAGTTGCAAAGGGCCTCATTAAGTAGCTGAGGCTGTCTGTGAACCGTAATCCTCCTGTCTCCGCCTCCCAAATGCAGGGATTACAAGCATGTACCACCATGCCTGGCTTCTCTCTGTAGTCTTAATGGAATTCTTTATGTTAGAATTTAGAGCAAGAAAAAACTTGCTTTCCCTAAGGTCTGCTTCCTCTTTTCTGACTATAAGATTAATGTGACTTGGTCTGCTTTCTATATCCTATCTATCCAGAAATTCTCAGCGAAATTGATGGCTTGGTCTATCCTTACATTTAATCTATGTGCATTCTCCTTTGTCCTTGTTCCCAAGGTTTCCTTTTATATCTTGAACTCTTTTGTCTTTGTTGTTGTTGCTTATTTATTTCCCCAAATATGTATTACAGTTGGTTCCATTGTAAATAGCACAGTGGTACTCGCCTATAATCCCAATACTTGGAGGCGGGCAGGAGGAAAGCAGATTGGAGGCCAACCTGGGCAATTTAGCAAGACCCTATTTCAAAATAAAAGGAGCTGGGGGTGTAGCTCAGTGTTAGAGTGCCCTGGGCTCATTCCTAAGTACCACCAAAATAAATCAATAAAATCAATAAAATGCTGAAGCACAAAAATTTTCAGAACAGGGTAAAACATTCTCCATTATTGTCTTAAGTCTCAAATCTTTTTTCAGCGGTAATTGTTTCCCTCTTTCTCTGGTTTGTGTGTCTAAGGACACACCTATCTGGCTCTTCCACAATCCAAGGGCAGCTAAATCCTGCTTTTCCAGTTCTGCCTCATAAGTCCTTCAGGACAGAGACCTCAAGGCAGCTCCCAGCAAGTTCTCAGGATTCAGGCACCAGATTCAACCAAACATAACTCCCTTTCAACACCTTTACTTTGCATTTTTGCTACTGGAAATTGAGAATAAATGTATTCCTTTTGAGTTCACATAACATAGTTCACAGAGATCTTTTTTTAAACAGAAGTATTTTTTCCTGGGTATGTTTAATGGTTTTTTTTAATAATGCAAAAAGTATAAAATATGTGTAGTGTTACCCAACATAACCAAAGAATGGATGAAAATAAAAACTAAAACCCAGATAAAGTAGCAATTTTGGTGTCACAGAGCCAGTAGGTGACCCAAAGAGAATTTGAGGCTCATTTAAAAAATAAGCTCTTAACTGCTAATGTGTGTGTGTGTGTGTGTGTGTGTGTGTGCGCGCGTGCTATTTCCAAGCTTTACACATCTGTTTTAGAAAGTCAGAGTGTTTGAACCTACTCTCCTGTGCCAATAAACTAAAAGCTGACCTTTCATTTATTTTATTAATGAGTTTACTGATGTTCCACAGAGCTATTGCTAGTCTCATAGGACAGCAGAGTGTCCTGGATGGAAGGGCCCTTGCAAAGTTCGGTGCTGTTCTTTTATGCTCCTACCTCACTCCATAGAGATGGCTCTTTGGCCGCCATTGCTGTGGCTCATGTCCGCTTGCCTGAAAACTTCCCCCAGAGTTGTTCAATGTGTACAATAAGCAAAGACTAAAACTGTAGAGATGGCAGTGCTTTGAATAGAATGTAAGTTCTATATGCTTCTGCTCCTGAGCTCCCAAGAGCTGTCTTGGGTCCTTTCCTTCCCAAACATTTTGACAATGAAAGCAACTCCAATGTTTCTTTGCAATAAACATTTTGTTTGTACATATGTATTTCTGTTTTTAATTAGCCACATAGGATAACATACAATACAAAGAATCTTTAATAGTAAATGAAAAGTGAATTTCTAATAATATTCGAAAATGCATGTTGTGATCTAACAATAAATTCAGACAACCTACACTTTTCTTTTTTGGAGATTATACCAATATTAAATATTACAGCCTTCTTAACCAAATTACTTAAAATATCTATTACACCTAGCAAATAAAACACAGACAGCCTCTTCCCGGCAAACGTGGTCCCAAAATCTGTTTTCAGATTTTGAATCGCTAATTTGTGTCTGGAAAATACATTTGTTATAACTATAATATTAATCAAGTCACTGCTTATGTATGAGAAACATATTCTAAAAGAATTCCTGTCTATTCGTTTTCCTATCTGTTGTATATTTTGAAATGACTCTTTCATGTTGAGGGGTGGGGGATCAGTTGCCAAATCAGTACCAGAATTGGTGCACTACTAAGAAGTAGCTGTCTAAGATCTTCTGTGATATACAGAAATTTTGAAGATTTCCCAGTTGCTTTAAAAAGTGTTTCCTCAACCGGGCATGGTGTTGCATGCTTGTAACCCCGTGCTTGGGAGGCAGCATAAAATAGGTCTGAGAGTATATAGCCCAAAGGTAGAAAGGCCCCTGGGTTCCACTCCCAATAACACTCAAAAATAAATAAATAAAGTGTAATAAAGTGTATGTTTCCTCTTCTTACCTGTCATTGTCTTTTCTTTCCTTTTCTTTTCTTCTTTTCTTTTTTTTTTCTTTTCTTTTCTTTTTTTTTGGGGGGGGATCTGGGGATGGAACTCAGAGGCATTCGACCTGCCTGCCCTATTTTTTTTTTTAATTCTTTATTTTGAAATAGGGTCTCACTAGGTTGCAGAGGGCCTCACTAAGTAGCTGAGGCTGTCTGCAAACCACGATCCTCTGGTCTCATCCTCCCGAATGTTGGGATTAGATGCGTGTGCCACCACGCCCGGCCATTGTCTTCTTTTCTTATTGTTTAATAAATCCATATCTGCAGTCATGAGATTTACACCTATTTTTAGAGATCTGTGTGCTGATTTTTAGAGAACAAGAATCTTTCCTCTGCAGTGTTTTTTTTTTTCTTTTTCTTTCTATGACATTGTGATCTGACCATAACCTCATAATCACTATGTACCTCAGGTGTAAGCTAGTAAAGAATTATTTTCTTTGTATGACAGGTGAGGAAACTGAGGCCCAAGGATGCTAAATGGCATCATGCCTAGGATGCCAAAGCTAGTGGAGGCCAAGTGAGAATTCCAGCTGGGTCATCTAACTCCCAACACGGCATTCCCTGTGCCACCCGAAGACACCGTTCAAATCGTTACTATTCTGTCTGCACTCTCAAAGTTCCTGTCATGAATATCCTGTACCTGAGGGAATTTACACTGTGCTCATTATGAAAATGCTGAGCAGAAAGAACTTCTACTTACACAAAATTCACATGGTATGAATTCCTTCTGCCATTTCCCATCTCATTCTTAGCAAAAGCTATACTTTATAATCACCTTACAGTGATGAACAAAACCCTCCTTGAGCTCCCCATTTCCCATCCTGTCTCCTCATTCTTTTGCTCCCTTGACACCAGCCACATGGGGGTCTGAGTTTTTAAATGCTCCAGGAATGCTCTTTCCATAGCATAGGACTTTGAATTTACTCTTCCCTACCTACAATACTCTTTCCAAATATTGCTATATGGTTTCACCTCACTTCTTTGAGTTTTTTCTCTCGGGTGTTATCTTCTCAGTGAGATCTTTGTTGAACCTCTCTTTAAAGGAACTTGGACATTTTAATTACTACTGATTAAATTTCTTACACAAAGAAGAGAATCATCAACATCGCCCATAAGAAATTAGAATCTTCTTAGTTATTTCTGTTTGCACAAGAGTCACTGAAAGTCATTTCAGATTTTCTCATTTTGGCTTGTCCTTAGTTCATTTGAAAATGTCAGGACCCTAAATCAGATTCACTAGCAAATACAGAAACAAAGCAAAATACAGAAACTCAGAAAATACAGAAACTCACAAGGAAGCAACTAAAACTGAGGACTTGGACATACTGAAAGCTCGCTGTCTCTCTCTCTCTCTCTCTCTCTCTCTCTCTCTCTCTCTCTCTCTCTCTCTCAAGTTTGAATATTGTTCTAGGCTTATGTCTCTTCTTGATGTTTCTATACCCCCAGACTGAATGGCATTTTGTTCATAAATAAAAATAAGTAAAACAACTTTCACTTATTCAAAAATGTAATAAAATGAAATAAAATTGTATCCTCTGGCCCAATATTTATTACCCACTGGGGTTGATTTACTTTTTTCTTTATAGCATTTATCTTTTTTTAACTCATGATTGAATCCAGGAACAGTCTATCTCTCAGCTACCACCCCAAGCCTATTTTATTTTCAGTATTTTGAAACAGAGTCTGACTAAGTTGCTGAGGGCCTTGCTAATTTGCTGAGGCTAGCCTAGAACCTAAAATCCTCCTGTCTCAGCCTCCTAGGTACTGTGATTTTGGGCCTGTACCACCACCACATCCAGCTAGTGTGTGTGTGTGTGTGTGTGTGTGTGTGTGTGTGTGTGTACACACACTGGGGAAGGAACCCAGGGGCATTCTACCTCCGAGATACAACCCCAGCCTTATTTTTTATTCTTTACTTTGAAACAAGTTCTCACTGAGTTGCAAAGTACCTCACTAAGTAGCTGAGGCTGTCCATGCACTTCGATTCTCCTGTCTCATCCTCCCAAATGCTGGGATTACAAGCCTGTACCACCACGCCTAGCTTGCAGCATTCACCTTTTAACACAGTTAAAACTTGGTTTATTTTCTTTCTTTTTCTGTCTACCCCTGTTCGAATGTGAGCTTTATGGGGCAATAATTTTAACTCTTTTACTCAGCATCATTGGCAAAAAGTGAACAATGAGAATAGGGTCTATCAGAGAGACCCTATTTTTAAAAAAAGAAAGAAAACCTTTTATTGGTGCAGTCTAGTCTCACATCATAATGTAGTTATGATAGTGATGTACACAGAAGTTGGTGAGCTCCCCTGTTTCCCAATACAGAGTATTGAGATTGAGACTGGTATTCTCACATATGTATACAATGTCAATGAAAGTGATTCTTTCATTGACCCCCCCTCTTCACCCCACTCGCCCCTTCCCTTGTACCATCTCCCTGGCTCCACTGGAGTTTCTCTACCATTATCTGAAGTCCCTCTGGTATCTTGGTTAATCCCTAGCTTCTACATATGAGATAAAACATATAACCTTTCACTTTCTGTGACTAGCTAATAGCTTTTTTTTTTAATACTGGAAATTGAGTCCAGGGGATTTTCAATAAATGATTTTTACAGTCTGTACTGAGTGTAGACATATAAATCATAGAACTTCTATATAATGGCAAAGTAGTTTGGTTGCAAGGTTGAACATCCCCTGTTTTTGCCTTCAAGTAAGAGAGGATCTGAGCACCTACTCAAGCAACCACACTCAGGATGGAGGGGTCCAATAGAGGAACAAAATGGCAAATGGGAGCCAGGATAAAGACCAATTTGCATTGTCTCCAAAGATCTGGGATGACTTCTCAGGGCCAATAGTATTTGAGTATGTCTTGATAAAAAAGGATGTGGAGACATGGAGAAGGAAGTTGAAGGGCAATTTAACCACATATAAAGCTCAAACCAAAGGTCAGATTGTGGCTAGGCTTGGCATTGAGTGATGGCCACTGATACATGTAACTCCAATTTCCCAGTCTAACACCACTATCCCGAAACCTTCTCCTTGTCTGTTCAAATGTATTAAAACATATACATACAGACTTGTCAAGAGGGGTTTGTGTGTGCCCATGTGCACATTACTTTGCTTACTCTGCAGTTTGCCATCATATTTAATAATACCTTATGGTATTTAGTTTAGGCAAACAGAAGGCTAATTTTCATCATTTTTGAAAAATCCAAATTATATTTTGTTTCTTTATATAAGTACATATATACATATTTTTCTGCAGTACTGGGGATGGAACCCTGGGGCATTCTACATCTGAGCTACACCCCCAGCCTTATTTTTTTTTTAATTTTTAAACAGGATCTCACTGAGTTGCAAAGGGCTTCACTAAGTAGTAGCTGAGGCTGTCTTCGAACTGCGATTCTCCTGTCTCAGCCTCCCAAATGCTGGGATTACAAGCGTGTGTCACCATGCCCAGCAATATTTACTTTTATTGATGCATTGTAGTCTTGTATTCTAATGTCGCTCAGGGTGATATTGACATACATGCACACAGCGCTTAGTGAGTTTCCTCCAGCTCCCTTTCCACTCCTTCTCTTTCCCCATAAACTGTAATTACATATTCATAGTGATACATTTGCATATGTACATAACATTATTTGATCTGTTTCCTTCCCCATACTGATAGGAATCTTTAAAAGGGTACCAATAGATCATAATCTAAGATTTTATTGTTTCCTTATTGATGGACATTCATAATGTTTGAATTTTTCTGCATTTTAAAGGATTTTTGCAATAAATATTCTTATCTGTATAAACTTATCCATGGATATTTTTATTACTTTATAAAATATTTTAAAATTTTTAATTGCTAGATCAAAGGGTGTATTTCACAAAGTTAATAAAAATTTTGAGAAAGCCTTGGAAATGTAATTAGATCTATATCTTATAGAATATGAATAATTTTATATTTATTAAATCATAATTTATGTTCGATAAACTGAGTATATTTAAATGACATATTTTAAGAGTTTTGGCATGTATATATACCCACAAAATTATCCACAGCCAAGATGATGAAAATATTCATTACCTTAAAAAGTTCCTTTGCACACAGGAAAGGAATTATGTGTTCTTCCTATCACTAACCCCTACTCTATCCACAATCAACAACTGATTTCTGACACTATATATTAGCTTGCAATTTCTAGAATTGCAAGATTGATTTTGAAGTACTTATTTGTCCGTTACCATGTATTCAACTCTGTCTCAGACACTGAGACAAAACTTGGCAATATCCTGCGCCTTCTTGGCTCATGTAGATTCGAGCCACCTTGGAAAAGCTAAATCTATTATTGATCCACTTCCAGTGCCAGGCGCAGCAGGAGGGAACCAGAGGTACGGCTGGCTCTTTATAACATCATTGTAATCTGCTTACAATGTGGGTGGAGAATGTAGTGACAGATCCTAAAATCATACTCCTAGAAATCTAAATTGAGGATAATTGCAGTCTTTATTCTTTCCTTAACTAAAACACCGACCAGAATATCTAGGAGATGTGTCATTCAAACAGTGTGTGTTACATCATGCTACTCATTAGTCATAACACACTTATTGAGTATTGATATGCTACATTAACTATTGTAGACACTGTTCTCTCAACACTTGGAGCTCACAAACAAGTAGGGACGACAAATAATAATCAATTAGTCATGCATAAATATATAATTGTGTTTTGACAGACAGACATGCTCAGAAAGGAAAAAAATAAGTCTCTTAACAAACAAATATCTCACCTGGAAGATAACCAAAAAGGTTTTATTTAAGGAGCTGAGACTTGAGTTGAGATCTGAAAAAATAAAGGGCAAATTATTAAGCAGGAAAAAATTGAAAGAAAATTAAGGAGAAGAGACATTCATAGCTGAGCAAAATTTGCAGAAGTCCTATGCTAGATATCTTGTGCTCTCGCAATAAAAGGGAAAGGGCACCTGAAATGCAAATTAGAATGGAGAGGGAGGAACTCAAGTCTTATAGAACTTTTTTCTATCACAGTCAGGATTTATTCTTATATCCAAGAACAAGGAACAGCTATCAAAGAGTTTTAGGTATTAGATTGAATCTGATCGTTGTAACTTTTGAGGCATTCTACCTCCGAGCTCTACCCCCAGCCCTATTTTTTAATCTTTACTTTGAAACAGGGTCTCACTAAGTTGCAAAGGGCCTCGCTAAGTAGTAGCTGAGGCTGTCCACAAACTACAATCCTCCTGTCTCAGCCTCCCAAATGCTGGGATTACAAGGCCTGGCTCCTTGTTACATTTTGAAAAGATCATTTGCCTTCTGTGCAGACCAGATTGAGGAGCCAGAGCCAAGCTGGAATCTGCTCAGAAGCCCTTGCAAAGGATAAGAGAGACTTGGATGAGGGAAGATCAATACAGATGGGGTAAGGTGGTAGGAGTCAAGATAATATTAGGAGGTGAGATTAACAGGGTATGGTGATAAGTTGAATATGATGTGTTAGGAAGAGGGCAGTATCAATAATGACCCTTGGAAGTCTGACTAATGCAAATAGGTGCATGATGGTGGCATTCAGGGAGAGGAAGAACACTGGATGCCAAACTGCTCTCAGCTTTCCTGCGCTCTTAGGATAAAAACAGTGCCCATGACCATGACACATGTATGGGTTCACCCCCAGCGCTGTCTACCTATCCAGCTCAGTTATTACCTCTCTGTCCCTTCTCAAATGGCTTTAGCCATGAAGATGTGGCTTCAGTTCTTTGAAGCAGCCATATTTTAACTCTGGGGATAGATATATAACATGTAGAGAAAGGAATAGTGATGGGACTATTCATGGTAGTAAAGGCCAGATCATAAAGGATGATGTATGCCATGCTCAAGAGCTTGAGATCCGTTCTGTAGAGAGGCAGCAGATAATCAGAGGTCATTACCGTGTTGCTATAGATCATAGAATGGGATGGGGGGATAATTCATGGCCTATTTGCCTAAGTATCTTGTAGTAGTAAAGCCTAACTTGGCAGAAGAGTCTAGAAAAACTATTGAATGGCTCTAGTATAACTACAACCTTCATAAAAACCAATAAAGTTAATTTCTGAAATGCAATTGTTTATTTATAAATGGGGCACAAGGAGAATGAGGGCATGGGAAACACTGTTAGAAAAAATAGTTGAAAAACTGGAGGGATTGAACCTATGGGTAAGGAAAGGGGAAGAAACAATGGCCCCACTTAAGATGCTGGGTTATTTTTGTAACCATTTTTTATCTAAAGTCTAGGATTCAAGGGGGAAATTATCTAGTGTTGCCCCTCCAAAAAATAACACCAGAACAAACTGAAAATCTATTCATTGCTTTATTCATTCTCTGCAGAAGTCACCACATTTTAGGATATTTTGTCTGTAACTGGATGGGATGAATTTTATGTAAGGAGGATGAACAGGTCAAGTTCCTTCTATTTTCACCTTCGCTTTCTCTTTATCCTGACATCACACCAAGTGTGACAAGGCTTCCTGAAAGGCAGAAGAACAATAATAAAAAAATAGGAGCATCAGACATGGAATTAGCATGTTTCTAAAAAAATATTCACACTGGTCTGCTATTGAGCCACACATTTTCTGATGTGGAAGCAAAGCCCATGAGTGGTGAAATCCCTTCCCAACCCACAAAGGCAGCGAATGGTAAGGTCGTAACTAGAACACAGGTATCTCACTAAAAATATCTTTCTGTCAAGCTAAGTGTGGTGATGCACGCTTGTGATCCCAGTATTTGGGAGGCTGAGACAGGCAGATCATGGTTTGAGGACAGCCTCAGCTACTTAGTGAGGCCTTTTGCAACTCAGTGTGACCCTGTTTCAAAATAAAGAATAAGAAATAGGGCTGAGGGTGTAGCTCGGAGGTAGAATGCCCCTGGGATCCATCCCCAGTACAAAAAAAAAAAAAAAAAAAATCTGTCAATGTAGAAATTGCCCTTGCCTTGAGATACCAAGACATGCAAATTTCTTGAATACAATCAGTACAGAGGGGTCTCATATTGACAAATGAGATTAGGATTGGATGGGCTACTGGGCCCTCCCCCTTGCAAACTGCCCCCCCATAGTTACCAGCAGTTTCTTCACAGATTCAGAAGCCTCTGGCCCCAGCTCATTCACACACTTTCTGAGCCCTTCCACAAGATGCTCAACAGAAATGCCCAGAGTTTTCAGAAGAAGCTTTAATGGATCCATGAAGGGAAGAATGTTGTCCAGAGGTAAAGGCAATGCTTTTTCAACAGAAAGGGGTAGACTGTTGATGAGAAAGGCAGTAGCTGCAAAACAAGAGAAAGAAGGTGAAGAAGGCACATTCAGCTCTTGTCTGTAACCTCATCAGCCCATCCATCAATGGCTTATCCCAGAACCACTCACCTTGATGTCCCATGAAAACCTCGGCCTTGGGGCCTTGGCACTTGCCCATCCATTTTCCAAGGACTTTCTTCAGATAAGCTACAAGCATTTCTCCCTCATATAATTTGGGTTCTTTTCAAATATTACCTCTTCAGAGAAGCCTCTGATGGCCACTATATCTAAATAGCACAACTTGCCATCCTCCATCCTTTATTTCTTCTTTTTGCTGCCTAAAACATTAAATATTTATTTGCTATTTTTATTGGCTTCATCCTCTCTTTAAAATATAGGCTCATCTGGGCATGGTGGCGCACGCTTGTAATCCCCACACTTGGGAGGCTGAGACAGGAGGATAGCACAGGTTCGAAGCCAGCCTCAGCTACTTAGTGAGGCTCTCAGAAACTTAGTGAGGCTCTCAGCAACTTAGTGAGACCCTGTTTCCAAATAAAATATAAAAAAAATATGTCTGGGAATATAGCCTGGAGGTAGAGAGCCCTGGGTTCCACCCCTAGTACCAAATAAAAATAAAATATAGGCTCCATGGGAACAAGAAATTTGCTTACTACTGTACCCCATGCCTAGAATTTACCTTGCATGTGGTAAGCACTGAATTTACCAGTGGGTGCATGAATAGGAAGGTATTTTCTATGTCGCTGAGTCAGCGACTATAGTGTTTAGGCCAAAGGAGAAATGCCATGATGAATCTCCACTCAGGGACAAGGATGGACAAAATCATAGCCCCAGCCAATCCAATTAATGCTATGACGCAATTGAGCACAAATTCTATGCCAGTTGGTGCAGATACATAGACAACTAAGACAAGGATGAACCAATTAGAAAGCTAATACAGTCTAGCAGACAATCAAAATCTATGCATGGCATGGCATATGCTGGCATTATAGACACAGCTCCGAGGAAACACAAAGGAAGGGATGGCTAATTATAATGTGAAACAGTGTTTTAGGAAACTTCCCAAAAGTGTTGGAGCTATGACTTGAGGTAGGGTCAGAGGTAAAGAAGAAGGGCAGTATTTTAGAGACAAGATTAGTGAAGGTGCTGAGATGTTAAGATATAAGAGCATGTGCAGGATGGTAAGCCCACTGCCCAGCACGTGCAGAATTCCACTGGGATATGGCCAGGTTGGACTGCGAAAACTGAATGAAGTCAGATTTCTTGAAAGTCTTGGAGACCATACTAATGAGTGTGGGATTTTTTTTTATTTCTGAGGACAATGGGGAATTATACCTTGGTCAATAGCATTTTACATGTCTGGTTTCAGAAAGATAACTTTTGTAAAGAAGATGAGATGAGTGGGAAGGAAAGTTGGAGACTGGCAAAAAATAGGTATGATGTGTTTTTTTTTTTTTACAAAAATGTGTGCAGATCTATAAATGCACTCATGTACATAAGCATGCAAATAAGAATATGTGTTATCCTGCTGGCTTCTTTTGGGAACTTTTGTATTTCCTCATTCAAATGGAGGCTGTACATACATCTTACTTCTACCTTCTATCACCAAATGTCTCTGCAAAATTGTCCCCTAGTGGGGGCATACTTAGTCCCTCCACTCCCTTTCTAAGGTTGCATTTACCCACAATATTTACCCTTGACACTAAAGAACAACATAGTCAAAACTTGTACAGTTATAAATTACTCTGAAAATTCAATAAAAAGAACTAGCCAACGTTGCAGTATAAGTGTAGGTAGCACCTGGTTTCTCATGATTAATCCTTATGCTTCTTACAGTGGACATTTTGATGATTGTCTTCTATATGTGTTTATATTTCCCTCAAGGAAGATCCTCAAAGATTTCTAATTTCTCAGTGACCAGTGGCTATCATGAAGCATTTTTCTGATGCATCCCAATGTATGTTCTTAATAATTACAATGGTTCCTTTCAGAATGAATGGGTCTATTCTCATTCTCCCACAGGAAGCCAGTCTCTATATCCTTACCTGGAAATTAAACTCTTCAGCTCTCAGTATATCCAGAGTCCTATCTGTATTCCTAGTTGTGCATTTATAACAATGTCCTATTGTAGTAACTTATATAGAAGTCTTATCTCCCCTACCATAATATCAACACCTTGACAACAGTCTTCATGCCTGATTTATGCCTGAATCTTCCAATGCTTGTTCATGACCAAAAATTTGTAGCTGCTCAATAAATATTTGTCAAATCAGAGAACAGATAGATTAAGCTATTTCAGGAGAACCAACCTGGTGATCTGGCTAACTGGAAACAACAGAGAATGACTCCACATTGTTTCAAAAGAATAAAGGAAGGAAGTTATGAAGCCAGATTAAGGAAAACTAATGGTAAAAAAAATCCCCAAGAGTTAAAGGTGCTATATTGGCTCTCTGTAAATGTTGGCTAACTTCCTAGGCAGGATGCACCTGGAAATAATACATATATTAGGTTGGAGCTTGGATGGTGGAGGATCTGTAGTATCTTCTGATATTACCATTTTCTGTTATTCTAAAAATCTTCCACCATACATCAGTAAGACAGGCTTACTGGTTGTATTCTCATAAACAGAAAGGTACAGAAAAATATGCAAGACAGGCTTACTGGTTGTATTCTCATTAACAGAAAGGTACAGAAATATATGTTCCAGACTACTTACCAGGGTAACTACAAATACTGACGGCTACCAACAAGAAGATGGTTACCAGCTTCATGGCAAGTCTGTATGATAATTTCCTGGAGTTTAGAATCCCACTAGAATTCACTGAGCCCGTTGTTTTACTTGCTGTATGAAGTGTGATAGCTCCTGCTGCGCATAAATGTATTTATACACCCACTGAAGACGTGAATTCAGTCACTACCTTTTGACTTACCACACCAAAAAAGAACAGGAAGGTCATGTTTCTTCATTAAACAAATCATATGGTTTTCGACATTCCCTCAGGTTCCCATGAGAATCAAAGCCCTCAACAAATGCCCTCAAGTGCCTCTTTTGCAAGCTCTCACACAAATGATGGTGGAGAGCACAGAGCCCTGAGATGCTTTCTCCAGGAAGAACAATTAAAAGAAGCAAAGTTTCATATTAAGATTAAAATGAGTGTTTCCTCAATTTTCTATGTTTTTCTCCACTTTTCTCTGCATTCCAAGTTTGAAGAATCTCATTACCTGATGGGCTACCTTGTTGTAGAAGCTTCCTCATCCCTACTGTAATACAGAGTCAGCTTGAAGGCATTGAGGGCCACATTTCTCTGGCTCACCTACTCATCCACATTCACACATCTGCTAAGGCAACATCACCAGATTTATCTTTTTTTAATGTCCTCTAGATATTGGGAAGAATCTTTAGGGAGCATCTTCTCTGTATTCTTATACAGATAATAAGCTCAAAATTTAATATCAAAATGTCAATTTAAAAAACCTGGGATTCCATTTTTACCACTGGTGTCATATTGGATTATACATTTTTAATCTGCTATGATCCTGTCATCTAAAATGGGAACATAAATATAGCAATATCAGCAATAAACTCAGACACTGCAACTAGCCCCTTAATGTGCAAGGCCAGAAATTGGAGTCTAACTTGCCCCCATCTGATGGTATAGTATTGCTATAAAGACTAAACAAAATTATGAAAACAAACATAACCATGTTAAACCATGATTAATATTTAATGTCACTTGTTATCAATTCTTCTAAGTTGCCAGCTGCCATTTATTGATGTTTAAGCTACCTTATAATCTTTAGGAAAGAGATCATGACTTACTGCCATGTATACCCAGTCCTGCCAGATACTGGTCATTTCTCCAGCATATTACCACCTATGTCAGTAGTGTGGATATACCAACTCCTCACGGGCCCAGGTTGTGTGGTAACATGGTGGTAAGCTTGGCACCATATTTGAGCTTATGTTTTCCTATCTCTTTTATTACACTAAGCCAGCACTGTCCTCATCAGGGCCACCATTTCTTTATTTGCTTTCAAATCTTTCTCCTGTGTTTCTTTTTCCTGCTCTGCACTGTAGGAAGATAAGTTTTCCAGCTGGGCCTGGTGGTGCAAATCTGTAATCTCAGCATTCGGGGGCCTGATGTGGGAGAATCACTATCCTGAGGAATACAGGAAGATCCTGCTTTAATAAAGAAAGTGGAAAGAAGAAAGGAAAGAGGCAAAAAGAAGAAGATCCAAGTTTTCTAAATTGTGCCTTCTGGACCTCCTTGTCAATCATGGTTAAATTTAGCCAGTAGGAGAAGCTGGTAGATTGGAGGGAGAGAGAAAGGGAAAAGCCAGGGTGTTTTGCCTCTCTGACTCAGGAGACATCTTGGGCAATGACTGCATCTTCTCTATGCCTCTAGCTCCTTCCAGCAAGGCCCTCCATCTCGGTTCCTGGTAGCCAGAGACCCCCATTGTTGCAGCTTCTATGTTAGGGCCCCACCTCCTGGGCGGCCTCTCCTTGCTCTGCACCTCTTGGTCTAGAAGAAGTAGCATTGCACCACATTTTTTAATCTTGAGGTTGGCTCAACTCCCCTTTGACTGCTTTCACTGCCAACAAAAGTCATAGTCATGTTAAACTCCTCTTATTTGGCCACTTGATATGGTTTTGACTTTCTGGTTGAACTGTGAATGATGAGGCATCCTAAGATATTATATAGCTCTTCCAATTAAAATAGATCTTTTAGTTTTTAAAATATAGACTCATCTCATAAATGCCAAGTTGTGAATCGATGAGGAGCAGGGCCAAGACCCATCCAAGAGAAAGATGGCTTTGCACCCAGAAAAACACTTCTCCCTTCTAACCTCTGAAGTTTGGTGTGGTCTCAGGTTTCTCTGTAGATATTAGAAAATGAATTTTTTTCCCAAGAATCTCCTTAGACCTTCCTGTAGCTAGATTTCTGACAGATATATCTAGTAGCCCACCAAATATGCAGTCTTATCCAGACCTTGTGGTGGACAGGGATGGCTTAGACCAAGACTAGACCTGCTACACACACATGCACACACACACACACACATACACACACACACACACACACACACACACACTCTATATCTTATGCATGTAGGAACAATACATGTTCACGCAGTGTGCACACACATATCCATTAGATACTGGTGTTGTTACAAATTTGTTCAACAAATGTTTATTGAATACCTATGTGTGTCAGGCACTGTGTAAAATTACACTAGAGCAGCAAAGTGAACAAGCACATTTGCTTTCACAGAGCTAGCAATTTAATGGGATAAGCAGACAATAAACAGTTAAATACACAAACTAAACAACTCATGATAAGAAGCAAATAGGGTGCTATGATAGGAAGCAAGTAGATTGGGGCAACTTTAAACTTGGGGAGGGTCAGACTTGACTACTTCCATGATTCTTGTGTTCTGAATCATTATACAAGTTGTCTTTTGATTATATATTTTTTGAGGTACAGGGGATCAAACCCAGAGGCACTCTACTGCTGAGCTATATCCCAAGACCTTTTTCTGTTTTTTTGTTTTTTGTATTTTTTGTTTTTTGGTTGTTGTTCTTTTGTGGGGTTTTTTTTTTTTTTTTTTTTTTTTGAGACAGGGTCTCACTAAATTGCCCAGGTTGGCCTTGAACTTGCAATCCTCCTGCCTTAGCCTCCTCAGTAGTGTGTACCACTAATCTGGGCTTATTTTATATTTCTTTCTTTATATTTCTTTATTTTTTCACGGTACTGGGGATGGAACCCAGGGGTCTCTACCTCCAGGCTACACCCCCGACCTATTTTATATTTTATTTGGAAACAGGGTCTCACTAAGTTGCTGAGAGCCCCACTAAGTAGCTGAGGCTGGCTTCGAACCTGTGTGATCCTCCTGTCTCAGCCTCCCAAATACTCGGATTACAAGTGTGCGCCACCATGCTCCGGTGATTCTATTATTTCTGATATTGAAACATCTTGGGTCTTTGCTGATCTTAAAGAAAATGGTCTTTGGAAGAGTAATTCCTAGAGGTAGGGAAGGACTCAGCTGTGAAGGAGCCTTTCAAATGCAAACCAATCATCTCAGAGCCCACATCCCAAAATCCTTGTTGGAATTTTACACTCTGGGCCACTATCCACCTGCGATAATCTCCCCAGAAACAGATACTAGGCAATTAGGGACAGCCCCTAAACCCCAGAGCTCACTGTAATTATTCAAACTAGTCAGTCTGTAACCTGCTTTCCCTGCCTTGCCTGTTCCCTTTCCTTGGACACCACAATAAGTACTGTATGAGGGATGAGGGGTTACTGTGGATTGAACTCAGGGGCATTCTAACTTAGAGCTTCACCCCCAGCCCTTATTTTTATTTTTATTTTGAAATGGAGTCTCGCTAGGTTGCTGAGAGTCTCACTAAGTTGCTGAGGTTGACTTCAAACCTGTGATCCTCCAGTCTCAGCTTCCTGAGTACTGGGATTACAGGCCTGCACCACCATGCCTTGCTCACAATAAGGGCTCTTGCCCACATTTTTTCCAATCCCTTTGCCTTCTGACCAACCCTGGTGCTTTCCATAGGCCTCACCCTCCCGGTGCAGCTCGCCCAAAGCATCAAGATCTGTGCTCATATTAAACCATCTTTATGTGCAAAGTCTATCATCTCCCAATCTCTTGGCAAAAATTATAAAATTTACATTTTGAAACAGCCATCAAATCTTTTCCGGTGTCCTTGTTACAACATTACTAATACATTTTTAAATTTTTTTGCACAATAATTATTTGTAGTAACATCTTCTTAAAAGCTGGGCATGGTGGCACAAGCCTGTAATCTGAGGCTGAAAAAGGAGGATCACAGACAGGTTCAAGGCCAGCCTCAGCAACATAGCAAGGCCTTTACCAACTTAAACCCTATTTCAAAAAGAGGGCTAAAAGTGTAGCTCAGAGGTAGAATGCCCCTAGGTTCAATCTCAGTACTACAAAAAGAAAATAAATAAACTTCTTTCCAAAAACTAATTTATAAACCTCTTGAGGGGGCCTGTTTGCTCAAGTTTCGGTCTTTACATAGAGCTCAGCCTGTTCGGTGACATTGTTGAGAACCTTTTCTTGGTGCAGGTGTTATACCTTGTGTGTTGCCCTTAGTTCTCACAAAGCCCCTGATGATAAGAGATTTCTTCCCATTTCAAACGGAGAAATTTGGAGCCAAGAAGCATCAGGTTGATTGCCAAAGGTCAAACACATAATAAATAATACAGACAAAATTTTAGTCCTTTATTTCCTGATATTTTGCTACCTTTAAATACAGAGTTAAGATGTATTTCCTGTAAGCATTTGTTGAACATATTAATTTGTTGAAGAGAAATGACCAAAAAAACCCCAAACAGGTCAGTGTTTTTAAACTATTTGGATGTGCTTTTCAATTAGAATGTTTGTAGAAATTGAATTTGTAAACAGAGCAGAAATCCAATTAGTCATTTGACAATTATTTGTTGAGTATATTTGGGGCATCTAGCTCTGTGATAGATTCTAGGGTCACAGCAGTAACACAAATGGGACTGACTGTTACCTCATTTCACTTATATTAAAGAAAACTGAGCTGGAAATGGTGGTGCAGGTTTATAATCCCAGCACTTAGGAGGTTGTGTCAAGAGGATGGCAAGTTTGAGGCTAACATCAGCAATTTAGCAAGATTCTGTTTCAAAATAAAAACTAAAGCTGGACGTGGTGCCGTATGCTTGTAATCCCAGCATTTGGGAGGCTGAGACAGGAGGATCGTGGTTTGCAGCCAGCCTCAGCTTAGTGAGGCCCTTTGCAACTCAGTGAAACCCTGTTTCAAAATGAAGAATAAAAATAATAGGTCTGGGACAGAGCTTGGAGGTAGAATGCCTCTGGGTTTAATCTTAAGTACCATGAATAAGAAGGAGGAAGAGCTGGAAGAGGAGGAAGAGAAGGAGAAAGAGAAAAAAACAGACGACAAAGACTAAGATGAAAAAGAAGAGAAGAGAAAGGAAGGAAGGAAGAAAATTGCTAGAAGCGAGTCAATGCGTTGTTTCTTTTCTCTATTAGGAGAACACCTTTATACATTTACCAGCTGGGCCGGTTGTGGTGGCTCAAGCTTGTAATCTCAGTATTTGGGAGGCTGAGATAGGAGGATGACAGGTTCTCAGACAGCCTCAGCTAATAAGTGAGAACCTCTGCAACTTAGTGAGACCCTGTTTTAAAATAAAGAAAAAAAATAGGGCTGGAGTGTAGCTCACAGGTAGAATGCTACTGGGCTCAATCCCTAGTACCAATAAATAAATAAATAATAAATAATATTGAAATGCCAGCTGAATAAAGATGCAAAACACTGGGCAGGAAAAAGAAAAGTAGTGGCATGAGAATTCCTGCTGGCTGGAAAGTTGACAGTTTTGCTGAAATCACTGGAAATGTCAAGGAAGAGTTTTATCTGTTCCCTTCTATTTACTGCTAATGGCATTGGCCAAAATGGCCCAAATTTAAACTTAGGTAAGACGGGAAAGAGTCATAAATTGTATCTACACACACACACACACACACACACACACACACACACACACAACATTATTTCTACCTCATTAGTCTTAGAGAAAAGAAAAATCATCTGCTTGCCAAGCCCTTCTCAACTTGACAGAATCATGGTTAGTGAATGTCAGTATTGTGCCCTTCGAGCCTAACTTTGAGCTGTTCTTTAGGCATTGCAGGGGAATCTAAATGCAGTACAGGCCAGGAAGGAGGAATACGGGAAACGATGGGCAAGTCAAGACAGAATCAAAGCCACACGCAGGAGGCATCAGAAGGGCAGGCCAGCTGTCTGTGTAGGCTGGGGTTTTCAGTGCAGGCCTGAGAATTGAAGTGCTTGTTGTTGTCGCTGTTTTGTTTCGTTTGTCTGGTGCTGGAGATTGAGCCCGGGGCATTCTACCTCTAAGCTATTCCTCCGGACCAATTTTATTTTTTATTTGCTAAGTTGCTGAAAGCCTCGCTAAATTTTTAAGTCTGGCTTCCAAGCTGTGAACCTCCTGTTTCAGCCTCCTAAGTACTGGGATTACAGGCTTGTGCCACCATGCCTGACTTCAAGTGGTTCTTGAATTTAAATATTGGGATCAGAAGAGAGATGGCAAAAATTTGCAAAACCAAACTGAGCTAATTCAGTCTCTCCTTCTGCCATGTCTAGCTCTGCTCCCTCAGTGTCTGCTCAGGGAAAATCCAAACACAGGTTTATTTTGTAATCAATCAAGCAGTGAGCGCACCAGATGGGTTAGACAGGGAAGCTGAGGTTCTAGAACCCTGAACACTCTGGATGTGTGAGATGGGCAAAGATCTGGGACGACTCCACAGGGAGAGATACAAATGTTTGAGTGGCAAACTCTAATCATAGTCATCTATAAAACAATTGCATATAAGAGCAGGCAGAAACACCTGGCAGCATCCATGAGGACTTTGGTGTCACTAACACAGACCTCTTGACTGTGGTGCACGCTTGGCTTTCTGGTGACAGAGTGGTCTGCAACCTGCAGAGCTCCCTGCAGCCTTGTCTGGCCCTTTCTGTTGTGTGGTAGGACAGTGACAGGGAGCTGGTGACTCTGCCTACTCTTTGCTGTCTATTTAAATAACAAGCTGGATAACTTAAAGGGGCTTCCTGTGTCTTTAGCTGACAAAGCAGCCCAGCTTCAGCGCTGGCCCAGCCTTGTACCTATGAGCTCGGCACTCTTCCAACAACTGCCAAGCAGCACCTTCATCACTCAAGCTGGACTCCAAGGAGATCACAAGTTCACCCCGCACTTGGCTATGATAGGCGAGTCCTTGACTAGTGCCTTGGCTGTAAATCGCTTCACCTTTTCTAAATGTTTACACACACTCTGGGTCTTTAACCAGGGCACAGGGTGGGGAGCCCTTTATACGAAGATGGGGGGCTCCTGGCAAGCCTGATGTTTGCTCAGCACTCTCCAGCTCCTCCCGCTGTCCCAGGTTGAGACTGAGCTCTGGTCCCAGCAATTGGGTAAAAGGTGAGCTCCTGCAGGCAGCTGGCTGGGATTCCTGGCTCAGCTCCTCCAGGGAGGAAGTTTCTTTACCTTTCTGGGGCTCAGTTTTGTCAATTGTCTTATAGGTGGGCTAACAAAACCTACTTCCTTGTGGGAGTGTTATGAGGAAATGAGCTAATTTACACAAAATGCTTACAAGAATAAATGTCTCATAATGGGCTGGGCACATGGGGTTCACAACTGTAATCCCAGTACTTGGGCAGCTGAGATGGGGGGATCAAGGTTGAAGGCCAGCAGGAGGTAACCTATCAAGACCTTGTTTCAAAATAAAAATAAAGTAGGGCTGGAGTATAGGTTAGAGGTAGAATGCCCCTGGTTTAATCTCCAGTACCACAAAAAATAAAAAGTTAGAACCCCATAATAAGCACATGACATAGTTAAATATTATCATCATATTTTCTGCATTTAGTTTCCCAGTTTCCTAACCATAACCACATACCTAACCATACCTAACCATAACCATAACCTCAACCACAGCAGCCACTGTTACTAACAAGCTCATTAACACCACTTCCTAATTACTTGAGTTTGAGTGATATGTGGGGAGTTTAATCAATGATTTCTCTTTAAATAATTTTATATTTCTTTGGCTTACACACAGAATAGAAAAAGGGAGACGGATGATCACTCTATTGAGTAAACAAATTGTAAATATTTTTGTATACGGGTTTTAACTTTAAATAATCTACTTACAGAAAAGACCTGAATACAGTACAAAGAACACATTTTCTTCCTCAAAACTATTGAATAGTGAATCTCATACCACAATGTTATCAAGACAAGTGTTTAGTGTGAACAAAAGAACCCAATGCCTACCAGATGTGATCATGTGCCCCACCTGAGATGGTATATGTGCAAACCCTTGACTTTTTTTTTTTTTTTTTGGTGGTACTGGGGGTGGAACCCAGAGGCTTTCTACTTCTGGGCTATACTCCCAGACCTTTTTTTTTAATATTTTATTTGGAAACAGGGTCTCACTAAGTTGCTGAGAGCCTCACTAAGTAGCTGAGGCTGGCTTCGAACCCGTGCGATCCTCCTGTCTCAGCCTCCCAAGCGCGGGAATTACAAGCGTGCGCCACCACGCCCGGCTAACCCTTGACTTATGATTGAGTATTATGCTAACAAAATTGTGATTGTCATCCCACCAAGTCTAGAAAAATTTAGAGTTTATTCCTTAATTGCCAGAACATGGAAGTGAGGAACAAATCATAGAACCAATTTCCATGGTCTCCATTTTCATGGCAACATGAATAACAACAGACTTAGTTTCAGAAGTCATTTCAAATGCCACAAGTTATAAAAATACGGAGATGAGGAGCCAGTAGAGGAGAGGAAGGGGCTGAGGGATCGGGAGGTAAATGAATCAAACTAGGTTTTAGGTATGTACACATATTCCACAAGGAAACCCATTATTCTATATAATTAATGAATATCAATTTTTAAGATTCCAAAACTTAGACCTCAAAGACACACACACACACACACACACACACACACATGCACACTCACACACACACACTCACTCACACACACACCTGTAAAAAGATATTGGAATTTTACAAATGTGTCATCAAAATTTTTTAAAATCTCATTTTAGAGGCTGTTAGTCACAGTTAACACACCCCACTTAGACATAAATCTAACAGTTTAAGACTGTTTGCAAACTGATCTGTTATCTACTGCTGATCTAAAAAATATTCTAAAACTTACTGCTTCAAATGAGAATAGGACCTTTTTTTTTTTTTTTTTTGCAGGTTTGAGGATGGAACCCGGGATCATTTGACCTTCGAGCCACACCCCCTGCCCTATTTTTTATTCTTTATTTTGGAATAGGGTCTCACTGAGTTGCAAAGGGTCTCAGTAAGTAGCTGAGGCTGTCTGTGAACCACGATCCTCTGGTCTCAACTCCCAAATACTGGGATTATAAGCGTGTGTCACCACACCCGGCTAGTACCTTATTCTTGTGATTATTTATTTATTTATTTATTTAGTAGTACTTGGGATGGAACCCGGGGCCTTCTACCTTTGGGCTATACTCCCAGGCCTATTTTATATTTTTATCTGGAAACAGGGTCTTACTGAGAGCCTCACTAAGTAGCTGAGGCTGGCTTAAACCTGTACAATTCTCAGCTTCCCAAGTACTGGGATTACAAGCCTGTGCCACCATGCCTGGCTTTGTGATTCTTTAAAATGACCATCTGCTTCATGGACTGAAGTTCACTGGAGCAGTGGGATGTTTCTGCAGCCTTAATCCTGGCATTTGTGGTTGGCTTTGGTAGAAGCTTGGCAGGGGCTTGTCTGCAAACCTCCTTCTTAGTCCATGAGTACTAAAAATAAATAAATAAATAAATAAATAAATAAATAAATAAATTATATATATATATATATATATATATATATATACACACACACACATTCAAAGGCATGAAACTGAAACTGCAAATGTCTGAAAGCTTGTCCTCAAAAGCTATACAGTATCCTTTCTGCCACATTTTATTATTCAAACCAAGCTATAGGATCAATCCAGATCTAAGAAGAGAAAAAGTAGACTCCACTTAGCAAAGTAGACTCCATGATAAACTCATATTAAGAAGTGTTATCTGGGTTCTCATAGGACCATATGAGACATAATTAATAAACTTGGGGATAAAATGACTCAAGGAGCTTTAAGATAATGTTCAGAGCTTTAAGATGATTGGAAGAGCAATCAAAATGAAGTCAGAACAGACTTAGATTTAGAGTAGAACTTGAGAAGTTTCTGAAATGTGATCAGAAATAAGAGCGTATCCTTTAGTGCATCCTAAAGCCAACAAGTAAAGGTCAGCTGATGGCAGATTGACTGTAGAAAAGGCTCTCATGATAGATGAGGGTTTGGCCAGGGTCATCTGGACTACCCCTGTCCAATCCTGTCATGACTTCTTAACCTGAGACTTAGTTCAAGGAAAAAGTTCTCAATATGGTATAACAAAGTACTTTAAAATTAACCAAGCTCCTTGCACACCATTTCTAGAACTTAATCACAAGCAAGTCTCCAACTCAGTAAATACTGATGCACAAATGATTTTCTAATTTTAAGGTTATGACTATCAAATAAGTGAAGCCATAATAATCTAAGTCAAAAGCCACCTGATCTTCAGTACCAATTAAAGCATTTTAAGTACTTTACGCACATGACTTCCCCAATATTTTAAAAGCATAATGCTATCACAGAGCCTGCATTCTGAAAATTTCTGGATGACAGCCTGGATTCAGTTATGTCTGACATGCTTCCAGTTTTATTCTAGTTCTTTCAGAGTAAAATAACAACACCGAAGTATGAGAAACCATGAAAGTTTGTGAAATTTGTTGAACAAGAATCGCTTTCAAAATGGTGCACAGGCCCCATCTTGTGGCCAAATCAGAGATTGCACTACAATTTGTTTACAAAAACCGCAAAACCACCTAGTTGACCTGAGGTTACTGATTACCTCTTTGTGTCAGGTCTTGTGCTAGAGGGAGATGAACTGTGAAGTTATAGGGTGAGGAGAGGTAATTGTTTTTTAGTTCTTATTTTACTTCTAAGATGATAAGCTAGCAAAAATAAGGACCATCTCCAATGTAGCAGAAAGTTTAGAAACTTTTATGCAAAACTTGGAGCTAGGGGTAGGTAATACGGAGTACGGGCAGAGTAGTCAAGTTGGCTGATGTGGCTGGAAGCCCCTAATCCTCAGAGATTTTACAGCTTCCCCTAATTATCTTGCATGGTACGGGCAGCATCACACTCATTCTGTCAGGACAGGACCTTGATAAATAAACAGACATTCTGGTCAACACAGGCTGCATTCATATTCGATTTTCCCTGTATTTCCTAGTCTGTGGGTGTCAATGCCAGGACTTAAAAGTATTATTATCAAGCCAGGTGTGCTGATATATGCCTGTAATCGTAGTGCTTGAGGAGCTGAAACAGGAGGATTGCAGGTTCATGACCAGCCTCAGCAACTTAGTGAGACCCTGTTTCAAAATAAAAAATAAAAAGAGCTGGAGTGTAGCTTGGTGGTAGAATCCCCCTAGGTTCAATCTCTAATACCAAAAAATAAAAAGTTATTCTCATCAACAATTGTAGAAAGCATTTAAGAAAAGAACAACTATGTGTGTGTGTGTATATATATATATATATATATATATATGAACTTATAGTAATAC
Source organism: Muscardinus avellanarius (assembly GCF_963383645.1). Classification (NCBI taxonomy): domain Eukaryota; kingdom Metazoa; phylum Chordata; class Mammalia; order Rodentia; family Gliridae; genus Muscardinus; species Muscardinus avellanarius. The sequence continues at coordinate 30,367,391 of NC_137793.1, read as the reverse complement.
AGAACAATTATATAATGAATATGGTATATTATAGATTAAATGTTTATCATGTTTATATTTTTATATGTAATAAATATAGTATTACAAAATAAACATATCTTAAATATGCTGTATACTATTATACAATAAATAATTTGTAAACCAGGTGTGGTGGTGCACACTTGTAATCCCAGCATTTGGGAGGCTAAGACAGGAGGATTGCGGTTCACAGACAGCCTCAGATACTTAGTGAGGCCCTCTGCAACTCAGTGAGACCCGGTTTCAAAATAAAGAATAAAAAAATAGGACAGGGCGAATAGCTCGGAGGTCGAATGCCCCTGGGCTCCATCCCCAGTACCACAAAAATAAATAAATAAATAAATAAATAAATAAATAAATAAATAATAGTTATTTATTTCTAAGTCCTGAATGTTAGAAAGCAGCAATAATAATAGGAGGCACAGACCACATCAAGATCTAAGGTCAAGCAGCACCTCCCCCTCCCCCTCACCTCTACCAGTGGTGACCCAAAATTCTTTTAAAGGGATACCAGAGGTCAAGGTAAGATATCAGATGGTCTTGCCCAACACAGGATGCAGCAGGTATGCCGGGGCCATTGAACAAGCCTAGTACTGGCTGAACAGCCTAGAACTATTTATTCCATCCCGATTTTTCATGAGAAACGATGTGGTAAGAACTTAAGTAGTGTATACTTAAGCTGTAGAAGTTTGAGCCTAACTAAACCTTGACTGCTTTCATGGTAGCATGAAGAATACCTATGGTACCACTGATCAAGAAGAGTCCCTCAACCATGAAGGACTATTGTGGAATCTTTTTGAAGGGACTCAAGTTTCTCTCTTTCCCTTTCTCTCTCTCTCTCTCTCTCTCTCTCTCTCTCTCTCTCTCTCTCTCTCTCTCTCTCTCTCTCTCTCTCTTCCTTGCGGGTCTGGGGCTGGAGCCCAGAGGCATTTGACTTCTGAGCTACAACCCCTGCCCAATTTTTTACTCTCTTTTTTTTAATTTTTTTTTTAGGAAAGCTGCTCATGGCAGCCAAGAGAGAGTGAAGAGATAGATGATAGATGATAGATAGATGATAGCCACAAGTCTTCTCTTGGCATCCCCTGCATGCGGGGATGCTCAGTGACTTCCTAGCCCTGCCATGTGGGTGGCCAACTTCGACATGTCACACATGGCCAGTGACATGTATGTGGTACCTCGTCCTGCTGGGGATGACTTTATCCTTTTGCTGCCTCTCCAGCTATCATGGTGGCTCTGCACCACCACTCACCCAGTGGATGGACGCTCTAGGAGCTCAATAGTATCATGTTAAGCCTTAACTTTCTGGCCAGTGTCATCCTTCTGACCCTCATTTCCTTGGACCACTGTGTTGTGATCCTGGAACCAGTGCACAGCAGCTAAGGCAGCTGTAGACTTGGATGGTCTCTTCAGTTCTCCACTTGTTCTTTGAGGAAACATCCATGATGGAAGACACCACCTGCTGCTTCAACAATAGTCTGTGGGATAAAACTCAGAGAGGTCACCAGCTGGGGGAAGGAAGCATCCTGCAGAACCGAACACTATTTGCCAGCCTCTTTTTCTTTGGCTTCATTCTCCCTGTGGCTGTCATCATGGCACTCACATCTTTGTGGCATTGAGTCAAGACAATGTCAGCTGGCCAGGTCCAGGTAAACCTTCTGTGTCCTCATTGACCATTATGATTGTCTTTCTCCTCGTCTGGCTGTAGCATCCCTGTGGCTGGAGTTTGTATCCTTCTGAGAGAACAAAGAGGACCCGAGCCAGTGGCCTTACTCACTAGTGCCCTGGTTGTGTATGGTGTTTATTGACAGCTGTCTCAACTCCGTTTTCTCTGTCATTACTGGGCACACCTCTCAGGCACTCTTGCTTTCCCTCTGCCAGCTGCCTCAGCATAAGTTCTGTGGGAGGAGCCAGAGACCCACATTCAGAACAGGATAAGGGAGTCCATTATAATATCACCCAACCTCTCACTCTAGCTGCTTATAACTCACTCCATCTTCCTAGGTCTATGAGAAGGCAAGATCCAGCAGAGTTTAAAGACTGATCACAACTTATAAGTGGGCTCCCAGTGTTGGGTCATATTTCAGGAATATAAGTGCATGGAAGGTAGAGGGGGAAAAAACTATGATTTCAAAGACGTGAAAATCATATGCATAAAAAAATAGAAGATAGGCTGGGCATGGTGGCGCATGCTTACAATCCCAGCATTTGGGAGGCAGAGACCAGGGGATAGTGGTTCACAGACAACCTCAGCTGCTTAGAGAGACCCTTCTCAACTCAGTGAGACTCTGTTTCAAGAAACAAAAAGACTAAAAATAAAATAGAGCTGGGAGTGTATCTCGGAAGTAGAATGCTGTTAGGTTCCATCCCCAGTACTGCAAAAAAAGAAAACCTAGAAGATAGTATATGAATATATTAATAATCATACCTAGGTCATGAAATTAAGAAAGTTTAAAAAGATAGTTTCTTGTATACTTATTTTCTTTGGCCACTTTTTATCATGAGGATGTTTTATAATTGAAAATTAAAATTTGTTTTTAAAAATCTTTGAAACATTAGCTTCTTCCAGTAAATATCTTTAGGAAAAGGAGTTTTCTTTGGTAAACATATTAGCCACCTGTGCTTGTCAAGGGGTCTATGTAAGGCTGTGTATAAATTAGAGATTTTATCATTTTTATTGATTCCAATCCATTCTGGACTGGGTAGACAACCTAATGCTCAAGCAGGAGACAGCTTGAAGTACTTACACCCCCACACAAGACTCAAAATAATGTTCTTTGGGGATTTTCCCCATAATCTTATTCTGATATATAAAAAAAAAGAATTACCTGCTCACATACTTAAGAAGGAACTATTTGTCCAGAGAGACACATAGATATTTCATCAGCACCAACTTCTTGAATTGAACTTGTGACGTGATAGTAGATGATGATCTCTCTCTACAGTAATTAAGGACATGGTTGTGAACTCACTCAGACTTATTTTTGGATACCAGTTCAAACAGTGCATCCTCAAGTGTGCAAGTAAGTAGTTTTAAAGACCACTAATGCCCACATGTTATTCTTCCCCTAACTCTGGTAAAGCCCAAACTTACAGAAGAAACCAAATGAGAGTAGAGGTTGAGCACCCATTTAATCAAAATAAAACTTCAAAAAATCTTTCAAAATATACATTTCTAGATACATCCCTTTCTCTATGTTTCCATAAACTTGAGGGGAGGGTATCTTGTTGAAAAATTTCTTAAAGCCCTAATCCACAGTCCAACCAGTATCTTGTAAAATTATTTTTATTATGTGGCCATTCAGCCTTTCCCAAATACCTTTGGACAGCCTAATTAAAATTTCCAAATTTTAACAATTCAGACCATTGGTAAATACTATTTAATGTTTATCAAATATCCATCTCAGGACTCATAAATCCTAGTTCTACCCCTAAAGATACAAAGCAAATTTCTTGCCCTTTTTATACAACAGACCTTTAGATATATCTTATATCTACTTATATTATTCTTATATTTTTATCATCATATATTCAATCGATTCACAAAAAACATATTTACTTACTATATCCTCTATCAGAAACTATCCTTGACTCCATGAGGGATCAGGAAGAAAAAAAAAGATGACATAGTTCCGGCATATAGTAGTCTACACCTGTCATCCTAGAACCTGAGAGGCTGAGACAGGAGGAGCACAGATTTGAGAACAGCCTTAGCAACTCAGCAAGACCCTGTTTGTAAATTAAAAATAAATAGGGCCAGACAGGGTGGCACATGCTTGTAATCCCAGCATTCAGGAGGCTGAAATAGGAGGATCGCGGTTCACAGACAGCCTCAGCTACTTAGCAAGGCCCTCTGCAACTCAGTGAGACCCTGTTTCAAAATAAAGAATAAAAAATAGGGCTGGGGGTGTAGCTCGGAAGTAGAATGTCCTTGGGTTCCATCTCCAGTACCACAATAAACAAACAAACAAGCACACAAACACACGTGTGCACACACACACATACACACACAGAGTCCCTGATATTCTGAATTTTATGCTGCCTAAAGTCTTTTATTCCAGGCAAAAATTGCTTAGGCTGTTTTCACCTATTATGTGTATAGCAGTTTCCTCCCTCTTCCTCCTACGTGCTCTCTTCTGACTGTTCTTCTCAATCCCTTTTTCTCTGAAGGATCCACCTTGCGTCTGTGAGATGTTGCATTATTCTTGATATCCAAATACAATCAATTACCACATCACTTTAAGGCTTTTTTTGAGAGCAATTCTCATATTATTTCTTTGCTTTCTGTTTCTGTGATACTGCTCCCGTCCAAACTCCCAGTAGTTATTGTCAGATTCTCCTCTTCCCATGACCCCTCGAAACTGTAGTCTGTTCAAACCATTAGCAAGGCAACATTCCTAAAACACAACCTTGATCGGGTAACCCTCCTGCTTAAATACCTTTACTATGTCTCCTTTATGTTTAAAATGAAATTGAAAGCTTTAGCAAGACCCTTTCCAATCTGGTTCCTAAGATTATGATTTTATTCTTACCCTCTGATTGCATATGTACTTATTTTTAAATTTTATTTTTATTGTTATTTTTTGTGTGAACCCTGAGGCATTCTTTCTTTGAGCTACACCTCAGCCCAATTTTATTTATTATTTGGAAACGAGGTCTCACTAGGTGGATGTGACTCTCTCTACTTGCTGAGGCTGTCTTTGAACCTGCCACCCTCCTGTCTCCACCTCCCAAATACAGGTATTATAGGCATGAGCCACCACACCCAGCTGCAGATGTTCTTAGATGACAAAATTTGGGCTAAGACAGCATCTAGATCACCTCCACGTTCTATCTAAGCTCAGCAGATATTCAAATGATGTTATTTTTGGTAGAGGGTTTTGTACAAGCCTGAAGACTTCTGCATTATTGCTGTCAACTCCCATCACACTCTGACTGGTCCACCTTTTCTTTTCCTTCCTTCCCTCCTTTTTTTTTTTTTTAAATTGGTACTGGGTATTAAACCCAAGCGTATTCTAGCTCCAACCTCTGGATCTCGTTAAAAGTTGCTGAGAGTCTCCCTGGCCTCAAACTTGTGGTCCTCCTGCCTCAGCTTCCCAAGTACCCTAGAATGTATATTTACAGTGAAAGAAGTTGGCTAACAAGTTTCTCTGCATATCAGGGACCTGAGTTGCCTATAATACAATCAAGACACACATCTCCTCTTCCTTTTGGCCTTACCTTTCCAGCTCTCTCAATCTCTCTCTCTCTCTCTCTCTCTCTCTCTCTCTCTCTCTCTCTCTCTCTCTCTCTCTCTGTTACTTCTACATCCCCGGGATTTTCTTTTTAAACAGCATCTCACTAAATTGCTGAGAACTCAGCTTTCTAAGTACTGGAATTACAGGTGTGTAGCACTGCATCCCACTCAGGTCCCTTACTTCTGCTTCCTGCCAAGCAAACTATTTTATACTTTTCCCTGAGGATGGTTAGAGGAGAGTTATTGAAAATAATGCAACTTACTCTGTTCTTTACTCCTATTTTCTAGCATTTTTAAAATATGTGAAATGAGAAAAATTCACATAGCATTTTCACAAACTTACTTCACAGAATTTATTGTAAAAAGGACATGAAAGCCACCTCGTAATAATAAGGACACTGTGGCCCATGGCCATTGTGAAGATTGCAATATTATTCACTCAACTCGAATTGCACAGAGCCTACCACCATGTGGTCAGAGCACTACAGAAACACATAGAAAAGTTCTAAGCTCACATTTGTGGATGAAAGACGACGTCCCAGACTAAAATTTAAATAGACATGTAGATGAACTGACTCATAATCAAAGGACCAGTCACAAAGAACTTATTGTATCCTGTAAAAGACTTTGCATTTTATCTTAACTACAAAACAAGGTTTAAAATTTTTCAATGATGGCAGTTACCTGATCATTTTGAAAAAGGGTGGGGGGGATCAAAGGATAAAAATGTTATTACAGAAGATGAATACATATACATGAAAATGTTCTTCATCACCATTGACAAGTTGTGTGGTCAAAAGATTATCTCATCTCTGATGTTCTCTTCCCAAATCCATAAATCTAGTATAACGTTGAGAAAAAGAATAAACAATAAAAATAAGTTGAGACATGTTCTAAAAACATCTGACCACTCAAAACTTGTGAGGCCATGAAAAACCAGAAATAACTGAGGAGCTGTCATGGACCAGAGGGGGCTAATGCGGCATCCTGGAAGGGAGTCTAGAACAGGGAAGGATGTCAGCGGGCAAACAAGGGACATTAGATAAATCCTGGACTTCAGTTAGTGGTATTTGGGTTCCTCATTTTGTCCAATGTACCCAGGTGATGTAAAATGTTGGTGATAGGAAAAACTGGGGTGGGTATATACATGAACTCGGCTATATTTTCAACTTTTGTCTATAACTAACACTAAAAATAAAATATCTATACTTCTTTAAATGGCAATATGTAATAAGAAGGCAACTGTTCAACCTGTTGATAGTGGTCTGAAACAGGAAAATGTTTACATAAAGGTAAAAGAAATAGTGAAGATGTTAGATGTCTGTTCAATGTGTCTTGGGATCTGTATGTGGGGACAAAGGAGGCTGGAGAAGAAAAGAGGGGACAGAGATCGGAGTGTGGGTGAGAAGAAGAACCAAGCCATAAATCCAGATCCTCCATCTGCTGAAGACCATTGGGTGCATGGTTCATCACATATAAGAGAGACCCTCTGAAAGAAGGTAGAGAAACAGGCCAGGATTAGGACAGAGTGACAGAAGAAAAGAAATGAGGATGTGGACAAAATAGCAGATAGAAGAGCTGGGTGTGGTGGTGCAAGCTTGTAATCCCAGTAGTTGGGAGGTTGAGATAGGAGGATCGCAGGTTCACGGACAGCCTCAGCTACTTAGTGAGGCCCTCTGCAACTTAGTGAGACCCTGTTTCAAATTAAAAAAATAAACATTCAGGCTAGCTGGGTGTGGTGGCACAGGCTTGTAATCCCCATGCTTGGGAGGCGGAGATAGGAGGATCCCGCAGGTTCAAAGCCAGCCTCGCTGGCTTAAGAAACCCTGTTTCCAAATAAAATATAAGATAGGTCTGGGAGTGTAGCCTGGAGGTAGAAGGCCCCTGGGTTCCATTCCTAGTACCACACACACACACACAAAAAAAATTGGGGCTAGGGTTGTAGCTTGGAGGTACAATGTCCCTAGGTCCAACCCCCAGCAACACACACACACACACACACACACACACACACACACACACACACATACTAGCAGCTATGAAAGCTAAGTTGTAATTAGATCAAGGGCCATGAAAAAGCAGGGACCAGAGATGCCACTCAACCTGAGACCTGAAGCAACGATGACACTTTCAAGAGAGCTGGGACAGTTTGGAAAAATGTGAATTGACTGGAAAGTTAAACAGATTTGCTTTACAAAGTACACTTGAAATAAAATAAGGAGTGCTCATGGAAATGATCCCCAGAGGGGTGAAACATGAATATTATGGAGACATGTATCATGCATTAGGGATAGGACAAAGACTGAGAAACAAGTATACGAATTGGCAGGAATGATCATTAATAATTTGTGAGAGGTTTGGTTAAAAGTGGAAGGACCAAGCTGGGCGTGGTGGTGCACACTTGCAATCCCAGTACTTGGGAAGCTGAGACAGGAGGATAGCAGGTTCATGGACAGCCTCAGCTACTTAGTGAGGCCCTTTGTAACCTAGTGAGACCCTATTTCAAAACAAAGAATAAAAAATAGGGGTGGGGGTGTAGCTTAGAGGTAGAATGTCCCCGGGTTCCATCCCTAGTACTGCAAAAAAAAAAAAAAAAAGAGTGGAAGAACCAAGCCTGGTACAGTGGTGAGCATCTGTAATCTGGGAGTACTTGGGAGGCTGAGACGGGGAGGACCACAGATTTGAGGCTAGTCTCAGCAACTTAGCAAGACTTCCATACACTTAGAGAGATACTGTTTCCAAATAAAAAGGGCTGGAGTGTAGCTTAGAGGCAGAATGCCCTGGGCTTAATCCCTAGTACAAAAAAAAAAGAAAGAAAGAAAAGAAAAGAAAAGAGGAAAGAAGAGGAGGAAGAGGAGGAAAAGAAATCAGAGGAGGAGGAGGAGAAAGAGGAAGAGCTGGATTGACTTCACTTGTTTTCGTTTTCATTTTCTGCCTGTACTCTCCTTCTTGCTATGGCTGTTCTCTGTCCATTCTCTGTTTCCTTGTTTGAAGCATGGTTAATTATTAATTGATATCATGTTCCCAGATATATCCTACTTCTTCTAGCTATAGAATCCCCCCCCTCTTTCTCTCTTTAGATTTCTCAACTAGAATGCACTCTTCTCTTTCTGTCTGAGCACTTGGTTAATCATTGCTGGGGGGACCCGTGCCAAACTGAGAAGAGCAACACTTCTGGGAAGTGAGACTGGGGGTTGATCAGAGAGAAAAGGCGGACGGGAGCTCTCATGATTGTTCCGTGTCTGAGACAGGTGGTCTCCAATAGCGATGGCTTGCCCCTTTTAGGAAAGGTAATATAAAAGAAGTTTCAGAAGTTTCCTATAAACTAAATATACAATAAAAAAAGATTATACCAATAGGAGAAAAGAGAAAGGGCAGGTGGTTAATTCTAAATTTAACATGAGCTGACAAATGGCGGCACAAGCAAGCATTCATTAAGCCTTCAGTGCTGTGGCCTGAACTAGAAACTGCAGTGAATTGTCCTCTTTATTCACTGTGGCAATTCCAGGAAGTTGGCGTAGGTCCACAGTCCCTAAATTCACACTCCCAATCCCCACAGAAATCTAAAACCCAAAGTTTTTCTTTCATTTTATTTTGTAACTCATTTGACAGCAAGATCTGTCAAGAGATGATTTACATCTGTGTGTTCTCTTCCCAGACAATACCCAGCTTACAATGATTTGACTTAGTCATTTTTCAACTTTATGACAGTAACAAAAATGCTCATACACCCATTCCATTTTTTTAATTTTTTGGTACATAATTCAATAAATTACATGAGACAGGCAGCACTTAACCATAAAATATTCTGTGGTAGATGATTTTGATCAACTTTAGGCTAGTGTAAATGCTCTGGGCATGTTGAAGGGATTCTAGACCAAGCTATACTGTTATGCAGGTTAGTAAATTAAATATGTTTTGTACTCAAAATATTTTCAGTTTACTATGGGTTTATCATTATAAGTCAAGGGGCAAGCCCGGAGTGATGGTGCTTGCTTATAATCCCAGTACTTGGGAGGTTAAGATAGGAGGATCACAGGTTCACAGACAGCCTCAACTGCTCAGTAAGGCCCTCCACAACTTAATGAGATTCTATTTCAAAATAAAGAATAAAAAATAAAGCTGGGGGTGTAGTTTGGAAATAGAATGCTTCTGGGTTCAATCCCCAGTACCGAAAAAAAAAAAAAGTTATGTTTCACTGAAGAATTGTTGGAATGTTTAATTAGAGGGTGCCACCCTAGATACCACTAAGATGTCTGCAATGCACTGTTTCACTTTTCTAAAATAAAAATTTTTAAAAATCTGAATCTCAAAACTCATCTAGTCCCAGGAGTTTTGATGAAAAATTATGAAAACTAAGCATCATAAATGTGAAGCTTCGCCCAAAGTCACACAACCAAAGTTTGAGTGAAAGTCTGTCCTTCTCCAACTACTGGGCTTTGAATCATTTTGTAAAATCCTGAAAACGTATTTATCTTAACAACTGGAGCCAGAATTTATCTTAAGAAAAGAACTGCATTTTTTTCCTTAAAAGAACCTGCTGGACATGGTATCTCCAGGGCTGCAGTGTCATCCGGTTCTGCTATAGACAAGAAAGAAGGCTGCTTGTTTGGTTTCTGAGTGGAGAGGGCAGGGGAAAAAAGAAAGAAGTCGCCAAGCGTTCATGAGTTGGCTTGACAGGAATGACAAAGGAAGCTTCCAAGGTAAGAAGAGTTATAAAGTCTGAAAACTTTTCAAAAGTATATTGTTCTCTGGTATGTGATATACTCCTTATTATCCATGCCACCACCATTCCTTTGCAAAATATTAAAGATACTCTGTACCAAAATGATGAGAAGGGATGAATTCTTTCAGTTTTATTAGGGGCCAGTGGATGAAACAGAGTGCTTGACTCTGGAGATAAATGGTCATGATGTCCAGGAGTTTAGTACAGAAAACAAATTTTAAAAAATTGAAATTCCCAATTTCATGTTCCATAACAGAGACATGGGTAGTGTAGACTTTGCAAAGATGAGAGAGAAACTCTGCCTAGCTAGTACAATGATCCGCACTGTGTAACCATGGGGAAGCCAAAGCAGGAGGGTCACAGTCACCCGATGCTGAAGAGGGCTTCTCTTGTAATTGTTGCTTGTCAACAGTCTACCGGGGTTCCCAATGCCGGAAGACACTGGCATGCTCACTGTGCAGTTATTTGCTCTTTCTTAGCAGTCTTTCAGTAATAGAAAATTTTATTCTCTCAAGCTGTTTTCTTCCTTGATTACCCCAACAGGAAACACTACCTGCCTTTATATATTGCTGGAAGTCTCTTTAGATGACTTTAGGTCATTGTTTTCTAAGTTGGTAACTGATTAAAGAAACAAAGAGTTTTGAGCATATAGAAAAGAATATTTTAGCATGAATCTGATAGCTCTCTTTAAAAATCTATATTTGAAATAAAGTTCCCATCTTGAGCTCCTTTCTAAACCTGTCCCTTTTTTTAAAGCAATAATCTCTTTAGAGTCTAACTTCTTGACATAGATGTTCTCTTTGCTTTTATTCCCCCACATTTTTCACTAATTTACTTTAAGTGGAATTCATATGCACCTAACAATAGTAAGTGTAGATAAGTGTTTAAGTAAAAAGGTGTGTCAGTTCTACCACTCCTGTGTGCTAAGGAAGGGATGGAGTTGAGACACTTTCCCATTTGATTCACCCTGGGGAAACCATGGAAACTGTAAGATGAGGCAGAAATGAGAACAGAAACTTAGCAGCATCTCAGAAGGAAAGAGAAGATGTAAGGACAGCCCCGATGGCCAAGCTACTCCTGCTAGATTCCAAAATGGTCTGGTAAATAGATCAGGGTGGATTTTCATAGTCTCTCGGGCCCTCTACCAAGTCAAGAAACAGTAGCCAGCAGCCAGGAAAAGACATAATGAAACGGACATGGCTGTCTACTATGCCTGTTTCCCAGAGAGAGCACTTATGAGATAAGAACTATGGCGGCAGAAGGGATAATCAGGTTCTAAAGAGAGAAATCACATTGGATAAAAATTTCAATATGGTATCATAGCAAGGGTAAACAAAAGAGAAAAGTATCCAGAAACTTACCCACAATTATATGGCCCACAGTCTCTAACCAGAGTGATATTGTAATGGAAGAAAATAATCTTTTTAGTCATTTAAAAGTGAATTAACTATCAACAAATCCATGTGAAAGAAAATATCAATCGTCTATTTACATTGCGCACAAAACTAATTGCAATGCATTATAAATCCTCTAGAAGTATATAGAAAATCTTCATGATCTTGAACACAAGGAAAATTTTCACAAATAAGGCACATAAAAACATTAATAATAAAAGAAATGTTGCTAAACTAGACTCAATATTAAAAGTGTTTGTTTTTCAGATGTTATTATAAAGAGAGCAAAAGTGTGTGCGCCACTAAGTAGAAGAAATTTAAAATATGTAAGAAGCTGAACATGTCAGAATAAAAAAAATACTTTGAAAATAACAGAAGCTAGGGGTCTGGGGATGTAGCTCAGTGGTAGAGCATTTGCCTAATATGTGTGAGGCCCTGGGTTCAACCCCTGGTACCAAACAACAACAAAAGTGGTAGATAGGTTCTCAATGACAATATTGAGTTAGGAATCCCAGCCTCTTAAAGCCTATACCAGCATTCTAAACATGTCACAGAGTTTCATTTTATGTAAAATCAATTTGATCTCTGTGACCAGCAGTGTGAAAACTGAAATTATGGTGCCTCAGTGTTCTTACCTATAAAATGGAAATGAACTGTGATTAAAATATAGAGCTTTTGAAAATTTTCAGCAGTAGTGGTTACAGTTATAATGATGATGAAAATCATGTGCTTAATATAATTAGTACTAATTAGTGATAGCATTATAAACTGCCTTGGAAAACGAGAGCAGATATCATGGGTTCAAGGACATCCTCAGCCAAGTAGCAAAACTCTCAACAATCTGATGAGACCATATTTCCAAACAGAAAATTTAAAAGTCTGAGGGTGTAGATTGGAGGTTGAATGCCTCTGAGTTCATTTAGTTTCCAATACCAAAAGGAAAAAAATATAATAAAAAGACACAGCTATGTCAAAGAGGTCTTCAAGTGTCAGGCTAGATACCATCAGCTCCATATCTAGTTTCGGCTTTTTTTTTTTTTTAATAGGCAACCTTGAGCACAGGATGGGAAAATCAACAGGTGCCCAGTCAACATCCCCACTCCAATAGGTTTTATCAGCACCCAGGAGAACAGTTCTCTAAAGTTTTGTCATCCTTCTTTATTCAAGTGAATAACAAGTCCTTGAATCTGAAGGGACTAGGTCATAGTATGTTTGCTTAAGTTTCCAATGACAGACATACATAAATATATACACAGAGAGAAGAGGGTGGGAGATTTACACAAGGCTAGACGATATAAACACAGTAACGATGACTCACAGTCTAGCTAGGTAGCAGAACTGCTTCTGTGTGCCCACATTATCCTACAGGGCAAACAATATTTATTCTGTGAAGACATTAATCACAAGAAGCCTGGCTATATCATCTATTTATCTAATCCATGGAAGAAGGATGATACTACTACACATAATATTTATTTACAATTTCTAGGTTTTTACTCACGCCAAACACATATATTGTTTTTTGTTTGTTTGTTTTGTGGGTGTGGGGATGGAACCCAGGGGCATTCGACCTCTGAGCTACACCCCCTGCCCTATTATTTTTATTCTTTATTTTGAAACCAGGTCTCACTAAGTTGCAGAGAGCCTCACTACGTAGCTGAGGCTGTCCGTGAACCACGATCCTCAGGTCTCAACCTCCAGAATGCTGGGATTACAAGTATGCGCCACCACGCCCGGCCATATATTGTGATACACATTTTTGTAGTTGAGGAAACTGATTTACCCAGCACTATGTCACAGTTGACATGGCGGATTTATATTTGGAGCCTGACCTGTCTTCTCCACTGGTTGTATTCACTCCCTTCAAATTGCTGCCTTTAAAGACCATTTCTCATAACAATTTTTAAGGCTAATCTCTAAATATAATTATATTCTTGGACTGTAGTGATTAAAAATAAAAACAAGGTTTTTGGATTCCATAGATATCACTATAGTGAAATATTTTTCAAACTGCAGGCCAGGGTTAGTGAGATATTAATGCAATAAAAAGTACCAAAAGCATCATCTATAATAAGACTATGCTGTGTTTCTTAACAAATGTACTTGTCTATTAATATGTAGCATGTAGTAGCCATAAAAAAAATTTACTTTTTACCTTAGGTTCACAGTAAAAATGTGAAAAGCCATCATTTGGTGGAAAGACTCCAGGCTTTGACATCAGGCAAATGAATTAATGTTGTTACTGCTGGTATATTACCTAAAATGTTTCTGTAGCAAGATCCCAGCCAGTTTCCTTTCATACACTAGTTGTGAGACCCAATAAAGTAATCCCTGTTTTACATATAAACACCCTCCTTAAGAGTGCTATTGGAATTGTCTTACAGACCAAAAATAAAGTAAAATAAAAGTTCTACTATTTAAGTAATGACTTGAGATGAAAAGAAAGAACTGTACTGATTCAACCAATACCTATCTAGCTTAGATTAAATTTCATGAAGGAAGAAACCATATCCATTTTCCCTGCGCTCAGCTCAGATTTTTCAGATAGTAAGAACTTAATGGAAATATGGATTATACCAACGGTAGAGTGAAAAGAAGGCTGAATGAACCAACAAATGACTCCTGTATGGGATGCAGTGGAAACAAAGAGAGTATAAGGCATCAAACTTGATATTCAAGAAAATCAGCATATATTTTATTACTGAATGTAGGTTCTCAGCAAATATTTATTTAGTACTTGCTTTTTTTAAGCCTTTTGTTAGGTACCGCAATAAATACAACAACCATATTTGTTCCCCAAAAGGAGAAGAGATGTTACAATTGTCATATAAATAGCTTTAAAATTAAAAGTATTTTACCCGGGCGTGGTGGATAACGCAGGTTCGAAGCCAGCTGTGCTGGCTTAAGAGACCCTGTTTCCAAATAAAAATATTTTAAAAAATAGGTCTGGGAGTGTAGCCAGAGGTAGAAGGGTTTCCAGGAACCCCAGTACCACACACACAAAAAAAATTAAAAGTATTTTAAATGCTATGAAGGGTTTTATGAAATTATACAGCAGAAGGGCTAATCTAAATGAAGAAGAAAGTGAGGGAAGCCTTAAAAAGTTATCTCTGTGAGAAAACACCACTTAAATTGAGTCCTAAAGGTTACAAGCCTTTTTTTTTTTTAATAAGATCCTATGGAGGGGGAAGAGGTATTGGCCAATACAGCTTGGCAGAATGAGCAAGGAAGGATCTGGTAGGTAATAAAACAAGAAAAGTGAAAGGGTGCCAAACCATACAGAGGTTAAACCCTTTCAGAGAAGTTCCAATGATAAAAAAAAAAACCTGATTATTATTAGCATCACATAAAGATCACTTGGCTGTTCTATGGGCAGAGAGAGTGTCAAGGAAGACAATATATGTCAGGAAAATATTTGAAAGAAATGTTGGAAAGCCAAAGAGGGAATACTGGCATCGTCTTAGACAAGACAGTAGAAGCAGTTGAGAAGTGGCCAGAATTGAGCTTATTCTGGACATAGATCCAAATGAAGTGTGTCAGGTGCCGCACCATAAGGAGAAAGGGAAGCGCCGATGTGAACAGCAAGGTTTGGCTCGAGCAGTGGCTAGAAGGAAAATAAGCAGTAGGGAGAATGGAGAGGAAAATATTGGCAGTAAATGATTAAAATAGTAGTCTGGGACACATTAGGTTTAAGTTGGCTGTAGGATGTCCAAATGAAGATGCCAAGAAAGCACAAAGTATTTCTCTTTAGTAGAAATGAAAGTCCATCCCATACCCCCCAACCCTTCATGATCTAGGCACCCACTGCTTCCTATATCTTACCTCCTGCTTTTCTCTCTGTCACTTTCCTTGACACAGATGCCATCTTGGGTGTTTCTCAAACATCTCAGGCTCCTTTCTGCCTCAGGGCTTTCGTAGTTGGTATTCTCTATTAATGGACACCTGGATTGGTTCCATAATTTAGCTATTGTGAATTGTGCCACTACAACCACAGGCATGCATGTATCCCTGTGGTATTCTGCTTTTAGTACTTTATTTATTTATTTATTTATTTATTTATTTACTTACTTTTTTTTTTTGGCGGTACCAGGGGTGGAACCCAGGGGCTTTCTACCTCCAGGCTACACTCCCAGACCTATTTTTTATTTTATTTTGGAAACAGGGTCTCACTAAGTTGATGAGAGCCTCACTAGCTGAGGCTAGCTTCGAACCTGTGCGATCCTCCTGTCTCAGCCTTCCAAGCATGGGGATTACAAGTGTGCGCCACCACGTCTGGCTCTGATTTTAGTACTACAGACAAGATATTGAGGACTGGTACGGCTGAGTCAAGCACGCGGCTTCCTCTCTGGAATGCACACCCTGGACATACCCATGGCTTTTCTTCCTTCTGTTTGAATGTCTCCTAATCACCAGCACATCTCTGAGCATTCTGTCATAAATATCTACCAAGTGCTCCCTTATATTTTCTGTCCTATTCTCCACAGTATTTATTTACAACCTGACACATTTTATAATAATCTATTATTTTTGTTTTCTGTCTTCCTCAAGTATAATGGATACAAGCTCCATGGAGATAGAGACCTGTCATTTATTCACTGGTATATCCCAAGGGATTCATGTAATGCTTAGTACATGTTAAGATCTGAAAAGGGTCTGCGGTTTTGCCCTATTAGGAAGTTAACTAGTGAACTGCCCCCATTTAATGGACACAGGCTTCTGGGACAGACACAAGGGATGTACTGACTCTGTAGCAATGGCCAGAGTGTCAGAATTTGTTCTCATTTCTCAAGCCCCAGTTTTCAAAGGATGGTATGAAGAGAACCAAGTGAAACTTCCACAGAAAGTGTAGCATGTTACAAGAAACCTAGGCTTTGTAAAAATACCAAATTTTCTTTAAAGGGGGCAGTAAACCCATCTGAGTTTTGCTCTGAAAAAAAAATTTTATTTTTCCAGACAGTAAACAAAACCACTTTATACCAATGGAAGATCTTATTTTTTCCTGAGGACTTTAATTACAATAAACCCTCTATAAAAGATAGTCTGAAACAAAGGAGATCAGAGCCTCTGCCCACAAGATATCTCCTACCAACACATGGTATATGCTCAGTACAGATTGTTTAATTAAAAAACAAACCTTTTGGTTAGGCAGTGTAATAATTTCAATTTTCAAATGAATAAATCAAGGCCTAGCAAAAATGAGGCAGCTGCTAAGTGATTTCATTTTTTTATTTTTTAGTGGAACTGGAACCCAGGGGCTTTTCTACCTCTGGGCTATACTCCCAGACCTGTTTTATACTTTATTTGGAAACAGGGTCTCACTAAGTTGCTGAGAACCTCACTCAGTAGTGAGGCTGGCTTCGAACCTGTGCGATCCTCCTGTCTCAGCCTCCCAAGTACTGGGATTATAAGCATGTGCCACCATGCCTGGAGCTGCTAAGTGATTTTTAAAAGGACCACCCTAGAGGCCCACACTTGCAGGAACTGAGGACTCCCTGTCTCTAACACTTGAGGCATTGTGGATGGGGCAGAAAAAGAGAGGACAGAGAGAAAGAAAGACTAACCCAGGCATGCTGGCACATGCGTGTAACCCCAGCATTCAGGAGGCTGAGACAGGAGAATCATGGTTCACAGATAGCCTCAGCTACTTAGTGAGGCCCTTTGCAACTCAGTGAGACCCTGTTTCAAACTAAAGAATAAAAAATAGGGCTTGGGGTATAGCTTGGAGGTAGAATGTCCCTGGGTTCCATCACCAGTAACACACACACACACACACACACACACACACACACACACACACACACTGAAAGGAGGAACAGAGAGGATGTTTTAACTCTCCACACCTGCTCATCCATCCAGATAAGCAGGGAAGACAGGATGTGCAGGTCCAGCTTACACATGAGAAAGAAAACTGGGGCTCCAGAAGTAAAGATCTTTCCAGTAACCACAGAGGAAAACATAAATCAAGCTAACTAGCTAACCAGCAGAACTATTTTCCTGGTAGAACTTAAGGCTCACCCTTTCCTTTTGCCTTTCTTCCCCAGGTGGCTCTCTCTGAGCCTGAGGCCTTCAATGATGCCTAGGCAATCAATAACCAACCGCACCTGTTACACTGCACAGCAGGCGGGGCCTCGGCCACCACCTGCCTATATGAGCCTCCGGTCCCAGGCTTCTTGAAAATAGTGTTAAGTTCAGCAGAGTTTTCAGCTGATCCCTGGAGACACAGGACTTCTGCTATGAAGGTGACAAGCATCTTTCTTCTCAGTGCCTTGGCTTTGTTGAGTGTATCTGGTAGGTGTCTTTGCATAATTTTTCAAATTCAAGTAACACTTTGACCTGTTGGATTGCTGAATATATTCTACTGGCTGAAAAATTGACATATTCTTGGCTTAGCTAAAACTAGCCTTAGATACTCTTTTGGTTCCAGTGATATAAAATAAGACCGATAGATGATAATCATTGAAAGAGAAAATTGAACACAAAACAAAAGAAATTATTCCAGTGAGAAGTGGAGAGGTAGAAAGGTTTACTCTAGGGATATGATTGAATCTTCTCAGGGATATGGTAGAGAGAAAAAGGTAGAGATGTCTCAACCTTAAATCTCCTTTTTGCTCCGTTAATGCTTGAGGGTCAATTTGCAAATTTTAAATTCTTATGGGATTGTATAAAATAGTTACAATGGTTGCCAGTTGCTCAAAATAAAAGGCATAGCTTTTGTTGTTGTTCTTTGGCGGTACCAGGGATGGAACCCAGGGGCATTCTACCTCCAAACTATACCCCCATCCCTATTTTTTTAGTCTTTTTTATTTTTGAAACAGGGTTTCCCTGAGTTGTGAAGGGCTTCGCTAAGTAGCTGAGACTATCCGTAAACTGCAATTCTTTGGTCTCCACCTCCTGAATGCTGGGATTACAAGCATGTACCACCATGCCCGGCTTAAGTTTTTTAATTGTTTGTTGTTGTTGTTGTTTATTTTGTTTTGTTTTGTTTTTGTTTTGTTGCAGTACTGGTGATTGATCCCAGGGACATTCTACCTCCAAGCTACACCCCTGGCCCTATTTCTTATCCTTTAAAACAGGGTCTCACTAAGTAGCAGAGGGCCTAAGTAGCTAAGGCTGGCCGCGAACCTGCAATCCTCCTGTCTCAGCCTCCCATGGACTGGGATTACAAGCATGTGCCACTACATCCAACTAAAAGGCATAGTTTTCACTGATTGAAATTTTTATTTTAAATCTTTTAAAGGAAAATATTCTGTCTGAATAAATGATGTGCATAAATCTCCAAACTGCATCTTGACAATGTTGGCCGATAAGTCTGAACTCACAGGCTTGAAATGACTTTGCCTTTTATCATTGAAAATGATTAACACTTTCAGCTTCATCGCCAGTCTAGCAGAAAATGTTACTGAGAGCAAAATCAGCACTTTAAAAAGAAGTGAAAGAATATCATTTGTTGCATTTGTTAAGTTTTTATTGGATCAGAGGTCTCTTTTTCCTTCTTCATGAATGTTAATTAATACAGATAGATTCCTGCAGTGAACACCTGCTCATCAATTTTTAGATGCACATAGACTCTGAAGCCCAATGGGAGCCCAATGGCAGCATTGGTTTCTGATTATTCCAGGAACTCTTTTTCTCTCTGTTCTCAGAGATAGTTGACATCAAAATTCTCACCAACAGTTCCTTCATTGGGTGCTATCGATTAGTTTTCCTTTGTCAAGCATGGTTATACATGCTAGTACTTGTAATACCAGTACATGGGAAGCTAAGACAGGAGGATCGCGGGTTCTCAGCTAGCCTCAGCTACTGAGTGAGGCCCTCCACAACTTAGTGAGACCCTGTTTCATAATAAAGAATAAAAGGCTGGGGATGTAGCTCAGAGGTAGAATGACCCTGGGTTCAATAACCAGTACTACAAAAGAAAAAAGAGTTTAGTTTCCTTTCCCTTTAGGGAACTCACCGACATTTACCATCCTCTACATGATGCCAGCAAGACCTGCTGTTTTCCAGAAAATTCAGATGATCTATTTTGACTATTTACAAATTCAATAAAATAGAGTTGGACCTATAGCCATTCAGTGTCATGCAACTGTGGTTTCCCAAAGACCTTTGCTTCCCAAAGACCTTTTGAGGGTGAGTTGGTAGTGTCATTGCACCAAAAGACCAAGAAGTTACTGTTGGTAATAACTCTTTCATGGTCAATTGTATAAATGCTCTATACTTTCATCCATAATCTAAGATAAAGATACTTATACCAATTGGTTGTAAGAATGTCAGTGAGCTTGCAGAAGATATTTGCTCAGTACCTGCTATAGTTTGAGCAGTAAGTCCAAAATTTTTATTTTCAAAGAAATAGATTAGCTTTTCTGAAGTGCCAAATTGAGACGCTTCAGTCACCATCCAAATTTCACTAATTTTTTTTCTTCAGGATTTCAGCAGGCAGGGAATGAATAGAAACTAGTCAGATGTCCTTACAAGAGAATGGAAATAAGAGGTGGGGAGTGAAAGGGGCCAGCAAAGAAATCACAATCTCCTATGAAGCAGAGAGTTCTAAACAAAAGAGCTGTGGGTTCTCCCATTTAGGATCCAACTTAACATGTCTGATTTACGTTTTGTAGGCAACACCAGAGCCGCCTCTCAAGAAAGAAAGGTAAAGAGAATTTTATAATTCATTGTATCTTGAACTGAAACTGTTGACCCAACGGAAACGCCACCTTGCAGTCACCTTTTAGCTTAAGCTGAGGCCAAGATGAGGAGGGAGGGTTCACCTGCTAAACGTGGTGCTGATGGCAGCTCTCCCACCCCATGGTCCTCTGCTGAAGGACAGAATCATGAATTCATGAGCACGTTCCACATGGCTGTATAATGCTTGTAGTGAAGGCATTCTTACACACACTAGCATGGGTTGGTAGGATAAGCATTTAAGTATTAAAGTCGACCTTCAAGTTTCTAACCAGTTGGACCATATTGCCATAAATTTCCCCTGATTACCAAGGTGCAGCTCTAATTTACAATGAACCACAGATAACAACTAAGTTCTTCCTCTAGAAAACAATTCTAAATCTAACTTTTCTACGCATTCCTTGTGTGTGTGTGTGTGTGTGTGTGTGTGTGTGTGTGTGTGTGTGTTTTACTGGAAATGGAACCTGGGAGCATTCTACCTCCTAACGCCAACCCCTGCCCTATTTTCTGTTCTTTAGTTTGAAACAGGGTCTCATTAAGTAGCTTAGGCTGGCTGAGAACCAGGATCCTCCTGTCTCAGCCTCTTTGAATACCGGGATTGCAAGCATGTGCCACCATGCCCAGCTTGCATTCCTTTTTTCAAAAGGTAATTTTAGTAAGTTTGGAAGACAGAAGAAGTGTCTCTCTTCATATTGTATTTATATTTAGAGGAAAGCATCTGATAAGCCAAAATTTTGCCAGTGAACTAATGATTACATTTGCAACAAGGGTTAGGAAGAACATGTGGTACCATTAGGAATATAACCTTTTTTTAATGTGTATATTAATAAAAGAAATTGAATCCAGGAGCATTCTACCTCCAGGCTGTACCGCCTGCCCTTTTTATTTTGGGGTTTTAAAACAGGGTCTTGCTAAAGTTGGCAAGGCTGTCCTTGAACCTACTATTCTCACGTCTCAGTCTCCCAAGGAGACAGGCATGCTTCACCACGTCAGGCTGGGATCTAATTTATTTAGAGTAATGAACAAAGGCGCCCCTATGGACATGAAGAATATTGTTGGCAATAGTGTTGGCAAAAACATAACTAGTAGGAAGATTCTCCCAGTCATTTCATGATTACTGGTTCTTACTGGAGGAGAGGACACATGGTGTAAAATCTCCAAGAGTGGGGCCATTCCATCTCCTTTCCCTGCTTGAGGGAAGCCAGTGTGAGGGACAAGTGTGTAAGACTAACACACCCCAATAGCCACTGACCTGAGAGAAGCCGGCACCTGCAGTAACTGTAGACTTGAACACTATCTTATGCAACTTATGGAAAAACTCACAGCACACTCTGATGAAGATGTTGCAGATGAAGCGACTGAGATTGAGGAGGAGCCAATGTCTGTGATTTGCACATGGCAGCGGCATTACTTAATACCAGATTTTCTGACTTCATGTCTTGTTCTTTCTCTTGGAAACTTGGGTATCATTCTTCTGGTTATAGTCATGAGCAACAGAAATTAAGAAGTTTAGAGACTTTTGCTATACAGTTAAACATTGGAAAATAATGGAAAATGACTGTATCTCATTCCATTCCTAGGCTAATTGTGACAGTGACATGTCTGGATGCCCCAAGATTTATGATCCCGTCTGTGGGGTTGATGGAAATACATATTCCAATGAATGCATGCTGTGTATTGAAAATAAGTAAGTACAGACTTTTAAAACTTTTTTTTAGTAGGTATTTCAAGTCAGCATCTGAATCAAACTTTTATGTATCTTATCCTTCTAAAGCCCCGGGCACTATACCAACAACATGAATCTTACCATGAAAGAAGCAAAATATCTAATTTTTCCAAAAATATTTCTATTTTTCTTCTTTTCATATATGATAAGATAATGTGATTTTTAAAAACCACTTGTGTGATTAAAAAAAAAGGTTTGTAGCAAAACTATCGACAGTCTGATTTTTTAAAAGCCTATACTGAAAAAAATACCTGATAGCAGTGCTTATATTTTCTAAAATCCCCACATATAAAAATATAAATTATATAGATTTAGGTGACCAAAAATGTATTTTTGTAACACTCTTCATCATGGATATGATAGCTAGTCTCAGAGAAGTTTTATCTTCTGAAGTGCCCATAGATGGATGAAGAGAATTAGACCGAGGGAGCTCAGAGAAATAGACGTGTTGCAGACTTTTATGTCACTCACAACTGAACACTTTACATGCACCAAGCATTATGCTAGTTTCCTCTACTTTCTTTGTGCCAATGACTAAGAGAAAATAGATTAACTTGTAGCTAACTTTTTTGTTGTTGTTCCTTTCAGTTCTGGGAATCAAATCCAGGGCTTTACATATGCGAGTCAGGTGTGCTACCACCAAGCTACATCCAAGCCCTAGAGATATCTTCTTGTTGAAAGAGGTCAAGAAAGAATCATGAAAAAATGCCACTTAAATGGGGTTCTAAATTTTGGCAGCATAGAAAAAGAACATTCCAGGTTAAATAAAAACATGAAATAATCGACGCAAAAGAGAATCCGCAAGTGACACAGAAAACACTTAGATATTCTGGGATTGACTTGGCATTAAAGACTCTGACCTTAGGCAGAATTAACTGTGTAGATTTCCATCACTGTATCCCATGAATTGCCTTTCCTACAATATAGATCCTTTGCTCGGGCTGCTTAAGGCCTTCTCAGAAACTTCTCAAAGTATAAATTTCAAGGATTATGAAAAGATTTCTCCAGAGTAAGAGGCCATATATCCTGGTGTTTTAGACCCAAAACACTAGGTATTCTGCTTTGTGGAGAATCTGCTTCCGCAACAAGAACCTTATAAAAGGAATTTGAAACCACTTGTTAATTTTCTCATGACCTGTGTTGTTGACATTAAAGTCAAACATTTCCATTTGATGAAAGTAGAAAGCAACAGAACGGCCTGTGACTTGGGAAATTTCTAGATCAAAAGGTCTGATAATTGGAGTGAAACATTGGGAAAATATGAGTAAGCAGAGGGCTGGGATACTATTCTTTTGACCTTTAAATCCTACTAGTTCTTGCATGTTCTTTCTATTCTTTCAAATACCTGGAACATTTGGGTGCCAGATGGCCTAAGAGCTCTTCCTATATTTTTTGAAATAAAAAACTTAGGTCTGGAAACCTAATGGCTTTCTTACATTACAATTTATATCCTAATGTGCTATAATGATTTATTTTTATCACCTGTCAAAGCCACAAACAGTCGGGCGTGGTGCCACACGTTTGAAATCCCAACATTTAGAAGGCTGAGACAGAAGGATTGCAGTTCATAGACAGCCTCGGCTACTTAGTGAGGAGGCCCTTTGCAATTAAATGAGACCCTGTTTCAAACTAAAGAATAAAAAATAGGGCAGGGGGTGTAGCTCGAAGGTAGAATGGCCCTGAGTTCCATCCCCAGTACCGCAAAATAAATAAATAAATAAATAAATAAAAAATAAATAAATAAATAATATCCCAAGCAAATCCATTGCCTAGTAGCTAGAACCAGGCTCTGACCCTAGTTGTCAGATTTTGAAATGAGCAGATGATATCAAAGAAGGGTTCACATGTGGTAGGCTTGTTCATTACTATATGCTGGTATATACAATTGGAACTTTTTCTATTAATTGTCTGTTTTTCAAGAAAAATTTATTGACAAATTATTTTCTCTAGAACAAACATATCAATCTAACAGAACTTTCTGTAATGACAAAAATGTTCTGTATTTGTGCTGTCAAATATGTAGCTACTAGCTGCTAGCACTTAAATGTAGATAATACAACTGAGAAACTAAAAATTTTTTAAAAGTTTATTGGTGCATAGTAATTATACAAAATATTTGGCTTCATTGTGGCCTATTTGTATATGCATACAACTTAATTTGATTAATTTCACTCTGAGAAACTGAGATCTTAATATTTCTTAACTTTTAATTTAATTTTAAGTAGCCAAATGTAGATGGGGAATGTACTGACTGGTGATGAACAGCATAGCTATAGATAAAAAGTCGCCCTATATGCTCTGCTTAGATCTTTGTGCCTATGTATGACACTGATTTGGAAATCAGTAATATTAGCACTTAATGATTATGAAGCAAGAAAGCATTACAACCTCTTAAAACAAGGAATCAACACAGGCCCTGTAAATGCATGCATAAAAAATGTTAATGTCAGATGCTCTCCAGTGATAGATAAATAGGAGGCTTTTGTAAGCCAGTCTATTCAAGGAAAAGGTGGCTAGAAAAAACAAGAGTTCTAAAATAACTGAATAGAGGAACAGTTAATAGGTTTAGGAGTGTTTAATTTAGAGAAGATAAAAACAGTTGGAGGAGGTGGCGTGGGGTGGAGCAGAGAGGTCTTTATGTGGAGAGGAAGGCGCTTAACACTAGCTGAAATAGAGATCTGATTTCCTTTTGCGAGACCCTGCACACTTGGGTCCTCCGTTTTCTAAGATAAACTATCACTTAGACAGTCCTGCCATAGCCCAGGCACCAGCCAAGTGGGAGATCTGGCAGTGAGGGCAAGAGCGTCAGAAGCAAAAGAAGCAGCAATGAACAAGAGATTAATTTCAAGGGTTAATTGTAATTCCTCACTACATCTCTAAACTCAGTAAGGACAGACTTTTCCCTCCATTCTGTTGTATCCCTAATAAATGTAATAGTAATCAAATATTTGATGAAAAGATAGTAAAAAATGAATGAAGGTAAGACAAAGAATTAGGAATAAATTTTAAACGTCTCTATTTTTAATAGAGCTGATGCTTTTTCTATTCTCTTTTTCTCATGGTCACTTTCTTTTCAGTAAAATTTAAGTTGAGTTTTTTCCCCCAATCTCTTCTACAGAAAGCGCCGTATTCCTGTTCTTGTTAAAAAGTCTGGGCCTTGCTGAAAACCAAGGATCTGAAATCCCTTAAAGTCACACGATGCCTGGTTGGCCTGATTGTTGAATAAACGCATCTGAATCCTCTTTGTTCTTCTCAAATGCATGCGTGACTACTTGGGGGACAAGGATCTTGAACAAGACTCAGAACAGACTAAGTTCCGCCATTTTGACAATCCTGTCATCTCAGACAGGGCTTCCTTCACAACGCCTTCTCCTTCCTGACATCCTGAATCTCTGCCCCCAGGAAATGTGATTGTAGATCCTCAAAGACAGGGCATGGCTGATCACAGATATGTGTGGTCCCACATGGGATTAGGTTACCATTTTAAGAAATAGTGGTTCAACTCAGTCCAAAAAATGTTCTTGTCACATTTCGCTGATAGAACTAATTCCAGGTTTCCTTGAGATTAAACTGATGATTTACTCTGCCTGGCCCAGGATATAGGCACATGAATATAGAGCTATCTGGTAGAGCAGAGTTTCATCCTTGATATTTACATTTTTCAGAATATAGATGTTTAGATCAAATATGATCATCGCAAGAGATTTGAATCATGAGGAAACAAAGTCCTCAACACCCCCCCCCCCCAAAGCCACATTTTCTCAATGATGCTGTAGAGCAGAGTTTGAATTTGGCCTTAATTCCCCCTCTGCAGAGGCAACTCCCCATTAACTATCAAGGTCAGTAGTAGTAAAATTAAGCTCTAGGTTTTCCCTGGGGTTTAGATTTCAACTCTCTGAAAAAAAAAAAAAATCAGTTTAGTTGAGAAAAAAAGAAGACATTTATTTAGGGCAACCTGGGAACACAGCTTTGAGCAGGGGGACAATACTAATCTTTTATCAAGAATTGGGATTGATCCTGGCAAAGGATGTCATCTTGTTAGTTCAATGCAACTACTAACGGTTTCTGGACAGTTTCTCCAAAGGGGAATGGAATATTTTGTTCAGCAGATTTGCAGAGAACAGTAAGCAGTGCTTCAAGAACTGATGGTTTGGTTTGTTCCAAGAAGTTAGCTTGCATCATGGTACAAAAGGCAGAGTCAAAACTTGGGGAATGAGCTGGGCACAATGATACACACCTGTCATCCCATTACTTGGGTGACTGAAATAGGAGGATTGCAGGTTGGAGACCAGACCTAGAAACTTACTGAGACCCTATTACAAAATAAATTAAAAAGAGCTATAGGTCAGAAGTAGAATGTCCCTGTGTTAAACTTCCAATACAAAAAACAAACAAACAAACAAAAAAAAGGTGGGGGATGGGTATGACTGAGATAGAATCTAATTGTTACTCCCAACTATGTTTTGAGTGTTACGGACCAAAATCATTCCATTTTGAGTTTATTTCTTGACGAGATGGAGGACTTCAAGTCCAATACTTCTTGCAAACTATAATCATCTCACATAAATTACTCCTCAACTCTTCTATAAGAACTATAGATAACATCCTTCCATTTAAGGGTCTCCGTGTTTATATATTTGGCAATAAAAAGATACAAATAAGGAAGTGCCTCAAAAAAGTAATATACATCTAATAATAATAAAAAGAGAGAAGGAAAAGCAGCTTGAAATCCTGAATCTCTAAACAATGAGCCTAACATGGAAAAATGAATAGAAGACTAACAGAGGCTGAGATGTTTGGGGCTCACTGATATGTGATGAGGAAGAGATTGAACCAGAAATAACCAGTTAAAACTCCATTCTGGGGTTAGTAATAACAGTTAAAAGTGACTCCACACTTGCAAAACAGTTGCCTAGCACTTCAAGGTTTAGGTTAATTTCTTGTAATTTTTAGAATATACCTGGCTCTCAGTTTAACTCTGACCACTAGAGGATGCTATAGTCTGACAAGTGATTCAGCCAAACCAGAGCTCAAGGGCTCTCACCAAATCCTGTGCTAACAGAAGTTATGGAGGTAAGATGGCTTCCAGGATAGTGTCTGTGATGCTAAAGGACGTTTGAAGGTCACTCCTAATATTAATGAACTTTGCCATGGTAAACAGAGTGTAAATCATTGAGTGCTACAAATAGTCATGTCTAATTACACCATTTTCCAAAGCTGGAACAAAGATTTTGGAAATTGTAAGCAGAAACAAGACCATAAACTCTACCTTGAATGTTTCTTCTCTCTGACCCATCAGAAAACATGTGGATATTGTACCCATATGACTGTTGGCTGTTTTAAAGGGATGATTTACAAACCAAAATGTGTTTAGGAGAGGGCTGCTGTCAAAATTAGTAAGAATTTGAGACTTTATCCTATAGTGAGTGATTGAAAAAATAGTAAAATTTGGGCTATTAAACTTGGTGGATTTTCTTTCAAACAAATTAAGGGGTAAAAATGTCAACAGTATGGCCAGGCGTGGTGGCGCACACTTGTAATTCCAGTACTTGGGAGGCTGAGACAGGAGGATCCAGGTTCATGGCCAGCCTCAGCTATTTAGTGAGGCCCTTCGAAGTTTAGTGAGACCCTGTTTCAAAATAAAGAATAAAATCAGGCTGGGGATGTAGCTCAGAAGTAATATGCCCCTAGATTCAATCTTCAGTACAAAAAAAAAAAAAAAAGTCAACACTATGAAAGCAGAAATGTCCTTTTTTCATTGCTAGATTAGAAACTCAAAGTCAGTAACAACTAGGAGTTAGATACTATTAGTAAAAATAGTTCACTCAACAAACATTCTTTTTGCTTCATACATGATAAAGAAAGAGAAAAGAACACCTTCATCTTGTTCCTACAGGGTAGAATTTTGACATCTGGGGTAGAGATTTGAGAGGCTAATTTTGGTTCAGTGGAAACTATATAATGGTTAACGGCTTTCATTTATAGTGTGTGGGCTAGTATCTGGCTCTGCCACTATATAGCCATGTGTCCTGGCAGAAGTCAGAGAATCCTCCAATCAGCCCCACACTCCATTATGGGGTTAGTAATAACCCTTCCTTCTTAGGAAAATTAGCCCAATGATAGTCAAATAGTAACTGCACAAGAAACATTGTTATTACTATTTTTATTGTTTGTCATCTTTGAGCCCATTTATTTATTTTTGTGGCACTAGGGATTGAACCCAGAGGCATACTACCTCTGAACTACATCCCCAGCCCTTTTTTATTTTTTATTTTGAAACATGGCCTTGCTAAGATGTTGAAAGTCTGCCTAGTTGCTGAGGCTGTCCTTGAACCTGTGACTATTCTGTCTTGGCCTCCTAAATGCTGTGATTATAGACATGCTCCACCACACCTGACTTTGTAAGGTCTTTTAGGTCACTAAAAAGGCAATTGATACCTCTTGGTACATGAAAATTTTCAGATATAAACTTTACTTCTTCGGATAACATTCAATTATCTTATTTGTCAGAGATTTTGTGGCAGGTACAAAAGTAGTTGAAGTCTCTACTTTTATGTTTAAAAAAATTCAGAAATTATAAATCACATGTACAAAAGAGAACCTCAAGAGCAGTGGAGTGAGAAGGGGTCTGTTGCTCTGGGAGGGAAATAGGTTAGTTAAACCCAGTGTGTATTATTAGGTCGCCCTCTCTGGGGATACGCAATACTCATTCAATGCAGACACAAAACTGCAAGATGTAGTCATGATATAAGCTAGAAGAAATTAAAAATATAAGTAGAAAATATAATTTTAATATTAAAACCTAGTGCTAAAATTCCTCATACCTTTACTCCCCAAACCAATTCTTTCTCCTAGACCTTTCTCTCTCAAGTTCCTGGGGAATCTGTAAATCCTAAAGTTTAAATACAAAACAAACAAAACCTATGATTGCCTTGTGTACTCCTACAATTTTTTGACAAATTTAGAGACTTCCTAGCTTATCTGTAGATGAAATAAAGAAGACCATGATCAGTTTAAGGGTTCTGAGGATGAGCAACGGCCTTGTGGTCACAGCCTGGGGTCATCCTCACAGACCTTCCCAGACCCAGCTTTCACCAAGTTCCCTTTAAAAGGAGAGCCATGAACCTCTAAAGTGAGGGTCACTTTCACTTTTGAGGTGACCCCCATTCTCCCTTGAATGTATATTTCTTATATTACTAAATAAATCTCTGTGTCTGACTGGCATGTGCTGAAGTTTTTTCCCACCCAATGAGTCAGCCAAGGACCCGCATATTCTGAATGGAGGAATTGATTCTTCCTCTGTGACAGTCACAGGATCAATACATTTCTGTATGTCCTCTCTTATTTGTTATTTTTGTTTGATTTTAGGAGACTTTAAATATGAAGCTGTATGGAAAGAATATATATATATATATATATATATATATATATATAATTTTTTTTTTTTTTTGGTGGTGGTACTGGGGTTCCTGGAAGCCC
Organism: Muscardinus avellanarius; assembly: GCF_963383645.1. Lineage (NCBI taxonomy): Eukaryota > Metazoa > Chordata > Mammalia > Rodentia > Gliridae > Muscardinus > Muscardinus avellanarius. The sequence continues at coordinate 30,338,139 of NC_137793.1, read as the reverse complement.
TTCTATCTCTGGGCTACACTCCCAGACCTATTTTTACATTTTTATTTGGAAACAGGGTCTCCTAAGGCAGCACGCGCGGCTGGCTTCGAACCTGCGCAATCCTCCTGTCTCTGCCTCCCAAGCGCGGGGATTACAAGCGTGCGCCACCACGCCCAGCTGGAAAGAATATTTAAAAGTGTTCTATTGGAGATGCAACTTGTTTCAAATTAAATTATTTTCCTTAATAATTTACTGCGAGCTTACTGAGAAAAATAAATATGAAAAGTACTGAACATTTATTTCCATTTCTATGATACAATTTATCCCCTAAAAACCTCAGCTATGTACAGATACATTTTCTTTGCATAATAAAGAAGGTAAGGTAAAAAAAAGTTCTTACTTTTACAATTCTTAGCACTGCTAACATTTTCCTTTGCTTTTTTTTTTAATTGTTTAAGCAATCACTAAATTTTAGCTAAAAATATACATAGATAATAGTGTTCACAAAATGAAATAATGTAAATTTTTTGCTTTTTTTTTTTTTTGGTGGTACTGGGGTTCCTGGAAACCCTTCTACTTCCGGGCTACACTCCCAGACCTATTTTTTTTATACTTTTTAAATTTAGAAACAGGGTCTCTTAAGCCAGCGCGGCTGGCTTCAAACCTGCGCGATCCTTCTGTCTCTGCCTTTCAAGCGCGGGGATTACAAGCGGGTGCCACTAGGCCTGGCAATTTTTTGCTTTTAATCAAGTAAGTAGTCACTAAAGAGCCAATGAACCAAATAAGTAAAATTTTTTAAAAAGTCTAATTGGAGATGAAATCAAAGGTCAATCTCTTCAATGGAGTACTTTTGCAGTCAGTCAAGTGGTTTTTAGATGTATTAAGAATAAAAAAAAAAAAGAGAGTATAGTTTAGGTATTCCAAAGTTAACTGTCTATTGCCTCTTGATTGTAAATTTAGAAACTCTAACCCTAAGTAAAACACAAGTTAGATTTTTGTCCCAATCAGTATGATTCATTGAAATTAAACCAGTCAGCTATAAGACAAATCAGCCTAAATATTTGTGTTTTCCTTAAAAAAAAAAAAAAAAAAGAATTATGCCTATCTCATTTTCATGCACAGGGAAGGGGAAGGCTTGGAATAAGGGTGGGGAGCTCACCAAGCGCTGTGTGCATGTATGACTCTAACACTCTGAACTTCATCATGGTGTATGGCTAGAATGCACTAATAAAAATGGACAAAAAGAAATAATTAATGGCCGGCATGGTGGCCCATGCTTTTAATCCCAGCATTCCAGAGACTGGAGAATCACGGTTCACGGTCAGTCTCAGGTATGTAGTGAGACCCTTCACAACTCAGTGAGACCCTGTTTCAATAATAAAAAGGCTAAAAACAGGGCTGGGGGTGTAGCTCGGAGGTAGAATGCCCCTGGGTTCCATCTCCAGTATCGAAAAAATAAGAAATAAATAATATGACAGCCAGTCATGAAAAAGCTCAAAAGGTTTCTTCTGTACTCTAAATGGTGATATAGATGCTATAAAATTGAAATGCCCTGCTATTTTTCAGTTTAAGCCTTCCCAGTTTATGAACTATTATTTTGTATCCACAATAAACTCTTAAAATTCTAACAATCCAATTTTATTTTTGACAGATGGTACTAGGCAACTCATTGTATCCATTACATTTATAGCCATGGATAAAAAAAATGTAAAACAAATAATGATGTTTCTTGGTTTTGTATTATTCCTTACTAAAGAAAGAAAAAGAAATAAAAAAATTATGAACTAAGAGTCCCCAGAGGAAGGATTGTGTCAGAAATAGAAGCAAAATAGTAAATACAAAGAGAAAAAAATGGGGAAAAAAATCACTATGTAAGTGAGAGGGGGATCCAGAGTCGTACACAGCATTAAAAAACAAAGCCAAACACAGAAACACCTGAGTCTACAAAGAATGAGAGGAGAAGAGAAAGAGATAACTGAGGAGGGTCTGCTGGGAAGGTGCTCCTGGACAGCCACTTTCAAAGTCATTCTGAACAGCTCATGCTGCATTTTACCTTTTCAAAAGCTCTTTCATTTACTAAAATGCATTGCATGTGATTTTCTTTTTAACTTAGTTTTGAAGTTTTTTTTTTTTTACATTCTAGAGACATTTAGGATATGCAAAAGAATAAGTTAATAGAAGTTAACTTTAAAAACTCACATTACATAAATTAGCCCAAGGTAAAAGTTGATGAAGAATTAAAGATAATCATAGCTAACCTGCATCATAATTCTATATACCAAACCCCACATTAAATAGCTCCAATGGGTTGTTTCATTGAATCCTCACAAGAAGTCTTGGGATTCTCATTTAAAGAATGAGAAAACTAAAATTCCCACTCTCGCAGGTTAGAGCTAATGAAACTAGCAAACTGTAGAATTCTTGACCTATTCACAATGCTACACTGTCAATCTCTCACTCCTGGGGTTGCCTTCTGCCTCTGGGACAGCAGAGATGACCTCCCTTTGAAAATTAATTGCTTCAAAGGCCTAAACATGACATGCTTTCTAGCCTCGGCCCTACTGTGACTGAATTGTCCTGGTTATTTTACTTCTAGGAGAGTTTTGTGCATGTTCTCATGTTCTTACACACACACACATACACACACAAAAAAACATCTTATTTTTATCTGAACACAGGCATCACCTACCCTGGGCACCTTTTATTAATTCTGTATAACTCAACTCAGAGCCACTTTTTGCTATTTACCTGTGCTTACCAATTTCTGAGATGTCTTTCTAAGATCTCCTCCACAGCAAAAGCCCTGAACTCCCTAAAAGTTTGTTGTTTGTTTTGTTTTTAAATATATTTCCCTCTTTTTATAGTTTTCTAAATATCCTAAGATTGGCTTTGGAGCGGGTCAATAAATGTATTTCATAGCCAAACACTATATCCCTTTACCCAACCCGTGCTCACCACTAGATCACTGGTATCTAGCAGAGCTAAAGATTCCACACCAACCCCATTTTCCATGCCACAAGGACCACATAGATTTCATTCCCAACACATTATCTTTCAAATCTAATCGCATCTCCTTTCCTCTCAGTTGCCTTCATTACATCCAGTATTATTTCTTTTCTATTGTCCTCTTTGTCTTGTCTTCCTCTGTTTTTGCCTTCTTTTTTGGTACTGGGAATTGAAGCCAGGGCATTCTATTCCTGAGCTATACTCTCAGCCCGATTTTACTTTTAAACAGGGTCAAATTAAGTGGCTGAGGCTTACTTAACCTATGGCGCTCCTGCCTCAGCCTCCCAAGTGTTGAGATTACAGGTGTTTGCCACCGCATCTGGCTCAGCATTACTTGTGACAAAGTTCAAGGTAACCAAACAGAAGCTCTTTTGAGTTTACCCAGCCCATCTTCCCTTCAACACATTCTCCCACTAATCTCAGAACAATGCCAGAACCAGAAGATATTTCTAAATCACAAAATAGTCTTTGTGGTAGTCTGATGAAAAAGCTCCAATGGCTATACACTAAGAAAGTCCTCATTTTTAAGCTCTCAGCAACATGAAGCCCACATGTCCCTGACTCCTCCACGATTCCCATCAAAGTGTCTTTCTGCATTCCATTATCACCTGTTAAAATTATACTTGTTTGGTAAACATCACACACACAGGCACAGCCACATAAGGTAATGTTTCTCACACTTTAGAATGTATCTGGATTACTCAAGAGTTTATCTGCAATTTGGGTAGCCAGGTTCCACTCACATGAAATTCTGAATCAGTCGATTTGGGGTAGGGTCACTGGCCATCAAATCGACCATATATTTCTTTTATTCTATTTACCCAAACAGATCTCTTCCAAATTCCCCTATTAGTTTTTTGGTTCCTAATTGTGGTCAACCCAAAACATAAAAGAGTGCAAACAAAGCATTGTTCAATGTATAATGCAACTCCCAGGACAAACTAAAATGTTTTTTTTTCAATCAATGAGCCAATCTGCCTTCCAATAAATATCTACCATCAACAGTATATAAGCAAGAAACTTCTTTTGTACACTACTGTATTTCAAGAAGCCAGAATATGTGCTGGCATGCAGCAGTGCTCAAAAAATTATTCAATAAAAAGCATTGAAAGATTTAAATAAGGTCATATATACAAAAAGAATGTGCATATTTGTTTCTCTGTTTTGGTTTTTCAAATAATCTTCTCTGTCATCTTCATTATTTAGTCACAACACATTATCAGTATACTGACTCAAGAAATAAAGTGAATTATATATCGATAACACTGAAGTACTCATTATTTTGTTATTTTGAGTTGAACGTTATTACTTCATGTCATCTGAAGATTTCTATCTAAACATAAATCAGATAAAATGCTTCAAGAACTTAATCAAATTTAATGAGACTGTAATGAAACTTTGAACAGTAGAAAGCTAAAAAATAATAAAACAGTAGAAATGCCCTTATAGAAGAAAAAAACATTTAAAAATTAAATGGTTAGTCGGGCGTGGTGGCACATGCTAGTAACCTCGCGCTTGGGAGGTGGAGACAGGAGGATCGCACAGGTTCGAAGCCAGCCTTGCTGGCTTAAGAGACCTTTTTTCCAAATTAAATATAAAATAGGTCTGGGAGTGTAACCTGAAGGTAGAAGGGTTCCATCCCCAGTACCACACACACAAAAAAAAATTTAAATGGTTAATTTTCCATTTTGTAATTGTTACTTACCTGCATTTTTTGATCTTCAAAAATCATTATGATGTAAGAATACATTGCACCAATAAAAAATAAATTAAAAAAAAATCAGGGTATATTCATTTCAAGTCACCCTCCATGCCAGTCTGGTATGGAGCTGTATTTCTGTTTTCTGTATTTCTATCTTTCTAATAAACTTCTTTAAATCTTCAGCAACTGTCCAAAAAAAAAAAAAAAATCAAATTAGTTTGTGTGTTTGTGTGTTTGTTTGTTTGTTTGTTTGTTTTGGTAGTATTGGGGTGGAACCCAGAGGCATTCTACCTCCGGACTATACTCCCAGACCTATTTTATATTCTTTATTTGGAAACAGGGTCTCACTAAGTTGCTGAGAGCCTCACTAAGTAGCTGAGGATGGCTTCGAACCTTCTGTGCAATCCTCCTGTCTCAGCCTCCCAAGTGCGAGGATTACACGTGTGCACCACCAAGCCTGGCTTAGATTTGTTTTAAATTATGTAACTAAAATCCAACATAGATTCTGCTTTTGCAACAGCAGATGTACTGTGCTATAATAATTAATGGATTCTGTTTGTTTGTTTGTTTGTTTGTTTGAATAATACTCTCTCTAGTGTCCCAAATATTAGGCATCAGAAGTTTTTTGGTTCCTACTAGCAAAAAAAAAAGAAAGAAAAAAAAGAAAAAAAAAGAAAAAAAGAGAAAAAAACTCACATGCTATTTTTCTTTTGAATAATTCAAAATGCTAATTAAGAGCTATTGATAGTAAGAAAAATCACACCTATTAAAGAGAATGATTACTCTGGAATCAATTTATTTAGGGCCCAGTAAAGATAATCCAAGTATCTACAAGCCACACTCTCTATATACCACCTGCTGACATCTGTAACCATGTCAAAAACTCTGAAATAAAAGTAGAGAGAGGGCTTATGAAGGCATGTAATATTTTTATTGGGAAATAGGGGACACAATATGTAATTAAAACAATAACTGAAACTTCATTGAAAATCTAAATAATATTTTATAAGTTTTCATAAATGATGAAAATACTTCATCCTTTCAACTGAAAAATGTGACTATATTTTTAGGAAATACCCCTTATTAAAAATTGAATACTAAGCTGGGCATGGTGGCACACATTTGTAATCCTGTTATTTGGGAGGCTAAGACAAGAGGACAGCAGTTTGCAGACAGCCTCGGGTACTTAGTGAGGCCCTTTGCAACTCAGTGAGACCTGTTTCAAAATAAAGACTAAAAAATAGGGCTGGGGGTGTAGCTCAAGAGGTAGAATGCCCCTGGCTTCCATCCCTAGTACTACACACACACACAAAAAAAAATCGTATACTTACACAGTTCAATGAGTTTTTCCAAAGGTTCATGCTTATGAAATCACACTGTGATTAAAACATGGAACATTTTCATCACCCCAAAAAGCTTCTTGTCCTCCTCTGCAGTCAGCACCACCCCTGCAATCCCAGGCAACCACAGATCCACAGGTTGGCTTTCTATTCTCAGAACTGGGACTTTTTTGTATTGTATTTTTTGTATTGTATTTTTTGTATTGTATTTTTTGTATTGTATTTTTTGTATTGTATTGTATTGATAAAATCATGTATTGATATGTTTTTTCACATATCAATAATTCCTTCTTTTTATCTCTTAATAAAATATTTCATTGCATAAAGATAACACAATTTATTCATTTACCTTTTTGGGGGTATTTGGGTTGGCTTTTCCAACTTTTGATTGAATCACCCCAGAGAGCTACTATTCTATATATTATGATTGAAGTTACTATAATCACTTACATACAAGTATTTTCTTGAGCACATACTTTTAGTTCTCTTTGATAAGCATATAAAAACACAATTACTGAGCCATGGTTAATTTTAAAAGAAACTATCAGCTATTTGCCAAGTGGTTGTATCATTTCACATTGCCAGCAATGTATGATTTCTAGTTATCCCACCAACACTTGGTACTGTTAACATTTTCAGTTTAGTGATTTTCACAAGTTAGTATGGTGATATCTCATAATACTTTTATGTCTCAGGTGACTCATAATTTTGAGAACTTTTGTCCATTTACCTATTTTTCCTTATTTAAACTAAAATAGTTTTGTTCATTTTTAATTAGTTTGTCTTATTATAACCATTAGGTTGAGAGTACTCTTGATTATTTTTCTAGTATGTCATTTTGCTTTTTATTTTGTTAATAATTACTTCCAGAGAGCAAAAACTTTAAATTGTAATGAAGTTTATTTTATACATTTTTCCTTAATTACTTAATACTGTTTATGACTTAACTAAAAAACATTTGCCGCTCCAAAGTTACAAAGATTTATTTCTATGCTTTCTTTTAAAAGTTTTTTTTATCTGTTATATTTAGATTTATATCTATTCTGAGGTTATTTCTGTGATGTTACACTGCAATATTTGAGATGCATTTTCTCCATCTCATATTCTAGTTTTCTGCCACCAATTGCTAATATCTTCATTTTAAGGTGAAAGAATAGAAGAAAGAAATGATGCACTTGAAATATTTCACATAGATAAAGAGGATATGGTTTTAATCCTAAAAAAAGAAGAGAAAAGAAAACATAAGAGGGACTGGAGGTATAGAGGAACAGCAGGAGAAAAAGAGAGACCTTAATAAAATGTAGGTAAGCCGGGCGTGGTGGTGCACGCTTGTAATCCCAGCGCTTGGGAGGCTGAGACAGGAGGATCGCACAGGTTTGAAGCCAGCCTCCGCTACTTAGTGAGGCTCTCAGCAACTTAGTGAGACCCTGTTTCCAAATAAAATATAAAATAGGTCTGGGAATATAGCCCAGAGGTAGAAAGCCCCTGGGTTCCACCCCCAGTACCACACACACAAAAAAAAAATGTAGGTAAAGAAATGCCAAAGGGAAGATGAGAAAAGGCCAAAGCACTCTTCTGATTCATTTCTGTGTTTCCCAATTTCAACAGTCAAGGCTTATTTCTGTTATGTGTGTATGTGTTCGTGTTTATTATACCCTTTAAGATATACCTCTGAACAGATAATGTCTAAATCCCTCCATAAAACAAAAATCTTAAGCTATTTAGTAAAATAATGTATTATATATTTTCTGCTGACTTGTATACATGCCACAGATTTCCATGTAGCTAGTCTAAAGCTTTACACGTTGATTCAAAATCACATGTCTGCAATGCAAGGACAGGCGCCTGCAGGAAAGGAAATGATCTTTCCTAGGCCGTGGCTGAGCTCTTGGCTGTGGGACCTGTAACAAAAGACAAATTAACAAGGGAAAGACAGTTCGGCAAAATTTAAAAATAAAAACAGCACTTGGGGGTCTGAGACAAAGACCGCAAGTTCATGGCTAGCCTCAGCTACTTAGTGAGGCCCTCCACAACTTTGTGAGACCCTGTTTCAAAATAAAGAATAAAAAAAAAATTAGGCTGGGGATGTAGCTCATAGGTAAAATGCCCCTGGGTTTCATCTCCAGTACCCCCCCCCCAAAAAAAAAGACAGATAACTTCTACTTAAGAGCTCAGACTCTTCATGAATTAAGGTTTAAATTACTCCCTGCAGGTAAAGAATATCAGATAGAAGCACCAGATAAGGTGTTTCCTAAGGTCAAAAGGGAACACGAAATGACTATAAGTTATAAGTATGCTTTCCTGTCCTGTATTATGTAAGAAGTGGGATGATGGCTATTTTTACAATTTAGTGTTTAAATGATAGAAAAGTCAGGTGGGCACATTGTAGAGTAGTTCATTATGGTACATAAAAGTACCATATTTTAGTGATTGGTGTTTAATAAAGTTTAAAGAAGGGCACAGTGAGGTGACCGAACAGTGTGTAACCAAGGGTTAGCCTGTGTAGATTGTCTCTTAATTATCAACTCCATCCCCACTCTCTAGTGCTCTTCTCTGTGTACCAGACAGAAACGGAGCTTCAAAATCTTATTTCCCAGGTTCCCTTGTCCTCGGAGGCTAAATAGAGCTAGAATAAAGAGACAAAGAGGAAATCCATTTTATTTTCTGCTATTTGGGTCCATCAAGAAGTGGCGGCAAGATCAGGAAGGAGTGTTATCCCCTGAGTTCCTGCTTAGTCGCAACGATGCAGATAGATCCAATTGCAGAAACAGCAGCCGTAGCAGGATTCTAAGCTCCTGCATCCCTGCCTACATACAGGGAAGCAGTTTCAGCATCAGTGGCAGCACCTTCAGCAGACAGCTGGCAAGAGCAGCTCGGCTTCAGTCCAGGTTCAGTAACAGCTTCGAGTTTCCAAGTAGCAGCCTTCTCTTTTGTTCTTTCAGCATTTCTAAGCCAGTCGTAACCCATTGTCTGCATTAAATCACTTTTTACTTGAAAGATTTAGAGTGGTCCCTGATATCTGGGCTTTACACTTGACTGATATAGATCTGAACCTCTGATTTATAAAATATTTAAGAAAACCATTTTCTATGTTCATATATGCTCTTTCTAGTAACTATTCCTACCCTGGACTGGACTATTGTTTGGAACAGTAGTATGATCATCATAGCCAAGGAAATGGTACGGCACAGGGGAAGAAAATTATAGGATATTGGCATGTTAAATCACCTTTCAGGGTAATTTTTCTTAAAATAGAATAATAAATATAACGTTGTTGAAAGAATGAAAATAATTATGTAAACTATAATATACAAATTATTTGCCTAAAAAGTAGTTAAATTATTTTTTTTAAATCAAATGATAAACCAAAGAGGTGAAGCTAGATGATTGTAATAAGGGCTTGGAAGTTTCTATCTATTCTTCCTTTCTCTCTGCCTCTGTCTTTCTCTTTTTGACTTCCTCTCTCATTCTTCTCCTCTCTAATGTTACCTACATCTTTCTGTATTCTTTCTTATGCTTTCCCAATTCATTCTTCTCCCTTCTATTATGAATTCATTTGCAAAGAGACGTATACCAGTAGCCAGATATCCGAGCATCTGCATCCATAACTAAAAATTTTATCCGATACTACTGAACATTCCTCTGCCAGGTACAGTCTATAGAACTGCAAATCATGTATTGTTTCATTATCTGGGAATTGTGCCAGGGATAAAAGCAAATCCATAAAGCTTTGAGGAGCGTGGCTATGCAAGATATTAGTCCAGGCTGAGGATGGCGAGTCAGGGTCCTGTCTGGACATGAGGTTGCTGTGCGATGGATCCTAGAGCAAGAGTAGCTTCTTTGCTCTTATGAACCCCTGGGGAAAGAGGAAGGGGATGAAAAGTTAAAGAATATGGTAGATCTTGTGAGACAAGGAGGAGATACAAAGTTTGGGAAAGGAAGACAGCAAACGATGTGTTCGTGTCATCCCAGAGATCCCTAACCCTGACTCATTGCTAAATAGGGTATTTTGTGAGCCCAAAGGCACACAAAGTACTGAGATACCTAGCTCTCCCCCTCCCCGGTCTCCTGGAAATTATGGTAATCACAAGTCAAGCAACTCATCTTGAGCATCCCTGGATAAGCTGTCTCTTCTGCTCAACAGATAGAACTCTGAACCAACTAGGATGGGAGAAAGGACCACTGAAAATGTGGGGAGAAATTTTGTATCAATGATTATAAGTCCTGAAAGAGATAAAAGGAATATTTTTGCCTATTGAGCAGCCTGTATAATATGTGTCCTTTGATCAAGAGTAGAGGAGGACTGAGGGTAGGGTAGAAAGGGAGGACTCCTGACACCAGGCAGCACATGCTTTTTCCAGAAAGCAACAATTGGGGATCAGACTCAGGTGATGGTCAGGACCTAAGGATTAAGTTGCCACTACAGCAGGATTCATTTAGCTGTGAGGATGCCTGTGCTTTGATCCCAAGAAAGAACATTGTGAACTTATCTAGAAGAGGGAAAACTTACCTCGCAGAAACAGGTAACTCTACCCTCTCCACTATGACCTGTGCAACCTAGACAGCCCTATATTGCCAACATGAAGATTCTTTGGGAATGCAGAAGACTCATGTGAGAAAACTTTGAGTTCTTTCTGATGCTCACCATGACCCTGACAACAGCCAACCAAGTTATTGCATAACTATCCACCCATGTTTTCATATTGAGGTAATCCCATGGATTACTCCTGTTCCTCTTTTCATTTCTGAAAAAGGAAAACAGTGGTTTGGCAGCCCATAGAAGCACTTGACTCTGCTCTCCACAACTTCTTGTTTCTACTTTTGGACAGCTACCACATCTCCAGCTATTTAAATTCTCCTTGAAAATAAAAGAGTGAAGATTAAAAATTGCAGAATAGAGGAAAATCATGCATTTTAGTAGTTCTGAGACTCGGAACTCAACCCGTGGGAAGACTGCTTCTTGGGAAGAAGAAGTAAAATGGAAAAAAAGCAGTCAGAACTTAACAGAAGAAAGACAGTGGAAATGTGGTAGAATTGGAGGCAGCACAGAGAATGGAGGTCTGAAAATAGTTACATGTGTTTCATCTGGTGAGCAGAGAGCAGAGATGGAGCCATCTTGGCAAGCCTGCACTGGGGCTGGAGGCTGCTGGGACTGGTAGCTCTCAGAGATGAACTCCAGCAAAGAAGAAGTAGAATCTTGTTGAGCCAATGATTGCAGAAAACCATCGTCAAAAGCAATTATATTCTTTTCTCCAATCTTGAATACCTCAAGACTGCAAGTTCCCAAACCACCTAGCCAAACTACCCAGCAACTTCCTGCAGTTGCAGATAAACTGAGACCAAAAAATGATAGGCCTTTCCTGCAGGAACCCCAGTTCCTACCTTGTCAAGACCACTGTAAATCTATAGCTCAATCATCCGAACCAACCAGTAAACACCTGTGGCTGCAGCTGATCTGGTCCCTCCTGGAGTGTGTGGCACTTGTCAAGACTGTGAGTTTACAAATTGTCCTAGAAAAAGCTCATGCAGCTACAGGGACTTGTGTGGCAATGAATAGATCCATGGAGTTTTTGAGTTTTCAAATCATCTCTGCAGAGGTGAGGTGAAAGCAATAGTTAGCCACAGTAGAAACATGAATTAGTAAACAGGTCATAGGGACATTCAGGCAGGCAGAACCTAAAATTTGAATGCCACACTGCCCCTGAAGAGTTTCTAGTAATCACCACATTACTGCCAGCAGTGGCATCTTTGGTGTGAAAAAACTCAGGAAAACATGTTAGGTCTCATATGGTCTTGTGATCTTAGCTGTCCAAGTCCCTGGGACACCCAGTGTCTGTGTGGATGTTAAATTCCAACCAGCAGGTCATAGGCTCTGAGAAGAACATGACAGCCTGGGGCCTCTATGCTGAGTTTCAGCCAGTAGAATGCAGTGGCTTGAAGCCAATTAGAGATACCTATTTTCCTTACTAAGAATTTTATCTTCTTTAAGAGGTTCTAGGGAGCAAATTAAAAATTCTAGTTATGAGACAGATTCAATGAGGCAAATATATACCACCAGGATAGGTCTTATTATAACAGGATAACAAATAAAATACTCTCACACAAAGAGGAAGAGGATGCCAAGGCATCAGAAATGCAAACCTAAGAATTTTGAAAACATGAGAATGAAGACCAATGAGAAAACAATAAACTTCTACAACTCAGCCACAAGGGAGATCACCAACACTGAGCTGCAGAAAATGCCAGAAGAGGAATGAAGAATTTTGAACTTCAGTACGATCAAAGATCTAAGAAAAATATCAGAGGAAGTGTACATGAAATGAAAGAACAGATGAATGGAGAAATTGAGGCCCTAGAAAAAGGAAAGATGGCAACATAGAGGAAGAAGCAGGATTCAGGTGTTCTGAGACTCAAAACTCAATCAACAGGAAAATTGCTTCTTGACAAGGGAAGAAAAGCAGCAAAAAACTCAACAAAACAACAGAAGTTGAAAAGTTGTGGAATTCAAATTAGAAGAAAAAACAGAGGACTGTAGAACTCCATGCCTTCTACCTGGTGAATGAAGATGACAATGTTCTTTTTGCCAAGTTCCAAGTTATCTTAGGCACTGGCCTGGCCAGCATTTTTAATCCCATCTTTACCTGTTTACCATGCTGTTCGGCCAACATTTCTGGTTAAAGGTGTCTGATGACCAACAAGAGCCATGTTAGAGCATGTACATATATCTCACTGGGTCAGTTTTATTTAAGTGGACCTTTCCTTCTTGCTGCACATGAAATTTTGTATTGATATGTCACAACAGCTGCCCTAGAGTCAGTTTCTCTAAGATAAATGTTCTACTATTATTTACTCGGAGCCACTAGGAAATAATGATTGATGAGCCAAAGAATTCATTTCACAACAGATAACAAAAAGGAATTTTGTATTCTGTGTCTCTATGTTTCTTAGAATGCAGAGAATAAAAAAAAATATTTGATTAGAAAAAGAGAGATTAACTTAGGTGGCCTTTTTATTTTAGTATTACTATTAGATTGCAGATAAACTTTTTTTTCTTTTTTTTTTTTTTCTTGGCCATGGGTGTCCTTCTAGTGAGCTATATCCCCAGTCTTTGTTAAATTTTATTTGGAGACAGGATCTGGCTAAGTTCCTGAGGCTGCCTCAAACTTGCAGTCCTCTGGCCTCAGCCTCCAGAGTTTCTGGGATTAGAGGGTGTCTCACTGCATCCAGCTACATATCTATTTTTTTAAAAAGTGTTATTCTGCCGAGTGTGATGGTGCACACTTGTAATCCCCACACTTGGGAGGCAGAGACAGGAGGATTGCGCAGGTTCGAAGCCAGCTGCGCTGGCTTAAGAGACCCTGTTTCCACATAACAAAGTATAAAATAGGTCTGGGTGTGTAGCCCAGAGGTAGAAGGGCTCCCAGGAACCCCAGTACCACCACCAAAAAAAAAAAAAAAACGTGCTATTCTGTTGGGCATGGTGGCCATACGCATGTGATCCCAATACTTGGGAGGCTGAGCTAGGAGGATCACAGGTTTGAAGCCAACTTGTGGTAATTTAGCAAGATTCTCTTAGAAATAAAAATAAAAGCCAGGCATGGTGATGCATGCTTGTAATCACTGCGCTTAGGAGACAGGAGGATCGCACAGATTTGAAGCCAGCCTCAGCTACTTAGTGAGGCTCTCAGCAACTTAGTGAGACCCTGTTTCCAAGTAAAGTATAAAATAGGTCTGGGAGTATAGCCCGGAGGTAGAAAGCCTCTGGGTTCCACCCCTAGTACCACCAAAAAAAAAAAAAAAAAAAAAAAGAAAGAAAGAAAGAAAGAAAGAAAGAAAGAGAGGAAAATAAAAACTGAGCTGCAGAGAAAAGTAGCTCAGTAGTAGAATGTCTCTGGGCTCAAATCAGAGTATCACCAAAATAATAAAAAATAAAGCATTAAGTACAAACAAAATGACTTTCAATGTTTAACCCAAGAATGATTGATGAATACTGAAACAAAGGAAAATTTTCTTTTTATCAGAAATATTGATTCTCAGGCCTGTGGATTTCTATTAATCAAAATGGAAGGATTTGATTGAAAGGTTTGTTTGTTTGTTTACTTATTGTGGTACTGGGAATTGAACCCAGGGACATTCTACCTCTGATCCACACTCCCAACACTTTTTATTTTTTCAGGGTCTTAATAAGTTGCCGAGGACCTTGCTAAGTCGTTGATGCTAGCCTGGATCGATCCTCCAGTCTCAGCCTCAGAAGTATAAGTATTACAGGCATGCACCACCATGCCTAGCTTAAAAGGCTCGTTGTTAAAGATTTGTGTGATATTTTCTATATGACACTGTGTAACCTGGATCCTGTAGTAACCTGCCCTTAGGCCTTACCAGTTCCCACCAGGTTCGCTTACCTTGACTTTCTTATTAGTCTTCCTTTCACCATCCTTTCTCCAATTATTTCCTTCTGAAAGGCTTAATTGCAGGGGACTCTTCCCTATTCTGGGAAGCAGACTCCTAATGCTCTTCACTGCCCCATTCTTTCTCTATTTCCCCTGTAGCCTGGACTGACAGAAAAGTCCAATCAGTGCATAATGTGATGAGATTCTTGAGAGGCTAGAAAAGGCAGCGTTTGGCTATTTTTAAGCTCTTCTTAAATAAGTAAGCTCTACTAGGCAATTGAACTATACTTTCTTGATGAATAATCACATCATAAAATTGGTCAACAATGAAAATTGTTACTGTGTGAGGTACTGCACTAAGATGATGTCCCATCTCTTCAGAAACTCAGCTGAGCACTCTCGCCACGTGACATTCACAGAGCAGGCCCTGATAGGTCAAAGGGAAAGAGCATAGAACTCATTCCTACCTCTTCTAGCTCCTGTTTTACTCATTGTCTCAAGTGTCCTGTCCACTTGTGCTAGTATAGCAAAATACCACAGAGTGGATAGTTTTCAAACAAGAGTAATTTATTTTCCACAGTTCTGGGGCTGGGCAGCCTATAATGAAGGTCTAGCAGCAATGGTGTTTTGTGAGGGCTTCACCTCTCCTTCCAGGTCAGTGCACAGTTGCCATGTCCTTACCTGGTGGCAGGCATCTGGATGATAAAAGTCTTTACTAGTTTTTTTTCTAGCCCTTTTATAAGGTCACCAGTTTCATTCATAAGGGTTCTGCACTTAAGATTTATGTATTTCCTAAAAGCCCCACTACTTAATAATGTCACATTGATGATTGAGTCTCAACACATGAATTTTGGAGAAACTTTAGAACGTGGCAATAAGTGTACATTTTCTTTATTCATATATTGGCTTGCATTGTCATTTGGGGAGGGTCAATTAATTAGAAAAAAGAAACTCTGAAAAAATGACTGTTTACTGATATTTAGACATATATTTCAGAATACTAGAAAGGCATTGAGAAGGCTTGAATATAAAGCTTTCAAAGTATCTCCATATTTAAAACTAGTCTCTGTGCAGAAGAATTGCTTATAGAGGCAACTACTATTTTAAAATGTTTAATTTTAGTATAGATAGATTGCACTTCTCAATAGAATCAGAAAAACTGGTAGAAATTCTAGGGAAATAGAAATTCAACTTGGGACAAAAAGTTAAATCTGATTGTTCTACTGAGTATTGAAAATGAATTAGGGTTAACTGCACATCACAAATTTTTCAAAAGGTCTAAAATACTAGGGGCTATGGGAAGAAGAACATTTTAATATCATAATTTAAATGGTTGTGGATGTCTGGATTGAGGATATGCATATTATGAAAGATAGTTTTTGAAGATAAACTAGAAGGCAATGTGTCTTAAATATGTTTCAAAGTTGGCTTTTCATTAATGCAGGCAACCTATTAGAACTGCACTATGAAAGTCAGCACCTGCTTTTCCTAGAAACACTGACTTCAGGCAGAGGCTCAGGGGACTTGTAAACCATTTTCCCAAAAGAATTGTTACCTGTAGCCTCAACTGCAGATGATGCTGCCAAGTAGTTTATTTGGGAAGACTGGAGTGGGGGAGATAACCAATATCTTGAACTGATTATAGGGATCCAACTTGAATTTTAGGTGTATATGGTTCATTTTTTTTTTGCATCTCAATTTCTTGATACATAGTAGGCCATCTCTAAATTCATAAATAAATAGTTAAAAGATTTGTTGCTTGAAGGAGTACTAGGAAAATGTTTAGAGAGGAGCACAGAAATGAGTGTCTTTATTAGATTCAAGTCCTCTCCTTTGGGCCCCATAGACAATGCCAATGCGGTGCTCAAGAACTCTACAAAGTTGTTTCTAAATGTTCCTTTTCCTTGTTGACTTAGGCCTATCTACACCAAGTTTCTTCCACAAAGAAAGGACAGAAATGGCAGCGCAAGAGTCTGAAATAAAAACTATTCTTTTACTCTCTATGACTTCATATATGTTGAGTCTTAGAGCTATGCAAAAATGGGGAACGTGTAGGAAATTGCATGTCTTCACATCCTACTTGAATCTATTTGTTGTCCAAAGTAGGCTATGAACACATGGTAACTATCAAGTAGCTAAGACCTCTAGGAGAAACAATAGAGCAGAGAACCAAGATAACTTACATACTTGTGAGTACAAGAAGAAGACAAAGACCTCTCTTAAGTATTGCTTATTTTGCCAGACCTCAAAGATCTTTCTTAGCCATCTCTTGGAAAGTAAGAAAAGACCATATGAAATCAGCCTTTATTGGTATTCTCTAATGCCTATGTGTAGCCCTATGCCATGAAGCTAAAGTATAGAAAACTCTGGTGAGTGAGAAGGATGTTTCCTTTTGTCTTTCTTTGGTTCATTTTGGTGCAAATACTTGAGCCAGGGGTCAGTGACCTGAGTGAAGACAGAAGAGCTTAGGACATGTAGCACTCATCTTCATGTCTCCTAGCTTCGACTCATTGCCTCTCATAATTAAAGCATGATTGGAGAGATTTGATATCCATTCTAATATGTTAGGTTTACACCAACCAGAAGAAAGGGATAGAATTGAACTTTAAGAGCTTTTGTTAAACATAGGACCCTCTGATTCATCATGGCTGTCAACACCAGAAAATGAAACCAGTTACCTTTGGCACACAAAAGTAACTATAATCATGGAGTTTGAGGATAAGACACTTACGAGATAATCTATTTCCTTAAATTAGACAACATAAAACTTAGGCATTTATCATTTTTAATGTATTATTCACAAACTAATCTCTTGTGCTAAGAACTGACCCATAAGGACCCTCCCAGGCAGGTCTGCCAGACTTAGATGTTTCAAGAAGCAATTCCTTCTCCTGCATCCCACTATCATTAAGCATGAGTGAAAAGTACATGAGAATATCAAGGAATAAGAGCATTACCTGAGGCTTAGTGTCCTAAGTGTCCTATCCTTTTTTTTTTTTTCATTATTTACAGATGACAGGGCTTTAGAAAATTGGGGGAGGAAGGTCACAGAAAAGGAAACACAATAGAAGATGTAATAGAAAGCTATATTTTTCTTAATTTTGTATTACTGAATTTGCTCCTGAACTGCAGCTGTAAAATTTTATCCCCAGTTATATGAGTTAAAAGAGAGCTCTCCACACTGTTCACGTATTTGCAACTTGATGTTGTTCATTCAGAAGACATACCCTATTAAAAAAAACAGCAACTCATTCCTGAGTCAAACTCAGAGCTTGCTCTGCTCCTGGGAAAGAGACCAACTCAACATGCAACGTAAGTATTTCTATGTGATAAAGTCTAAAAGTGAGCATTAGACAATGCCTAAATGTTCTCACTAAGCCGGGCATGGTGGCACATGCTTGTAATTCCAGCATTTGGGAGGTTGAGACAGTAGGATCGCGGTTTGCAGACAGCCTAAGCTACTTAGTGAGGCCCTTGGCAACTCAGTGAGACTCTGTTTCAAAATAAAAAGTAAAAAATAGGCCTTGGGGTATGGCTCAGAGGCAGAAAACCCCTGAGTTCCATCCCTAGTAACACACACACACACACACACACACACACACAATATATAAATATATATATATATATATATATACACACACACACATACACACACATACACACACACATATATACATACATATATATATACACACATACACACACACAATATATATAAATATATATATACACATACACACACATACACACACATATATATACATACATATATATATACACACATACACACACACACACACACACACACACATATATATATATATATATATATATATATATATATATATTCTTACAAGGAGAAGGAACCCTTCATATTTGATTATCAATAGCAGATCCCAATACTAGTGCTGTGAAAAACTTTGAGTATTTTATAGACATTTCTGTCCACAAAAATAAAACACATAGCTTACTTCTTTGGGGATATAAGTATCCCCTTTAAGAAAACTGACACTACAAATTTAGACCAATTATATGTCAGAGTCCTGCCTACCTATGAAGCTACCTGAAGCTCCCTCTTTAAAGGCCAAGTCTCTTCTACTAACTTCTTAAGTCATGAAGTTGCCTGCTAGAAAGTGCAGAAGGGGTAAAGGATAATGAGGCATTGTCATTCAATTTCCAATCCACCCGTGAGTACTCTTGACTTGGGATATTAGGGCTGAGACTATGGCAAACCCCACTGCTGCCTGGTAGCCAGCCAATTCCACCAAGAGGGAGTGCCAGCAGGTGACTTCGCCCCCATTTCCTGTTTGCACCACTCCATCAACACTTTACTCAGGCAACAAGCCCTTCTTGTAGTAAAAAATGGTGCACACTCCAGTTTTTCCAGCCCTGTAAGACCAGCTCTACCCTCTTCCTTTAGAGAAAACAATAGCAGTTAACAGATTTTCTCCTTATAGGTTTGAAACCCATGTTCTCTGAGCTTGGAGACACCGAAAGAGCTGTAAAACAAACCTTTATAAGAAGCCTGCATTTGGTTCCAGGGCCTGATCTCTAGGAAGATTTCAAGTTTTAGTAAAGCCATTCTCTTCCCACCATTCCTCTGGGCCTAGATATCTAGTTTATAGTTCCTTCCCTTTGGTTCCTCCTTTTTATTCAAAGTTGTTTAATAGCTGGCAAGATATTTTATTTTAAATTCTCTTGGTTGAAGTGATTTTGGTTTCTGTCTCCTGAATGGACTCTTACTAATACAGTCTCTCCTCATGTCTTTTTTTTTTTTTTTTTTCATACAACCAGGCTGTCGAAAGAGCAGAAAAGTTGGAGTAACCAAGTCACTCTGAGGACAGAATTCTACCTTTTAAGTACCTATTGCACAATGTATAGGAAGCCAATAGTTTCTAGAGAATCATAAAATATCTTAGTTCCACTTAACTCCAAAATTCTGGCTTAAGAACTCGAAGTCAGGAATGTGTGGATGTGAACTTGGCTCACAATTCTCTACATCACTGAAACAAAGAGTGGATGGGGAGCTCCCAGAAAGTACATCCACTCCTACCATCTGATAGTAGTTCTCTAAGCAAGACAGTTTCTCACAGGGAAACACTCAAGAGGAGGGAACCAGAGGGACCAGCGTGCTTCTGAGTAGCAAAAAGAAGCATGGGGTGTTCACCCTAGGCTTCCGCATTCATACTTTGTGCTGGGCCTCAGAGACCTCTTTGGAGGTTGCCCTACATGTTTAGGAGCTTAATTCTTCATGTATCATTCTCCAAAACCCACCCCACCTTTGCTCTCTTTTGGGTAGAGAAAATTCTGTTTATTTGCCATATGAAAACTCTACAAGAGGGCAGAATCTTAGGAGGCGAGGAACTTTACACAGAAAAAGGTCTCCCCTTCCTCCTCTCTGCAGCCAGGATAACAAGTGGGAAGGGATCTCAGGACAATGGGACTCAGCAGAAGCCTTTGTGTTAAAGCCCCGCGCACTCCAACTGTTTCAATACTGCAAGAAGAAGAAAGTAGAGCGGAGGAGAAGAAGAAAACTAAAGAGGAACAAAAGAAAAAAAGCAGAGGAGAATTGGAGGAGAAGAAAAAGAGAAAAGCCACAGGGAAGTTACTAACAACGTGGTCTTTTCTCTAACTACTTTAGTTTGTATTTCTTAAAACAAGGACAATTCCATAAAAAGAGTTTATTTATTAAAATGAGGAAATTATCACTGATATGATTCTCTCTACTTTATCTAATCCAAATATTGCAAATTATGTCATTAATATCCTCTACATCAAGTTGGAATTTTATTTTTGTTTGTTTTGTGTGTGTATGTTTGTGTGGTACTGAGGTTCCTGGAAACCCTTCTACCTCCAGGCTACACTCCCAGACCTATTTTATATTTTTATTTGGAAACAGGGTCTCTTAAGCCAGTGCAGCTGGCTTCGAACCTGCGCTATCCTCCTGTCTCCGCCTCCCTAGGGCGGCGATTACAAGCATGAGCCACCACGCCCGGCCAAGTTGGGATTTTAAGACTTAGTTTTCCCAGGATTCTGTCCACCATCCCACAGCACTTGGTTGTCACATCTCTAGTCTCCTTTCACTTAGTGAGTTGTATTAAGAGGGCTGGTGATGTCTATTTGTTTTACTCTTGATGGTGTTAACTCCGATCATTTTATTAAATAGTTATCAAACAGGTTTCTTCATTACAAAGTTATTATTTTCCTTTTGAAATTAATAAGGATCTGTTGTGAGAGAGAGCGTGACTCAGTAGCTATCTTCTTCCTAATCAAATCTTTACACGTAAACTTTAGCATTCATTGTGATTCATGCTTAAAAGTATTACGATGTTTTCTAAATATCATTTTGATAAATGATGTTCTTTTTATAGTTATTATTACTGTAAAAATAAAGCCTTCCCCCTCCTTACTTACTTCATTTTGTTTATAATAGTATGGAGTAATGGATTCTAATTTTATTCTATGGATTCTATTTCATTACTCTCATTATTTATTTTAATGCTCAGAGTTTCCCAGATTTTGTTAATGGTAGTCCTGTCAAACCATTTCTTTAGTTTTTGAAGTATTCTATTATTCTTTGAGTATGTCTATACTTTTGGCACAGAAAGATGTTCCAGGCTCTTCTTATATTTTACTACCCTATCCCTAAAATCAGCCATTTCTCTAAAGAACCTTGGTTTCTTTTTTCTTAATTAAGTGTGGTATTTAGAATTCATGTTGGTGGATCACTACTGCTAGTACTGTCAGAGGTGGGATACACATGTAAGCAGTGTCCCCCCATAGCATCACTAATTTACATCCACACAATCAACCTATGTGGACCTGTTTCTCCATAATATTCATCAACAGAAGATTTATTTTTATTTATTTTATAATTATAATTGGTGCATTGTAATCATATATCACATTGGAGTACAAGACTTGAGAGGATATGCAAGCACTCATCATCCAATTAGCCCTCATCCAGCCCCCATCCCATTCCCCCCCGCCTCGATCCCATGCTTGTTTGGTGAATAACTTTGATACATTTGTTTATGTGCCTCCTGCATTTTAAAGAGGCTGCATCCTCCCCTATTCCCCTCTGATTGGCCACCTTAGATGCTTCACTATAGGGCCCTTTCTATAGCTCGACCTCTTCCTGTTGCCCCTTTCCTCCTAGATTTTGCTGATTAGGGGAAGCATCTGACTTTTATTTTCTGCGATATTTCTCTGTGCCGATCCCACTCTTGATGGCCCCAGTAGTGGCCTGGCTACCCGGTGGACTGATCCAGACCTCACTGGCTCAAGCAGTGGCCTTGCCTCATGGGAGGCCCCGATTCTGGTCTCGCTGGCCCCGACACAGGCCTAGCCCCTCAGCTGGCTCCGATCCCAGCCTCGGAGGCCCCAGCACTGGCCTTGCCTCATGGCAGGCTCCGATCCCGGCCTCGCTGGCCCAGCCCCGGTCTAACCCCTCAGGAGGATCTGATCTGGCCTCGGAGGCCTCAGTAGAGGCCTTGCCTCATGGAAGGCTCCAATGCCGGTTGCTGGTCCCGGCACCGGCTTCACCCCTTAGCAGGCTCCGATCCCAGCCTCGGAGGCCCCAGCACTGGCCTTGCCTCATGGCAGACTTCGATGCTGGCCTCACTGGCCCCAGTACCGGCCTAACCCCTCGGCAGGCTCCAATCCTGGCCTCTGAGGCCTCAGTAGCGGCCTTGCCTCACAGAAGGCTCCGATGCCGGCCTCGCTGGTCCCAGCACCGGCCTAACACCTCGGCAGGCTCCAATCCCGGCTTCGGAGGCCCCAGCACCAGCCTTGCCTCATGGCAAGCTCCGATGACGGCCTTGTTGGCCCCAGCCCCGGTCTAACCCCTCGGCAGGATCTGATCTGGCCTCGGAGGCCTCAGTAGCGGCCTTGCCTCATGGAAGGCTCCAATGCCAGCTCCTGGTCCCAGCACCGGCCTAACCCCTTGGCAGGCTCCGATCCCAGCCTCGGAGGCCCCAGTAGCGGCCTTGCCTCACAGCAGGCTCTTATCCTGGCCTCGGAGGCCCCAGCACCAGCTTTGCTTCACGGCAGGCTCCGATGCCAGACTCGCTGGTCCCAGCATCGGCCTAACCCCTCGGCAGGCTCCAATCCTGGCCTCGGAGGCCTCAGTAGCGGCCTTGCCTCATGGAAGGCTCTGATGCCAGCTGCTGGCCCCGGCACCAGCCTAACCCCTCAGCTGGCTCCGATCCCGGCCTTGGAGGCCCCAGCACCGGCTTTGCATCAAGGTGAGCTCCATTCCCAGCCTAGCTGGCCTCAGCACCGGCCTAACCCCTCGGCAGGCTCCGATCCTGAGCTCGATGGCCCCAGCACTGGCCTTGCCTCATGGCAGGCTCTGATCCTGGCCTCACTGGCCCCAGCACAGGCCTTGCCTCACGGCAGGCTCCAATTCCAGCTTTGCTGTGTCCGTCTCCGGCCTCACCCCTCGGCAGGCTCCAATCTGAGCACCCTCTTTGCCCAACCAATTGTCCCACGTTCTCGAGGGTGCGTGGTGGTAACATTCTGCCTCTGGGGTTATTATTTCAAAGGTTCCAGGTGTAATGCATCAGATCTCTGCCTCCCCTGAGTACTGGCCACTGCCATTGCCACTGCCTCCACCATTTCAAATCCTTCCCAAGCTCTTTTTCCACTCTGAATGTTGTCCAGTGTTCCTAAGCATGCATGCATGCGTGATGGTAGCATTTGACATTTGGTGTAATTTCTCCAAAAAAATAAGCTTGGTAGGATCCGATTTCTGCTTCTCCTGAATACAAGTCTCCACCACCATCGCGGAAACCACTTTCAACACCACCTTTCTCTTTGGTCTCCGCTAAATTCTCTCCTTATAGGTGATGTCCAAGATTCTTAACAATATAGAGAAACAGCAGTCCTCCTTTACGTGGAATTTTTCCATAAGTTCCAGTGCATTTGGATAAGTTTTTTCTGCATCTCCAGTGTCCTGGCATCCACCATGGCTTTCTTAACCCCTCTCCAATATTTTTCCTTTTTCTTTTTCTTTTTCTTTTCCTTTTTTTTTTTTTTTTAAATAAGAGATGACAGTATATGTGGTTTGAGGAGGTAGTGAGATCAGGCACTCAGTAGCACTGTGACCTGGTTGGTTTCCCCATGGGTCCAGCGTGCGCCGCATTACTCCGCCTGGGGCCCAGAATCCTGCAACCCGGGCCCCAGCTGTTCAGGGGTCCAGCATGCCCTGCCCGACCCCTGCCCAGGACCCAGGGTCTGGCGTGCTATACGTGGTCTGGCCCGGGGCCCAGAGTCCCGCAACCCGGGCCCCGGCTGGTGTGCCCTGCACGACCCCTGCCCGGGACCCAGGGTCTTATTGTGCCCGGCTTCTCCAGAGGTCTGGCATGCTATGTGCAGTCTGGCCCAGGGCCCAGAGTCCCGCAACCCCAGAAGATTTATTTTTAAACCATTATAATTGAACCAGGCATGGTGACACATTCCTGTAATCCTAGTACTTGGGAAGCTGAGATAAGAGGTTTGAGGCCAGCCTCAGGAAGTTAGTAAGACCCTCACAACTTAAAGAGATTCTGTTTCAAAAAAAAATTAAAAAATAGCTGTGCATGGTGGCTCACACCTATAATCCCACCATTCAGAAGGCTGAGACAGGAGGATCACAGATTGGTTGCCAGCCTTAGCTACTTAGTGAGGGCCTCTGTAATTTAGTGAGATCCTGTTTCAAAATAAAGAATAAAAAATACTGCAGAGGTTGTAGCTCGAAGGTCAAATGCCCCTGAGTTCCATCCACAGACCCACAATAAATAAATAAATAAATAAATAAATAAGGCTGAAGCTATAGCTTGGAGGTTAATGGCTCCTATTCATTTCTCAATACTATATATACTATATATATATCACATATATATATACATACATACACATATACATATACACATACACATATATACATGTGTTTGGATTGTAAACATTTTTCATGGTGTGTTGTGATCATAAAGGCCAGAGTCCCACGGATATGGAAGGTGTGTGCTATATCTCAGCATGAAGTCACAGGGCTTAGATGTTTCCAAATAGTGCTCCTCATTGTGGTAGTCTAAGACTGAAGTTTTTCCTTCAGTTCTCAGTGGAAGGCAGTTTAGGTATTTCCCAGTAACTTCACTCCATCTATCCCATTAAATGTGGGAAGCATAAGAAGAAGGACAAATCCAGAAATGAGAGCACAGAACACAAGAGATACATGAAACCCGCCTTGAAGGCTGGCTTCTGATACTGAGCTTTGGGCTATTAAGATTCCTACTAGTTTGAAGTTCTTACAGTTGGATTAATGGGAGAGAATAATCTCCTTTGCTTTCAAAGGCTATGTTTAAAAGTCTGCCCCAAAGACAGTTTAGAGTGGGAAGGAATCTGGAAGAGATGAGTGTATGACTTGAAGCAAAGAATTCTGTAACTCCTCTTTGGTCTGCCCTCAATGCTAAAAATGTTTAGCCACAACAAAAAAAGTGATTAAAGAGAGAAATAGGCTAAAAGAATTAAAATGAAGCTCCATTTCACCTAATTGTGCCATAGCAAATTTGTTCACTAAAGCATACATGTGAAAGCCAATCCCAGACTGATTAATATCATGACACAAGCTAAATCCATGGTTAGATGAGATCCTGCCAGATGGTATGACCTGAAGAGATGCAGGTCCTGATGGCTCAGATCACCAAGTTCTGCGGATGGTCCTAGAGATGGTGAGACCCAATGTTTTCTTGATCAATTTAATCAAGCCACGAGTTTTAATCTTTAAAAATATTAAAATAAAGTATTTTCTTAATGGTTTTCACCGGGGAAGAAAAATACAAGTCTGGGTTCTGGTTACACAACTAGAAAAGCTGGAAAATTATACTTCAACAAGAAGTAAGAGTTTTACAGATTAGTTGGACTCGATGGTACAAGTCTGTGATCCCAGCTACTTGAGATGCTGAGGCAGGAGGGTTGCAAGATCGAGGCCAGTGTGGACAACTTAGGCCCTGTCTCAAAATAAAATAAAAAGGGCTGGTCATGTACCTTAGTGATAGAACATTCCTAGCTTCAATCATTAATAACACACACACACACACACACACACACACACACACACACACACTGTTTTATAAACTTGTTTAAGAGACACATTGGGGAGTTAAAATGTATGAGGAGACATAGATTCTAAGAAAAGAGAAGAATTTTAGATTTAAGATAAAAGAAGAAGCTTGCAAAGTTGAAATGAGGACAGCTGGAGTATGGATGCATATAGCTCAATGGTAGAGTATTTGTCGAACATCAGCAAAGTCCTGGGTTCGATCCACAGAAGAGAGAAGAGAGAGAAGAAAGAGAGAGAAGAAAGAGAGAGAGAGAGAGAGAGAGAGAGAGAGAGAGAGAGAGGAGAGAGAGAGAGAAAGAAGAAGGAGAAGAAGAAGAAGAAGAAGGAGGAGGAGGAGGAGGAGGAGGAGGAAGAGGAGGAGGAAGAGGAAGAGGAGGAGGAGGGGAATAGGAAAGGAAGAAAGGAAAATCTACCTTCCTGAAGTTAAACTCCCATCTGTGGACTTGGCCTTGTATTTTTCCTACTATCTTCATTCAGAATCAAACCTACTTGGTCCAGAGAAGTGATTTCTGACGTTTTAGTAAAGACAGCTAGAGCCCGGGGCATGTTAAGCAACAGAGTCACAGAAGGAGGTAGTGGGCACTAGGCAGATACATTTTTCCCAAGGGTTTGTTGTCTTTGGTGAGGAAAAGAAATAAAAAACAAACACACAATGCTCACAAAACTGAAACTCTTTCATTGTGCATTTTTCTAACATGGAAGTATTGGTAAGCTCCAGTCTCTTAGTTTCACACTTCAGGTCAACTGTAAGAAACAAATCGAATAGTAATAAAAAGTAAATACAAGGTGTAAATATTTAAAGTAAGCTGGTTTGTAAAAATGTGAGAGAAACCATGAAATCTGTAAGCTGCCCATTCTGACAACTCTTTTCTCCACCTGCTAGGTCTCCTTGCAGGTGGCATGTCTTTCAGAGAAAATTAAGTGCTCATCTGTTTGAGGGAGCTGAGGCATAACTGGGGGATCTTGAGGTGGACGGTATCAGGGAAGACTTCCAAAAACTTGAGGGCCTGAAGGAAAAGATTAGGGTTTTCCCAAGTTTCCTAAGAGAGACTCAGATATGGGGAGGTGATTGCATTATAGAAGAGCTGGAATTCACAGAGGCCTTCTACATGCCTGACATGGGCTCAGGTCTCCACAAATAGAATCCACTTACTAACAATTGATTAGGCAAAGGTGATGACTGGATGACCTCTTTATAGATGAGGACAACGGCTGAGAGATGATGTGGTTACAAGGCTCCCTGGTTGCATGGTGGCAGGAAGAGGACTGCAACCAAGGAAGAAGCACACTTGCAGAGCAGATACTTGTTGGGAGACCCAGAAAAGAAGAAGGTCATTTCTTGTTTGCAGTCCACTTCTCAAGGCCCTCCAGAATTTTCTGAGTGAAAATCCTGGGTTGCTCTAGGGCCTCATCTAGCCTTCTCAGCCACCTTGCCTTTACAATGGCAGTATAAGCTCAGAGAGGATTTGCACGATGCACATTTGGGTGGCTAACACCTAATACCCAAGGGCAACAAGTCCAGGAAGAAAGGAGGAGAGGCCTTGCAAGTCGATGCTTAGAATCCCCTCAAATTTCCAGACAATTCTCCCAGAACTCTGGAAGCTTTCCTCAATATTGAAAGTAGAGGCTAAAGCTTGGTGGTATGCCCTTTAAAAAGAAGTGAGCTGTCTGCTTAGAAATAATCCTGTTACCTTCCTCACCCTCATCTCCAAGCTCGAATCCATCAGCAAGTCTTTGCAATTCCACTTCTAAAATGTCTTTGAAACATTCCATCCAATGTTCTCGATACTCACTGTCACTACCCTAATCTAAGCTTTCTCACTCATAGCTTAGTAACACAGCACACTGACTATATGCACTTTTGCACTAATTTATTTACCACAATGCTTCAAATCAAACTAAACTTTTCTTTTTTCTTTGTTTTTTTTTTTTTAAATAAAATTTGTTTATTTGTTAGTTTGTTTTGGTCCTGGGGATTGATCCCAGGGGCATTCTACCTCTGAGCTATATTCCCATCCCTGTTTTATTTTGAAACAGGGTCTTGCTAAGTTGATAAAAATCTCACCACTTGCTGAGGCTGTCCTCTAACCTACGATCGTCCTGTCTCAGCCTCCCGAGTACTAGGATTATAAGCATGCACCACCACACATGCTTCAATCTAAACTTTTTAATGGCTATACTTTCCATCAAAGAAAGGCTCCAATTACCTTGCAGGGCTACAAAGGGCTGGATAATTTGGACCCTGCCCACCTTCCCAGTTTCCCCTCATGCCAATCATTATATTCCAGCTCCATTGCTCTTCAAATTTATTTCTCATTTCTGAACTAGTTTGCACTCCCACCAACAGGGTAAAAGAGGTCCTCTTTCCCGCATCCTCACCAACATTTGTTGTTATTTGATTTCTTTATGCTTGCCACTCTGATTGTGGTTAGATGGATAGATGGAATCTCAGCATAGATCAGTGTGGAGATTCCTTAGAAAACTGGGAATGAATCCACCATATGATCCAGCTATACCACTCCTGGATATCTTTCCAAAGGGATTGAAATCAGAGAACCACAGTAACATATACCCATGTTCATAGCAGCACAATTTGTAATAACCAAAATATGGAACCAACCTAGGTCTCCATCAACAGATGAATAGATTGCAAAATTATGGGAAATACACACAATGGAATTCTGCTCAGCTATAAAGAAGAACAAAATCATGTCATTCACAAGAAGATGGAAAGACCTGGAGAACATTATATTAAGTGAGATCAGCCAAGCACAGAAATCAAAGGGACATATGTTTTCTCTAATATGCCCAAACTAGGGACTATTAGGAATACCAGAGAGACTCCAGATAATGGAGGGGAAACCTCAGCAAAGCTAGAATGGAAGGGTAGGAGAGGAAGAAGGCTGAGGTTGATTAATGGAGGAGCTACATTCAAATATGTGTAAAAGTATGAATGTAGCATGGTCAACCTGGACACTCATTGTTGGGAGGGGGAAAGGGAAGTGGGGTGATAGAAGACACCAAGCACAGTCTGCATGTATGCCATTTTCAATATGATCCACATAAAAATTAAAAACATTAGCCGAGCGTGGTGATGCATGCTTGTAATCCCCGCACTTGGGAGGCAGAGACAGGAGGATCGCTCAGGTTTGAAGCCAGCCACGCGCGCTGGCTTAGGAGACCCTGTTTCCAAATAAAAATGTAAAAATAGGTCTGGGAGTGTAGCCCAGAGGTAGAAGGGCTTCCAGGAACCCCAGTACCACCAAAAAAAAATTTAAAAACATTATTTCTCATTTCTGACTTTTTCTCTCTTCAGAACTCATCTTCCCACCTGCAGTTCTCTTTTCTCTGCTCCCCCATGCTGGGTGAAATTCACATTTCATTTCTCAGTTGAAACATCAGCTCACAGTCACTCTCTGTGAGTCCGCTCTCTGCACTCCCAGTCCTTATAAATCTTCTTAGTCCTTCATAGATTCGTAGCGCTTGGGGAAACTTGCTAGTACTTTAGTGTTGTTGTTTTTTAGCTGTCCCACTAGACTCCAAGCGCTACCTGGCAGGAGCCGTGTCTATTCTGTTCATTGTGGTTTGCCTATATTTATTGTACTTTGTGGCTCATGTTCTTATTCCTAATGCTACCACAAGATATTTGAGTCCCTATGCACTGCAAAACCTATGAAAAGTATGGTGCTTCACATAGATAACTAAAAATAAAACGTATACTTAAAAATGGTTTCTCCTTCCAGCGTCAAGCACAGGTTTATATTATTATCTAAATATTTCTTAATAAATCTGTTAAAGTTCTGTGGTTACAATGAGCCTCAAACCTTTCTCTATAGTAAGAAAATTAATCCTTTGATTTCCTTTTATTCCTTATTATCTCACATTGAGTATTATTTTCTTAATTATTAATACATTTTAATCCTCTAAATAACAGAAGTAAATGAGACAAAATAAGTTGTGTGTCTTATGTGTGTTGAGGAGAAAGGCACAATCTTCAAAGAAGCCAACAAATTACACATAATGTATGTCAGGAGCTGTGCCTAAGTACTGGGATTAGTCAAAAGTTGAGTAACATCTCCTACATTAGGACCTGCATATCCTTCCTTTCATTTGAAACAACTTGGCCCAGCTCACCTGCAATCCTTCAGCAATAATGTCATAAGGCTCCCTAACTTGATTATATTCTTTCTTTATCTGCCAGGAATTCATATATTTCTCTATTGTAGCCTTCAACATAACTCATTTTAGTATTTATTTTCCTTTTAGACTGTAAACTCAATGAAGGGAGCTCTCATATTACCTGATTCACAAGTACATCCCTCATACCCAGTACCAGTATGGTAGTAGCCACCAGTAAACATTTTTTAGTTTAATTAATCAATCAATCAATAATAAAACATTTCACTTCAGAGTGCTCATGATAAAACAGGAACGACAAAGGAAAACATTTACCATTCACCATCATTAGTCTATTGTTATAGTTAAATATAGATTATACCCTAAGAAGTTCATGTATTAATGTTCATAATTGATTAATGTTCAAAGTTTATGTAATTAAGTCGTGAGAGTTGTAACCTGATCAGTGGATAAATCCATTGTAATGCCCTTACTAAGTGGTAACATAGGCAAGTGGGGTGTGGTAGGGAAGCTGGGTCCCTGGTGTTAGGAATTGTGCTTTGTCTTTGATCTCCCTTGCTTGTTGGTTCTCTTACCTCTGGCCTCCATGATGTGAGAACAGATCCTGGCTCTTTCACTCTCTCTGCTTCCCACTCCCAATCCCTGAGTGCCACAGATCCTGGCCATTCATGGACTGAATCCTATTCATGGACTGAATCCTGAGCAAATAAGTCTTCCTTCCTCTAAGTTGTATGGTCAGTTTTTTGGATCATACAGTGAGAATGTTCACCAAGATATCTAGCATGTGACATCATTGATTTTCTTTATAGTGCTGATCTTGGTTATTAGTGAAGGTGCCCTGAAGGAGGTTATCTTAACAGTTGAAGGATTAGGGCAGGGAAAGGACTTCCAGAGGAAACAAAGTATATTAACCACCTTATATTACTACAACAAAATACCTGAAGCTATTAGCTTGTTAAAAAAAAAAAAGGTTTATTTTGTTTCACAAGTCTGGAAATTCCAGTGCAAGACTTGGTAACTACTACTACTTTGGGCCTCTGGTGAGGGTGGCATATAATAGCAGGAATGAGGGTAGAGATAACCATTGACCTCATGAGCCAAGAAATGAAAGCAAGAGCAAAGGTGAGGGGGGGGGAGCAGAGTACTATAATCCTCTTTGAGAGCATGCCCCCAATGATTTAAGCCCTTCTATTAGTCTCCAACTCTTAAAAGTTCTTCCTTTCAATACTGCCTTTCTGGGAACCAACACATGGAACCTTGGGGGACACCCACCCAAATCATGGCACAAAGACAGCATGTCCATCTACTTTACAAGGAGTCACCCAGAAGCGGTAGGAATCCAGAGTTCATGGGAGAGTCCTTCTAACACATTGGCTTACTGATACTGTCCATCAAGGGCATGCAGTGAAGACAGAGTCATATGCTTATTACTTGCAAATCCAAGCAGATACTGACTGGTCATACTTAACGTTTTTTGTAAACATACAATTTTTTTTAATGGGTCTGGGGATGGAACCCAGGGGCATTCGACCTCCGAGCTACACCCCCTGCCCAATTTTGTATTCTTTATTTTGAGTTGCGGAGGGTCTCACTTAGTAGCTGAGGTTGTACGTGAACCGCGATCCTCCGGTCTCAGCCTCCCAAATGCTGGGATTACAAGCATGTACCACCATTCCCAGATCTACAATATGTTAATAATCTCTTATACAGCAGATAAATAGCAGTCATTTCTGAACTTCTCTCATTGGGGAAATCAGAGCATTTGATTATAAGAGAAACTTCTCCAGGATTTCTCATAGCCTGTAGTCATGACAACAAAATTATGGAATAACCTCAAGGAATCTGAATGCTTTGGACAGATTAAAAAAAAGTGCTATGGATAACTGTAGCTATTAGACATTTTATCATAATTTGTGTGTGTATAGTACTAAGGACAGAACCTAGGAGCATTCTACTTCTGGGCTATAGCTTCCCCTACCCCTGGCTCCTTCTTTTTTTTGAAACAAGGTTCTTATGAAGTTGCAAAGGGTCTCACTAAGTTGCTGAGGTTGGCCTCAAACCCGATCCTCCTATCTCAGCCTCTCAATTACCGTGGTCAGTCTTGTGCCACCGCTCCCATCTCTCTTAATGATATTAACTAATGTTTTTTTTTTATAATGTATCACATGACAAGTACTCCTTAATAGTTGGCACACTCAAACTTTGATCTTCTGAACAACATAACCCAGTGAGTAAGGTAGTGCTATGATGTCATGGACAAAAAAAAACTGAGGCACATAGAAATTAAGCAATATGTCCAAGGTCACTTAGAAAACAGTTGGCAAAGCCTGGACTAAGTCCAGGCAGTCTGTCTCCTGAGCCCACACTTTGCAGCTTCCTCCCATTACACTGTGGTATTTCTTGAAATTTTAATGCTGCTTAGAGTCAAGACCCACTCCCTGTACTTTTTTAGACTTGTGACAGAATTTAGAAGTCTAACTTGGAAAGATATGCAGTCTGGTCACCTTTAGTATTATTGGACAAGTAGCTGTTAGAAAGAAATCAGTGTTTCTAAAGAGCACCTTGCATACTACTGAGGATGAGCTGGAGAATTCAGAGTAAATGTGAACCAACACAATACTTTAATAGCTACTTGTAAATCTGTGGTAGATAGATAAATATTAATGTGTGTATGCTAAATAAAATAATTAATATAATTGCCTTAGTGTTTAATTATGAGAAGTATCAAATATATATAGATATATAATAGTATAAGAACTTAAATCCCCTTGATTCAGTACAGAAAATTATTTCATTTATTTAGTGACTTATGTACCAACAAATATTTACCAAACACCAAGTATAGTCCAGTCATTGGTCACAAATTAGTACACAAACAAAAATTCCTGGCCATTTTTTTTGGTGGTACTGTGGTTCCTGGAAACCCTTCTACCAGACACCTATTTTTTAATATTTTTATTTGTAAACAGGTTCTCTTAAGCCAGCGAGGGTGGCTTTGAACCTGCACGATCCTCCTGTCTCCGCCTTCCAAGCACAGGGATTACAAGTGTGCGCCACCATGCCCAGCCATTCCTGGCCATTTAATAGCTTATATTTTAGGTGAAAGAATAACAAGAATTTAAAAACACAAATAACATGGCATATTATTAATATTATATTATATATTATATTATAAAGTATACTATGGTATATTAAACTATATTTTACTGTATATTGTAGTATACTATATTATTAACAATATTATATATATTTATAGCACATGGAAGAATAAAGAATGGTAAAAGAGTGAAATGATAACAGAGAAAGGAGTAAACTTTCAAAATGTTCCTGATTAAAATTATTTTAAATTAATTAGAAGTTTCTATTTTACTAAAAAGAATCAGCTTTCAGTTTCATTCTCTGATGCCAATCTGTTTAACCCTATGATTTCTATTTATGTTCTACTGTAGCCAGAGATAAATTTTATTTATTTATTTATTTATTTATTTATTTATTTATTTATTTATTATGGTGCTGGGGATTAAACCCAGAAACATTTTACCTCTGAGCTACACCCCAACCCTATTTTATTTTACTTAGAAACAGATTTTTTACTTGCTAAGATGCTGAAAAACCTCCACTAAGTTGCTAAGGCTGGCTTTGAATCTTGGAATCCTACTGTCTCAGCCTCCCAAGTACTGGGGTTACAGGCATACAATACCACATCTGGTGATAAATTTCGCTTAAAATGAAGAGATAACAAAAAGATTGCCTAAATAATTAGAATAAATATTTACAGAAATTATTAAAAACAATTATAGTGTCACAGGGATATAGCAAAACAAAAACAAAAACAGTGGAAGTATTTGAGTGGTTATGTTGAGGACCACCGGGCTCTCCCCCACTGACTCCTGAGTGTCTGTACTTGTGTCAACAGAGGAGAGGAAGGCCAGAATCATACAGTGCAATGGTGTCAGCTCATGATGCTACAGAGGGCGGGCTCTGTCCCAGGCCAATGGGGAGGGTCTGTCACCTCCTCCTGTCTGAGCTTCCACATCCTGCTGCTTCTTCCTCTGCTTACTTTCAAGACCATCTCTGTAGAGACAACAGGAGATAAAATGCAGACACAACAACAAGCAGCAAGACAATGTCAGTCCATTCATTTATGTCACACAACTACACTGAAGAGATGTGACTTGGAGAGGGTGCAGGCAGGCGGGACTGTTGAGGCTCCTACACAAGTCAGAGGCCACTGGCTGCACAGAGCGGAATGCTTGCTTTCCCTTGAAGAGAACCCAAGGAGGCAGGTGTTGAGTCCTGCAGCTAGAACTAGCTGCAGCCCTCTTCTCTACAACCTGGTCACCTTCAAGTCAGTTTTGTCAGAATAAGCCCCTGACATCAAGAAAGACCCCTGAAGCCAGGTGTGGTGGCACACGCTTGTAATTCCCGCGCTTGGGAGGCAGAGACAGGAGGATCCTGCAGGGTTTAAGCCAGCCTCGCTGGCTTAAGAGACCCTGTTTCCAAATAAAAAAGTATAAAAATAGCCCGGCGTGGTGGCGCACGCTTGTAATCCCCGCGCTTGGGAGGCGGAGACAGGAGGATCGCGCAGGTTCGAAGCCAGCCGCGCTGGCTTAGGAGACTCTGTTTCCAAAAATAAAAAAGTATAAAATAGGTCTGGGAGTGTAGCTCGGAGGTAGAAGGGCTTCCAGGAACCCCAGTACCACCAAAATAAATAAATAAACAAACAAACAAATAAATAAATAAATAAATATGACCCCTGAAGAAAAAGTCTTCTTATATGTTCACAAATGTTCAAAATCATTACTTGCTAATGAGTAACAAATAATTATAGACAATGTGTATGACTATTCAACAGGCATTATGGAAATGCTTCAGCATACATCCTTCCATTTAATTCTCACAATGACTCGTGAAGGTCTATAATTATATCCATTTTATAGATGAAAATATACAAGTTTGAGGAAGTGAACTTATCCCCAAACTTATGCCTATGATAAATACTGGCACCGAAAATACAGCCTAGACTGACCGACTCTGAAATCTCGATGAATCCCATTTGAACCTGTCAGTAACTCTATGAGTTAAGAAGAAGAATCTTCTTTATTCCGTGCAGGAACAACTTAAAAATGCAGTGGTTACAGGAGTGAATGGTAGTGTTAGAAGAGTTGGTTTTAATTATGGTTCTGCTGTTTATTATCTGTGTAAATTTGGGAAATTTATCCAAGTCCCCCAATAGTTACAATATCCTCAACAGTCAAGTTTTGGAGAATGTGTAATTTCTTAGGTCTCCATGTCTTGGCCATCATCACTACCACCATCATCATCACTATCACCATCATTGCAGCTGCTGTGTACTTAGTGTCTCCTCACAGTCTCACCTTAATTTTTCCTCCTACCTGAAATTGCCACACTCTTTCTTTTATTTAAGTATTGACGACAATGTATCACTACACTACTTATAACAGTGATAATAGTAAATATTTATGTACACTCGCTACATGCCAAATTCTTTTAGTGTATTGTCTTCATCTGTGCAACTACTGCATAAGAAATATACTAGTGCCATCTCTAATTTACACTTAAAAAACAGACATGCTTAGAACTCAATGCTGCTCATTTTATTTCCCCCTTTTCTATCTATTACCTGACTCCCTGCTGGCTTTGGAGCTCCGAAAGGGCATCCATGAAAACAGCATGAAATTGCTTGCAGGCAGTTGAACACTTCAGGAGTTTGACTAAAAGGGTTTGGAATGAACCAGGTGCAGTGGCACATACCCATAATTACAACTGCTGAGGAGGCTGAGGCATGAGGGTTGTACATTGAAGACCAACCTGGGCACCTTAGCAAGACCCTATCTCAAAAACAAAAAAGTTAAAAAACATTTAAAGGTCAGGGCTGGGGATGTGGCTCAGTGGTAGAGTGCCCCCCAAACTCAATCTCCAGTACAAAGAAGTAGGAAGAGGAGGAAGAGGAAGAGGAGGAGGAGGAGGAAAAGGAAGAGGAGAAGGAAGAGGAGGAGAAGGAGAAGGAAGAGGAGAAAAAGTTTGGAACTGTCCAACAACTGGTGCTGAGAACTCTGGTTTTTCAAGCAATTTCAGGTTCCTATATCCCAACTTTTTTCTCCTCACTAGAGTGCCAATACCAGCAGGTTCTCTTCAGAGGGGGTGCTGGCAAAACACTGAAACTGAGATACTCACCTGAGATCAAGCCCAGAATAATTTTAAAAAAAATCAAACTGACTCTTGGGTGATTGAAAAGTCTATTCATTCCCTTTCCTTTTTAACAACCTTGAAAGGCACTGAGTTTAAAAAAAAAAAAAAGATGTTTCAAGGACAGACGATTTGGATTAATAATAGTCCTGCTACCACAAGACATAAATTCCTCCACATGTTTTATTTTTCTGATAGCAGATTTAACACATCTTCTTGGAAAAAGTATAGAAAATGCAAAACACAGCTAGATTGCTATTGTATTTTAATTGTTTTCTTCCTGTGTCTTCTCACCCTTGCCCCATAGCTAAAGACTAGAGAGTCCAGAACCGGAAAGACCAAGAGCATCTCAGAAAGTGGCAGCTCAACTTCACTCCCCTCCAGCCCCTGCAGCTTGCTGCGCCCCTCTCCCCTCCCCCTTGGCTTGCCGCTTGCTATTGGTCGTTGCCATGACAACCAGCAGCTGCCGGGCCAGCAGCCTCTACCGCAGCAGGGGTGGGGCATGAGGGTGGGGGAGGGAGAGGAGGAGCCAGAGGAGGTGTCTGCTGCAAGTTCCTGGCTGCTTCTGAGCTCACCCCATCCTCCAGGAGGGAGGAGGCCCAAGTGGTGATGCCGCCGCTGCCTCCGCTGCTTCCACTGCTAATATTCTAGTGGGGCTGGAAGGGTGGTTCCTATTAGCACCGTCGCCAACCGGAGAGGGAAGGAGGAAAAAAAAAAAAAAAAAAATCACAGCAGCCGCTGCTGATGTTGGGTTCCCAGCCTGAGTCCGACTCGGTCACAAGGAAAATGGATTCAGTTTGCATCTCTCCCTCCTTTAAGCAGCTTCTTCGGGTCTCAGCATGGTGAGTAGGAGACAGCAGGGCTACCTTCTGGATTTAGCTGATAATTAAATGACTTTTCTATACATTTGTGGCCTGGACTTGAACAATGACTCCGGTCTCTCAGGCTAGGAGGGGGAGATGTGAGCAGAGATGAGGATGGAGGGAGAGGAAGGTTGCCAGGAAGAGAAAAGTGAGGAGGCATCTGCTTGTGTTAAAAAAAAAAAATGGTGTTCTGATATTTTTATCGCGGATTGGCTCAGAATACAGATTGAACCTCTTGATTCTTTGCCTCCCGAGCTTAGCGACATCAGCGAGTGGAAAAAGCTAACAAGAGGGTGTTGTTGAAAGGAATCCTTTCATTTGCGGCTCTGGCATATAGGGCTGGGCCTTCCGTAAAAGCACATTTGGTGTTTCAACCTCCGTGGCCTAATTACGTGGTTTGCTTATCTTCCTCTCTGCTAAGGTGGCCCCAGAATTTAGCATTTGATTTCATTTTCTAATGGAATCCTGTTGAGAAACCATTTGCCCGATCCAGAGTTTCGTTTCTATCACCTAGATTTGATTGTGAACACAAATATATATGCCTTCTAGATGTGCCCATCTTTATGCACATGTTACATTGCATTTATGAAACATGTATATGCAGACTGAACTTGCTTCACTATTATTTTATGGGATATAAGCGCCCTTGCATGCTCGGAAGTAATTGCATATTTTTGAAACTACGCTTCTGGTTTATATTATTATTCATTGACTTCATTTGGATCAATATGAGATTTATTCGTGTTATTGTCCCTTAGTTTCATTGTGACCAATTAGGACAGATGCCTATCATTTGATCTGTATTAGAGAACTCGGTGTGAAGCCTAGCTCTTTATTTTTAATTGGGTTTGTGGGGAGTGATATCGAGGGCCCTGAATTTACAGTGATGGGAAAGGGAGGTGGCTTGTGGTATCATTTTGCATCCAGCATCTTGTCAAATGATTGTTGAAACAAATCAGTTTCCTTGAAATCCCACCCCAACCTTTTGATATTTGTACCTTGTGTCCCAGGCCTCACAGCTGAGCTGGAAGGTGAAATGCATTCATTTTATTTGATAGTGCTGCTATTTGCTGTTCATTCCTTCAGTATCCAGGCACCATTTTATAGTTCTCTCAAATGTTGTGTTCTGTAAATGATTAAGGAGGAAAGTAGGATTGTTTTTGAAAATCTAAGTATTCTCTACTACCCTAGGATAGCCATTTCCAAAGTAGCCTGCTTATACAATGCAATGAAAGAGAGTAAGCAAAGCTTATCAGGAAGATGTCTGGCTCCTAA
This sequence comes from Muscardinus avellanarius, assembly GCF_963383645.1. Lineage (NCBI taxonomy): Eukaryota > Metazoa > Chordata > Mammalia > Rodentia > Gliridae > Muscardinus > Muscardinus avellanarius. The sequence goes on along the minus strand of NC_137793.1, from coordinate 30,300,136 downwards.
CTGGAATGGGGGGGGGGGCATTGCAGGTTATAAATGCTTACGAGGATCTGCTTGACCTTTTATTATGTCAAGGCTTTAAGGCAGCTCAGGAAGACGAAAGATGCCTGAGATGAGTAGAATACAGGGCTCCATTACCACCTAGGATAATGGATTTTGTTGACCTACAGCCAGAAAATCCTTGCTGGTAAAACTGTGTTAGTAATATTAGATTCATCACACGCACTCATTTTATCCATCAATCTCTTCTTCAATGGTATCAATGTCGGTGCAAACATTTTTTGCAATGTCAGATAACAGTATATTTGCTTTATTCTTTCATTTTATTTTACATACTGCCCCCTCATTTATACTTTTACACGTATCAAGCTTATAGTTTAATCTCTCTGAGAACAGATGTCCTTTTTGTATTATACATGCATCCCTTCTTAGTGACTTAAACGTGATCATAGCATATCACATGCATCATATATATTCTCAACTCTGTAAACTCATGCTAGTATGCGCCTCCTTATAACAACTACACAAAGTATGGCAAGCGAGGCAGTACCGGGCTTGAATATCTGAAATCTTACAATACATTGTGTCCGAATATTTTAATGATAACTTTTGACTTCCAAAAGTTAAAATTTCAGACACGGCTATAGCAAATTAAAAAAAAAAAAAGCTAAGTAGTAAGTGCCCGCATTTCAGACAATGAGCGCAGATATCACAAGGCTTTGTTTTTATTTCCTTTGTGTTGAGTTTTCCTTTGAATGCGATTTTATGGGCAAAGTTGGTACAGTTTGAACAGAGGCCCCTCAGTCACCACAGGCCACAGACTTTGAGCTCACAGAAGAAAGTAGGTTTCAGCTATATGGCCAGACCCTGTCTCTGTGCATGGATAAAGAAACTGAGATAATTATTTGACTTGGAGAAGCTAAAACTGAAAAACGACAATCATTTGTTTCGATAAGCTAACAGTTTTACATAGTGGGTTGGTTATTGCTGTTTTTTTTTTAATCTAAAATATGGTCAATGAGTTTTAATTTCACTAAGATAAATGAAGATTAACCATGTAAAGTATAGAACCTCCTCATCGTGTGAGTATTCACGTGCTTAATCAGAGAGGGCAGAGCACTCTTCCCAAGTCAAAACCTCCCCAAGTATGACCTACATCCAATTGTCTGAAGGGACTAGGCTCCTTCTCAAGAGTTCCTCTGGCTTTTTCTAGAGTAAATCATTCTTTGAAGATTGTGAGTTGTCTAACATCAGGTACATCTAAACCTGTAACAGTAAGACTCCATTTTGTAATGGGCTTCTAAATTACAGATCCTGGATACTGTTAAATAAATCAGTTGATCATCTGCTTGGAAAATTTTTTATATATAAGCTTGTTCACAAGAGTCCTTTCTCAGTAACTTTTAGGCCTGTGATGGCAAACGGCTATATTAAAATGACTCCCTTTTATATGGCTAATTTTGAAAAATGTGTTACTTATTGGAGTTTAAATACAAAATAATCCAAGAGCTACCAAGCTGATGTCAGAAAAAAGATTGTATGATAAAGATCCATAAAAAATGATGGTGATATGTTCTATTAAAATGCATTGAATAAAAGGTATTACCTTTTATCCAAACACTGTCTTGAAAAATGCCATTCTTGTGGAATATTAAAGTTAAATATTTTGACTGCTATGTAAACCTTTAGTAAAAGTTTTTTAATTAAAACACATATTATGTAATTTATTACTTTGTGGTAAACTGTTTCCTATTTCTTCAAGTAACCTCAGAACATATTTTAATTTTACACCCAGGCTGCAAGTCTCTCTTAGGATAGGTTAGAAAATAGTTGCAGAGTAAAAAGTAAAAATTATTTTCTATATTTCTCATCAACTAGTAAAAAAAAGTAATGCTTTGTTTTCTGTGGTAGGAGCCTAGAAGGAAAAAAAAAAAAGTTTATCGTGACAGTTTCAACATAAATAACGCATCAGCTTTCATTGAAATAAATAAATTAAGTTTATACTTGGATGTTAGCATGAGAAATAAATTCAAAGTTTCCCTTGTTACACATTCCAATATTATTCTATCAAATGAAATATATTGTTTAGCCAGGTCTGAGGCACACATGTGTAATCCCAGGATTTGAGAAGCCTGGATCTGAGGATCAAAGGTTCCAGGCCAGCCTCAGTCACTCAGTGAGGCCCTCAGCAACTGTTTCAAACTGTTTCAGAATAAAAGATAAAACAGGGCTTTGGGTAACTCAAAGGTAGAATACTCCTGGGTTCAATCCCTAGTACAATACATACAAACATACATACGTACATACATACATACATACATACATACATACATACATAGTTTTTAAAAAGGGTGAATTAATCAGTTAACTAATAGCCACTTGTAGAGCTTTTATATAATTAGCATCATTTGCTTATGATAGCAACAGAATTTTAATGACAAAACAACATAGCTATAATTGGTACTATCAATATATCTTATATTAATGTAATCTTTTATAGTTCTTAAGTTCATTTCCCACTTTTTAATATTTCATTTTATATTCTCAACAATTCTATTGTATCAGTTAAGTTGTCATCATAATTACTTAAATAGAAACAGATTCAGGGACATTAACCTTGTCCAAATTGGTATTTACTAATTAGTGAAACAGGCTGACTCCTAAGTCTTATGAGCCCAAATCTACCATATGAGAAAATGTAATAAATTATCTTGAAGATTTTATTTATAAAGTATAGTAAATCTGCATCATGTGGCTCATATTTATTTGGATATTTCAGATACCATGATTTGCTTTTTGACCATATGAGCTACACCCCCTGCCCTATTTTTTATTCTTTAGTTTGAAACAGGGTCTCACTGAGTTGCAGAGGGCCTCACTAAGTAGCTGAGGCTAGCCGCGAACCATGATCCTCCGGTCTCAGCCTCCCGAATGCTGGGATTACAAGCGTGCGCCACCACGCCCGGCTTAGACTAAGTATACTTTAATAATTATCTGCCCAAAAAAAGTACAAAAATAATTTGGAGAAAATCAGGGCTTCTTGATTTCAGAAAAGTATAAAAGCATTTTCTAGAGGAAAATCAGAACTTTGTCCAACCCATGTGCACTAAAAATTATGACATCTTCTACCAATCCAGCTACATGTTCTTAAAAATAAAAATGATATTCAGTTGTAAATCAAGTAAGTGTACTTCAGCTCAACAACTTTCTGATTTCTCTTGGACAAATACTTCTTTAATTTTCTGAAATATCAAAAATTAAATAGCATCCGTGTGTGTGTGTGTGTGTGTGTGTGTGTGTGTGTGTGTGTGTGTTACTGGGGATTATTAAATCCAGTAGTGTTCTACCACTGAGCTATATCCTCAGTCCTTTTTAACCTTTAATTTTTACTTATTATCATTTTTTAATTTTTTGTGGTACTGGGGATTGAACACAGGGACTTTCTACTTCCAAGCTACAGGATCTTGCTAAGTTGCAGAGGGCATCACTAAGTAGCCGAGACTGGCCAGGAACCTGAGATCCTCCTGTCTCTCAGCCTCCCAAGTACTGAGATTACAAACTTGTGCCATCACGCCCCGCTAACTTTTTATTTTGAGATAGGGTTTCCCCAAATTGTCTCGAACTTTCTATCTTCCTGTCTCAGCCCCCTCAGTAACTAGGATTATAGGCCTGCACTACCATTTCCAGCCCTCCTCCTTTTCCTCCTCCATCTCCTCCTCCTTCTTCATTATCTTCATTCTTATTATTGCCCTAAGCAATATTTTATCTGATTATTTGGTAATCCCCCTGTCCCCTCCCCACCAAAAAGTAAATAAATCCATGTGAGCTATCATTCCACCTATGGAAAAAGTGTCCTTTATAATTGCCTAGTTTGTCCTAAAAGTGAGGCCTATGTACTAAAGATATTCCATTTAATAAAGATATTCACGAGCCAGGTGTGGTGGTGCACGTTTATAAGCCCAGCGCTTGGAAGGCTGAGAGAGGAGTAGTGTGCAGGTTCGAAGCCAGCCTCAGCTACTTAATGCGGCTCTCAGCAACTTAGTGAGATCCTGTTTCGACATAAAATATAAAATGGGTCTGGGAGTGTAGCCCGGGAGTAGAAAGCCCCTGAGTTTCAGCCCTAGTATGACACACAAAAAAAAATTACTATAAAACATTATTCACTAGTACGATTAAATTTTGTGTTTCAAAGATATTTATTTTTTCACAAAAAACCACTTTCTCATTTTGGAGAAACACATAATACAAAAATGTATAAAAGAAAGATGAAAATCACCCATAAAATCTATGACCAAGAAATCATTCCTCTTAGCAGTTTAAAAACATTTACTTTTAAATTTTATTCTATAGACACAGAGAAACAAACACGGAGATATCAGTTCATAGATCATACTGTAAAGGCTGTTTTTTATTATTTTTACTTTTTCTTCTCTGGTACTGGGAATTGAACTCAGAGGTATTTACCTATGAGGTAGATTCCAAGCCCTATTTTATTTTTGTTTTAAAGCAGGGTTTCACTAACTTGCTGAGAGTCTTGTTAAGTTGCTGAGAGGCGGACCTTGAACCTGCAATCCTCCTGTCTCAGCCTCTCAAGTACAGAAATTACACGAACGCCCCACCGTACCCTGCTGATCTTTTCATGTCAATAAACATGTCTCTACTAAATTTTTAATCTCTGTGTGCATTTTTCTTGACAGATCATGTTGGTTTTTCCCCGCCCCCAAGGGCCTTCACACTTTGGCTTTAAATACTTCTCATGATACGGGGCAGGTCCTGCTTGATTTACAGCAGCTGTGAGCCAGGCTTTGTTCTCAGGAAATATGAGTCCTGTTACCTTTACCTGCCACTGCATCTCACAATGGGCATTGAATTAACCATGGGCATCTCCTGTCTGCTGATAATGAATAAGTTTTAAACCCAATTCAGTGAAATCCCTAGTCTGTATCCCTAGAAAGCTCACCAGGTGTGTATCTCAGCAGCGATTAGACGAACAAGAACAAGAACAAATGTCTTTTAGGTTCGTGTCACTCCCTCTGCCTCCCCCAGTATGATAGTGACGCATCCTGTAGTTCTACCTACATGGGCAACACAAATCCTTTATGAAATCGTCCTTAAACAACATGCTATAGCTGCCATAGACTTCTCAGGATAAACGAAGGTGCAATTTATTTTGTCATCTTCTGTTTTTACTATGCTCATTAAATATATTCTGCAAAATGTGTGCATGTGTGTGTGTATATATATTTGCATAAATATATATTTTTTCAAACGAAAGCCTGTTGGTCTGACTCTTTTTCATTTACATTCATGTTTACCCATTTAGATTCATGTGAAAACATGAGTGGTTACGTTCTCCTTAGACTTGAAGCTTGGACTTCAAATACAACTCCTTGGAGAGGATTTCCTGGGAATGTTGTCCCTGTCACTCCCTGTGTGTTTCTTTCATAACGCTTATCAAAAGTTGTAACTTGAGGGCTATATTTGTTTTCTTGGTCTCATTTCTCTTCATTCTGTTATAAGCTCTACAAGGACAGAATATCCAACTGTCTTACTCATCAGCTAAGAATGAATGCCTTGGCACAGACATGTACAGTAAGGACTGGTCCACTGATTGACTGACTGACTGAATGAATGGTTCCCTGAAGAGCCCTTGGCCTAAAGACATAGAGGAGCCGTTCACCACGCCTAGTTCTCTAAACTCTAATTCTTATCTTTTCAAATTATCCTTAGGACTGGGGAGGCAGCCCAGGGATTAGAGCACTTGACCAGCATGTATAAGGCCTTGTGTTTGATCCTACTGCAAATAGATAAATAAACCAACCAAGAACACAGCACATTGCACTCAGATATGTGATATTCTTTGAATGCTGTAAGGATTTTGATGGGAAACATCAAATTCTTAAAGGTACAAAGCACAAGGCCTAATCTATTATGAAAAAGTTCACCACTCTCTATGATACAAGAGAAGCTGGAGCACTTCTGTGGCTCCTCTTATTTCTTTGCAAAAACTAAATTACAAGTAGGAAACTGACATTATTAGGGGGATAGCTTTGAATTCACTGTAATTTATTAAGATAACTTAGTAATTTAATTGTTAGCATCTAATTACATGATACAAAGCTATTTTGCTATTCTAGAAATCTACTTTCCTAAACTAACAAATCATAAAATGAAGCCAAAAGAGAATATGTCTGTCTTACACTAAGAATGAATTAAGGCACCATTCTGTTTTCATGAACATTTTGACATCAAATATGAAAAGAATGACTTGAAGAGAAATCCACTTAGTGGATTCAGAGACATACCTTTGGTACCCTTTAAACAGCCACCTCAGTGGGTGCCTAACCTGCTGATACACTGGAATAAAATAGGAAAAGAATGTCTTTGTTGGCATCTGAGTCAAGATCATGACATTTCCTGCAATGTTGAAATCTTGGAGCCCAATTGTAGTTAAAAGATGCATGGAGAATCAAATCGAAGTTCAGCTGACACTATCTGGTTAGAAAACAACTCATTGGTATTATCAAGAAGAAAATTTTGCTGAGACTATTATGGACTAAAAATTCTTGTGAGCATGTGCTTCAGAAAAGGGGTGATATTTTCATCGTGCCTTCTGTTTCAAACTGAAACGATTTCCCTAGAAAAAGCTTCCCGGGATAACCACATGAAAAAATGCAAACCAAGCAAATGTTTCTTAACCACATTCCTTATCTGGCTCTTGTGCAGCATTTCATGGAGAGAGGTGTCTTCCAAAAATAAACTTACTTCCTATTCTATAGTCATTAACTAATCCACATTTAAGACCCTTGAACTACTCAAAAGGTCAACACACCAGATTTTAATATGTTTTTCAAAATAAAGGTCTGGAACCGGGCGTGGTGGCGCACTCTTGTAATCCCTGCGCTTGGGAGGCAGAGACAGAAGGATCACACAGGTTTGAAGCCAGCCTCGCTGGCTTAAGAGACCCTGTTTCAAAAAAAAAAAAAAATATATATATATATATATGATGGATATATTATAATATATAATATATAATATAATATAATATAATGTATAATGGGTCTGGGACTGTATCCCGGAGGTAGAAGGGTTTCCAGGAACCCCAGTACCACCAAAAAAAAAAAAAAATCTGAGGTTTTAACGTTAGAATACTGATGAGAACAGTTAAGAAATGTAAAAATGATTACCATTCTGTAAAACCATTCTATAGATGTCATTAAATAATAACAAAATAATCGAGAACTGATTATTATATAATGTTAACCAATTTGAACAGTTTATATAAATTCCATGCTGGGAATTCACATGAAAATTCACAACCTGCTAATCTGGCACATTAGCGTAGACAATATAGAGAAAAGGACTTAGATATTTTGGAGATACATATTTTACATATACCAAACTTGCTTTCTTAAGAAGTTTCCATGTAATTCAGATTATGAAAATGGATACTCTGAAGGTATTAGATTTTCTCCATCGTCTGCTCAACTCTGGTTACCTACAGCCAAAGACTAATCAGATGCTATGAGCTCCGTCTTTGTGTACTGTGTCTTTTAAGGAGTAATTTAAGTGATGGATACTTAACCACAGACATATTTTGTATTTTAAGAAATATATGTTTTAACTGAATCATGGAAAATATCTAAATTTTTACTTCATTTCATTTGTTGATTTATTTATGTGTGTGTGTGTGTGTGTGTGTGTGTGTGTGTGTGTGTGTGTGTGTTATTGGTACTCAAATCCAGGGCCTTGTACATGTTAAACATATATTCTACCATTGAACTCTATGCTTACTCCCCACTTTTAAAAAATTTTTAAAACACTTCACTTAATAAAATTTAAAATTTAGCTGGGCGTGGTGGCACACGCTTGTAATCCCCATGCTTGAGAGGCTCATACAGGAGGATCGAGCAGGTTCGAAGCCAGCCTCAGCTACTTAGTGAGGCTCTCAGCAACTTAGTGAGACCCTGTTTCCAAATAAAAAAATATAAAATAGGTCTGGGAGTATGTCCTGGAGGTAGAAAGCCTCTGGGTTCCAACCCCAGTACAAAAATATATATATATATATATATATATATATATATATATATATATATATATATATATATATACAGTATTTTGAGTTGGATTGCCAAAACATTAGAAATAGTTAAAATAAATCTCTGCTTTAAAAAATGAGGAAACAGGCAGCACTTTGCCCCGATTAATTTCACATGGAAAAAAAGTCAAATCCCTCTTGCTCTTAGCTAGACTGACCACATTTTCGACCTGCAGGGTGCAACGCTCCACTCAGAAACAAGAGAAAGGAAACTAGCAGCCTGCACCAGGGGAAATCGATTCCTTCATCTCTTGTGCAACCTTCAAGTTTTTGTCCTCCAAAGGTTTCTAAGAATCCAGTGTCCAAATGCATGCCAGAAACATGCCTGGATAGTTCTTCTGTGGGAAGACTTGATTACAAAATACTGCCGTCTTTCTCTCTCTCTCTCTCTCTCTCTCTCTCTCTCTCTCTCTCTCTCTCTCTCTCTCTCTCTCCCCCTCCCTCCCTCCCTCCCTCCCTCCCTCCCTCCCTCTCTTTTGTGGTACTGGAGATGGAACCCAGGGGCCCCAGCCCTATTTTTTATTCTTTATTTTGAAACAGGGTCTCACTGAGTTGCAAAGGGCCTCACTAAGTAGCTGAGGCTGGCCACAAACTGCGATCCTCCTGTCTCAGCCTCCCGAATGCTGGGATTACAAGTGTGGGCCACCAAGCCGGCTTTCTACTTATGATTTTTAAAAGAAAGCCTGACATATGATCCAGCTATACCACTCCTGGGTATCTTTCCAAAAGGGTTGAATTCAGAGAAATACAGCAACATATGCATACCTGTGTTCATAGCAGCACAATTTGTAATAGCCAAAATATGGATCCAACCCAGATCACCATCAACAGATGAATGGATAGCAAAACTGTGGGAAATACACACAATGGAATTCTATTCAGCCATAAAGAAGAACAAAATTATATCATTTGCAAGAAGATGGAAAGCCCTGGAAAGCATCATGTTAAGTGAGATCAGCCAAGCACAGAAGGAGAAGATACACATGTTTCCTCTAATATGCCCAAACTAGAAAACACAAAGGATACCAGTAGGATCCCAGATATTAGAGGGGAAATACTAGCTAAGTTTTAATGGAAAGATAGGAGAGGAGAAAGGCCGATCTTGATTAAGGAGCATCTTCAACTGAACATGTGTAAAATTATGAATAAGACATGGTTAACCTGGCCAACCATGGGTGGGGGGGGGGGAGAAAACGGGGGCGGGGGGGAGAGGGCACCAAATATAGTGTAAATGTATACTATTTAGGTTCAATAAAAAAAATTGTTAAAATGGTTAAAAAAAAAAAAAGAAAGCCTGAATGGATTAGCCAAGGCCCCTGGAAGGTTGTATGGAGATAAGATTAATATTTCTAGTCAGTCAGTGGTTATTGCCTACTGAACTTTCACTAACATTTGTAGAGTTTAAAAGTATTAACCATCTGTATTTATTCTGTATAATCCTCTTGCTTTGAAGCATTGACCTGGCGGTAGACTCAATTATACCCTAAATCAGAATTGATCTGCCTTCAGCTCACAGGGTTCCATCACTAACCACATTCTTGACGTGCTTAAATGTTGTCTGGCTAACCAAAGGACCATGAGGACAGAGTCACTGATGATAAGAGGATTTTGTTCAGGAGATGTGCAGAGATGCACTCTCTCCTGGGTCACTCTGCAGAGAGTTTCAGACGTGAGGCTGACTCATCTTTACAATCCTTAGAAGTAGTGAGATCCATAGTTTCTTAAAATTCAAGTAAGATGATGTATGATATATTCCAACAACATCAGTGAGAGGTCTCTGGACATTTAATAACAAAGGCTCTGAATAGAAAAAGTATGAAAAAAATAAAACAATAACCTACAACCTACTTTTTCTGTATTATTCAGAAAAGGAGTTAAATTATTTGAGCATTTTTTGGGTATCTCTCACGCTGAGTATTTTCATTTTCTTTTATTTTCTTTTTGCTGTTTTCCCCATTTTGCAAGAGGAAAATGAAGTTCTGATGGGTTAAATTTCTTAGCCAAAGTCATTCAGCTAATAAGATTTAGAATTGAAATTGCAGTGAGGTCTATCTTATTTTATAGCACAGTGGTTAAAAACTGGAGATTTCGTGCCTGAACCCACTTTAAGGAAGTGCTAGTAAACTTGTGTTAAATGTTAATAAAAAGCAGTATCTGGAATTTTTTTGGGGGGGTACTAAAAGTTGAACCCAGAACAAGACATTCTACCTCTGAGCTATACCCCCTAGCCCTATTTTATTATGTCTTTTTCTGAAACAGGTCCTCACTAAGTTTCTGAATGACCTTGCTAAATTTCTGAGGCTGACCTTGAACCAATATTTTAAAAATACACTTCCATCCAAGATTTCATGAGTTTGACCTTAGGACAAATATCAGAATGCCTGCCTCCTCTCAGTGAGAAGACCTGGCCGCAGCGGACCCCGTGTGTGGAGGTGTCTGGAGGGTAACAGTGGGCTTTCAGGATGATGGTTCTCTTCAACTCTGTGCACTATCCACTCCCAAGCTCCCTCCCTGTCGATGGTGATTGTGCTTCAGGTAAACATAGGTTTCATTAATACAGAAACCAAAAATGAGCATACGAAATAACCCTGTAGATAAAGGTTTGATAGAAAATGAATTATCTGTATGAAATTTAATGCCTCAGATACTGTTTTGTGACCATTGCAATGACATTTCGACAGGATAATTTGCAGCTTCAAACGATTCCTCTTATGGCCATCAATTATTTATCGAGTCTTTCAGAATTCGAAAGCTAAGGCACTTTTTACAATTAATATGTGTTTAATATTTTATCTTGTAAAGATGCAAAGAACTTTTAATACAGCAAGGCCTCACCAGCACACAGGCGAGGTAGACATCATATTAACGTATTTAGTTTAGGTCTGTTGCCTAGTCCTTCCAGAACCTTCCTCCCACATGCAGTCGATGCCAGCCGATCCATGGGTACACACCTATGGAAATGCACAATAAGCCAAGTGCTGTTTGTTTGTTTTTCAGGTGGCACTGAAGGAAATTTGAATAGGTAATTCATACACATGTATCATTACCATCTTCATCAACAACACAAAAGCTTCCCTAAGGATCCTCAAAACAGCAAACATGCACAGACTTCCTATTATGAGTCCTGATCCCTGTCTCAAAGGATTTATGTTTTTAGAAGGGGAAAGGTCCAAATTTAAAGAGAATATCAACACATGGAACAATTATGGGGGATACATAAATAGCACGCAGTTTCCTGCAGAACTGCTTGTTTTACATACTGTGGCCTCTAATGAATGGACTTGCGCTTTTTTTTTTTTTTTTTTGTACTGGGGATGGAACCCAGGTGTCTTCTACCTCCCAGCTATAGCCCAGCCCTATTTTTTGACATGTGAAAGACAATGGATTGAGTCCGTCTTCAATCCTTTCTTTCTTCGCTTTAAGATATATCTTTCATTCGATGCATCAAATATAATAATGTTTGCATTAGTAAATAGAAATCATTGAGATACATCAGTTTACTTTCTGAACTAAATCTACATAAAAAAATTCTAAGGTTTTTTTTTTCAAATCATATTTGGCATTAATGCCAGTTTTTTCTTGCTGTATTGATTTTCATTTTTTTATATTTTTGCTATCCTGCTTAGATGCTAATCACTGCACTTGATTTTTCTGCATGCTTTGTACCAGCATACACTAAAGAAGGTAATACTCTTCTTGTTTTGAAATTAACTAAGCCAAGATTTATTGAGTTAAAACAACTTAATACTTATTCTACATTATCCAAAGCACAACCCATAGAAAGTTTCTAACCTTAGGTCTGACTCCAAAGTTACTTTTAACAAATAAGTTACACTGCTTTCTTTTTTAGATGAAAATTTAATTGTCCTCTCAAAAATAAATGAAGAAAAACAGAATCTGTTTCTAAAGTGATTAGATATTAACCAAGAAACAATTCTTACTATAAATGATAGCAATACTTTGCTAAATCTTTTTAAAAATTTTAATTGATAATTGAACATCATAGTGAGGTTCAGAGTGACAAATGCGTGTATGCACACAGCATTCATTGTGTTTTCCTCAGGTTCCTACCCTGATCCCCATAGACACAGTTTTTACATCGATATAAATATAACTTCATGTATGAACAAAGGATTATTTGAAGTTTCTATAATTAGATCTCCCTCTTCTCTTCCCCATCTTTCCACCTCCCTCTTCAAATCCCCTGATCCCATTCCACTAGTGTCTCCCCTTGTTCATTTGAGGCCCTGTTTTTTTTTTTGTTTGTTTGTTTGTTTGTTTCTCTCTGGCCACCACATATGAGTAAAAACACATGACCCTTTGCTTTCTGTGACTGGCTAATATTTCTAAACACAAAATTCTCAAGTTCCATCCATTTTCCTGCAAATGACACAGTTATGTTTATTTTTAGTAGCTGAGTAGAATTCCATGGTATGTATATATCATAATTTGGTAATCCATTCTCTTGATGGACACCTAGGTTGGTTCCATAGTTTGGCTACTGTGAATTGAGCTGCTATAAACATGGAAATGCATGTATCCCTGTAGTAATCTGATCTAAAATTTTTTTGATGATCCCCAAAAGTGGTATTGCTGGGTCATATGGTAGCTCCATTGCCAGTCTTTTAAGGAACCTCCATACTGATCTCCATCGCTGATAAACACATTCAGGAGAGTAGCTGGCTGCAAAATCAACTTACAAAAATCAATAGCTTTTCTATATACCAATCATCAATCCACTGAACAAGAAATACAGGGAAAAATGCCACTCATGATAGCTTCAAAAAGAATAAAATAATTAGGTATAAATCTAAACAAGGAAGTAAAAGACCTTTATGATGAAAACTACGGAACACTGAAGAAAGAAATAGAAGATGTTAGAAAATAGAAAGCCCTCCCATGTTCTTGAGTAGCAGAATAAGCATCTAACAATGGCCATACTACCAAAAGTGATATACAGATTCAGTGTAATCCCCATTAAAATATCAATATCATTCTTCGCAGAAAGAGGAAAAACACTCCTAAAACTCATGGAAAAACAAAAGACCAAATGGTCAAAGCAATTCTTAGCAACAAAAAACCATGTGAAAATTTACACTCAAGAAGAAAGTCCATATAACCACAGTTTCCTCGGTGAGGACCGAAAACAAGGGGCTGCATGAATCCCAGTCCTAAATAAACCATGTAAAGATTTTGTGCTTAAGTAACTATTATAATAAATGTATGTGTTTTATGTATTTATATTTTATAATTCAGAATCCATTCTCTTGATCCCTATCTTTATCTCTTTCTGTTTTCTTTTTGTGATGCTGGGGATGGCACCCAGTGGCATTTTACCTCTGAGCTACACTTATACCTACAACCCCATTTTAGTTTTTACCTTGAAACAGGATCTCACTAAGTTACTGCACACTAGTCTGGAAGCTGCAATCCTCCTGTCTCAGATTCCCAAGAACTGGGATTACAGGAATGCTATACTGTGCTAGGACAGAATCCTCCTTCAAAACAAAAACTTAAATACTTAAATAGACTTTAATTTTTTTTTAAAAGAAAATTATCTGGTTTTTTTTCTTATCATCAAGCAATAAATATTCAAGACAAAATTTTGTATTGTGTTTTTGACAGTTTTCTTCTGAAGAAATTCAGATAGTAGCTGCATAGTAACTTCATCTCTGGGGAAATTCACTGTTGCAAAAAAAAAAGAAAAGAAAAGAAAGAAAGAAAGAAAGAAAGAAAGAAAGAAAGAAAGAAAGAAAGAAAGAAAGAAAGAAAGAAAGAAAGAAATGAGCGGCACAAATTCCAGAACTTAATGCTCTGAAAAGTATAGATCCTAAAGTCTTATGCAAAGTTCCATGGTGTAAATTCATGAACTCAGTACTCTTTTGTTTTTATTTTCTTTCTTCCTTGCTCTTTCTTTCTTTCTTTCTTTCTTTCTTTCTTTCTTTCTTTCTTTCTTTCTCTTTTTGCTTATAAAGGCAAAAGTTATAACAAGAATGGATAAAAGAAGATTTCAACCTTGATTTATCTCTGTATACAGATCAAAGTTAAATTAACTGTGATTTATCCCAACTGTGGAATATAAGTGAAGATCTTTAGTTGTAAAAATGTTTAGTATGTAGGAAAATATGTGAAATTTCTTTTAAGTTTTAAAAAAAGTTCAAAAATCAAGATAGAATTTAACCTCAATTTTGTGAAGACAAGAAGCTATACCAACATACACATTTTTTTAAAGGATGAAAATAGTGTAAATCAAAAAAATAATAATTGATTCATTTGTGAAATGTCTTTTCAATTAAATTGCCCATTTCTTGATTGGGTTGTTTGTTTTGCTAGTGTAGAGTCTTTTGAGCTCTTTGTGTATTCTGGATATTCACCCTCTATCAGAGTGGTGGCTGGTAAAGATCTTCTCCCATTCTGTAGGCTTTCTCTTTAGGTTCTTGATGGTTTCTTTAATGAACAGAAACTTTTTAGTTTGATGCCATCTCACTTGTTAATTCTTACTTTAATTTCCTGCGCTTTGAAGGTCTTGTTGAGAAAGTTACTGCCTGTGGCTATATGTTGGAGTGTTGAGCCTATGCCCTCCTCTAATAACTTCACAGTCTTAGGTCTAATTTCTAAGTCTTTGATCCATCTTGAGTTGATTGGCCAACTCTAATGATGTTGAACATGAAAAGATGTTCAATATCATTAGCCATGAAGGAGATGCAAATCAAAACTACGCTGAGATTCCATCTAACCCCAATCAGAGTGGCAAACATAAAGACATCAAATAACAACAAATGCTGGCAAGGATGTGGGGAGAAAGGAACTCTTTTACACATTGGTGGGAATGCAAACTAGTTCAGCCGCTATGGAAATCAGTATAGAGATACCTAAGAAAACTGGGAATGGATCCACCATGTGATCCAGCTATACCACTCCTGGGTATCTTTCAAAGGGGTTGAAATCAGAGAACTACAGCAACATATGCATACCCATTTTCATAGCGGTACAATTCCTAATAGCCAAAATATGGAACCAACATAGGTGTCCATCAACAGATGGATATTGCAAAATTATGGGAAACACACAATGGAATTCTACTTAGCTACAAATAAGAACAAAATCATGTCATTCACAAGAAGATGGAAAGACCTGGAGAACATTATGTTAAGTGAGATCAGCCAAGCACAGACATCGAAGGGACATATGTTTTCTCTAATATAACCAAACTAGGGAGTATTAGGAATACCAGAGGGACTCCAGATAATGGAGGGGAAACCTCAGCAAAGCTAGAATGGAAGGGTAGGAGAGGAAGAAGGCTGAGGTTGATTAATGGAGGAGCTATATCCTAATATGTGTAGAAGTATGAATGTAGCGTGGTTAACCTGGACATTCATTTTTGGGGAAGGGGGAAGAGAAGTGAGGGATGGGAGAGGGCACCAAGCACAGTCTGCATGTATGCCATTTTCAATATGATCCACATAAAAATAAAAAAAAATTAAAAACTGATTCTGGATCAAAAGTTTATATTATTTTTTTGAGTTTTCTGGTTGCCAAATATAAAAAAGGGCATTCTATTTATCTAATTAACAAAATGTGATAAACATTTTTAAAGAAAAATTTTATCATCAATATTTCTAAATCATCCACAAACCTAGATACTTGGCTCTGCAGGGACTCTTCAATGCTTCTGAAAAACAGAAGTTTTGCTCTACCTGGGTCAGAGGTTCCACCTGGCTCTCATAGACAACCAGGATGCCCCTGGTGAGCCACAGAGAAGAGATAAAGGTAGGACCCAGGGTCTCTGAACAAAACAACCATTGTATATCCTCCTGTAGACGAGAGGAAAAGATTCTGTCTCAAAAATCTGAAACCCAATGATATAGTAACTGATGTTCTGTATGCCAAAATACCAAATTTCTTTAAAGACTAAAATTTTCAGTTTTCACTTGAATATTCAAGATCTTATTTTCACTAGTCTCTCCTGATTTTGATTCATCATTGTTATTAGAATCACTGGGCATAACACAACACAGCATAGCCCTGTGCGGCTCAGTCATAATCCATTTTTATTGAAAATCTCAAATGAGGATTATTACATGAAAAGACAAAAATCCACATAAATTCTTCAAAATCCTAAGCTCTTTTCCCTTAGGGGGTAGATGCAGTTATCCACATCATGAAGGACCTGCAGTACTATTTTGCCCTCTCTATAGTTTAGAGGATATGAAATACTTCTACCTTTGGTCTAATGATGACTATGATGGTAGTGGTGATGTTGTAGACCCCAAGGATGGAGACCAGAGTGGCACAGCTCCCAGGACGATCCTGTGCCAGCACCTCCTTCAGTGTTGTCGTGGGGCAGTGCTGAACTAGTATCTTCTATTTGCCAGGTGATGGTCTGGACACTTAGGAGCATGACATCTTTGAAGTTGTTTCTAATACATTTGCTGTTTGTATTTATTTATTTATTTATTTATTTATTTATTTATTTACTTACTTACTTACTTTTTTGGTGGTACTGTGGTTCCTGGAAGCCCTTCTACCTCCGGGCTACACTCCCAAACCTATTTTATATTTTTGAAACAGGGTCTCTTACGCCAGCGCGGCTGGCTTCGAACCTGCGCGATCCTCCTGTCTCCGCCTCCCAAGCGCGGGGATTACAAGCGTGCGCCACCAGCCCAGCCTCATTTGCTGTTCGTTTTTAAAGGAACTAAGACAGAGAAATGTTAAGGAACATGTCCAAGTTCAACCAGCCAGTAAATGGCCAAGTTTTTTTAATTTAATTTAATTTTATTTTTTGTGGTACTGGAGATGAAACCCAAGGACATTCTACCTTTGAGCTGCATCCTCAGCTCTATTTTTTGTTATTTTTTTGAAACAGGGTCTCACTAAATTGCAGAGGGCCTCACTAAGTAGCTGAGATTGTCCTTGAACCTGCAATCCTCCTGTCTCAGCCTTCCAAATGCCGGTATTACAAGCATGTGCCACCATGCCCGGCTTGGCTAAATTTTTATACTAGGTATGTAAGATAAAGTTCAGGACCCTATTCTCAGAAGTCTTGTAGAGTAGTAGAGATACAGGTCCATAAATGAAAAGTAAATAATAAAACAGTACAAACATTGCCAGAGAACAGCTTTCTTATTCAGCCCTCAAATAGCATGAGCTCAAACAAAAACTCAATTTCTCAACATTGGCCCACAAGAGTCTTATGTAAGCTAAACCATAGCTGATTTTTAATGGAAGAAATAAAAAGGAAATGTGAATTATTTTACTGTGCCAGTTTCATGCTGCTGATATGATACATTCTCATGTTATACATTACATGGCATATTTTAATGCTATTTGTGTGCGTGTGTGTGTGCGTGCATGCGTGTGTGTGTTTTACTAGAGATGGATATCAGGGGCATTCTACTTCTTTTTGGATAGAACCGGAACCCAGGGGCATTCTACTTCCTAGCTACACCCCCACCCCTATTTTTTTATTCTTTATTTTGAAACAGGGTCTCTCTGAGTTGCAAAGGGTCTCGCTAAGTAGCTGAGGCTGTCTGCCAACCTGTGATCCTCCTGTCTCAGCCTCCCAAATGCTGGGATTATAAGCATGTGCCACCACGCCCAGCTCATTCTACTTCTGAGATACACTTCCAGCTCTATTTTACTCTTTTATTTTGAAACAGAGTCTTACTAAGTTGCTGAGGCTGACCACAAACCTACAATCCTCCCAAGTACTAGCATTACAAGTATGCACCACCATGCCCAGCTATGTTTAAATACTACCTGACCAAACCTTTCTTAATTTTGAATGTTAAAATAACTCAGGTGTTCTAATTCATATGTGAATTACTAACCAAAGATTTTCCTTATTACATCACCTGCTAAATCTGTTCTGAGTCAGATAAATATTTGGGCATTTTGAATTAAAGTAGAACTTTAAAACCAAATGCGCTGGGTGTGGTGACGCACACTTGTAATCCCAGCATTTGTGAGGCTGAGACAAGAAGGCACATGGTTCCAGGACAGGCTCAGCTACTACTTAGTGAGGCCCTTTGCAACTTAGTGAGACCCTGTTTCAAAATAAAGAATAAAAAAATAGAGCTGGTGTTGTTGCTCAGAGGTAGAATGCCCCTGGGTTCCATCCCCAGTGCAGCCAAAAAAAAAAAAAAGCAACAACAACAACAACAACAAAAAACAAACATAAAGTTCTGGGGGTATAGTTTGCCCTTAGATTCAATCCCCAGTACCAAAATAAAATAAAATAAATAATAATAGCAGTAATAATAATAATAATAATAATAAACCAAATGCAATTTCTTAAAACCAAATGCAAATGGGTATTCTTCAGATGTGTGGTCCTTATTTATTTATTAT
This sequence comes from Muscardinus avellanarius, assembly GCF_963383645.1. Lineage (NCBI taxonomy): Eukaryota > Metazoa > Chordata > Mammalia > Rodentia > Gliridae > Muscardinus > Muscardinus avellanarius. The sequence continues at coordinate 30,281,691 of NC_137793.1, read as the reverse complement.
TTATTTATTCATTTTTTTTTTATTATTGGTACATTATAGCCTCACATCATAATGTGGATCCTGTTGACAGTGGCATATATTCACACAGCACTTGGTGCCTCCTCCCCACACACTTTCTATTTTCCCTCCCTCTCAACACTGTGTTCAGGTAAACTATGTTATATTCACATGCATACACATGTTTGAATGTAGCTTTTCCATTAACTAACCTCAGCCTTCTTCCTCTCCTACCCCTCCTTTCTGGCTTTGCTGAGGTTTCCCCTCCATTATCTGAAGTCTCACTGGTATCCCTAGTACTCTCAGGCTTGAGCATATTAGAGAAAAACATATATCCCTTCTCTTTCTGTGCTTGGCTAATCTCACTTAATATAATCTTCTCAAAGTCTTTTCCATCTGCTTGTGAATGATGTGATTTTGTTCTTCTTGATTGCTGAGCAGAATTCCATTGTGTGTATTTCCCGTAACTTTGCGATCCATTCATCTGTGGTCCTGATTTTAATATGTAGAAGAAATTAAGATTAAAAATAATTTTAGCACCTGTGACCTGATTTTCTAAGTTCGATGTATGTGAGGAGGAGTGCGTAGTGAATGTGGGAGCCTACAAAGATGATCAAAAGTCAGCTCTACTGGCACAGAGAGCAGTACGCATTTAGGCTCTAAAATTATGCCGAGATACTCAGAAGCCTTTCTTAGAACATAACATTTTGTAAATTGGGTTTAGAGCCTGTGAAAATCTATACAGGAAAATGTGGTTGGAAACATCAGTCAAGGGTCGGGAATAGAGAGAAAGCAGTATGTTTAAGAAGATTGAGTTTCAGCACCTGAAATGGGGTGATTGGGTGTTGTGATTGGCTTTGAATTAAAGTCAAGAAAGAATGTTATAGTTACAGGGACTGGAGCCACAGATGGCCGTTCAGGGAACGATGCAGGACATGGCTATGGGAAATAAGGCTAAATAAGACCACAGAAAAGCACTTCACAGCATGAATAGTTTCCTGTGCTCTGAATTCCAGTGCACTTGAAGCTTTATGAATCGTCGATAGTAAACACAGACTTTAAGATTGATATTAAAAAATAAGTGTTAAAGTTTTAAAAAAATGATTGAATCTCTAATTTTTCCCCCATTCGAATAATTTCTCGTATGTGACTCTAATGAGGTTATCATATACACGATAACTATTGGAAAACATGTTAGATATATTGATCCCAGTCACAGTCAAGGGACTCTTTTCATTATTATTTTTCTGTATTTAATACATAAAAAAGTAACCCAGAAAGTGAAGAAAATTGAAGCCCAGAGGGGAAAAGATCACGGAGTATTTAATGAGAGTATTGATCTTGAGCCGTGTGCCTTCCCCTCACAGCTTTTCTTTCATGGAGTCATAATTATCAGTACTCCATTCTTGGTGTTAAATAATCTATTCTCTCTCCTCTCTCCTCTCTCCTCTCTGTCTCCTCTCTCCTCTCTGTCTCCTCTCTCCTCTCTGTCTCCTCTCTCCCCTCTCCCCTCTCCCCTCTCCCCTCTCCCCTTCTCTCTCTCTCTCTCTCTCTCTCTCTCTCTCTCTCTCTCTCTCTCTCTCTCCCTCCTTCCCTCCCTCCCTCCGTGTCTCTCTCTCTCTCTCTCTCTCTCTCTCTCTCTCTCTCTCTCTCTCTCTCTCTCTCTCTCTGTGTGTGTGTGTAGAGTGAAATGTCACTGAAGCAGAAACCTGGAAAACCATCCCCAACCCCTTCAACTCCATTTCTTCTTAAGTAAAAAGAAAGCCTTGAGCTAGATTATCTACAATGACTCGTCCAGCTGAAACCTAGATGCTGATGACTCTGTGACTGCCCACTGCATGGTCCAGCAGTCCTTCACATCCTAGTAAATGTTAGAATAAATGTTTCCCAAGGTGGCAAAGCCGTATCAGCTTTTTTTTGTTATTGGTTTTTGTTGTCCCCTTTCCGTGTGTGTGTGTGTGTGTGTGTGTGTGTGTGTGTGTGTGTGTGTGTGTGTTGTGTGCACATGTGTGAGAGACGTTCCCATTTGGTTTAGCAAACAGTTTATGAAATTCAAACCATATACCCAAAAATGCTTATAAGGTGTTTTGCTGCCAGATCAGTCACACTGCATGAAGGAAGTGAGCTTACCTTTTTGTTCCAAGCTAGATACTGCGTCCATGAGTGTGTGAGTGCTGCTATCCAAGCACAGCGGGATGACTGACAGAAACATTATGGGGAGATTTTCTGGCTTATGAGGGGGTTACGTTAGATTACGTTTAAGGACACTTTCCACTCAGCATTGTGAACACGTGGTGCACAGAGCCGCAGGGCAGTGGCATTTTCTGCTCTATAAAACCTTACTCTTGCAGGATCAGAAAGGCACTGTTTCCGTTTCCCATCTGAGGGGTCATATTGAAAGCCAGCGCAGACATATAGGTGATTCTTTAATCAAAGTATGACTGCGGCTCTGCTTAGAAGATAAAATCAGATGAAAGAATAAAAGGTTATCTTTTTCCCTCTCTCCCATTTCTTAAAACATGTATTGCTGCCATGTATGGAAGCATAAGGACATCTCTTAAATCAGATAATCTCTTGATTTGGCAAAAATATACATATATGTACACACACACACACACACACACACACACACACACACATATAACTTTTTTTGCAGTCATTGCCTAGGTACTAAACTCTCTTACCTCAGGTGCAATTTATTTTTATTTTTATTTTTTGAGGATGGATCAGTATGGCGTAGTGACAAACCACCACAAAACTAGCATTCAAAAATTCTGGCTTTAGCGTGGTGGTGCACGCTTGTAATCCCAGCATTCAGGAGGCTGAGACAGGAGGATCACGCAGGTTCAAAGCCAGCCGCGCTGGCTTAAGAGACACTGTTTCCAAATAAAAAATATAAAATAAGTCTGGGATTGTAGCCTAGAGATAGAAGGGTTTTCAGGAACCCCAGTACCACCACCAAAAAACAAAAAACAAAAACAAACAAAAAAAACTATTATGGCCGGGCGTGGTGGCGCACGCTTGTAATGCCAGTACTTGGGAGGTTGAAACAGAAGAATCTCAGGTTCCCGACCAGCCTCAGCTACTTAGTGAGGCATTCCACAACACAGTGAGACCCTGTTTCAAAATAAAGAATAAAAAATAGGGCTGGGGTTGTAGCTTGGAGGTAGAATGTCCCTGGGTTCCATCCCCCATACAAAAACAAAAAACACAAACAAAAAAAACAACCTATTATAACAATGCTAATAATATGAAAGATTTTTAGAATACACTGCGTAAAATGTAAATTTGAGCTGAGTGTGGTGGTGCACACCTGGAATCTCAGTAGTTGGGAGGCTGAGACAGATTAGAGGCCAGTCTCAGAAACTTAACAAGAACCTGTTTCTAAATAAAGACAATATAGGACTTGAGGTGTAGCTCACAGGCAGAATGAATGCTTTGGGATTTAATTGTCAGCAACACCACCACTACCAAAAAAAGTTAATTTGAAAATATCATGTGTAATAAAAATCTGTATATACATGGAGAGGGAAAAAGCCTAAAGAAAATATAAAAATTAGATAGCCAGGCGTGGCGGCACACACTTGTAATCCCAGCATTCGGGAGGCTGAGGCAGAAGGATCTCAGTTCGCAGACATCCTTAGCTACTTAGTGAGGCCCTTTGCAACTCAGTAAGACCCTGTTTCAAAATAAACAATAAAAAATAGGGCTGGGGGTGTAGCTTAGAGGTTGAATGCCCCTGGGTTTCATCTTCAGTACCACACACAAAAAAACTCAGATAAAGTATTCAGGTGGTGGAAATCTAGTTAAATATTATATATATTTGGCCTCTGTTTCCTAAGTTTTATCCAATGAACACATATTACTTGGTTAATAAGAAAGAAGCAGGGCTGGGCATGTAGCTTGCGGTATAGCTCTGGCCTAGCATGTGTGAGGGAGGCCTCCGTTGATCTCCAGCACCACAATAAAGAAAAAGAGTAAGGAAGAGGAGGGGGAGAATTTGTAAAATTGCCTTTACCTGAACATTTTAGAAAGTTCCTAATGTGTATATTGGGTAGGGAAAGATAAGTCTCACCCCCCCCCCACAATTTAGATGAGTGATTTCTTTGTTCCCTTGATCTTTTTCAGTTTAGGGTAAATTAGAATAATTATCAACCGTAAAAAAATCTAAGTGAAAATTTAAAATTAGCCAGGCGTGGTGGTGCACACTTGTAATCGCAACATTCGGGAGGCTGAGACAGGAGGATCGCAGTTTGCAGACAGCCTCAGCTACTTAGTGAGGCCCTCTGCAATTTAGTGAGACCCTGTTTCAAAATAAATAATAAAAAATGGGGAAGGGGGTGTAGCTCTAGGATGTAGACAAGTCAGCTGAAGTCTAGCAGCACTCTCCTGCTGGAATTAAAGCTGTAATCATACTGAAGGAATGCCACAGGATCAGGTCAAGCAGACCACAACAAGGACAGCATTACTCTCCATAAAAAAGAACAATTTCCTGGTGTTCCACCACTAAGAGTTCATCAGATTAATACTGGGGTCATTTCTCTTTTGGAAAATTTGACAAAGTAGCTTATCTCCTCGGATCTTTTCCATAATTTCCAAAATGAATTCTGATAAGCCATTATTATGTTGTGTGTATTTATCCAGCGTATATTCATACTATGATGGCCATCTCTTAGTATTCAGTGTCTTTCAATCTCTAATCCCTCTTAGTCATTCTAGTTTTTTACGTATCTGTTATGAGCATAGATTTTTCTCTCCATAAATTAAAGACCAGCTGAAGTCCTTTATCTGTTTTATTTAACTAACATCACAACCATATCTGTGTCTTTGCTCTAGCATCTCACCTCCACCCTGCCCACATCAGATATCTTTTTTCTTCAACTGGCTTCTGATGTCGCTCATCCCAGACACTCAAGCTCTTTGATCCCACAACCAGAGGAATCTTTTACTGGCAGAGTAGTCCAGTGCGCTCAGTTTCCCCTGGTCTGAATTCTTATCATATTTGTGATCACTACCATACTCTTCTGTATATAGTTGATCTCCCTGTTGCAGATGTTCTCGTTTGAGCATCTAGATTTCACAGCTAGACTGAAAGGCACCTAAAGGATTTATAAACCTCTTCTTGCTCCCTGAAGTAGAAGAAAATGCCAGTTTGAGGAGCGCATCCTGGTGCCAAGTACAGCACTAGGTGTCCTTCGTGATATGTCACATGAGTCTGATGGTTACTCCATTAGGTTGGTATTAATATCCGCATATGTCAGAAAGGCTGTGTACTTTCCTGAGGTCAGGCAGCTCATTACAGTGCAACTTATGTAAGTTCTAAGTGTTTTCCATTCCACACGATGCCTGTCAGCTCCCTTCTTATTTTCTCCTTCATACTTTTGCTTTGACACAATTGAAGTGGAATTTAATCACAGAAAATATTAAATATAACCAATTCATGATTCTTTGGTTTTATGTGGCCTCCCCTGGTCATGCCAAGTTTTTCTTCCTCTCTTGGTATCATTTACATGATCAATTTTTCCATTTACCAACACTGCATTAAACCCCAAACTGCTCAACACATTCAGCTACTCTATCCCAGGAGGTATGAAATAATCTACCTGTTCTCTATTTCAATTTGAGGTTCCTGGCCACCTCTAAATTAAAATATTGACCCAATTGTGGAGGTACCTGGTGCCAAAGCAAAATCTAATAGAGGAAACAGTGATTCCACATTTAATTTCTTCAGTGCCTTTGGATATAGAGTAACCTAATGCCAGCAGGAGACAGAACAGAGCATTTACGGAGAGAATGCTGAGTAGGAAAAGACTCTCCTTCAGCCACTTAGTGGGAAGAAAGCGTAACCAGCCTCATCACCTTCCCAGATAACCTGCACATTCCTACTCCTGCATTCCAAAGAAAGCTGCATGCATCACCCAGCTGTCCTCGCTCTGGGCCTTCCTGCAGAGTTCTCCTCTGCACCTAGAATCATGTGGAACTCAGGAGCAAACAAGACTGGCTGGTGGAGGTCTGCTGCTGGAAACTATGGTCATCTGAGGCCACTTGCCCCTTGTCATGGGCGATCAATAGCCAGCGGCTTAAGTGAAGGTTCAGTCCAGGCTCGGAGCATTTTGCACACATATATATTATTCCTTAAAATGGTCAGGTTTCCATTACTACACTAATGGCAGAAGTTCAAAGAGAAAAGTCTTTCCAAGAGACTTCAGATATGAGCTTGATAATTCATATCAAAAGCTTTAAAATGATAGGCTTTGATCTAGCAATGATCCTGTTAGGATTATATCCTAGGGGAGTAATTGGATAAAAGTAATTTTATCACTTATTGTTAGAATGGTCTGTACTACCAATAAGTTGGAAATAACCTATTACCAACTGAATCCTGCCCCCCTCCCATACATGTGTTGAGGCCCTAGCCCCCATGTGGCTTTATCTGGAGATAAATGATTTAAAGAACTCAAGGTTGAATGAGGCCATGAGGGTGTAGTACTAATCCGGTATGACCAGTTAAGAAGAGAAAGGGACTTGAAGGATGCACAGGCACAGAGGGCCCAGCAAGAAGATGGCTGTGAAGATGGCTGTCTGGGGGGCCAAGGAGAAAAACGTGGAAGAAATTCAACCCACCCTCACCTACATGTGGATTTTAATCTTCCAAACTGTGGAGAGTAAATTTCTATTGCTAAAGGCACCCTGTCTATGGCATTTGGTTATTCTATCCCTGGAAATTGAACATGTAACACAATCATCCTGCCATAGGGGGAAATTACATGAATTAGAGTAAAATCTAACAGTGGACTAGAATGAAATTACAGAAATAGAGATTTACATAACACCTAATTACATAGAAAATGCTTCAGATATGCTTTCAGTTGGAAAAGGAGGTAACTGAAAAACACATATAGTATCACCCTGTTGATTAGAAGTAGATTAATCTGTGTGTGTACAGCATCAGTAATAACAGGCAATGCACCTGTAAATTCATTTTACATGTAGTTTTCTTTCTTTCTTCCTGCCTCTCCCCCTTTCCTTTCTTTTCTTTCATTTTAAGTCTGTAAAGCAGCCTCTTTTGTTCCTACCAATGAACGAGTTATTTTTGGAAATATTCATAGATATATGTATTTTTATCTCATGTTTTAAAAGTAGATTTCAGATTGAATAACACTTATCCAGACTATAACATTTCTGAGCTCAACAACTATCAGGGTCTTATAAATTCATGCCTATAACATCATTAAGTATTTAATTTTATCTGTTTTCATTTCTATGATGAAGTTAGCCAATAGTAGAAAGGTTCAGGGCAAGGAGTCTTGCATCAGAGTGCTTGGATTTCTATCTGAGCTTCCTGATTTGTTAGCTGTGTGGCTGTAGGCGAGTTACTAATCTACCTCTCTGTGCCTCTTGAAATAGCAATGCTACTTATTTCATAATCATTATTTGGGGTACTAAATATGTTAATACTTATAAAATTCTTATGACAGTAGTGGCACACAGCAAGACAATTTAGCTTTATGAAAAATTAATATAGGGGTTGGTATACAGTTTTTACTTTTGGGAGTATCACATTGTCAAAATTAGTAGCTCAGGTTTTTTTTTTTTTATTTGGCAAACAACTATACATTTGTCAGTTCTTTTCTCCTTGTATAACTGATGAGAACACCTTGACTTGGGGCTTTTGCAAGAATCTGTTACTTTTTAAAAATCTATTTGTTATACAAGCAGAGCATCAGGGATACTAGCAGAAGATTCATCTCCTGTCCTCATTTAGCTCTCAGTCCCTCGTGTTTCCTTCCTGCACACACATGAGGTCATCATCACAATTAGAATGCATATGCCTTTGTACACAGGCCTCATACCTCTCACAACGGAAGAGAGTCCTCGCTCCTGTCCCTCCGCTGACTGTCCCAGGTGGAATTCCATTCCATAAAGACCTCTGTCCTTTGGTGGCAAATTTTGAACTCGCTTATTCTCTGTCATTTTCTTCTATCGACCTCTCAGATGCATAGTTAGCCGCTCCTGATCAGTGGCTTTCCCTTCGTAGTTCCTGTAACCACACACTCATAGCTTATTTCTTTCATTCCACTGGCTGCCTCTCCTCTGATCTTTGGCTGCTCTCTTTTTACTTTCCCTAAATATATGAGTGCACGGAGGCTCCCAGCTAAACCTTGAGATCTCTAGCCACACTCTCCCCAGATGACGTCACACAGGCCATGGGGTCGCACGGGCCATCTCTCTAGTCTTAGGTCCTGCCTCCTCACACTCACTCCCTGCTTAACATTACATGAACGTAATTTCTAGACTTTCGAACTTGACTGGGCCACAGTAGGAGTCTTGTCCTACATGCTCCACTCCGGCACAAACTCCTCTTTGTAAATGGCATTAACAGCCTTTAAATTTTTAAAGCCAATTTGAAGAGCCCTTCCTTCCTTCCTTCCTTCCTTCTTTTTCTTTCTTTCTTTCTTTCTTTCTTTCTTTCTTTCTTTCTTTCTTTCTTTTTTTCTTTCATTTTCTACATTCAATCTAGTAACAATCTTTTTATTTTTACCTCAAAACTTTCCCTTACTACAGCAACATATGCATATGTGTTCATAGCAGCACACTTCTTAATAGCCAAAATATGGAACCAACCCAGGTCCCCAATAACAGATGAGTGGATTGCAGAATTATGGGAAATATACACAATGGAATTATATTCAGCTATAAAGAAGAACAAAATCATGTCATTTGCAAGAAGATGGAAAGTCCTGGAGAGCATTATGTTAAGTGAGATCAGCCAAGCACAGAAGGAGAAGGGACATATGTTTCCTCTAATATGCCCAAACTAGGGAGCATTGGGAATACCAGAGGGATTCCAGATAATGGAGAGGAAATCTCAGCAAAGTTTGAATGGAAAGATAGGAGAGGAGGAAGGCTGAACTTGATTAATGAGGGTCTACATCTGAACATGTGTAAAAGTATGAATATGGCATGGTTACCCTGGACAATCATTGGTGGGAGGGGGGAAGGGAAAATGGGGGCAGTGGGGAGAGGGCACAAAGCACAGTTTAAATGTATACTATTTATTTTTAATAAAAAAACGTATAAAAAAGAAACATTCCCTTAATAGGTTGGCTTTTCCTTCTGTTTCTACCTTCCTATTCAGGGTCACCATCTTCCTTTCCCTGAACAACCACTGTAACCCACTAACTTGTGGGATTGCCTGTTTCTTGCTTCATCCTCCTTATGGTAAATTCTCCTCAGAGAAAGTAGATCAACCCTTTTAAATGTAAATTAGATCACAACTTTCTCTCTAAAATCATCTGATAAATCAGAATTCTTATCAAAATTTACGAAGTCTTACAAGTTGACTGTGTGTACCTCTCTCTAGGTCATGTCCTCTTTTTCTGTTTCTCATATACATCTTGGCGTGCTGTTCTTCCTCCCCTTAAAGAGGTTGTATTCTTATCATTTAAAAAGAAATGTAAGAGTCCTTTCTTCAGAGATACTCTCTGGTTTCCCATCTAGAGAAGTCACTGGATCCTGCACACGCCACCTGCCGCCTGAGGGCTCTGCTGCTGCCCACCAGCACGCCTGGGATCCTTTTCATACCCTTGAAAACCACAGCAGGGTCTAAAGAGCAGGTACTCAAATACCTGCTGAATGTTCTAGACCAGCCCATATTACATATTTCCTCATAAGATTGCATAATCCACAAACTACCTTGAAAAGCAATCATCTCACAGAACAGCATCTCATTTGTTTTAGGTATCTGGTCACTTCCTTTTCCTCCTCCTGTCTGTTCTTTCCTCCCTGCTGGTTCCCAGCTTTTCTCTTAGCTTTATTTCTTTTTTATTTCCCCTCTCCTTCTGCCTTTCTCCTTCTTGTATTTTATTCTGCTTTTCATGATTAGATAATACTGATCTGAACATTTTAGATGTACATCTTCATTCTTCCTCAGTTATTTTCTTGGAATAGGAATAATTTATCCAAGAATAAAAATCAGATCAATGAGTAAAGCACACCCTATAATACTTAAAATTCGTTGCCTCTGTCTCCATCTCTTCAGGCCTTTATCACCAAAAATAAGCAGATATTTGAAGAGAAAGAGGTTTCCAAAAGCACTAGAGCAGGCAGCAAACACGTCTCAGTAAGTAGGAGAGAGACTAGTGTCCCTCTGAGTATGTTCAGTGGTAGAGACAATGCACCTGGATTACATGACACCCCATAAATTGGACTATTGGGACTTTGCTTTTGCTTTTTTGTGTTGTTGTTGTTTAGTTTTTGTATGCACATATGCTACATTTTTTATGTTCAAGTAGGGGTTTCTTTGTAGAAAACTCAGATACTTTCATACTCAATTTTGCTGAACTTTTTTGTGATTTAATCTTTCAAACATTTGAAAACTATTGCACCTCCAAAGATCTGGTGGTCTGTATTTTTTAATTAATCCTCCTTTTGGGGACTGGGGATGGAATCTAGGGGCATTCTACCTCTGAGCCACATCCTCAGGCTTCTTAATTTTTTATTTTGAAACATGATCTCATTTAGTTGCTGAGGCTGGCCTCAAACCTATCATCCTCCTGTCTCAGCCTCTCAAGTACTAAGATTACAGTTGTACATCACAACACCTAGTTTTTTGTTGTTGTTGTTTAATGATTCAAAGGTCATAATAGCTCATTGAACAACCTAAAACTCATTTTAGTGTGTGTGTGTGTGTGTGTGTGTGTGTGTGTGTGTATGAAAGAGAGAGAGAGAAGAGAGAGACAGAGACAGAGAGAGAGAGAGAGAGAGAGAGAGAGAGAGAGAGAGAGAGAGAGAGAGATCACAGGCTAAGTTTTTCCAAAATATTTTTCTTTGTTGTATTTCATATAAATTTGTGTTTTGAAGAAGTCATTTTGCCTCTCAAAATTTGCTTTTAGCTGGGATGGTGGTGCACGCTTGTAATCCCAGTATTTGGAAAGCTGAGACAGAAGGATCACAGGTTTGTAGCCAGCCTCAGATGCTTTAGTGAGGCCTTCCACAACTTAGTGAGACTCTGTTTCAAAATAAAGAATAAAAAATATGGCTGGGGGTGTAGCTCAGAGGTAGAATGCACCTGGGTTTTACTCCCATTTCTGCAAAAAAAAAATTGCTTTCATTTGAATATTAGAAATTATTCAATGAGTCTTTCATTACCAACAGAAAAGATTTAAAGTATTTAATTGCTACATCGCCATGGATTTGACTATAAAGTTAGAATCTAGTTGACAGCACTTGGTTAGCCCAGCATTTCTGTGTTCTCTTTTATTGGTCTAGTAGCATTTTAGTTGGAGATATCAAACTTCAGGGACCTTTATTATTTTTGAGATTTTATTAAATTGTTACTACATTTTACTATTTTACCTAAAATAAAGTCCATGATGAATGTTTTAATAGACAAATTTTGCCTTTATAAGTTAATAGTATAAGCATATAGTATAGCTTATATATGAATTTTTTAAAAAATCATGAAGGACTAGGGATATAGCTCAGTGAAAGAGCACTTCCGAGTATTCACAAGGCCCTAGGTTAGATCCCCAGCACCTCCACAAATAGACACAAACAATCATGGACCATATTTTTAACTGAAAAACAAGTTAACTGGTATTTTCTATTGATGGACACCAAAGAAATGAAAAAACAAAGTGCAACCTATGAATTGAAGTCTCATATCTAATTTTCACATTTTTATAAAAAAATTACATTTTTTAAAGTTTGCGTAGATTGATTGAGCCTCAGATGTGAGTGCATTATCACCCCAGAATTTTAAAAGATGCTACCAGCATTAGATAAGATGTGTTGAGTTCTTACCAATTTAGCACTATGCTTAATGTCTTCTTGCATGTCCTCATTTAATTACCACTAACACCCTGAGAGGCAGGTTTTATAGATATCATTGTGATTGCTCATGTCCTAGATGAGAAAGCAGGGTCTATAGACTCATAGCTGGTCCAAGTTAAGGGTCAGAGGCTAGATGCTTACCCAGGCCCACCTGACTGAGGAGACAATGAGATGCTGCCCTCGACTTGGCTGCTTTGAGTGGCTCTTTGTCTTCTGCAAGCTAGAACTTCTCATAGGTCTTCTTGAGGTTTCTTATAAAACCTTAAGAACTGACTTCAATCCTGTGAATGGAGTGATGTCTCTGAGAAGTGTTGCTGATGCCACCTCCCAGTCTGCGCTCCGCTTCCAAAGTCAGGCGCAAAGGCAGCAACTTCAGGTGTGAAAAGTCCTTCCCTAACTTACATAGTCCACTTCCTTAGAGGAAAGGCCTGTGGAAAATAATGAGAATTCTTTGCCCCAGTGGCCACTGTAGTCTGTTGGCTTCTCCATTTTTATTGCAAGTCATATTTTTGTGTGTGAATGGAATGGGATCCTACCTAGGGGTAATCACTAGATGGAACCTGTAAACAGACTTTGACCCATACATTATTTTCTTTTATAATCAACAGCATTCATTTACAAAGACTTTTTTATTTTTTTAAAAAACTAGTTTGTCTTTCATCACGTAGCATAAAATATGTGAAAGCAAAGAAAATAAGCATTTATCAAACATATGCTATAAATGTGACATATACTTTAAATGTCTGGGACAGTTTCCAGAGCACAGTGCTCCGTAATTGTTTGTTTGTCTTGTCTTCCTTCTTTACCTCCCTACTCTGCACTTCTGGTGTTTTGTTCGCTGTTGTTCACCTGTGTTAACAGATGGTAAAGCCAGAGACAACAGCTACCGCACGTGACGGGCAGAGCGCAGGCTGTTTATGTTGAAGGCCTGTTGGAGGACAAAGGCGTGCAGCCCTGCGCTTCTTGGGCAACTTTAGACAACAGTGAAGAGCTGACCACCCTCATCTCCTCCTCACAGTCTCTGCTCTCCCTTTATCCGTCCCAGTCTCCACTGAGTGGGGAGAGTTCCCACGGCAGTTGTCTCAAAGATATTTATTAGACCTTGTTTGTGAAGCTCTTTCATTTCCTCGAACAAAAAGAAACATAAATTCAATACATGCTGAGCAAGTTCTTTTCTGCCGACTGTCTTCCAATCATGAGAACTTTTCATGAACACAGCCTGTTTGAATGGCTGCAGTTCTACGACTAAGTGGTTAGGAGGCCCTCATCTGGTGTCTACCAGGGTGAAGGGTGAGGGCGGGAGGCTTGCTGTCAATTTTCTACTGAGTTTTACTGACTTAAATGACTTCTCCTGAAAGACAACAAAAATAAACATGGCCTGTGATAAAATTCTCTCCCTGACACTTTACTCACTACATGAAAAAACAAAGGGCTTTTGCAAGAAAATTTTTTCAACTATTATACTTTCATTTAGTCCATTATAGTCAGACCATTACCAATTATGGTTTAAATAAACATTTAAATATTCATATTGGTTCCTCGCCTTTATGTTGCTATACTCATCTGTTTATGATATATTTATATGGATGTTTATGCATATAAAAGAGCCTGTGTTCCTTTTTGCTAGAACAGTATAGTATATACCCATATTCAGATTAAATTAAACAATACCAATTCACAATGAGTCCCCAAGGTAAATATGTTCAATTTATCAATACCCCAGTGTCTATACATGCTCAGGAAATTCTACTACTAAATATTTGTAGATGAGGCTAGTTATGGAAAAAAGATTTGTTCTGTCCTGATTGGTTTCAACCAATTAACCAAGACACAGAGGCACTGAGAACAGCACCTAGCATCATGTTACTATTACTCTTAACATCCGTGTATAACTATTATTGCTGTTTCTAGTGTATCTTAACTCTTTTATCTCTTCTTATTCCACACACTTTCTCTGCGTATAGATGCTCCCTTGTGTCTTGTGTCTCTTAAAGCTATATTTTCAGGACAAATCTCAACATTATCAATTATTTCTTGGACTTATCCACTTGAACATTTATGGACCTTTCTCTGTGTTTCAAATTTCAGTTAAACACCTACCCAATTATTCAAGCCCAAATCCCCAGTGTCACGTGTAATCCCTCTCCTTCATTCCTTCAGTTAATCTATTCTGAAATAATGTTGGTTCTCCCTCTATAATATTTTTATGCATCTTTATCTTCTTTGTCATCACGACTAGTACCTTTGCTTCCGTCATCATCTTTTGTCTGGACTATTTCAGTAACTTCCTAATAGATTTGTTAACATTTGGTCTTATCAAAGCTTCTTCAAAACTCTTGAATTTATCTAATGATCTTGATCTTGCAAGGATCCCAAAAAGATCCTTGCTGCCTATAAATCTCAGCCCCTTAGTCCTAAAATATAGATCCAGTTTACTTTGAAAACCTTATATAAGTTAAGCATCTCTAAGCTGAAAATCTCAAATCCAAAATGTTCCAAAATTCTAAACTTTCTGAGCACCACTATGAAACCACTAAATAGAATGTGTAAAATTAGTTTCAGGCTATGCATGTAAGTTTAATATGAAACATAAATGAATGTCTTGTTTAGGTAACAAGACATGATATCTCATTATGTATGTACAAATATTTCAAAATAAACAAATTTGAAATCTGGAACACTTATGGTTACAGCCATTTCAGATAAGGATCGTCAACCATGTTGAGAGAGAGTCGTTCTTCTCTTGTGCACCCGTCCCCAGCACACATAGATGCTACTCATATGTGCTAATCTCTAGTCCCCAAGCCAAAATGCTTTATGTGCACATGGTGCTCACCTGATCTGATAATAAAGTTTAGTGTTTGAAACACCAGGCTTTCAAGTCATACAGACCTGGAATAGAATACAAATTTTTGACAACTAGCTGTGAGACTCTGGCTGTATTACTTTACCTTTCTTATTCTGAAAAGTGATTATTGATTGATTGATTGATTGATTGGCACTGGGGATTGAATCTAGAGGCATTCTACCTCTGAGATATATCCCCAGCCATTTTAAAACCTTTTTGTTTTGAAATAGGGTCTCACTAAATTGTTGAGGCTGGCTTCGACTTGTGACCTTCCTGTCTGAGCCTCCCAAGTACTGAGATTACAGGTGCTGTAATCTGGCTTGAAAAGTGGGCATTTAAAACAAATTTAGCTGTTTGGGTTGTTGTACAGAGTCAAATTTAACTACAAATACAGTAACTTCGCTTGTGATAAACTTTATAGCTCTTGTGTTACCCAAATGTATCTCTTCTTATACCTAAAATCTGGAACTCTAGCCATACTTACTATGTAGCGTTCTGTAACCCAGACTTCTCTTAACTCTGTCCCAATGAAGCCATTATTAGTATTCTTTTACCTAAGCTCCCAGAGCACTTTGTAAACCTTTTATTATAGCAAGCATCTCAATGCATTATTTTTATTGGCTATCTCTCCCATTGGAAAACAAGTGCTTGTGGGTGAGGCCAATGGTTTATGCATTTTATAGGCTGTACAGAGTACAGATCATGCATATAATATTCATTCAGTAATTGTTCAACAAATTGAATTTGTTACAAATTTTGAACATCTTTATTACATTACCTAAAGGTTATGTTGAAAGTTGAAGAGATAAGCCAGTGATAGCATTTCCTAATCTCCTATTTTTATGAAATTCAGTTTAAACCATCAGTATAACACCCAGTTTCCAAAACCAAACTCAATAACAAGAGATGAGTCTTTTTAAAAATTGTATTTATTTATTTATTGTGTATTTTTTTAAATTTATTATTGGTGCATTGTAGTTATATATCTTAATGGAGTACAAGATGGTAGAGGCATACATGCACACATCACTCATTTAGCCCTTACCCAATTCTCACCCCATTTTCTTTCCTCTCCCTCCTTCTCATGTTTGGCTTAGTGATTGATTTTGCTATGTTTGTGATTTAGTTTTTGGTAAATTGACTGCATTCTACCTCTAAACTATACTTCCAACTCTATTTATTTATTTATTTATTTATTTACTTATTTTAAAAACAAGGACTTGCTCAGTTGCTAAGTTGCTGAGGTTAGCCTTGAACCTGTGATCCTGCTGTTTCAGCCTGCCAAGTACTGGTTACCACCAGGTATTCCTTACCTCTAAATCTTTGTGGTTGGTTGACACAGGCGAACCAGCACAGTCACATCATTGCATTAGGAACACTATAGATATCCCTGAGCCATGCAGATAGCATGATTTGATGTTTTGCTCTAGTCATGGGGAAGATAGATGTGCCGCCCTCAGATAATGCATACAATGTTCTAAAGACAAAAAGCAAGTGCCCAGTGCAGCCATTAACTATTACAAGAAACATCTTCAACAAAACATGCTTTGGCTGAGCACACAGGGACAGGGTGATACACCAGATTCACTGGTAATATTCCTTAAGGATTAGCATTAACCCCTCTAGAAAGATGGTTAATACACAGAGTGTCAAAAAGTGTGAGTGGTGACTGCTAAAATTGGATTTTTTAATGTTTACTTTAGGACATCTTTGTGGTTTTTTTTTTAACTGAGAAACTTTAAATTTTTAAATAAACTAGATTTCCAGATTCTTTTGAAATATCTGATCTGGCAATACTATGTGGCCAGATTTATACAAAGCTCAATGGCTGACAAGGAGCAATTACCCATTTTAGAAGAGGTGCAGCTAGTAGGAACTAAGCCCAGAGGCATTCTACCTTTGAGCTATGCCCTGAATCTTATTTATTTATTTATTTATTTATTTATTTATTTATTATTTTTTTTGGGGGGTGGTACTGGGGTTCCTGGAAACCCTTCTACCTCCGGGCTACACTCCCAGACCTATTTTTATATTTTTATTTGGAAACAGGGTCTCCTAAGCCAGCACAGCTGGCTTTGAACCAGCGCGATCCTCCTGTCTCCACCTCCCAAGCATGGGGAATACAAGCGTACGCCACCATTCCTGGCTTTTATTTTTTATTTTGAAACAGGGTCCTGGTTAAGTTGCTGAGGCTATGCTCAAACCTGCAACTCTCAATTACCCACTTAAGGAAGGCTGTTACCCTGTAGTTTCCAATGATCAGTACATGGTCCTGTCTCCATTGATATGTCCTGATCTAACCCTGTAAGATAGACATTTGTGGTTTTTATCTCTTCTGCTAAGCCTCAGTTTCCAAGTATGTGGAATCAGTATGGAAGCGGGCAGTGACAGGGATTCTGGTAAGGATTAAAGACAGTCATTCATTCAGAGAGTCTCAGTGAGTTCCCGGTGTCCCAGAAAGTTCCCTGTAGATGTTTGCTGACTATTTTTTTCACATCCAAAGCAGTGTTTATTGAACTACTCAGTGTCTGATGCCGGGCTAAGGATGGAGCCACAGTGATGAACAGAGCAGGCATGGTCCCTGCCTTCAGAGTCTGGGTGTCAGCATCCAAGAAAGTGCCAGTTACAATGCTACTGGCCAGTGTGGGTTTTCCATTTTTATAAATTAAAAAAAAAAAGAGGGGGAAGAGGAGAAGGGGAAATCATCAGGTTCCTTTCAGAATCCATGAATTGAGGAAGCAAAAAACAAAAACAAAAACAACAAAGCCCTATAAAAGGCAATTCAGGCTGAGCTTTCCTCAACAGTACCTCATTCCATCCTTCCCACCATGCTGCTCCTTCTCCAGAATTCCCTGTCATATGGCCTTTCTATCCACTCAGCTGTTTAAGCCCAAAAGCCAGAAATATTTTGATTCTGCTCTCTCCTCTCTTCTGTCTCCCACCATATTTAATTCCTTGGCAAATTCACTTCCCTCTTGCAAAGCCTGTTGATCTGCCCACCTCCCCACATGAGTACTGCTACCAATCCCTGTGGCCCCAGCCACCGGCACCTCTCTAGTGGGGGACTACTCAGCCTCCTGCCGACTCCCTTACTTTACTGCAGCAATATTTTTCCCCATACAGGACCAGATTGTGAATGTAGGTTTTGTGGGCCATAGATCTGGCACACTGACTCAACTCTCCCCTTGTGATACAGATGCAGCTGTTGATAATAATTAAATGACTGGCTATGGCTTTGTCAGGAGCAAACTTTACTTACAACAGACATCAGGCTGGATTAGAGAGGGCGATCTTTATAAAAATGGAATACGATCATGTCACTTTCTTTACTTAAACCCCTGCACTTGTTTTTCAAAGCACTTAGTAAGAGGGCATCTCTGGCATTCCTTATCGTGGTCTGTATGGCCCTCTTGACCTAGTGCTCCCTTCTGTCTTCAGTCACTGCATCCTTCATCCAGATTTTCAAACTAAAACGGTATTATTGCCCCCACACACACTGCCCTGAACTCTTCTCCCCATTTTAGCTTGGTGCCCCTCCTTACATATCAAATGTCATTCCTGTCATTTCTGCAGAGACTTCCCGACCTCGCTCAGTTCAAGAATCTCTCCAAATGACAGCTTACAGTCATCCATGACTCTATTTTATGTTCTCTCCTGTGCTTACCACTTTCAGAAAATTTCTTCTTATTCATTTGGTTGTTTTATATGGTGATCTCCATTCACATACTAGCTGTAAGCTGAGGCTAAAACTTAGGCTACTCTTGTTGTTCTATCTCCAATACCAGGCAAGGAATAGACTTCAGAAAGTAATTTTTGGAGCTAGGTGTAGTGGAACCCACATGTAATCCCAGTACTTGGGAGGCGGAGATAGGAGGATCTGCAGGTTTAAGGCCAGGATCGCCAACTTAGTGAGACCTTACTTCAAAATAAAATTTTAAAAATGTGGCTGGACATGTAACTTAAAGGCAGAATGCCCCTGGGTTCAACTTTTAGTACCAATGGTACTTTTAGGGAAAGTAGCAGAGGTCTATTTAGGCTCCAGAAGAGGGGTTGGGAAAAGGAGGAAGGAGGGGAGTGGGAGGGAGGGCAGAATGAAGGGCACCCACAATTAACGCACAATTTATGTATAGATGGAGACATCGCAGCGAAACCCACTGATTTTTACAACTAATCTGTGTTAACTAAAACAGTACTTTTTGCAAGGAAGAATAGATACTGTCAATTAGTGTAGACCAAGGCAGCACTTCACGCCCGCTGTCTTAGAGGCTGGGGACATCATTAGTGAGGGTGAGCCACAGCTTTTGTCTGTCCTCCTTGACCAAAAATTGCCAAGTGTGACTGGCCTGACAGGAGGGAATTGTAAAATCCTCCATCCAGAAAGAATGGAAATAAATTTAAGAAGGAAAAGGAATAAAATCCAAATACAAAGAGCCTGTGTCACAGCTCATTGTCCTGGGGCTGGTGTCTAGGTGGCTGGCCTGTGTCTCCCTGTGGCCCTTTGCCCTTCCATGATATCTGGAGGTGGTACTTAAAGATGAGGTTACTGATGAAGACAGACTACAAAACAGGGGGCTATACTTGAGAGTATTTTTAATTTTTCTTTTTTGTCTGTAGTGCAAAAGCCTAAATATAAACAAAACAAAAACAAAATCTCTATCTCTCAAACAGACTCTGTTTTTGTTCTTGTTTGGAGTGTGTGTGCATTGTGTGTGTGTGTGTGTGTGTGTGTGTGTGTGTGTGTGTGTGCGTGTATGTGTGCGTGCGTGCGTGCGTGTGTGTGTGTGAGTGTGTGTGTTACTAGGGATTGAGCCCAGAGCCATTTTACCTCCAAGCTACATCCCCATCCCTATTTTATCTTATTTGAAACAGGGTGTTGTCAGGTTAATGAGAGATTCACTACTTGCTAAGGCTCTCCTCAAATCTGCAACCCTCCTGTCTCAGCCTCCCAAGTAGTGAGGTTACAGGTGTGGGCCACCATGCCTGGCTCTAGACAGACACTTTAACTTGAAAAAGGTACAAAAATTCTTTCTCTTAAGAGCCATCCTGACTCTCTACAGAAAACATAGAACCATTATTTTTTTTATAAGGATGGGAAATCATTTAATACAAGTATTGGTGTATTCTTTTCTGTGGGCTGCTGTAATGAAATGCCAGAGACTGGGTGGCTTAAATAATAGAAGTTTACTTTCTGACAGTTCTGGATGCTGGAAGTTCAGTATGGAGGAGGTGGTGGGGTTGGTTTCTAGTGAGGGCTTTCTGTCTGGCTTGCAGATAGTGGCCTTCTCACTATGTCTTTGCATGGTCTCTTTGTGAGGTAGGAGAGAGATCCTGGTGTTCCTTCCTGTCCGGTAGGTAGGTCAGTCCTATAAGATTTGGGCCCCACTCCTCATTAAACATTATCTTCAAGATTCTATCTCAAATACAGTCACCTTGGGGATTTAGGGCTTCAACACAGGAATCTGGGGAGACACAATTTAGTTCATAAGAACGAGGAGTCATGAACCTTCAAAGGCTGCACCTGTATGGAATATAGGCTTCTGTATGGAAAGAGAGTGGTGGGTATTGTACATGAGTATGTGCATTTGTGTATTTTCTAGCAATATGAATCCTAGCTTCCTAGGGGATATCTCTGCTGACTCTTATTTTCCTATTATTCCTCACTTTATATCAGACTATTCCTGTAACATATATGAAATTGGAGATTAGAATTCTTGAATAAATGAATACTATGTGTGAAATTAATTCTCTCCAGGAGATTGGAGCACAAAGGCAGATGCTCACCAAGGGACCTTTCTCATCCATCTTAACAACACAAAGGCACCTCTAGGGATTGTGTCCCTGGGGTTAAGAAGCTGTTTACAGCAAAATGCCCCCTTCTTGGTTTTTCTCACCTGTGTGGCCTTTCAGGGCACCTTTCCCAAGTCAATTATTTGTTTTCTGTTCTCTCATTTACTCCTTTATTTCACAGATTTTCATACTTTTATTGGTACATTGGTCTCATTATACATTATAATGAGACTCAACGTGATAAAAACGTGCATTCTTAGTGTATTTCTTTTGTATACCCACCCTCTTTCCCCTCCCCCCATACGTGTTTATTTCACAATTTCTTTTCTACCCCGAGGAAGATTTAGACAAGAGCAATTGCTTGATTATAAAGAGCTAGTCTTTAGCTACTTGGCATAAGAAATAATGCTTTTGACTTTTTTTGTTTTGTTTTTTGTTTTGTTTTGTTTTGTGGTACTGGGGGCTGAATGCAGAGACATTCTACCTCTGAGCTATATCCCCAACCCTATTTTATATTTTATTTTGAAACAGGGTTTCACTAAGTTGCTCAGGCTGGATACAAGTCTGTTATTTTCCCATCTCAGCTTCCTCAGTACTGGGATTACAGGCGTGCACCATCATACCCAGCTGAAAATAACATTTTTATTTATCTAATACATTTTACTGAGCGCTTACCAGTAAGTATTAATCACAACTCAACATGGTTTTTAGAAGTATTCTCATTTAATCACATGAACAGTCCTAAGATAGATGCTTTATTTATAGAAGGGGAAACTGAGGTTTGGAGTGGATAAATAGAACAAACAAACAAAAAAATAATTAGGATCCTTGGGACGTGACACCAACTCAAATCCAACTTCACATAATTTAATGTAAAAATTGTTTCTCATTTATTTGGAGCCTGTTGTCTTAAAGTGTCAGTGTGCACTATTTATATAACCCCAAGTCCAATATTGATAAGGTTTCTACTTTTTGGAAGACAGTCTAGGTAGGCTGCCATTTGTATGACAGGGTTTTGCTCTCCAAATGACTGACATGTTGGCACCTAAGGCTGATATATGCACAACCAACAAAACTCCAAGTGGTGGAGAAATAGCTACCACAGAGACACCTGGAAAAACAGCAGAGGAAGGGAAGAGACAGCGGGGCAAGATCTCCCTTTAGGTAAGGGTCTGGGTTTGAGTCTTAGGTCTGTCAGATGTAACATGAGCAACTGGACCGGTTTCTGTAAAGCGCAGTTTCCTTCTATAATAAATGAGGACAAAGATGGTCCTAAGTTGGCTGTGAGAATTAAGTGAGATAATGCAGGCATAGTGTTGCATACAATGCCTGGCTGGCACATAGTAAGTTTCAATAAATATTAACACATATTGTGGCTGTCATTGTTCAGCCCTCAGGGAAATCATTAGATTGAAAGCAAAGACAACTGATTGGCCTAAATTGCAGAATATAAGGGCACAGTTTAATTAACTGTGTATGGACCAGACGTCACATGTCAACTTTGTAACTTTGGATGTGTTTCCAACGTGTGTGTGTGTGTGTGTGTGTGTGTGTGTGTGTGTGTGTATGCGTGTGAGTATATAAGTTTCTGGAGATTGAACCCAGGGGCATCCTACCACTGAGCTACACCCCCCAGCCTTTTTATATTTTACTTTGAAACAGGATCTCACTAGGTTATTGCACCCTGGCCTCAAGCCTGCTGTGCTCCTGTCTCAGCCTCCTATGTACTTACTGGGATTATAGGTGTGAGCCACTGAGCCTGGTTGTTTTCAACCTCTTTACTCCTTGATTTCCTTATCTCTTACATAAAAACTATCTTGTAGAATGTTGTGAAACATAATGGTAACAGCATCAGATATTTATATTGCAATTGCCATGTGCCAGGAACCGTTCTGAAGGATTTGTATTAATTCATATAATCCTTGTAATAACTCTATTAGGTATTAGCTGTCTTATCATTATCCCCATTTCACACATGGGGACACAGAAGCACAGAAGCCTATATTCCCATGTTCATACAGCCCAATACGTGTTAGTATTTATTGAAACTTACTATGTGCCAGCCAGGCATTGTATGCAACACTATGCCTGCATTATCTCACTTAATTCTCACAGCCAACTTAGGACCATCTTTGTCCTCATTTATTATAGGAGGAAACTGAGTTTTAAAGAAACCGGTCCAGTTGCTCATGTTACATCTGACAGACCTAGCACTCAAACCCAGACTCTTACCTAAACAGAGATCTTGCCTAGCGGGCTCTCCTCTTTCTCTGCTGTTTTTCCAGGTGTCTCTGTGGTAGCTATTTCTCTACCACTTGGAGTTTTGTGGGTTGTGCATGTATCAGCCTTAGGTGCCAACCTGTCCAATAGTCCAATGACTATTTGGAGAGCAAGAGCAGGATTCCAGCCCTGGCATTCGGTCCTCTAACACTGTAATATTTTTCTCACTTGTTAGGAAAGTCTATGAAAGCTTCCAGAGAGAGAGAGAGAGAGAGAGCAGGGTCAGCATTCAGCAAATGTTCCCAATAATTTTTTTTATAATTAATCAGATATAGGAAAATGGCCCCTTTGGGAGAGATAGCATATGAAATGCAACTTGAAGAATATATATCAGCAAGTAAATAGTTAAGCAAAGCCAGGGAATTTTTGCATTTATATATTCCAGAAAGAGTAAGTTACATAAAGATACAGAGGCAGGAGAACACAGGATATGTATGGAGAATGGTGGGAGTTCAGTTTGGCTGGAGCCAGGAGTGCAGGAGGTAATCTGGGACAATAGGCCTGAAAAAGATAGGCTGGAGTTCAACTGTGGGGCGGTTCGAATACAGTGGAGGGGACTTGGTGAGAGGAGGTCGGTGACTGAGTGGAGGTAGAAAAGATGCTGAGTCTAGGCAGTCACGTTGATGGCTCTTGCAAGATGGTCTGTAGGGCACAAAGTCTGGAAAGGGGGAAACTGGTAGAAAGCTACCTAATCTACTCGCATGACATATGCTGAGGTCAGTCCTGAAGCTGTGAGCGCGGCCATGAGGCTGCATTAGAACAGAAACTCAGCCTTTTGCTGTTTACTTACATCTCTAACAATTGCCCATTGTTAGTGCCAGAATCTTCTCATTTTTTGGGCCAGCTTTTTCCAGTGTAGTCATGTGTTTTTTAGCTGGGTTAATTTACCCCGGAACAGAATCTCTGGCTCATTAGAACTGATGTCTCAAGCATTTTTTTTTCTTGCAGAGATGCTTATATATGTAATGATTTCCAGTTTTTATCCCCAAAAGAAAAATAGAGAGCAGCTCATTTTCCTGTGCTTAATGTCTGACAAAGAAGGCCAGCCTTCTTTGGGCACTATCAAAATTTATGAGAACCTGTGTTTTAGAAGAGATCCTAATGATTTGTATAAATTCTCAACTTCAGTGATACTGTGCCCTCAGTGTGTGTGTGTGTGTGTGTGTGTGTGTGTGTGTGTGTGTGTGTGTGTAGGGGAGAGACAGAAGACATTGGACTGATCCGGGGGTGGTAATAGTCTTGGTGAAACTTGGGGTGTTAAAAATAAGGGGGTCATAGAAACACTCAAGGGGGCACTGAATGTTTTTCTTTTTTCTGAAAGGGGGATGTAAGCCAATAAATCTGGGGATCTATGCCACCCGGTGAAACATAGAGGCACATCTGGGCACGTGTATATGTACTTACATGCAGTCCTGTAGTCCTTTTCACCTCCAGTGAATCATTGCTTCTGGGTCACACACAACTACTGGGCACTGAGTAGCTTTTTCTGAATAGAGAGCTAGTTTTACTGAAGACTCTTAGGACAAAAATCCAGTTGTCTGTCCCTTTAAGAGCTAGCTTGTGGGCACTGGCTCATTTGGGCACTTTGGAGTGTGTGTGTGTGTGTGTGTGTGTGTGTGTGTGTGTTGCACATATGCAAGGCAAGTACTATAACATGGAGCTACACTCCCAGCCCTTAAAAAAATAGTTATTTTGAGAAGGGTTTCGTTGAATTTCCCAGGCTTGCCTTGAATTTGTGATCCTCCTGCCTCAGCCTCTGGAGTTGCTGGGATTACAGTTATGCACCACTGCATCCAGCTTGACTTCATTTTTTAAAATTATGAGAATAAGTGGCTTAAATGTTAAAAAGAAAAATGTAGGGATCATTAAACAAACTATTCCAAAGCAAACAACTGGACTACTGGGTCTCCAGTTACAAAGTTCAATGTATGAACAGCAATAAGGCTTTAAATGAACGTATATAGAAATTCTGTATAATAACAAGTTTTAGAAAAATGAAAGTACATATTATATGCTAAGGAGTAAATGAAGATGTAAAAGTGGAGGGAAACAGTCACATAATTGATTGATATTTTGATAGGTATATTTAAGGAACTAATATTTCCTGAGTATTTTACATTTCAGGGTCCATGAGAACTGCTGTATGTATGTACTTATATATGTACATAGGTATAAATATGTATTATGTATATAGACTTATAAGTTATATATTCTATTTTTATACTTATTATTTAAGCTTATATATTTATTATTTTGTAAACATTAATAGATTTAGCTATATAAACTAGTCAGCGTGGCATAAGGGAGCATGAAGTACCAGGGAAGCAATTGGTTCCAATAAAGGGCTTTTTTTTGACAGATTGGAATTCTCTATTTGTGTTCATTCTATTTTGGTTTCATAGATATAACTTATGTCACAGTCTTTTTCTAGAAGATTAGCTAAGAAATTACCTCTACCAAGCATGTATGAATGAGGCAATTTTTGAATTATGGTCAAGACTTGCCATACCAGGATGGTTTAACTGAGCAACAGAATCCTGAGAAAGTCCACCTGTCTCCTCCCCCTGAGCCTATTACATTACAAAGTCCACTTCTTTCTAACTATATATTTACCTTTATATTTTCTCAACTTGGATTTCATATTCTTAGGATTTTAATTTTTGATATCTCACCAGATTGCAGCTCTCTAAATACAACATCCATCTGCACGCAACTAATAATCAGAAATGATGACAGTTATAAATACTTATCTATATCCGTTAAATATAATTACATATATAATATTGTACTCCTATAAAAACTTGGCATCTGTATCTATTATACTATGTGACTATATTAATCTTCACCAAAATTCTACGTACAAATTCCTAAAGAATTGGACACTGACAGAGTCTCTAAATAAGCAAAAATACAAAAATAAATTCAGCAAAATTGTGCCACAAAAGTGATGCCTTGTATCTTGTAGCCATCAAAACATCATCCCAAACTGTGTCTATTTCTAAAAGACATAAACAACAAATTTTCTTTTTGAATTTTCTAGTTCCCAGTAAATAAAAATGTGCAGATCAGAGGAGACTCTATTGTTTGTAGACTTAAGAGCAGATGTGAGATATATGATCCTTAACACTAACAGGGAAGAGTAGAAAAGGTCATAAAAATCACACATATGAGCTGAAATATTAAAAACCTCCCTGAGGGTTGGGAACGCTTGGGGAAAGATGAATGTCCTTGCCCTCCTGGGTGGATGCTAATGGTATAACTTGGCCACAGCGAGTAATGCCCTAATCACAGGTCATATCTATCCCGATAGCTCACACATGACAAAGACTTTGCTGTTATTGACATTTTCCTCTCTCCTTCCTTCCTTCCTTCCTTCCTTCCTTCCTTCCTTCCTTCCTTCCTACCTTCCTTCCTCTTTTCTACTTGGAATTGAACCCAGAGGCATTCTACCTCTGAGCTACATCCCTACCTCTATTTTATTTTTGATTTTGAAGAAAGGTCTTGCTAAGTTGCTGAAGCCAGTCTTGACCCTGCAGTCAGTCTTGTCTCATCCTCCCAAGTATTGGGGTTGTAGGTGTCCTGGCTGCTATTGGCATTCTCTGTTAATAAAGCAGGGAGAGGATAACCAAGCAAAATTCAACATAACCCAAAATTGGGGAATCTAAAAGAATAGGTCTTGAGTTGTCCAAATGACTTTAAGACAGTTTCACCTTCATTTCCTGCACTGGTTAATATTTTGAGGATGTCCTGTCCTCAGTTCATTGGTAAATGTTAGTTTAAATATCTCGTTCCCTAAATTTGTCTGTGTTTTCCTGTAGGATCTGATGCTCAAGAAGCACTCAGTGGCAACTTACAGAACGCACAATAGAGACTGAAGGCAGATCTTATTTCCAGAGATTTCACATTTAAATGGTGGCACCCTGCCCACATAAGAATCTGTGTTCAATCACAGAGATTCTGTGCAGGATTGAAAGACTTTCATCTGCCATTTAAAATCTTTATTTATTTATTTATTTATTTATTCATTTTACTATTGTAAGACATCCTATAGCCTGTTGTGAACTATAACTATCATTATATAATAAATATGTTATTGTTTTTGTGAGAAACACACATACTGTTTTGCAAATTTTGCTTTAAAACGTCATTAATTTGATTTAAAACATGTAGCAATTCTAGATAATTATTTTGTATTCCTTCTTTTTGTGAATATCTATTTTAAAATTATTAAAAATTATTAATTATTAATTGTACAATATTGGGATTCACTGTGATAATTCCACACATGCTTATGTGGTGCGTTGATCATGTCCACCCAGCCATCTTTGACTCCTGCCCCCTCCTCTTCCTCCTTCTTGTTTCGTATTTTTAATACAACTAGAGCCTCCAAAAGGGAAGCGTCCTAAACCTCACTTGGCCTTTGAGGGTCTTTTGCAATGCATTTTTGAACATTAAAGCCCAGTGAAGTTTTCTGAATCTGGATGGTTCTTTATAGATACAGTGTCCCCAGCATTACAGAATATGACTTGACAAGCCAGAGAAAAGCATTTGTCCTTTGTCGAGCGTGATTAAAAAAGATTTCATCAGCCATCTCAGGTCTTCTCCAAGTACCCTTTGGAAACCGGCCAGTGTTGTGTACGTTCATGTATCTTTTTTCTTTGAGAAACAAATGAGGCAATTTGCTGGAGTGGGGGGAGAGAAAGGAAAGGAGGGAGAGAGGGAGAAAGAAAAGAAAAAAGGAAGGAAGGCAGGCATGCTGAATGCTACAGAAAAGAGATATTGGATTCAGGCTTCCGATTAATCTTGGAGGAACGCCAGCCTCCACAGAGGAGCATAATTTTCAGTTGGGTTTTTGAAGGCTGAGCCTTTTGGAGAGAAACACTGTTAAAAGGTTAAGGGCTTCTGGTAGCTTCAGAGAATTCACAAGGAAACCAGAGCTAGCTGAATGTAATACCCTAGACCAAAGCCGGGAGAAGGGAGAGAAATCCACTAGGCAGATTCCCTGCACTTGTTAGGGTATGAGGTGATATGGGACATTCTCTAAAAAATCTCATAGTAGCATCTCACTGTCCAACCAGGTAGCCTCTCTATTATTATTTGTATTATTTTCTGGGATAACAAAATAAGGATACATTGTTAATCACAACCTCAACCTCATCCTATTAGTGCACAGAAGAGATTTTTTTTTTTTAAATACCAGGGCCATAAGTCCTTTGAGATCGAAATCCAACGCTTGCATTTTATTTTAAGGGCTACACAGATTCTAATGAAAACAAACACTTACACACCGATTTAAATACTGATTTTAAAGTACCATCAGTGAATTTTGCATCATTAGCAGGTTAAGGAACTTTCTGGATAAAAGTTACAAATTAAATGGCTAATTCAAGGTTTGTTCAAATAGTGTGACTGAGAGTAATGAACAATCTCTGCTTGCCCCAGGTCGGCTTTCTCAGCTTCAAAACTGTTGCCACCTGCAAACTGTGTGATACAGGGCCGGTCACAGAACCTTCCTATGCATGCTTCCTTATAAAAAAAGTAAATAAATAAAAGGACCAAGTGCTTCCCTTGGTATCAATGAAGATTCATAAGCTGATAAATTGAAGAACCAATAAAGCAACTCATTTGCTTGTCATAGTAAGTGCTCGTAATTGATTACAGTTGTGACTATGGTGTTCAAGGCTCCTCATATGGAGAAAGACGAACATTGCAGGTTGGAAAACCGTGTGTGAAATTCTTGACAGTGGATCTAAATCCAGTCCTATGTTAGCTTTTCAGTGCTGTCTATCAAGAAATCTTGAAACATACCTACTGTGTGACATCATGCTAGACATTTTTTAAGCCACTAATACTCCACTAATATTTACAAATCAATCTGTTCCTAACACCAAAATAATACAGAGATGATAAAGCAGTGAATTAAAAGAGGCAACACCTCTGGAAGGGATAATAGGTCATCATTTCTTTGGAGACCAACTAACTTGACACATGTTGGATTATGCACACCTACTCTCATTCCTATATACAATGAGTGTTTATTGAGCCCATTATTACGCTTTCTCGACCATTTCTTTACTCTCTTACCCTGTTTCCCTTTTCTAACGAGCACTTATCATTTGCCATGTTGCATTTATTTATTCATTTATTTACTTATTTACTTATTTATTTACTTATTACTTACTTATTACTGAGGATTGTACCCAGAGGCATTCTACCTCTGAGCTACACCCCCAGCCCTTCTTCTTATTTTCTGTTTTTTGGAACAAGATCTCCCTAGGTCAATGCTGAAGTTTCTCTGCATTGCTGAAGCTGTGATTGAACCTGTGATCCTCCTATCTTAGCCTTCCAAGTACTGGGATTACAGGTGTGTGCCACTATGCCCACCTTGCATACATGTTTTTAGTTTTATTGTATCTCTTTCTTCCCATGATTGTAAACTCCATGGTTACTAAACTTCATCAGCTGTTTCTCCTAGACATGGAACATTATAAATGCTCAATAAATATTTCCTGAACATTTATAAAGGAAGAAAGAAAGGAACGACAGAAACTTCCTCCTTGCCAGAGAAGAAGGACTTTAAATATTAGAAGGCATGGTTCTGGGAGGCCAGGATTGACGGGGAGCTGCCCTGCACCCAGATGCATTGAACAAAGCGTCAGGGTTTTTGTGACAGCTCAGGTCATGTCTTGTTATCTATCTTAAGGAGCATGTCAAGGACACTGCCAAAGCCCCACAACAAATTCACTAAAAGTTACATGCAGTAGTTCTGTCTACACACACACACACACACACACACACACACACACACACACACACACACACATACACATCCCAAGAGTTATAGGGAACAAAGAGAGAAGGTAACAAATACAGCAGTATCAAATAGCCATACACTTTTTAGCAGGGTTTTTCTATAGTGGCACAGTTGTTGTCTTTGAAGATGGCATGCTTGTGCCTCTGTGTGTGTTTAAATGAAATCTTGAGCTGGACCTTTTGTTATTTGGCCAGGACTAATACTGGTGTCGCCCTGATTGTGACGGTTAGGTGAAGCGCAGCTGCGAGTGCAGCCTGTCTCGATGCTGTTTCTCTTCGTCGGTTCCGCTGATGCCTGGGCCCGGGTGTTATCGAGGCTCCAGTATTGATTGTACTGACCCTTGACTCTAAATGAGTAGCATGAATTCAAGGCTTAATTATAGCTCACAGGTTTCCCCAGGAGCTAGAAAGAACACTGTCTTGTGACTTGCTGAGCGACAACTATTTTTCTTTCTTTAAAATGTGAAATTAATATTGCCCACCCCTACCAGTTTTTTTGTATAATTATTTTCTTTCACTTAGAAACAAATGTATTACCAAGTTTTGTGGACAATACACAGTAAATCAAATATTTCTTCTTATTCTGGCGAATCAATCAAAAAAGTGAGCGAAATTCTTTGGTCCTAGGAAAAAAATGTGTATTATAACTTTTATCTTTTTATATGTTAAATAGTTAATATATGTTCATCTTAGAAAATTTATAAAAAAAATAATGTAACTCAAAAAAACAAACATATAAGTGTCACATATAATTTCACTCTATAAGAAAGAACATTTTGTTATATCACATTCTGAAGCTAGAAAAGCTATTTTCCTTGAAAAGTATATATGTTTTTACATTACAGTTATTGAAATTATATTAAATATATCTTATACAAATAATTTAAATTCCTATTTGGAGAATGACTAATGTTATTTTAGTATTTGGGTAAGGTAAAGATTTTTTCCCATAAATTGATATTCTAATGCCTAACTTAGCTGAGCAAGCTGTTATTTTAGTTAATCATCATATTTTTCAGCAGAATATATATATTTCTTTATTTAATATTATATATCATAGTTGTCATAATATCTATGTCTGAACTGGTCCACTTCATCTCTGTATTGGTCCACTTCATCCCAAGAAGTCAGAGCTAAATGAGGAAGAGAAGCTACATGTCAAGGGTGCAGTGTG
Source organism: Muscardinus avellanarius (assembly GCF_963383645.1). Lineage (NCBI taxonomy): Eukaryota > Metazoa > Chordata > Mammalia > Rodentia > Gliridae > Muscardinus > Muscardinus avellanarius. The sequence continues at coordinate 30,250,957 of NC_137793.1, read as the reverse complement.
CAGCTTTAATAAATGGTCTCTTTGGGTCTTCCAGCTCTAACAATTTATGACCATGTTGGTATGTTGGTATCACTACAAATCTCAGTAACATGTATGGAGAGGGAGGAAGGGGGAAGCAGGATGGGATACGGAGGTGAAATACACCAAGTGATGTGTTCATGTATTTGTTACTTTGACTCTCACTATTATGTAGAATTACAATCATCAAAAAAAGTAAAAAAAAAAAAAAAAAGAAAAAGAAAAATGCCACCCCCACCCATTAAAGAAATCCACAGCTCATTTTGGAAGCACACTCCTTCTCATCAGCCCTGTGTGTGAGGTTTGCTCTACAAGATGGATGGCAGTAATGATAATGAAACTTTTCTTTCTTTTTTCTTATTTATTTATTTATTTATTTTTTGCAGTGCTAGGGATGGAATCCAGGACTATTCTACCTCAGACCCACACCCCAGCCCTATTTTTTTATTCTTTTTTTGAAACAGGGTCTCATTAAGTTGTGGAAGGCCTCCCTAAGTACCTGAGGCTGGCCGCAAACCACGATCCTCCTGTCTCAGCTTCCTGAACGCGGGGATTACAAGCATGAGCCACCACGCCCTGCCTAATAAGACATTTCTATCACAGCCATCATTGTCAGGCAGTGTGTTTACCAGGGGCAGGCACTGTGCTCCTCTCTGATCATGGAGCTAAGCCTGGTGTTGGAGCCTTAGCTTTCGTTATCCCAGGGGATTTCAGGAAATCAAGAGAATATGCAAGATAAGTTTCAGGATAGTTCTGAGCACCTCCTACTACTCGTAAGTTGTCCAGTTGTCTATGCTAAGCATCGGTGGGTAGGGCCCTGGGACAGCCAGGCAGGCTTATCAGGACAGCTACCGATTCTAGCATGAAGAAGGGTCTTAGTCACATGGCAGAAAAATGTTAAATTTCATGAATGAGATGCGTCCTTTAGAAGCAAGACTATAACAAGAATTCTGTGTCACAGCTCCCTAGCCTTCAGCAACGTGGAGTCCAACTTCACAGTGTGCGGATAATAAATGAATGTAATATGCACGCAACAGCAACTGGTCCCAAATTTCTCCCTGAATTTGTGCTTAGTTTATGTCTTGCATTCTGATTCTATAATTAGACATTAGCCCTCAGTGCTGCCTACATTTCCACATTATGCACTATTTGCCCACAGGTAACATGCTGGAGTTTGCGTCTCAAGCTTTTTTCCCCGTTGTGACATGTGGCTAAAGCCAGGTTGGAGGTGAGAAGTGGAACTCAAGAAAAACAGGAGACGATTATGTGAATGAGGGTCTGGTGTCCAGCAAATACCTCTTCCACTTGGTTAAAAAAAAAAAAAGAACTGTTCATTTATGCCCATAACCAGTTATACTTTATTTTATTTATTTTTTTAATTTTCTTTTTTTTTTTTGCGGTACTGGGTATAGAACTGAAGGGCTTTGGCATTGTACTCCGAGCTATATCCCCAGCTGTTTGTTTTAGTCTCTTTATTTTTGAAACAGGGTCTCATTGAGTTACAAAGGGCCTCGCTAAGTAGCTGAGGCTGCCTGAGAACCCCAATCCTCCAGTCTCTGCCTCCTGAATGCTGGGATCACAAGCATGCACCACCATGTCCAGCCTCAGTTATATTTTAAACAAATGTATCTCATGGTACGTAAATCAAAACACTTTATTTTTTCACCAATTTCTTTAAACTGTCTACACCAGACACAGTCTTTCTATGACTCTGCATGGAAAATGAGCAGGAACTATACACTTTCTGGGCAGGATAGATAGTCCTGTAATCTATTTAAATTATACAGGGTCTCATTTCAGAAATTAGACTGCCTAGCCTCAGAGATTATCACAACTCTGAGCTTGATTTAATGTGTGTGAGAGAAGGCGGAAGGGAGGTTCTTCTTGTCTTTTTTCTCTTTCTCCACTCTCCTCTCACTCTTTGCTCCCCTCTGGAGCTGGAGCATTGGTAGGGAGGAGGGACATAGGGACAGAAGGGATGGCTGGGGCTGGAGCTGCCTCCAGAGGGCCTCTTGCTCCCTTCTGCGGTGGAGATTTCTGTCCAGGAAGCGATGAGCTAACATTGACTCTTCTACCTGTGGGTATTTGTGTGAGTCCTTCAGAGGCTCTGCGGTGGCTCCCAGAGCAGAGCAAAGCAGCTCCTGAGCCTCTCTGCTGTTCCTCTGCATTTCTTGGTAAAATTGCCTCAAGGCAATTCCAAAATCTCAACAAGCTCTGGGGGGGAGGGGTGTGAGTAGGTTGTGAGACAACCTCCCTGGACTTTCCTGAGAGGAAGCCTTTCTCTTGGAGAAGATTATGGAGCAGGTGTGGCATATCTACTTCCAAAGCCTCTTACCCAAACCATTTCAACACCCCTCCCTTTTTACCCTCATACATTTTATTATTTATTTATTTATTTATTTATTTATTTGGAAACAGGGTCTCACTAAGTTGCTGAGAGCCTCACTAAGTAGCTGCGGCTGGCTTCGAAACTGTGTGATCTTCCTGTCTCAGCTTCCCAAGCGCAGGGATTACAAGCGTGAGCCACCACGACCAGCCACCCTCATACATTTCATATCCTATATCATTCAAAGAGCCTTGGGTCAAGGATCTAAGGATCATGAACTTGTTCACTAAATGTCCGTTTTGATTTGGGATGTCTCTTTGCTTTACGGCATCTGTGCTACTTAGGTCTTAGAACGTGGACATTGACACCCTGTTGCTCCTGACCACCTCCTACTCTCCTTAAATCTGAGTTATAGCATGTGAGAGAACTGCTGCTCTCAGCACACTCCTTCTCCATGTAGACTAAAAAACTTTAAAAAGTGCCTGGTAGAAGCTCATACCTCAGGTAAGTGGCGGGGCTAGAATTTGACCCTAAGCTTTTCTCACTCCAAAGCCCAAGCCCTTTACCATCAACTTCACATTTACTAACATCCTTCCATCATGAATCTAATGTTCCATAGAGGAAATTCCGTGCTAGTGTTCAGTGCTAAGTAAGCTATCTGCCTAATCTATACATTGAATTTCAATAATATTTACAAGGCATAAACCCATCATAACATTTTGAAATAAAATCATATATGTCTATCAATGTATATATATTAAGACACTTATATTAGCTTGGATATTTAAGTCACCCAACTTAGTCAAGAAGAATCCTAGCAGAATAGTGGTTACTAGTGACTGGGCAGAATGCGGGGAAGGTCCATGAACAGACATGGTATTATTGTTTGGTAGGAGGAATATGTCCTGATTTTCTATGACACAGTAGGGTGAATATAATTTAAAACAATGCATCATATATACCAAAACCATTAGAAGAACTTGGATGCAATCATCATAAGTCAATAATAGAAATTTGTATGTGTGTGTGTGTGTGTGTGTGTGTGTGTGTGTGTGTGTGTTTCTGAAGATGGAACCCAGGGGCATTCTATCTCTGAGCTACACCCACAGTTCTATTTTATTATCTCTTTATATTAAAACAGGGTCTCACTAAGTTGCAGAGGGCCTCACTAAGTAGCTGAGGCTGGCCATGAACCTATAATCCTCCTGTAATGAAAAAACAAATGATAAAACAACCTGGAGACCACACCACAGAATCCAACAGTGTTCAATAGATAACCAAGCTATAGTGTCATTTATTTAATGAGATACCCAGAGAATATCCTCCCTGCTTCTTCAAATGATAATATTAAGTTGATTATTTGGATGTAAAAAGGGATAATAAAATTAATATAAAAATCAGGAGAACTAGAAAATGAATCCTGGCTATCTTTAATGAGAATATTATTTTCCAATGAAGAAAACATGTTTCATGAGCAGAGTCGTGAAATCAACCAACAGCTCCTGGAACCAATCCTCATTATTGTCTTAAGTAGATAAATCTAGAGGTCTATAACAGTTTGATTGCATTCGAGGCTGGAACGTAGACCTTAAAGATTGCGAAAGTAGGTGAGCGGGCAGAAGATCTTTCTCAGTGTAACATTTTCAGCCTCCGAGGACTTCGATTCTAAGTTTAAATCGTCACTGTCTCTGCTGAGGGAAACTAAAACCTTAGTGCATTTATCAGTGAGTGTTTTCATCTTCATTTTTAACTGTCTACAGAATTAAGGTACTTGGGTTTCTTGGTCTAAAGGGAAAAAATAAAAAGCCACATCCTTCTTTATTTATAGCCCTGATTTAAAACATGGCAACATCAGAGAGATGCAGCAAGGGCAGAACAGGGTGCAGAGGAGGAAAAAAATCATGGAAATCATATGCTTCAGCTCTATACTTAATTTTATTGGGAGATGTTGTGACATTAAAGTGGGAAGTATTTTCATTCTACCAAATAAAACAGTATTTAAATTTCAAAAATTAAAAGTACGAGCCGGGCCTAGTGGCACACGCTTGTAATCCCAGCATTCCAGCGGCTGAGATCGGAGGATCGCTGTTCGTGGACAACCTCAGCTACTTAATGAGGCCCTCCGCAACTTATTGAGACCCTGTTTCAAAAAATAAAGAATAAAAAAATAGGGCAGGTGGTGTAGCTCAGAGGTCAAATGCCTCTGGGTTCCATCCCCAGACCACACAAAAAAATAAATAAATAAAAGTACATATAGCACTTAGGATCTCTATTATAATGAATATTTCTGGGAATATTCAAAATTTCCATCCCAATTTGTGTTCTTGAATAGAAACTGCTGGGCCTGACATCAAATAGTCAGAGAAATGCCGGGCGTGGTGGCGCACGCTTGTAATCCCCGCGCTTGGGAGGCAGAGACAGGAGGATCGCGCAGGTTCGAAGCCAGCCGCGTGCGCTGGCTTAGGAGACCCTGTTTCTAAATAAAAATATAAAATAGGTCTGGGAGTGTAGCCCGGAGGTAGAAGGGCTTCCAGGAACCCCAGTACCACCAAAAAAAAAAAAAAAATAGTCAGAGAATATCTTACACAAAAGAAAAAATGCTCACCAAGTGTGGTGGTGCACACCTGTAATTTAGTACTTGGAAGGCTCAGACAGAAGAATCACAAGTTCTAAGACAGCCTTAGCAATGTGGTGAAACCCTGTTACAAATAAAATAATAATAATAACAATAATAATAACAACAATAATAATAATGATAATAATAACGGGCTGGGGGTGTAGCTCATAAACAGAATGCCTCTAGGTTCAATCCCCAATACCTCCCCACACACATGAAAGAACAACAACAAAAAAAATAACAGTGCTCATCCCTGTGGTCAGAGAGGTGCATGGGTACCTATATGGTCTCATAAATCACATATTTCAGAAGGAGAGGGGAAGGGAGTGCGGAGAGAATTGTGTTAAGGGCTAAATGAATGATGTGTGCATATATGCCTCTACCATCTTGTACTTCATTAAGATGTTTGACTACAATGTACCCAAAAGATTTTTTTTTAACTTAAATAAATGTGATGGGGGGAAAAAAGAGTAATTAAGGACACTTCAGATCTTACCTTATCAAGCTCAGGGATCGCTCTAGTAAACCTCTTTCTTCTTCCCCAACTTGAGAAGTCAACTGGAAAATGCTAATAGTTATCAAATATGTGTGAATATTAACTGTACGTTTTCTGAATCACTCCCAGTTACCTAAATATTTCCAGTAGTAACACAGGAATTACATAATATTGTGTAAAAGATACTTATAAACACTCAGCCTCAAAAATCTGTAAAATCCTTACATGAACACTAAGAAACACCCTTAACAGCTAGTGTTTTGTAAATTAAATGGATTAATCTTTTGGGATGCTTTAAATAAAATTTTAATTTTAATTAATTAGAAAATTAAATTAATTAGAAAATACCATCTCTTGAGAATTATAGATGAAAAGCAGCTTACTGTATTTCTTTTCTCTCCCTCTCTCTCTCCATCTCTCTCTTTCTCTTTTTCTTTTTTTTTTTTTTTTTTTTTGGTGTTAATAGAGACTGACCCTAAGGGCATTCTACCTCTGAAATACACCCCCAGACCAATTTTATTTTAAAATGGGTCTTGCTAAGTTGCTGAGGCTGGCCTTGAAGCCGTGATCCTCCTGCCTCCTAAGTACTGGTATCAATAGGTGCCTGCCACTGCACCCATCTACTGTATATCTTTTTCCAGCCAGGTTAAGGAGTGAGGGGTGGGAAAAAGCATTAGTTTATAGACAACCCATTATTCAATCTGTGCTAAATCTGCCCAGAGAGGTTACAGGTTGGACTGAAAACTGAGAACAGAACTATCAGAACCCTCACTTCCACACCAGTGCTCACTCAAGTCCACTGTGCTGACGTCAGTATTTCTACCAATAGTATCCACACCAAGTCACTGATGGAGGTGTTTTCCAGAAAGTAACAGACAGGGATAAAACAATAATAAGTACTATGCCTAATAAACAAAATATTGAAATGGTACATTATTAACTAAGATTAATCAGCAGCAAACCATTCATACTATTCAATTAACAGAAATATTTGAAGGATACCTGTCATAATACTAAGCTAACATTTTAAGTGGTTTTAGCATTTAAATTCACTTTCATATTCTATAAGTTTCACACCACCACTTTTTATTCAAATAAGGGAACTAAGAAAGTTTCGGTAACTTGGTCAAGGTCACATTGTTGGTAGAGCTGGGACTCAAAGAGAAGTCTGGCAGGAGAGACACACTGAAATAGAGATGACTGAACATCAAGGATCTCGGAGCAGCCCTTCTTCATGGTCCTTGCCCAACACATGTTCATCTATAGGAACACCTGGAAAAGGGTATGCCTCTGACCGTCATCTTGCAAAACTACTGGAAGGAAGCGTTTGCTTTGCTTCTTGCAGTAGAGCATTGCTTTCTTTCGTAGATGTCCTGAAGGCTGCTCCTGTCCTCTTCTGTAACTGCCCCCACCCTTAACACAGAGGATAACACAGAAGACTGAACACGGGCTCTAGGTTCATACCCATTAGAACCAGAAGGCAGTTTATTAGCACTTTGTAATGGGGTGCGTGTAGTTTGTAAATCTGACCCTCCGATCAATATCTACTGTTCTTGGGAAGTGACTGGTTTTGTTAATAACTTTACATACAAAGATGCTGAAATAGCAGTGGCAAATGGAAGTGTGGAGGTTTTATCGAGAATAAATGGAAAAAGAAAAAGAGCTTAGTGATCTAAGTGCAAACTGCCCCCACAAAAGGAGAGTGATTCGGGAAAGCAAGAATGCAGTAGAGCACTGCAGCTTAAACATCACCAAGACTCCTTATGCCTTCCTTCCCTTGTAGAACACAGCCCGGGGTGGGCTGAAGCTGCCCATTCCAGCTGTTTTTTTGTTCTGTGCTTTTTTTGTCTCTGAGCTACTCTCACCATTAAAGTGAATGGCATTATCATGAGTAATTTTTTAAAAATTGTATTCACATTTATTCCATATGCATAACTTGGAGACAACTACTTGTTAACTGCTGTTCTCATCAGTGGGGATGAAATTATTGGTGCCATCTTTTTCTTTAATAGATTAAACAAATCCTCACCTAAACCATGACTTAGTTATAAGTGCTTGTACAGCTAATTTCTTTTCCATTTAAGATTCTATGAGTACAAGAAAGATCTTATCTTGGACATTTTCTTGAGGGCGTTAGGAAGGTAGAGAGTCCTAACTTAGCAGAGTAAGATCAGGTGATGGGATGGTGTCCAAAAGGTCAGAACTTCATACTGTGAAAGAGAAACATCATGGTATGAGCTGAGGTCATGGAGAACTTGTGCCTGTGTGACATAGACCTGCCACTAACATCCCTGTGCCTTCCTCTCCTTACACAAGCAATAGGAACAATAGGGCTAACCTCACTGGGCTTCCATGAAGATCGATAGCATGATTGAGGTAAGGTCCTGTGCACCTGCTAAATGTCCAATGCATGCTTGTTGTTGTCATGACTAATGTTAGTATTTTCTCTCATTATTATCACCAGAAGAACACAATAAGCCCCATGTTTTCTCCTGTATCTATCATTTAATCGGATAGGAAAAAACAGTATGTTTGTAAATTCTAAAACACTCAACTTTTTACAAGAGTAGGAACCATCTCTGTTTTCTGTGTTAATAATTGGCAGCTATGAGTAGATCTACAGCAGCCTCATAACTGTATAATGAAAGAGAACACGTAAGAATTACACCAGCCAGGTGTGGTGGCACAAGCTTGTAATCCTAGTACTTGGTAGGCTGAGACAGGAGGATCACACAGGTTCAAAGAGAGTGTCAGCTACTTAGTGAAAGTCTCAGCAACCTAGTGAGACCCTGTTTCCAAATAAAACATATAAAAAAAAACAGGTCTGGTAGTATAGCCCAAAGATAGAAAGCCCCTGGGTTCCATCTTCAGTACCACCCCCCCAAAAAAAGGAATAACTTTAGTCATATGGGATGGGAGCACAAAAATGATGGCACTGATTGCAAAAAATCGCAAAGATCAGGCCATATGGGAAATGCATGGAGTCACACGACCTGCTTTCTTCGAAGCCAATTAATCAAAGCTTTATACAGAATCAATTAAACATGCCAAGAATAATTCACCAACATGGACTAGATATCCACAGTGGATGGAATTTGGAGGTGCAAATCAGGAGTCTGAATTAACCATTTTCTTGAAACACAGGGATAAGGGTAGAGATCACCCATACAGAGCAGAATTTGACTTGCAGCTGCTCAGCAATATTTAGTTTTTAAAACCCACACAGTCCATCATGTTTCAAGATTTTCTCTAGTGATGTTTTGTATGCACAACACATGGATCCTAATTGAAATGCTGAGGAGTTTGTTTCTCTGAGGCTCAAATTCTTGATACATCTCCTGAATATCAAATGCCCAGACAATGCTGCGATGCTGGGGAATGTGCAAGTAAACGTGTAATGTTAGGTTTCTGCCATGATACCAAGAACAGCTCATCTGAAATCCATCCTCAGCCCCAGATGGCTCGAAACAAAATAGTTTTGAAATCTAGGTGACCTATTTTTTTCTAAACTATCATTGTGATTGTCTTGGAGAAGAAGAATCTAGATAAAGGGAAGAAGAGGGTCTGGCTGTGTTCACTGGGACTCTAAATTTGAAATTCTTTTTCCTGGTAAAAAACCTGTCCATGAATTTAAGAGACTAAGAATTTAAGTGTACGTTATTTGAGGAACTACTGTTTTCTCATCCAAAGATCCCCCTAAATAATCTGCCTTTATTTTAACGTCTTCAGAAACAGAGAGACTATATATAATTTATTTTCCAGATCTGGACACTTTTAGAACATGATTAATAGGTGTGAAACTACCAGTCCTGAGTGAACTGGAATGTTACCATTATTTTATTCAGTCAAATTGCCTCACATCCCTCAAAGGATTTCTTCCATCTTTAATAATTCCTTTTCCTAAAAATCCCAAGCAGTGCCTTTTATGGCCAGACTCCTTGACCTCTCTTTCATGGTCCATTCCAATGAGATCAACATGATTCTTATTTTCACATCACATTGTCTCTGAGCATCTGGTTTGGGGCACTTACCCTCATTTTTTGCCTATTCATATTGATTCAGTATAATAAACTTACCTCCATTATTCTGTTAGAAAAATATTCAATGGGTACTTGATAGCACATGGGAAGGGAGACTATTATTAAGGACCATTAGGATAGGTATAGGGATTACTGCATTGGGGTCTTACATTGGGGGAGAAAGATCAGGGTCAACTCTGAACCCAGCATGAGCAAGTGGGAATTTATAACCAAAGAGTAGGGTTGGGGGTCAGTGGATTACTAAGGAAACATCATGGGCAAGGGGAATTCTAGCTGAACTGACTTACAAAGATTCTATCTGAAGACAGACAAGTTGATCAGTCATCACCTAGGGATGATACAGGATGGAAATTCAAACATATATAGAGGGTCATCAGATTTCCAGAGTGGGGAGTTCTTGATAAACTGGCTTAGCAGAGTTTTTTGCTTAAACGGTTATTTTGTGCATAGATGGACCTAGAGGAGAGGTTCAGGGCCCTTATTAAAGTTTGGCCAAGCAAAGGACCTTTATCACTTTCAGATACCTCTAAATATGCTTCCATTCTCTACTGACCTTCTAAACTGGCCTTAAATCAGTCCAGTTTGGCCCACACTTATAAGAACAAATATAAGCATATTAGTAGGAAGTCACCCAGCATATCCGACCTTACAGGGACCATTTCCTGAGCATTTTCTATGTGCAAAATACAATGCAAACACTTTACCTCCAGTATTATTATTTAATGTTGCCATTAACTTTTACAACCATTTTATCAGATAGATATTATTTATCCTTTTTCATAGACAAGAAAGTGTGGCTTAGAAAAAAAAAATAAACCAACTTCTTCTGTCTTGTAGAGAATGACAGAGCTAAGTTCATTTCAGACCTGACATAGCTGACCTCATGTCTGCTTCTAACCACGACTCTCTGCTGCTTCTTTACTTTTGTCTCCTCTGCTTTTGTTCAGAATGTTTCCTGAGGAATAAATATTTTACAGAACAAAGGTTTTCCCTTGGTAGCATTTAGCCCTGCCTTAGCCTGCTGAAATCATAATACTGTAGAAACATAATGTTTCGTGATTTTTCTGTCAACACACCAGCCTAGTTTTTCTACACCACCAGAGCATCTTCTTTTGCTTTCCGAAGCACCGTCTCAGGGCTGCTTTTGTTTATTCTTGAGGAGTGAGGAGATGAGCGAGGCAAGACTGGGATTATTATTTCATAAGTGAAAAACAAAACATAGAAGGAATAAATGTCTTGATGAAGGTCACTGGTCTATGACTAAAACTGATGTCAGATAATACCTAATTCAGGGCTATCCTGATTTACTGAATGAAAAAAAAAATCCCTCCTTCTCTTTGTTCCCTCCCTTCTTTACTTCTTTTCTTCCTATTTACCAGGACAATGGTTTTAAAGAGCAAAATTATCAACCTTCTGACCCAAATCCTTGAAAGTCAGTTTCATACTTCCCTGACCTGGGAAGGCTCCGTGAATGAAGATGGGGTGCATATAAGAAAATCTATTCCATATAAAAGACCTGGGTTTGAGTTAGCGCCAAGCCTGCAATTAGCCTGGTTAACTCAAGCACACTAGTAGGCCTACTCCTGAATCTGAATTTCTTCTCATTATGTTCAAACAATAGTAATTCTTACCTTATAAAGTTTTCTGATGGATTTTAAGAAGCAAAGCCTTCAAGGTACATAACCCAGTGGCAGTCACAATAGACACGCAGCGCACTAGAGAGTTTTCTTTTTACTGTTCTTGTTGAAAAATAAGCAAGAAAAACACAATAATACTGCCATGCAGTACCTCGCCTCATCCTATTAAGCTGCAGGTGCGATAAACAAGATAAACAAATAAGAGGAAAATGACAAAAATAACATTTCTGGGAAATGTATGCTTGGCATGCCTACATAGTGCCATTTGTTAGCAATGCCACAGTAGATGGTAAAAGAAAACTTCATTGCATTGAAAGTATTCTAGAAAAAAAATCAGAATTCTAGGACAAGTGCCTTGTGTCCTGAGAAACCAATGCGGTGTCTGACAAATAATAGCTATTCAAAAGTTATCACAGCACTATCACCTTGTAGTATGTGCACAAAGTAAGTCCTCAAGTGTCTGCATCTGCTTAAGTGAATTATTATTTGTAATAAAGAACATCTTCTGGATATTGAATTGGATATGATGAAGCCCCTTCAGAAATGTAAAAATGCTTTCCCATAGCTAGAAAAAAAATTAGTATCTTCTATAGACATTATATATCTCTCCTTTGGTTTAGATCACTCATTTTGATTTAGATTATTAATTAAAAATTTTAAAGAGTGAATGTGTTTGGGGCTGCTTTTCCTGGGCTCCCATAAAAAGGTAAATATAGAGAGACAGCTGGTGGATAAGACAGAGGAGCATTTTTAAGACAAGGGCTGCTCTTTCCTGTAGTGTCTAATGGTGGTTCATGCAGACCGCATAATCAACAAGAAACAAAGCAGAGCAGTAGTTGCTAAATATAGCTGCCTCATAGACATGAAGCAACAAAAAAATTGTCTTGTGACTATTAAGGGAGAGTAGCAGCTTTTTTTCACTCTATTTAACTGATTATCTGATTTTAAAAAATGCCTGTGCTTAGACATACCACATCGAGAGAAAACTGACTAGCTTTCCCCTCCTGGTATTATCCCAAATTAATGTTAGCAATCCAAAGAGAATATTATATTACAGTAGGACACACCACCTACAAGTTACAAAGTCATTGTGTTAAGCTCTTCTATTCTGATTTTTTTTTTTTTTTTTTTTTTTTACAGGTCTGGGGATGGAACTCAGAGGCATTCGACCTCCGAGCTACACCCCTTGCCCTGTTTTTTTATTTTTTATTTTGAAACAGGGTCTCACTAAGTTGCCGAGGGCCTCATTAAGTAGCTGAGGCTGTCCATGAAACGTGATCCTCCGGTCTCAGCCTCCCCAATGCTGGGATTACAAGCATGAGCCACCACACCCTGCTTGTTTGAATATTTTAAATGATATAAATGTTTCCTATTTTTGAAAGAGTTATTTTATATGATCTCTCAATTAGTTTGGAAAGATTTTAATTAATATGTATAGAAGGCTGTTAATTTGTGGAATTGAGTTATATTTTATTTTCTAAAGATGAAATTTTTTTTTTATGACGGGCATAGTGGTGCATGCCTGTAATCCCAGTATTGGGGAAGCTAAGACAGAAGGATCTTAGGTTCAAAGTCAGCCTCAGCAACTTAGTGAGGCCTCAGTAACCTAGCATATATTATAACCTGTTATAAAAAATATAATAGGGCTAGGGGTGTATCTCAAAGGTAGAGCTTCCCAATATAAAAAAGTAAAAAGAAGAAAAAAAAACTATTCTTTCACAGAGTAAGTGCAAGAAATAAAACTAAATGATCTATAAATTCCTATTAATATACCAAGGTATTTCTTCAGAAACCTAGAAAAATAGGTCCTAAATTTAATGTGAAAAAACAAAAGACTAAGAATAGCTGAAGCAGTTCTCAGCAATAGAACCATGCAAGGTGCACCACAATACCCAACCTCAAATTATACTACAGAGCCATAATAATAAAAACAGCATGGTATTGGCACAAAAACAGACACATGGACCAATGGAACAGAGTAGAAAATACAGAAACAAATTTTTACAAAGGTACCAAAAACATATGTTGGAGAAAAGAAAGTCTTTTCAACAAATGGTATTGAGAAAACTGGTTATCCATTTGTAGAAAAATTTAATTAAACCTCAATATTTCACCCTGTATAAGAGACAACTCAAAATTGATCAAAGACCTGGAAATTAGATCAAATACTTTTCTATTACTAAAAGAGGACATAGGACCAACACTCCAACATATAGGCACAGGTAGAAAATTCCTCAATAAGACCCTCAATGTTCAGGAAATTAGAACAAGAATTAATAACTGGGATGACATTAAATTTAAAAAGCTTCCATTCAGCAAAGGAAACTATCAAGAATCTAAAGAGATAATGTACAGAATGAGAGAAGACCGCTATTTCTCTGAGGACTAATATCCAGAATATATATAAAACTTAAAAGATTAACAGTTTAAAAAAAACTATCAATCCGATCAAGAATTGGGCAATTGAACTCAATAGATATTTCATAACAGAAGAAATACAAATGGCCAGTAAGTATGTGAAAAATGTTCAACATTATTAGCAATCAGGGAGATGCAAATCAAAACTACACTGAGATTCCATCTAACCCCAATTAGAATGGCAATCATCAAAACCTCAAACAACAATAAATGCTGGGGAGGATGTGGTGAAATAAGAACTCTTCGACGCTGTTGGTAGAACTGCAAATGAGTGCAGCTGCTATGGAGATTGGAGAGTCCTCAAACTCCCTAAAACTGGGGATGGATCCACTGTACGATCCAGCTATGCCACTCCTGTGTGTTTTCAAAGGGATTGAAATCAGAATGTTGCAGTGATACCTGCTTATGTGCATTTGTAGCAGCACAATTTCAATGGCCAAATCATAGAACAAGCATGGGTATTCATCAACAGATGCATGGATTTAAAAAAGTAACACACAATGGAGTTCTACTCAACAATAAAGAAGAACAAAATCATATTATTTGCACAACATATGGCTCAACACGCAGAATATTATGTTAAGTGACATTAGGTAGTCACAGAGAGTGAAGGGTCATATGTTTTCTTTCATATACAGAAGCTCTGGAGTAATCAACCCGGATACAAGAGGGGCTTTAGGTAATGGAGGAGAAACCCCAGTGGAGTGATGAAGGTAGTTTAGGGGAGGGAGAATTAATGAAGGAAACACTTCCAATGAAGTTATGCACATATACTAATTATCAGTGCCAATCGCAATATATATATGAGGAAGGGGAGGGCGAGGAGAGGGAGCCTGGAGGAAAATTCACCAAATGCCGTGCGCATTGCATCCCTATCGCTCTGAACTACATTACGATGTGAGACTACCATGCACCAGTAAACGTATATTAAAATTATGTAGCCAGGCATGGTGGCATATGCTTGTAATCCCAGCATTTGGGAGGCTAAAACAGGAGGATCATAGTTCAAGGCCAGCCTCAGCTACTCAGTGAGGTTCTTTGCAACTCAGTGAGACCCTGTTTCAAAATAAAGAATAAAAATTAGGGCAGGGGGTGCCTCCTGGGGATAGAATGCCCCTGGATTCCATCCCCAATACTGGGAAAAAAAAAGTATTTAAGATAGAGTAGGGGTTCAAATCACAGGATCATATGCTAGTTTAGAAAATTTTTATAATGTGCTGGGGTATTAAGTGCTATGTAAATCAAAATATGCATAAAATGAATCCATTTCTGAGTTTTGTGTGTGAGAGATTATTTAGGATATATGATTTTTTTCTATGTAATACCATATTAAAATGAGATTAACAGGATTTGAAGTGCAGGTAGTTTAGAAAGACCACCCTAGTGAAATGCAAAATGTATTAGTGCATTCTAACATTCTATTTCCTTTAGTTGCAACGCAGTGCTAATGATTCATGGTTATATTTTTCACAATTCAAAATGTAATCAATCACACGGCACACTTACGGAGCTCAGTGGTGCAAATCTTCAAGAATATAGATGCTCAGGAGATCGTGGAGAGTAATTGTCAGGGAAAAGCTGCTGCTTACACAAGGAACCTCCCATGTGCAAAATGTATAATGGAAAACCATAAAGACAGAGGACAGAGGACAGGGAGGGAGAGGAGAGAAGAAAGCAGAGCAGAAGCAAGTAACTAAAAAGAGCAAGGAGCTAGACCTGGAGCCAGTGACAGCAAGTTACAACAGCATCCTTAAAAGATTGCACAGGTATTTGTAAAACTGTGAGAGCCGGGCATGGTGGTGCATGCTTGCAATCCCAGCATTTGGGAGGCTGAGAGAGGAGGATTGTGGTTCCAGGACAACCTCAGCTACATAGTGAGGCTCTAGGCAACTCAATGAGACCCTATTTCAAAATAAAGAATAAAAATAGAGCTAGGGGTGTATCTCGGAGGTAGAATGCCCCTGGGTTCCATCCTCAGTACCACAAAAACAAACAAACAATAAACTGTGAGGCTAAAAATTCCAACCTGAAGCAAATATGAAGATTAGTCATTTGCAGCAAAATTGAGGAAAGAGTACAAACAGTGGCCAGTTGAGATTTTCAAAGTTACAGATATGGAGGACCCTTTAGAAGCCATTCATTCACTGACTTTCAAATATTACATCATCAAATATTAAAGGGTTGTAAATAATATGTGAAAACCCAGGATTAATAGGAAGAACAAATGTCAAAGGGAAATATGGTGTTCCAGAGTTATTTCAAAATATTTACCATTTTTAACTTGACAGCTTCCAATAAGTCCCAGGAAAAAAAAAATAGGAAAATGACACCCATTTTTCATACTTTTATATGAGAGAAATATGATTTAAACAATATTATTAGATTTTTGAAAGGCTGCCTTTTTCTCATAGAATTAAAAAAAACTACTATGATTATGAATTTGTTCATTTCTTTTTATAAAATTTGGTTGACTTTAGCTTTATGCTTTTTGAGACTACGCTAATAGAATAATAGATTAAAACAAATTAAAAATGACTTGTCTTTCTATTGGATATTGACTTTCATCATTATGAAGTTTCTCCTTATATAGCTAGTAAATTGTATTTTCCTACTATTAATACAGCCCCTATAGGTTTCTTCAGATTTTGTTTTTATGTTATATATAATATAGTAATATAAATAT
The DNA here is from genome assembly GCF_963383645.1 of Muscardinus avellanarius. NCBI lineage: Eukaryota > Metazoa > Chordata > Mammalia > Rodentia > Gliridae > Muscardinus > Muscardinus avellanarius. The sequence goes on along the minus strand of NC_137793.1, from coordinate 30,234,722 downwards.
GCATATATATGCATATTTGTTTGTTTGTTGTGGCACTGGGGTTCCTGGAAACCCTTCTACCTCCGGGCTACACACCCAGACCTATTTTTATATTTTTATTTGGAAACAGGGTTTCTTAAGCTAGTGAGGCTGGCTTTGAACAAGCGCGATCCTCCTGTCTCCGCCTCCGAAGCGCAGGGATTACAAGCATGAGCCACCACGCCTGGCTAAATATGCATATATTTTTATATAATTTTATATCTTTATGTAATAAACTATAAAGTGTATAATTTTGACATTTTGGGTTGCTTATTTTTTCTCACAATGTTTGTCTTTTAATTGGCATTTAATTCACCTGATTTCAATGTAATTATTGATATTTGAATTTAAATCTGAACCTGCTACCTTACTATATGTTTTACATACTTCACACAGTTCTATATTTATTTTATCTCCTTTTTTTACTTCTTTTGTTCACAGGAATTTTTTTAATTTGTTCTATTTTTTCCTCTTTATTGGCTCTTTGTTCTATTTTTTAGTGTTAATCTTGGTAATTATAGTCTATCCTTGTCTTATCAAAGTCCAAACTTTAATATATACACTTATCATCCTCCAAGCCCTGAAAATCATATTAGTTCTTCTCAGATTATAGAACTAGATGGTCCTAGTTTGTGCTTTATACTTATATGTATATCATGAGAAATATTCACATTTTCATATAGCAAATGTTCATTTACATGTGCCCAGATACTTGTCACTTTTTCCTGCTCCTTATGTCTTTCTCTATCATTTTTCTTCTGCCTGAAGAAGATATCATGTTTATGCATCTAAAATGTCTTTGCTTAATCCTCATCCTTGAAGAATGCATCCATTGAGCAAAAGACAATAATTTGAACGTTATTATCTTTCAACACGCTAAAAATACCATTCCCCTGAACTCCACTGTTGATGTTGCTGTAGAGAAGTCAGTCATCAGTTGAAGTGTTGTTTATAGGATCACTATTTTCCTCTGACAGCATATAAAATTCCAATTATTTTTGTCTTCCATTTTATCTGGCATTTACTTCACTTTCTTTTTTTGGTACTGTAGGTTGAACCTAGGGGCATTTTATTCCCAAGCTACACTCCCACCCATTTTTATTTTTGGTCTTGAAACAGGGTCTTGCTAGGTGGCTGAGTCTTAAGTTGCTGACAGTGTCCTAGAACCCACGGTCCTCGCATCTCAGCCTCCCAAGTACTGGAATTATGGGCATGAGCCACCAGCACCCAGCTTTTACTAAACTTCTTGATTCTTTGGATTGTCATGTTTCTCCAGTTATAAAGAATATATATCCTTTATCTCTTCAAATATTGTTTGGACTCTATTCCTTCTCTTGGGTCCTTCCATGGCTCTCAGGAATGTATGGAAGACATCCATGCTGTCTCCTCATCCTCTTATCTTCTTCTGTCTCTTCCATCTCTTCCATGTTTCCTTTGATCTGTCTTTCATTCTCTAATTCTCTTTGTCTTCCAAATTCCCAATGAACTCACCTATTGATTTCTAAAATTTGTTTGTTATCCTTTTTAGTTTTATGATTTTTGTTTTGTTCTTTCTTCAATCTCCTTGATTACTTTTTTTATATTTTCAGGTTGCCTTTCAAAAATAATTTTTTTTTTTTTGCGGGCCTGGGGGTGGATCCCAGGGGCATGTGACCTCTGAGCTACAACCTCTGCCCTACTTTTTATTCTTTATTTTTGAAAAAGGGTGTCACTAAGTAGCTGAGGTTATCCACGAACCGTGATCCTCAGGTCTCAGCCTCCCGAATGCTGGGATTGCTAATGTGTGCCACCACGCCCAGCTGCTTTTCAAAAATTTCAAGATGAACCTTCATCCCCTTGACTTAAGGAAGTATGGTGCTCTATGGGACCTTGGTATTGATTTCAGCCTTTGAAATTGCTGTGTGTGTTGTGTCTCCAGCCTGCCAGTTGTTACTCATGCTGTTCTGCCTCCTCTGGTTATCTTTGACTATGTACTGTGTGATATTTTGACGATAATAGAAATAATTTGATCCCCCCAGCCAATTTTCTTTTGCCTTTTCCTGGTTTGTGGGTAATAGCAATCTGGGATTACCTTAATTTAGTGTTTGAGATCTTCTAGGAAACCCAGGTAATTTACAGCTGTGCTGCAGTCCCTAGGAGAACCCATTCACCTTTACTTTACTTTTGCCTGTAGGGGGTGACACTGAAGTTCCAGCCTAAAGCAAAAGTACTTACTAGATTTCTGCTTTAGCCCTCATAGTCTATTAAAACAACAACAACAACAACAACAACAACAACAACAACACAACAAAAAAAATCCTCACATCAGCTTCTTAGCCCTCTCTTCTGAATCAGCAAATACTACCACAGAAAAAGTCACTGAGGAAGGGGACTCTGCTCTTGGCTGTGAGCTCTTCTTTCCCATGTAGAGGCCAGCCTGGGAATTCTTTATGATCTTGTTTTCTCTGTGATGCTTTTTTTTTAATGTAGATTTTACGTTTATTAGTTAAGAATTAGCCAGAATCACCCAGTCTGCCATTAATTAAGTTGAATTTTCAATGTACTTATAATTTCTACTCATTTTTTCTCCTGTTCATATCCTCATATGTGAAAAAAGAGACTACTTGGTGATTTTTTTATTAGCCATTTTAAGTAAATCAATGCATGTAAAGCCCCCAAGAAGATCACCCAGTACATAGTGAATGTGAAGCCGAACTTGCATTATTTTCCCTAATATTGTTGCTGCTTATTAAAAACATTGCATGCAAACAAACTTGGAACCAGCTGTGTGATATCATTCCTGGCCAGAAATATATATAAAATATAGCAGTTTGGTTTTATTAGTGTGAATGTTATTAGCATTCAGATTGGGGTCTATTTTGGAGCTTGCCAGTGTGATAGATCCTTTAACTCTCACCTCTCTCTGCTCTTCCCGCGCACACATTTCTAAATCCTTAGCCGTATTTCTTAACAAAAGCCCTACCTAACTAGAGTCACTTCAATTTATAAGCTCCGTATAACAAAGAGAATTTGCTGCAGTCCTTAACATTCTCGACAGGGTTACTGCTCAGGCCTCTACTTGTGTAGAAGAATGCAAAGTGCCCATCTTTGAAGGGAAATATGCGCCCATCCATTTTTGCTCTGAAACACTCATAGTCATACTATTATTTCCATCAGAGTGGAACGGAAGAGAGCTAGGTACTGTGTGGTTATGTTGTCCAAATTAAGATGGATGAGGGAGCAATGGAGTGAAACATCCAATTCCCAGCTCTAAAATGCCTCCCTCCTCTTCACTCCACTAACTGGTATTGGCAAACCAATTTTACAGTGTGAAAACGCCTCACACAGAGAAGAGAAGGCAGCCCCATGGAAGCACGGGCAGAGGAAGGACTCTGACATCTGTTCCCTGGCTTATTTGTTCCTACTGTTCCAGCCCATTTCATATGATTTTAGAAGGGTATCTGCAAAGTGTTATCATTTTCACACCAAAGTAAATATTAAATAGAAAGAAGAATTTAGGGGGTTTTTGATAGTTTTTTTGGGGGTGTGTGATACAGAGGATAGGACCCAGGGACATTCTATCTCCAAGCTACACCCCCAGCCCTATTTTATTTTTATACTTTATCTTGAATCAGGGTCTCACTGAGTTGTGGAGGGCCTCACTAAGTAGCTGAGGTTGTCAGCGAACTGCGATCCTCCTGTCTCAGCCTCCCGAATGCTGGGACTTTTTGTTAGTTTTAAATTGTCATTGTTATTATACTTTAAATTTCTTGCAATTTTAATTATTTTTATATACTCTCATTGGTACACGGTGGTCACATCATAATGTAGTTCAGAGTGATAGTGACATCCAAGCACACAGAACTAGGTAAGCTTCATGCACACACACTCCCTCGTCACTCCCTACCCGTCCCCATATATGAGATTGGCACTGGTCTTCTCAGATATGGATGTAACATCAGTGGAAGTGTTTCCTTTATTAATTAATCCCTCTCCCAAGAAAGAATAATTTATAAAACAATGGCTATAAGGGCACTTTTTAAATTCTATCATTTAATGGATGTATAAACTGAGACTAGAAAGCATAAATAGCTTCATAACAAATAAAAATGGCTAAATCTCTTCTCTGAACCCAGGCAAACCCAGAGGGAACCTGGATCATGGTCCATACAGTTGTTTCCTGGAGTGTGCCTTTGGTGTGTGAGTGTGGGTTGTAGCCAATAAGAGTGGGCCGGATTAGGAGAAACAGAGTAAGATATGGGTTTGATAGTAGGTATGACGTAAAGACCTGAGAGAAAGCCAATGGTCCCAATGTGGGAGATTTGGTTCAGAAAACAGAGTCGGACATGAACCATGGCAAAATTTTTCAGGTCCTAAGTTATCAATAAAAACAGATTCATGAAAGAATAGTCTAATGAGGCATACCATTTAGTTAACTAGTTTACAGTTTTATCACTGATAAACATTTTTATCAAGACCATAAGATCTATCTCATTTATTAAAATTTGCTATGTATCTCAGACTATAATTTATACCCATTGCTTCATTTAATCTTATCCAAGATCCAAGATATCAGTGACAACACTCTTCCATTTTTATCAATGAGAAAACTAAAGCTTAATAAAATTGGGGTTGCCCCAGGTCCCATAAGCATCTATCTCGTTAAGCTGTCTGCACTCTTACTAATACTCCGCCCTTCTCCATCTTCTTCAACATCTATTTTCTCTGCCTATGGACATGTCTAGAAAGGAAAGAAATCAGTCCCTTATTTTATTCACTACTGAGTCTCCACTTCCAAACCAAATACGCATAGCAAAATAAGTTTTTGTTGAATTAACTAATAAATGACTAGATAAATAAGAGTATTTCAGTTTATTGACTGAAAACTTCCGTGATATAACTGAGAAACTGCAGTCTTTGGGTATAATGAGTGGTTCCCCTTATACCAGGCACAATCTTCTATTTCTTGGCCTTAAAGCCAAGTTATGTTTATCTTTTCCTGTAAGCTCATGTTCTCAAAATTCCCAGAAAATTAAAATTAAGAAAAGCTATTTCTAAGGTAGATTGCTGGTTATTGTTATTTAACATCTTATATTTTCAATATTAGTGAATAATGTTCAGAAAGACTTAAGAACAAGACTTTTGGCTTAAATAAGAAATAGCATAAAGATTTTTCCCCTCACTGATCAGAAACATTCGTTTATTATCTAGACACATTACTAGTTGGAGTATAACTTCATATCTGATTCAGAAGCCTGATTACATCAATAAAAATAATACTGTACATTTGCATAATGTAATTAAGTTTTCAGAGCTGTTTCCCATCACATCTATCATTTTGCTTTATGTTTCTTTTCAGCAGAGCCTTGGTGAATTTAGAGTTCATGGTGCCATAATAAAATATAGTTGAATACCATTAAAACGTTGATATTGAGGGATAAAACTACAACTTCCATTTATACAGCATTATATAAACTGCTTTCATATATATTATCTTAATGGACCTCACAATAATCTTGAGAAGGAGGCAGAGCAAGTATTATAATCTTCATTTTACACACCAGGAAATGGAGCCTCAGAAGTTAATTGACTTGTTTCTGAAGGTCAACCAACTAGCAGATGGCAAAGCCAGGACTAGATTCTAGGATTCTGTCTGTTAACCCTAGCTCTTAAACATTCTCTTCTCCCTGATAGCTACACTGCATATAAATTCTAGGGTACTTGATTTTAGGTAATTTTCTTACCTTTTTTTATTGCTAACATATTTGATGAAAAAGTAATGAAGTTGTATATTGCTGCAGAATGTATCTTTATAATGTTATAAAGCAATCATAATATTTAAGTTTTTAAAAATATGTGAAACAAAAATTCTCCAATATCTCTTGAAGAATAATTAGATAATTGCACAGATGAATAAACTGATTTCCTAGGAAATTAAATGATTTAGCCATGTTCAAGAAGGGAAGTCATTAGCAAAACGGTTCATAATGGAGCTTATGCTTTCTGACTCATTTATTCATTCCATACTCTTTTGATTTTTATAAAGCCTTTATTATATGCACATTATTCTATTAGGCATGGAAAAATAAAAAGATATCCTTCCCAGCCTAATAAAGAGATGAGCATATTGATAACATTTGATGTAAACAATGACAAAAACTTTAGAAGAAAGCACAAACAGAAGGACAAGAAGAAAAGAAAGAATAGAGTAATATTTTCACCTTCTATTTTCTTTATATTGAGTTCAGAGCAAGTCATTAATATGCCAAATATTTAATTGCATTTATATATATCTTAAAACATACTATACACATATTTATATACAGAGATCCGTGTGATTATGTACATGTGTGTTTATATATGTGCAATCGTAGGAATGTGCAAAAATAACTAAATGTAGATAGAAACATAGATATTTTAATGCTGTGTGTATGTTTACAAATTTATGCAAATATATATATAAGGTATGATGTAAAGATATATGAGTTTATATATGAGTTTCACAATGTAGAACCTTTTTTTCCTGTGTGCTTGTGGAGGGAGGTACTGGAATTGAACTCAGGGGGATTCTACCTCCAAGCTATACCCCTAGCCCTATTTTATTTTTTATTTGGGAAAAAGATTCTGTGAACTTGCTGAGAGCCTCACTATTTTTCTGTGGCTGGCTTCCAACCTGTGATCCCTCTGTCTCAGCCTTCCAAGTACTGAGATTACAGGTGTGCACCGGTAAGCTGTTAACACTCTTAATAATTACTGAGATCTCAATTCTTCTAATGTCATTTAATTTTTTACAACACAATTACTGAATATCTCTTTAAACACTGGAGAGCTCCATAAATCCAAACTATGCTTGTCATTCATTTAATGGACTTTATTGACTGCAAGTTCAACTCCCTGATTGATTGGAAATATCTCTTTTTAGATTAAATAATCATTCTTAGACACCTGTGCTCTTATCACCGGCTCTAACCATTGATTAAATCTGGGAGGTTATTTTTCACAAGAAAAAAAATGTGTGCTGTTGAGGTAGCAAAGGCTGACTGTCCACTCCAGGGGATCCTTGCCTTTCCGAGGGGTAGGGTCACCATGCCACGTGGAACAGCTGCCCTGGCTCACTTTGGGAAGTCACCTCTGCTACATGGTGGTTCCAAAGCACTCTCAGAAGGAGCCAGGAATCCATGCACTACAGTGGCCTCAGGCTGGACCTTTAAGATCATTTGTAAATGTGGCGCTTCCTTCACTAATGCGCAGTTCATCACATTTTGTAACATTGACATACTGACATCTTTTCAGGGAAAAAAAATCAATTCTCAGAAGGAGCTCAATTTCAGAAACACAGAAATATAGATGAAAAGTTCAAATTAGAATAGAAAGAAGAGACGCTAATAATGTGAAGGGGAAAAATCCCAAATTTTAAAAACTATTTATAGCTTGATTATTTAAAAAATTCTGATTAAACCAGAAGGGTGGGTAATCATAAATCCAACCTGTTTCTCCTTCTATGTGACTAGCAGTTAATCAACTCAAGATTTTGAAATGTAATATGATATGCATTGGAATTACTGGGAGCTCACCAAAAAGGAAGATTCACAGATGTTGGCTCAGAGCTTCTAAATCAGAATTGACAGGGGTGGAGACTAATTTGTGCATTTTAAACAAAATTCCTCTAGTTAGACTGATTCTCTTTAAGGCTGGAGAATTAATCTTTAAAACCCACACCTGAGAAAAACATGATTTGAGGGCGGTTGGTTTATTTGTTTTTTTTTTTTAGTTCACATTTCTTTTTAATTTTATTTCACTTGAATTTTTTGTTTGCCTTTTTACTATTATTATTAGTAGTAGTGTTGGACCTGACAGCCCCCAGGAAGCACACACCCTCCCAGTAATCACTCACAGGCAGAAGTCGATGCAATTTGCAAGAGGTTTTATTATGTCCAGCGCTGGGGTCGCCTCTCAAGTTGAGGAATCGACCCTTAGCAACAGATGTTGGCAGCTTTTATACATTTTAATTACAGTGGCGTGGTTAACATTAGGTGTTTTATTATCATTGGTTCTTATTTCTAACCTGTCTCAGGATTCGGTGGTTTGGCCAGAGATATCATTTTTTAGCTCTAATGACAGTTTGTGGTAACCAGGGTCCTGTTATTCTGGTGAGTGGAAAGTCCCTGAATTGTTACTTTTGTCTTCTAACAACGGTTGATGGGGAGCTAGTTCCTGGAACACAGGGAAATAAAGTCCTAGCAACGGCAAGTCCCAGTACCTGCAAAGAGGGGCACTGGGGCAGAAAGTTCCGAATGCCGAGGTGGTTGGGGTACTGGGGTCCTACAGTAGTAGTAGTAGTAGTAGTAGTAGTAGTAGTAGTAGTAGTAATGGTAGTAGTCATAGTAGTAGTAGTTAATAGTAGTAGTAGTAGTAGTAGTAGGAATTCAACCCAGGGCTTCACACATATTAAACTCTACCACTAAGCTGTACCCACAGCCCTTTTTAGTATTTTTATTTTGAAATATGGTCTCAGTAAGTTGCTCGGCAGACCTTAAACTTGGAATCCCCCTGCCTCAGCCTCCTAAGTAGCTGGGGTTACAGGCATGTGCCATTATGCCAGGCTTGCCTAATTGTTTTTATATTGATATTATTCTATTGTTACTTTTAAATGTTACCATATGTATGTAAATGTACACAATATTTTCATACTCTTTGACTTATAATTGAGCACCTCTATGAATGTCTCCGAAGGAGATCTTTTAGAAAATAGGAAATAATTTTGGCATATATACACACAATAAAATTTTATTCATCCATAAAAAAGAAAATGATCTTAACCTTCTGCAGAAAATGGATGGAGCTCAGGAACATCATACCAAGTGAGTGCAGCCAGTCTCAAAATAAGAGTAGATGTATGCTTTCTCTTATATGTGGAAGCTAGAGAGATTTTTGGAAATAAGGACATCAGATGGATGAGCAGAGACTCCAGGGGAATGACCAAAGAGGTCAAGGATAGGAGATGAAATAAAAAAGAGTGTAATAGTAGAATTAATGTTATGAATGTATACAAAACTACCAATTCCAATATCAAAGACATGTGTGAGGAGGGAGGGGGAGAGAGGCCCAGTGGGAAGGGCACCAGGAACTATGTACATGCATCTATCTGAACTGTAAATTTAAAAAAAAAAAAGAAAGGAAAACAGGAAAATATTTGTTGGTAAGCATACAACACAAATTTAAATCATCCTCTTTTCTGATTTGTAATCTTTGGAAAAAATGCTAAGAAATCACTTCCAGCTTATATTGTTTTCTGACATTCCTCAAAGCAGATGATGTACAGACATCAGAAGGGCCCAAGTTCTGTCCTAAGAAAGCAGTTGGTTCAGATCACGGAGGATCCCTTTTTTTTTTTTTTTGGTACCAGGGATGGAACCCAGGGACATTCTACCTCTGAACTACACCATCAGCCCTATTTTTTTATTCTTCATTTTGAAACAGGATTCTTAATAAGTTACAAAGAGCCTGCCTCCCTAAGTAGCTGAGGCTGGCTATGAACCTGCAATCATCCTGTCTCAGCCTCCCAAGTACTGGGAGGTGCGCCACCACGCCTGGCTCATGGCTCCTTTCTAACCTCTTGTTTTAACTCCTTTTTGCTAAGACTCTTATTGTTTCTGACCTGACTCAGAGATCAATCATTGACTCATCACAGGTTTATGATTAACACCTCTTATACATCACATTTACAGTCAGTCAGACATTTTGGAAGGGCAATGCATGATGGAAAATGTGTACGTCTACCAATTTTGGAGCAAGATATGCTACGAAGGAAGATGTAGCAATGTTCGGAAACTCTAGTAGTTACACATTGCATTTCTATGAGTAATAACATCATCAGAGTTGATATGAGGATCTCATGGGATGTGAGAGGGGGACTTGCCATTCAGAGACCATTGCTTATTAGTCTAGCACTTCTCAAGATGTGATGTTAGTCAGATAGAACATGAATGCACTTTTTTCCCCCATAGTACTATATTTATTGTCATTTATACTAAAAATTACTAACACATCACAAATTTGATTTTATAGGTATGTCTGCTTAGGTAGAAGCTAATACAGATGGAGAGTAAAGAAAAGAATGAATTGATTTAAAGAAAAACTAAGTGAACAATATTAAGTTGGCATGTGGGTATAGGAAAATTTCAAGGTTAGAACAACTGCCTAACATTTCAGACGCAGCACATCTGACATGGAACCCTGGTGCACAAAGAGAACATGCTCATTCCTGTCCCTTCCAGGAGTCGACAGCTTGCCACACAGTGATTATCATGTAGGATTAATTGACTTATCTGTATTAAATCATAGTGTCCCTTTAACTGCCTATAGAGAAAGGTATGTTTATCACACTTTGAGAGAAGTCCTAGGAGTAAAACACACAGGTAATACATAAGCTTCGACAGCAGAAAGAAGTACAATTTTCAACCCTTACTGACTTCTCTGTATAAGTCACTCAACTTCTCTGAATCTGAGTTTTATCATCTGACAAAGGGAGATAATATTTAGGCAGAGCATCACTTTTAGGATAAATGGTAGAATCTACTTAAAATAATAATGACAATACGAAGCACATAGAAGATACTCAGTACTAGCATAATATTGTTACTATTTGTTGTTATTATTTCTTAAAGGACATCCGTTATGCTAGGTGACTATTAACAGTGTTTAGAAAAAAGATTTTATGAATTATTATGACAGAAGATGTTAGTTCACATGGAAGAGAAAAATTATAGGAAGACAGATAAGATACAAAAAGAAAGAATTAATTGGCTATCTCATCCAGGGTCTCTGTGACCTTCCTTGACAGTATTGACTGAACAAAGTTCCTGGTCAATTCTGTTAGAACATAGTTACCAGCTTCACACCCATTCCTGATACTGAAGTTTGAGAGAATGTAGAAAAAGGACAACATTCTTTTTTAATCCCTCTTTAATCAGTTAAAAAAGGTAATTTACTTCTCTTAAGGTTCTTTCTTTAGCTATGAACATGTTTTAAGATGTTCCTGTCACCCGGCATGGTTGGGGTCACCTGTAATCTCAGAACTCGGGAGGCTGAGATGGTAGGATCACAAATTTAAGGCCAGCCTAAGCAACTTAGCCAGACTCTCTGCAACTTAATGAGACCCTGTTTCACAATAAAAAGTTACAGGGATATAACTCAGGGGTAAAATGCCCCTGGGTTCAACCTCTCATATTGTGTAAAAAAAAAAAAAAAAAAAAAAAAAGATTTTCATGTCAAATCTAATTTTTATTTTTCATAGCTACACGATACTCCATTTTAGAAATATCTCATTGTAGATATTGATACTTAGACTGTTTCTTTCCAGTGTTTTGTTACTGGAAAAATTACTATAATGGTTAGACTTAAAAATCATTTCACTCCAGCCTGGTGTGATGGTGCACGCTGGTAATCCCAGCAGTTGGGAGGCTGAGATTGGAGAATCGCGGTTCACAGACAGCCTCAGCTACTTAGTGAGGTTCTTCGCAACTTAGTGAGACCCCATTTTAAATTAAATAATTAAAAAATAGGGCAGGGGGTGTAGCTCGGAGGTCGAATGCCCCTGGGTTCCATCCTCAGACCCGCAAAAAAAAAAAAATAATAATTTCACCCATGTGTAAGTACACCTATAGTGTAGTGTCTGAATCAGTGAGTTTATGCTTTCCAAACTGTGATGTGTGCTTCCAGACTGCTCTGCAGAAGCTTGCTCTAGTTTATACTCCCAGTTAAATGCAGGAGTGTTTCTCACTTCTGCGCCAAAATGGTGCATTTAGAAAAATTTTTTAATCTCTATAAAATATGCAATTGTCATTTTAAATTACAGGTCTTTGATTATGTATGAGGTTAATTCTCTGCTTTTCAAATCTGAGACCAACCTCTCTGCCACACACAGCATCCTAAGGACAGATCAGAGCATCTCTGCCCTGGAATTGACCTTGAATTTCACTTAATACAATTTCCTCACGTTGCAGATTTAAAAGGTGAAGCCCAAAGTGGAGAGGGTTTTATTTTTATTTAAGAAATTATCACTTACCGTCTCTGGTTAAGTGCTCTCTGAACTTCCTTCCCAGCTCCAATAATCCACTGCTAAAAATGCAGAAGATAAGTGACTTTGTTAGAATTTTGCAAGTCAAACTCAGTTTCATCGATGCATGCTTTGTACATTTTTATAACGGACTTATGTGATACAACAGGCATTCCCAGGAACCAAGACATAAGGACAATTAAAAAATATTCTCAGCTGGGCGTGGTGGCACACACTTGTAATCCCAGCATTCAGGAGGCTGAGACCAGAGGATCACGGTTTGTAGACAGCCTCAGCCACTTAGTAAGGCCCTCCGCAATTTAATGAGATCCTGTTTCAAAAGTAAAGAATAAAAAATAGGGCAGAGGTTGTAGTTTGGAGGTCAAAATGCCCCTGGGTTCCATCCCCAGACTTGCAAAAAAATATATACACACACACACACACACACACACACACACACACACACACACATATATATCTTGCAGCACCAAGAATCATATTCCAAAAGCTTTCACATGTGCATCCTGGGCATGGCAGATAATGAGATAAAATTATCTCCCCTCATTTGTGCAGATGTTTAGATGTTTGCCTGTACTTTGTCATTCACACTCTGCTATGTTGTTAGTGCCGTTTTCTTTCCTTGGCCCCATCCAATAAATGCTGAGTCCCTCAGAAGAGTAAATAAACAAAGCTCCTTTGGGCTCTACCTTCACGCACAGTCACAAGACCCGGTGCTTCTTTGAAGAAGCTCCCTAAACCACCTCACAGTCTTTCTGCAAAGTCAGAATCAAATACGAAAAGCGTATCAAATACGAATCATAACTGATAGCTGATTATGTTCAGAAGACAAGGAAAGCCAGGCGTGGTGGCGCACGCTTGTAATCCCCACGCTTGGGAGGTGGAGACAGGAGGATTGCGCAGGTTCGAAGCCAGCTAGCTGTGCTGGCTTAAGAGACCCTGTTTCCAAATAAAAAAGTACAAAATAGGTGTCTGGAAGTGTAATCCGGAGGCAGAAGGGCTTCCAGGAACCCCAGTACCACCAAAAAAAAAAAAAAAAAAAAAAGAAGACAAGGAAACACACCAAGTGTTATATGCTAGTCTGTTTCTATTATTCTGAACTTCATTATGATGTATAATTACAAGGCACCAATAAAAATATATTATAAATAAATTTACATTTTTCTTATAAAAATAATAAAGAGGTCAAGAAAATAAATCCTCAAGAAAATAAATCCAGTTTTATCACCAAGTAAGGACTGTGAGGACTGACTAAGGGAATCCAATAAACAGTGGATTGATTGGTAATTGGTAATCTGGTTCTCTGGGAGAGTAGATCTTTCTGCCATGGTTGTTGACTTTCCTCTTGCCTTGCTCACCTCTAATGTTAGAAGCCCCTAGTGCTGAAAGAAAAAGAGAGGAAGAAAAGGTGCCCTATCGTCTCCTATTGGAGACGAAAAGTATAGACGATTTTTATCACTAGACCCACCATTAAGTCACTTACAGGAATTGAAGGAAGTGAAAGCTATCTCTGAGGTTCTTACTGTTTTGAAATTATAGGACTTTCTTTAAAAAAAAAATCTTAAGGAAACTTCCTTTGCAATCAAATCCCATCTATTTCAAATTTTCCCAAGTGTACTTAGCAGGAGTCTTTTTAAAATATACTTTTATTGGTGCATTATAATTTTATATCATAGTGAGGTTCAAAGTGATAAACACAGGTGCACACAGCACTTTTGCAAGCCACCGAAACACATCTTGAACTGACATAGCAGGAAAGGTAATTTATTATCTCATAAAAATGGAAGATCTTGAGTATCTCTTGAGTATAGAGACTGGGCTGTACCCAAGCATGTCTAGTTCACCAGCTTTTGTCTTGCTTCCCCTCGGTCTCCCTCTGTCTTGGCTTCTGCTGTCTTCTCTGTGTGAGTTCTTCTCTTGTGTTGGCAAGGTCACCTCTCGCAGATCCAAGGCAATATCACATCAACTCCAGCAAAATAATTCTGCTAGAAATCTTGGAACGGAGTTTCACTAGCAAAAATAATTGTGTCCATCCTCAAATAAGTTGCTCTGGATTATTATGTGCCAATCTTTTGCCAGGCAAGTTAGACAAAGAAAGACATCTGACTCTACTGAGATCACACAGACCGAGGATAGAGGACGTCTGGTTTTCCAAAGGAGGTTCTGAATGTAGAAGAACGTAGAAATGACGGATGAGAAAAATGAGTGGTTGGTAGTGTCTTAGTCCTTTCAGACTGCTAAACAAAATGATTTAGACTGGCTAACTTATTATAAACACAGAATGTATCGCTTGAAACTCTCGAGGCTGGGAACTAGACAATCAAAGCACCAGTAGATTTGACGTCTGGTGAGGGCTCGTTCTTTTTAGGTGTCTTCTTCTTGCTGCATCTTCACATGGCAGAGGAACAAACAAGCTCTCTTGGTGCTCTTTACTTGAAAGCCAACTTTACTTTACATAGGCTTCTCATAAAATGTAAACCCACTTTTGAAAGAAAGAGTAGGGATTTTTTCTGTCCCCAGTGCCCGATTATCATCACATTTGGATGATACCCTTGGGATAAAGCCATCCATGTTGATTTCTGGAGTCCTGTTTTCATTCTGTTGCTATTATTCTTAAGGCCAGAAATTTGAGGTGATTTTTTTAAAGTGGACAAAATGTTCCAGATAACTAGCTCACTATATATCTGGAAGAGAAGCTCTTTTCGGTTCGCCTCTATTCCCTAGAACACTCACCCTAGCCCTCCCTCAGTTGCTTCTCTGCCTTCTTTCCCTGTTCTCTTGCTCACATTTAAAGACGCCCACTCTTGTTCTTTTCACTAGTGTAATAGCTTCTAAGGACAAGTCTGTCAATTAACTTCTCTTGCCCTGAAATCTTTCTAATGTATCTTTCTCCATTTCTACTCCAGGCGAGAGCCTGATTCTATCTTGTTTAACAATTGAAGCAGTGTTCTGTAACCCAGCTTGACTTATTAGCACACAACTTTTCACATATCATTCACCTTCTTATACCCAGCAGCAGCCTGGTGACCTACTAAATAAGGCCACTAGTAGACTGGAAATACCCTTCTAGCTTTATTTTTGTCAAATTTCCCTTACCCTACAGGCCAAACATGGGTTGTATCAGTATTTTTCCTACCATATGTAATAATTGGTTGAATATTTATTTGCCCTACTGGATTAGGGTCACAGTGTGAGCAAAGGCCAGAAGCGGTGGAAGAGTATAAGAGTGGGGAGTGCATAGATCCTATGGAGTTCAATTTTAGATTGTGATAAATTGGACTTGAGCCAAATTATGGAACATTTTCAGTGCTGAGGAGATAGTGTCATTCCTTGGGCCACAGAAGACCAATGAAATCCTGTATTAGATTTATTTTTATATTATCACTTTTGTGACACTTTAGGGGCATCGACAAATGATACCCCCTAAAGCTGCAGAACATATCAGCCGTAGCAAAACTCTTACCTTATAGAACAACGCCTTAAGCATAGTTGACACTTAGTATATGCTTATTAAATTTCATCCAGGACCCATAAGGGATCTGTCTTAATATTCTGTTAACAGTCTCAAGAACTTTGCTGAGACAGGAAAGTTAAGGTTGGAAGCCACCTAAAAAGCGGGATGATCTCCATAGACCACTATTACGCTTTTCTCCCTCTCCTTTAAAATGAAAGAAAATATCATAATATTATCGCAATTTAATCACTAGATCGGTTATGACTTTAAAATACATAAAATAATAAGACTGTGTATTAACTTTGCATATTCCTACCAGAAAAATATTTCCAATGCATACATAACTATGTCTCAATCTAAATCAATAGGTATGCCAGCATTTAGATTTATACTTCAATTTTTATAAATCTGTATATAATAAGGAGTTTAAATGACTGGGGGGATGTCTATGTCAGTTCTCTCTCTCTCTCTCTCTCTCTCTATCTCTCTCTCTCTCTCTCTCTCTCTCTCTCTGCTCTCTCTCTCTCTCTCTCTCTCACACACACACACACACACACACACACACACACACACACACCTCTATAACAACAGGAAAATAAATAGAGAAGCAACACTTTTTATCTGGTCAGAAGCTAAGAACAAAAATGAACATCTGCTCCCAGGGCACAGGCTGGGATGCTGCAGTTGGGGCAGTGCCCGTCCTGTTAAACAATGCCTGGGGAAGGAAGCCTTTTCATCTGACTCTCTAGACAGGAAATGTGAGAATTAGAATAGCCACACTAGAGCCTATGAGAAACCATTAGCCCAGTGTCTGTCATAAATTTCGCCCATCTTGAATTCTAGAAAAGAAAGTCTACATCCATTAGAGTCTTCTAGGGTAAGTGCGAAAGGAAGCCAGGAAATTTGGTGCCATTTTGCTTTTATTTTTCTCCTTCCCAACTACTAGTTAGGCTTTTCTTTCGTTATGTTTGTGATAGAGAGCATTGAATTAATTAAGTCAGATCATTGGCAGTTCTTTATAAACTGCCACATTTATTACAAGAATCACTCCATAAGAATCCTGGGCATTAATACTTACCATGTCTTTAGCTTGATCATTAATATTCATTTCTGGTTGAAATTTAAGAATGAGGAAAGAAAAATTCTTTCAATCTTGTTTCTAAAAACAGCCATAAATAAAACCAATTGTTTGCCTGTATATACTAGCATTATTCTGTGCTCCAAGGTTTTCATTCTTCAGTGTACAACTGTAGACACATATGATTTGTCACACATAATTTCATATTTTGATTAGAAAGACAAGAAACATAAAATTTAATTTCTATGCTAGACAAAAACAATTTTGCATCCTTTATTTTACAGTATTCATTTGACAATTGTTTCACTATATATTTCTCAAAAACAAACTCTGAATCTTCAACATTAAGAGAGAACGATTCAGCCAGACTTAGAGATAAAAGAAGTTTGAGGAAGATGCATTTTCGGAAGGAGAAGTAACACAGTCAGAGATACAAGAGGCCAAAGGGCAACTCAGGCTGTAAAAGCTGCAGGTGGAAATTGCCAGCCACAAGCAAGAGATGGAGAGAAAGGCAGGAAGGAAGAACAAACAGTGGCTTTGACAAGCAGAGCATGTCACTTTCACTAGACAATCCCAGGATCTATGGGAGTCTTGTTGGCATGGCTCCTCCTGCAGAGCTTCTCCAGCTCTCAGGAAGCCCTGATCTGGCATAATGACTGCTTGTGGTGTAGACACCCCAGCAAAATCTTGTTTCCCTTTTAGTTGTCCACGTTATGACTGAGTCCACAATTTACCACAAAGATGGGAGAAACACAAAATAAGAACAAGCTGCCGATGGCCCCTTGGAATATTAAGTCAGATCATTGGCCAATCTTTATAAACTGCCACATTTAGTACAAGAATCACTCCATATGAATTCTTATTTTCTTGAAATTGATTTTCTTGGAAAATGAAAATCAATCCTCTCTAGTGGAAATGGAGCATTGAAGGAAATTTCAAAACTTTGATATTTCGCCATTGTAGGCAGTAGTGATTTCTAGAAGATGATTCTACATTAAAAGTAAGATTGAACATGCGTGATCACATTTGACGCCAGGAAGAGAAATAAATTCTAGCCTGGATATTCTGCTCAACTTAAATATATTAATTTACCATCATTTTTTAAACAATAAGTATTTGGGATGTTGTTAGAGGAAGACATTGCTTTGAAAAAGATCAAAGACTAAAGATATGCTTAAATCTATTAGATTTTATTAAATCTGACTTGTCTGATCAAAAATTCAATTCCCAAATAGATTTGAATTCTGAGCATTGAAATCACTCGTTCATTGAGTTTTTCACTATCCCTTGAAATTCTGACTAGACGTGACTACAACTGAACTACAAAAACTTGAACTTAAAAAAATTAACATAGCCAGGCATGGTGGCGCACGCTTGTAATCCCCGCGCCTCTGAGGGGGAGACAGGAGGATCGGGCAGGTTCGAAGCCAGTCGTGCTGGCTTAAGAGACCCTGTTTCCAAATAAAATATAAAATAGGTCTGGGTGTGTAGACTGGAGGTAGAAGGGTTTCATCTCCAGTGCCACCAAAACACAGACAAGCACACACACACACACACACACACACACACACACACACACACACACACACACACAAATTAACATAGAAGTAAATCAATGCTTTAAAAAAGAGAGAATTTTAATTTCAGCTGTTTTACTGTTTATTTGTTTATTTTACATTTTATTTCATCTCCCTTACTTGTTGCCAAAAAGTTAAGCTTTTAGCATTTTTTGTTACAAAGAAATGTGTTTCCAACATTGCTTTTCCATCTCTCACCCTGCACATTGCTCATCTATTTTATTCATTACTTTTTTTTTTTTTTTTTTTTGATGGTACTGGGGTTCCTGGAAGCCCTTCTACGTCCGGGCTACACTCCCAGACCTATTTTTTATATATTTTTATTTGGAAACAGGGTCTCTTAAGCCAGTGCGCCTGGCTTCGAACCTGCACGATCCTCCTGTCTCTGCCTCCCAAGCGCGGGGATTACAGGCGTGCACCACCACGCCCGTCTTTATTCATTACTTTTTAATTCTTCAAGATGAAAGAGGAAAATGAGATGTAATTTATAATTATGACATAGGTGAGATCATCTCAATGAGTACTCACCATGGTCTTATCAAGTGTCAGATATGTAACAGGAGTACTCATGGCCAAAACAGACTTTTACTGAGTGCTAGTTACTTCTGTATTTTCTTGCGTATATTAGCTTGGCAGATCCAAACAGCTCCTCTGTAAGCAGCAGTTGGAAGCTGGGAAGAGGCAAGATAATTAATGTGTTCAAGATCCCACGGTTAGTGATTGGCTAGATCTGGTCTTTAAATCTGGGTTCTGACCCCCAGAGCTCCATAAGCATAACACAGAATTTTTTTTCAGTAATTTAAAGAATATATGAAAGCTGGGCGTGGTGGCGCATGCTTGTAATCCCAGCATTTGGGAGGCTGAGACAGGAGGATCTCGGTTCTCAGATAGCCTCAGCTACTTAGTGAGGCCCTTTGCAACTCAGTGAGACCCTGTTTCAAAATAAAGACTAAAAAAAAATAGGGCTGGGGATGTAGCTCAGAGGTAGAATGCCCCTGGGTTCTATCCCCAGTACTTAAAAAAAAAAAAAAAAAATTGGCTGAGGGGGTAGCTTGAAGGTAGAATGTTTCTGGGTTCAATCTCCAGTACCACACAAAATAGCTAATCTTAAGCATAGAAAAAACAAACAACCTTCACTGTTTCCATCATATAAAAATATGTATAATTTTAGATTGTATGTCAAATTGATGGTACAAAGAATATTATGCAATTTGATAAGCAAAATGATAAAAGACTATCAAATCTCTCTAATTTACAAAAATAAATTATTTTCATATTTCAGTTTCTCAGTTCCTACCATCAAGGACAGTGCTAACAATTTCTTCTCATATTATGAAGTGTTTTTTCACTGTTATCATCACCCACAGACTTTTAAAATGATAAATGTTCTTTAAATGTAACTCAGCAAAAGCTAAGTAAGAAGAGAGTGGGAGTGGGGTTGAGAGAGAAAGAGATTTTGTTTTGCCTTCAGATGAACCCTCTGGCCATGTCCCGAGGTCCAAAGTACAAGCGCTGTGCTCTCCTGTCTTTTCAACACATCTACGCTCTTTTGTTTAAAATTTATATATGGACTACTGCTCTGATTGTATGCTGGTCACTCTCCCAGCACTTTCGTTGCTTTCACAGGGTTTCTATTTTAGTGGGGGAAATGAATATTGATCAGAAAAATCAAACATATAATCACAAGCAATGAGAATCAGTAGGTGCCATAACCACATGCCTTAGCTTCGCCTGAAAACCCAGGGAGACTTCTCCATAACAAATGACACAGGCCGTAGGGCTTTAAACAACAGAAATGCATTCTCTCACCATCGTGGCGACCAGGCAAAGAATATGTTCCTCGGTGTGCAGGCGCATCACTCCAGTCTCTGCCTTTACCTCCCTGTATGCATCTGTGTATTTGTGTCTAAATTTCTCTCTTCTTTCTGGGATACCAGTCATTGAATTAGGACTCATCCTAGTCTAACATGCCCTCTTCTTAACTGGTTGTGTATGCAAAGACCCTATTTCTGAATAAGGTAAGATTTCTGGGCACTGAGAGTTAGGAAGTGACATCTTTTTAAGGGGCACAACTCAACCCACAACAGACAGCTTCCTAGAGTTAATTACATTCGAGCTGAGATATTAGACTCTAAGAAGAGAGGTCTCTGCAAAGGGAATGAGACTGTCAAGGCCCTGAGGCAGGAGGGCATCCTCCCTGAAGACTTAGAGACAGAGAGTCAAGCACACATCCAAGGAGGCACGGGAGCGCAGAGGCTGAAGGATGTGCTCCTACAGGCGCTGCCCATAGGCCGCCGTGCACGGACACCCCAGGAGTGGACACCCCAGAGCTCCTCATCTTCACTCCAATTCTACCTCCCCCTAATCAACCAGCATCCTCCTGTGCCCAAGAGAACACAGAGGGAAGACAAATGACCTCCCCCAGAGCCAGGGCTTGGGTGTCGGCATAGGAATACAATTCGGAAGATCATTTAGGGTAAGTCCAAGCTTCATGAGAATGTGGGTAACTGACTGAGATTCTGAGCCCCAGTTTTCTTGTCACAAAAAAAGAGAGAGTAGTATCTGCCTCGAGTGTCATTTTGGACATAAATGAGGCAAAGCATGTTTAAGTACTTCATAAACTTGTAATGAGGAGAAGGAACATCGCTCAGAATAGGAAGATCAAATCCTTGGCCTCTTGAAGCCCAGCACGGTTCATCCAAACGCCTTCACCATGACAACAGGAGCTGGGTGGAGAAGGAGAGAGGATGACAAATAGCTTTTCCCAATCTGCGTCCCATGGAGGAGGTGAGAAGGTTAATAATAATAATAGTTACACTTAATCTGTGCACAGTGGAGAAGGCGGGGGAGATAATGAGACTCATTTTAATAACTGACGGCGTGTATGGTGGTTTATGGGTAACAGTGCTTTCTAAGTCCATGGTCTCAGGCAATGCTTGTGTTTCCTGAGCTCCTTTGTACAGTAAAACTCACGTATCTGGGGGATGACTTCCTATCTGCTAGCACATTGGCGGGAGTGGTTCATCTCCTTCACTAATCTTGGGGAGGCTGAAGGGAGAAGGTGAGAAGACTTCTTGATCCCTGAATAAAGTGGAACCCTCTACCTTATATATTTTTCGAAAACATATATGCGTGTGTGTGTATATGTACATGTTCATGCACATATATGTATATATATTTACATGTATTCATATGCATACACACATATCTAGGCATGTGTTTGGATATCTGTATATATGTTTGTATGTAGTTGTATATGCAATTTACTTAGTTTTTCATACAAATGACACTTTACTTTGTGCTTCATTATCATTTTGCTTTTTTGACTAAATAATGTGAAGTACAACTAGCCGGACTCGTCCGCATAGATCTACTTACGCAGTTCTAAACTGTAATACAATAATTTGTAGTATAGTAAATTGTAATTTGGACATCCCATTTTATAAAGCTGGTCTCCAGTTTCTTATTATTACTCTTCAATATGCTATAACATGTATAAATTTCCCTTGCTAATTTTTCTTTCATTGTTCTAGAATATAAACTCATTAAGGGCAGGGATTTTGTACATTCTATCCAAAGATCTACCTCCAACACCTAAAATTGTACACCCCAAAATATCCATTGAACAAATGCTCTGTGGTCGAATTCTGCCTCTACATATATTCATGATGTATCCCATTGTCCTGTTAATAAGAAGGCAGCTGCCTGAGAACAGGAACCATCTCCCTCATCTCTTTAGCTGCAGTGCAGGGCACGGTGTCTTGACGGTCTGAGAACTCAGCGTTTCATAGATGAATGATACAGCACAGGGCCTAATCCTTCAATCAGATGAATGTGGTTCTGGTCTCACCCCAGTGACTTAGTTAGCATCCTGTGATGATGACAAAACAACAACCTAGGAAATATCCCCATCAGCTCACAGTGCTCCTCTCCAGTCCTCCCGCGTCCCAGGGCTACGCTGGAGTTCTGCAGTGGCCTCCAAACCCACCTCCTTGCCTCCACCCTTGGGCTAATGCTTCTACTCTTCCCAGAGTGGTCACAGTGAGATGTTAGAGCCTCAGATCAGGACAGTGGCACATCATTCATTCTGGGTAAAAGTCCAAGTCCATGTCAGAGGGCCTAAGAAGCCCAGCAGGGGCCACACAGGCTGCCCTTCCATTGCTTTCTGCTCCCAACTTGGCTGCTGTCCCATCTCCCTCATTTCCTCCAGCTTCCCAGGCTGCCTGTGGTTTTGTAACTTGGGGCCCCTGCAGTAGCTCCTCCCTCATGTGGAACACTTTTTTCCCGGTACCTACATGGTTCACTAACTCCCAGTCTCCTAATATATTTGTTTATACTTCTTTTCCCCCACTCCAAAGTAACCAGTAATCTTGCTGCATCCATCATTTTTACCAACTCTTCTCATATAATATTTATTCAATTCTTGCCTGGACCACATGGCAAATCCTCTCATCTTTCAGGACTCTGCTTGGCTGTCCCCTGTAGACACACTCCCCAGCACCCCCAGGAAGCTGGGCCTCCTCCCACGAGCACTGGCGGTGCCTGCTCTGTGTGGCCCAGCACTCCTGACATTCTCAGCCTGCAGTCCATTATTTACATGTTAGTCTGTCCCCACGGGGAAGAGTTGTAGAGAGGACTCATAAATCATACACTCAGGGTAGGACTAGATGACTTTTAACACCTACCTCAGAGCATTAAAAAGACAGCTCATGTAAATACCTTAGCACAGTGACCAGCAGGAGTTAGTGGTCAATAGTAATTATTATGGCGATGATTAGCAGTGGTAATAGTATTCATTCGTCACAGTATGAGGGAAGTAAGCAGATGAAGTATAGTAATTACTTTTGCAAATGTTATTATAGTCTAGCATAGTATAGGCCAAGACTCTAGGGCCTTAAAACATCAAATATTGCTTACTACACAAAGAGCAAATACTGGCTTTTGAATCTCCTGAGATTCTAGGATGTAGAGGAAGAAATTTTGAGCCTTTGAGACTGGTTTTCCTAACAAAGCTGTCCATAGAAACTGTTTAAAACTTGAAATGAGAAATGATAATCCCTAGTTTCTGTGCCAGAAGGTAGTAAAGAAATAAAAATAAATAAAAACACGTATGCATGTCTATAATCCTTGTACTTAAGAGGCTGAAACAGGAGCATTAAAGTTCAAACAATTTAGCAAGACTTTGTCTCATTTTATTTTTTTACAAAGGACTGATATTATAGTCCAGTGGTATAATGTCTCTAAATTTAATTTCCAGTACTACCCCCACAAAAGAAATGGGAAAAAATGTTTCTCAGATATAAATTGAAAACATTTGAAAATATATCGCTTAATTTCCCAAGAATTCCTACTATCAGTATACCATAGAGTTTAATATGGAGTAAAATAACACTATGATTAACACAGTGGTGAATTACACCCATTCCTGCAATGGTTCATATTTAGAGGACCAACACTGAGGGTTTAAGGAGTGCATTATTGCAATGACAATTTTATTCAGGCTTCATTCATATATTTTTTTGAACAAACATTTTATTTTTGAGTGCCTACAGTGAGGCAGCATTGGGGATAAAGTGGTGACCAGACAAGGAAACCCCTGCTTCTCCAGGGCCAAATTGAACGAGATACTGCGAGGAGAAAGTTAATGTCATAGGAAATGCAATTTATTTCCTTGAGTGATCTGTACACTTGAGCTCTAAAAGCAGTGCCCAGGAGGAGGCTGGCAGGCAGGCTTCCTTAAGAAAGATAGGGTTGATTTCATCCATATTTTTTTGCAAATGACATTATTGCATTGTTACTTATGGCTGAGTAAAGTTCCATTGTGTATATATACTATATTTTTTGTTGTCCATGCATCCATTGATGGACAGCTAGGTTGCTGAGAGAGAAAATAGGGAACAAGAGGGATTATAGATAATTGAGGAGAATGAACAATAGAATAGCAGAAGGAGAGAGGGGGAAGGAGAAGGGGAGGGGCAAAGGAAGAACTGATGAAAAAACAATTCAAATCATGCGGTGCCCGTGTATGAAGGAATCACTTCCAGTCTCACTAGTACACAAGGGAGGGGTGGGTAGCAGGGTGGGACCCAAAGGGAAACACACCAAGACCTCGTGCAGGTTTCTTTGCATGACTTTGAGCCTTGCTATAAACTCACTCTAACGTCTATTTACACCACCTGTAATCCCAGTGGCTCAGTGGAGTAGGACTGCAAGTTTGTGGACAGTTTGGGCAATTTAGAAAGACCTTGGATCAAATAAAAAAATTAAGCTGGGCATGGTTGGGCATAGATCATGCTTATAATCTTAGTACGTGGGAGGCTGAGACAGGAAGTTTGAGACCAGCTTCAGCAACTTTTGTTGTCTCAAAAAAGAGCTAGGAGTGTATCTCTGTGGTGAAGTATCTCTAGCCCAATCCTCGGTATACCTCTTCCCTCTCTCTCTCTCTCTCTCTCTCTCTCTCTCTCTCTCTCTCTCTCTCTCTCTCTCTCTCCCTCTCTCTCTCTCTCCCTCTCTCTCTCTCTCCCTCCCTCTCTCTCTCTCCCTCTCTCTCTCTCCCTCTCTATCTCTCTTTCTGTCTCTGTCACACACACACACACACACACACACAAATAAAAAAGAAAAGAATGAAAACAACACATGCAATGACCCCCCCCCAAGAAAAAAATGAACTAGTTGACTACTTAGTTCATGAGAAGGAGCCCCGACATACAATCAGAAGTTTGTTCTGGCTCAGTTGATCCCAATCAGGTCAGGTTTGCAGAGAGACAATTTTTCTGTGACTTGCTGTGGCTAATGATTGTTTCTCTCTGCAGTGAAAAGGAGAGGCACCTTCAGGGTCCAAGGCATTTCAGATTTAGGATCCAGGTCTCTGTGCTTGCGTTGATTCCAGCCCTTCCTAGTGAAATGTTAAAGCTGTTGTGTCCGGCCTCACACCTGGCTTCAGCTGGTTATCTGATTTCATGTTCTCTCTGCTTCACCTTCCCCACTGAATCCTGTGTTTTGCTTTTCTGCCCTGCCTCAAAACATTGTTTTGTTCAGATTATAAAAGCAACACAACATTATTAGTATTTGTATTAATTTGCAGTAATGGGGATGGAACGCAGGGGCATTCTACCTCTGAGCTATACCTTCAGGCCTATTTTGTATTCTTTATTTTTGAAACAAGGTCTCACAAAGGCAAAAGGCCTTACTAAGTAGCTGAGGCTTCCCACGAATCACAATCCTCCTGTCTTAGCCTCCCAAATGCTGGGATTACAAGTATGCTCCACCACATCTGTCTGCAATAAAATATTATTATAGAAATCTTTGTAGTGGAGAAGAAAAACCTCAGTTAAAATTAAAATCTCATCCTCTTATCACTGGATCAAAACCCATTGCTATTTCAGCACCCATCTTTTATACACATGCACTTTTAAATGTCTTTGGTTATATTAAGTTGGAAATTAAATTAAGGAATGGAATGAATTTATAATAGGAAAACCAATCAATCAATATTAAAAAGAGTATTCATGTTCCTCAAATGATAATATTTTCCTCTAAAACACTGGAGTATTTCTGGTCCAGTTGGGTTTACAGGCTCTGAAGTAAGACTGTTCATGTTGTGTACTGATTTCACTGTTTACATCTACATAATTTTTCACAATAGGCATTTCTTCTTTCATCACTTTCTTTAACTGTAATATTATAATTGGATTAAATTAGGAAGTAAATCTACATGATTTTTTATGGTAGCTGGTTTATGTTAGGCACCTGAAAGCATTAGCTCATGTTGTTTCTAAGCATATGGGTGACTTTTGCATCTCACTGAGTATATTGATGCTACCAGTGTTATGCCTCTGTCTATGCACAAATGTGTGGCATCTTTGGCCTTTTCTTCACAACCTCACTAATTCCCAACAATCAATACATTATATGAACTTTTTTCCTGTCATACATACTAGTTGGAGAGAAGCCCTCAGAAGCTTCACGCCCAAATACATGTTGATTATGCCATTGACCTAGCCCTGTGATTTTGAGTAGGAGACTTAGCTCCTTTCAACTCAATTTTCCTAAATGGAGATGACTAACTGCATGTGTCAATGATAGCATAGTCTTAGCTGGGCATGGTGGCTCATGACTGTAATCCCAGCATTTGGGAGGCTGACACAGGAGGATCGCGGTTCACAGCCAGCCTCAGCTACTTAGTGAGGTCCTCTGCAACTCAGTGAGACCCTGTTTCAAATTAAAGTATCAAAAATAGTGCTGGAGGTGTACCTCAGAGGTAGAATGTCCCAGGTTCCATCCTCAGTAACACAAAGAAAGAAGAAAGAAAGAAAGAAAGAAAGAAAGAAAGAAAGAAAGAAAGAAAGAAAGAAAGAAAGATGGATAACAGCATAGTTTTAAGTAAAAAATGGGAACATACACATAAATTGCTGCATTTATATAATGCACAGAACACAATAAGTGCTCCAAAAAGAGGAGATAATGAATCATGCTGACAAAAAAAAAAACGATGATGGTGAAATTTATCAAAGTTCTTATAGCT
Source organism: Muscardinus avellanarius (assembly GCF_963383645.1). NCBI lineage: Eukaryota > Metazoa > Chordata > Mammalia > Rodentia > Gliridae > Muscardinus > Muscardinus avellanarius. The sequence goes on along the minus strand of NC_137793.1, from coordinate 30,208,016 downwards.
TAGGAAAGAGAAAGAAAAGCCTTTCTACCCTCCATCTTAGTTCAAGTCTCTCTCTTTATATCTGAAAATTGATGCTGTTTTCCTCTCTGGCCCTTCTACTCTAGTTTCTTTATTTTCCATTTGCCCACAGTAATCTTTCTTAAAAGCAAATCTAAACAAGCCTATTCTCTTAAAAATGTTTTTCAGCCCTTGGTAATTATTAAACAAAATGCAAACTCAGTATCTCGGCAGTAAAGATAGATATTGTTTATGCTCCCCTAACTTTCCTAAGTACACATCTGATGGGTCCCTACAATTAAACTTCCACAACAAATGTAGTAACATTCAGTTTATTGCTCACACTCATCTTCCATGTGACTTCCTGACTTTTTTTGTTCCTTCCAATGTATCCTTCACATTCCAGTCTAAACCACAAATCCGACAATCTTGCTAAAGTCACCTATCTCTCAGTGATGCTTAATCAGAATCTACTCTGAGCCCAGCATTGCACTAGGTCCTGGAATTCAAAAACAAGACAAGAACCAAATGGGCATAGTCTTGGCCTCATAACACAATACCTCTGGGAGTGTGTGTGTGTGTGTGTGTGTGTGTGTGTGTGTGTGTGTGTTTGTGCACTCCTTTGGCATTTAAATTATGCAGGTTCATTCCCTAGATACATATTGTATCATCTTCAACTGTAATGTAATGCCTTGCACATAATTTTGGCTTAAGAGATAGTTGTTTAATGCGTGGGGAAATAGGAACTCTTCTACACTGTTGGTGAGATTGCAAATTAGTGCAGCCACTATGGAGATCACTGTGATCATTTCTCAGAAAACTGGGAATGGATCCACCATAAAATTCAGCTTTACCACTCTTGGGTATCGTTCCAAAGGGACTGAAATCGACATATTACCGTCATACATTCATGTCCATGTTTATAACGGCATAGTTCACAATAGCCAAATCATGAAACAGCTGTAGATATCCATCAACAGATGAGTAGATTACAAAATTATGGTATCTATACACAATGGAATTCTACTGTGCACCAATGAAGAATGAAATCATGTCCTTTGTAGGAAAATGGATGGTCTTTAGAGAACATTATTTTAAGTGAGATTAGCCAGTCACAAAAAGTGAAGAGTCATATGTTTCCTCTCAAATATAGAAGTCAGGGATTAATGGGGATACAGGAGGGACTTTAGACAATAGAGGAGAAACCCCAGTGGAGCAATGGAGGGGTCTAGGGGGGAATGGCGTTGACAGGGGAGAATCAGTGAAGGAAACAATGCCACTGAAATCATGTACATATGTGAAATTATTAATGCCAATCCCAGTATCATGTATAGGGAAGGGGAGGGAGTAAGAGGGAGCGGGAGAAGCTCCCCAAGTACTACATACGTGCATTTCCCTATCACTTTGAGCTACGTAATGCTATAAGACTACAGTGTGCCAATAAAAATATTTTTAAAAAGGAGATAAAAAGCCTCAGCATTTGGGAGGCTGAGACAGGAGGATCGCAGTTTGTGGACAGCCTCAGCTACTACTTAGTTAGACCCTCCATAATTCAGTAAGACCCTGTTTCAAAATAAAGAATAAAAAATAGTGCTGGAGGTATAGCTTGGAGGTAGAATGCCCCCGAGTTCCATCTCCAGTACCACAAAAAGAAAAGAGATTAAAAAGATGGCTGCTAATTAGATTTTTGAAATACTTTTCTTGTAGAACATGGTCTAGGAGATTATGCTTACTACTTTCCATTATACAACCTCATAATCTTGCTTCTAAGAGTCCATCAGTTGGACGAAAATTATAGTTAAGCACTGGCCTTTGGGATAAAGCTCAAGTCAAAACTCCAAATGTTTTTAAAAAGTGATTTACAGTGAGGCATAGTGGCATACACCTATAATCTTAGTATTTGAGTTGGGGGGTGATGCTGAGACAGGAGGATCACAGGTCCAAGAACAGCCTCCGCAAGTAGTGAGACTCTCAACAACCTAGAGAGATCATGTTTCAAAATTTAAAAAAAGTAAATTAGGGCCAGGCATGTAGTTCAGAGGTAGAATATCCCTGAGTTCAATCCCTAGACCCCCACACACACACACAATGATCTCTATTGCTCTGTAATTGATTACTATATTCTAACTCCTACAGTATAAGGAAGATGTTGATGGCTAGTCAGAGTATTGAACAAAAAATGTAATTCTTTATAAGAAAGCTATATAATAGATCCAAAAGCTATTTTACTCAAACTTCATGTGGCTTTACCTAAGTAATATTAATCAGTGTAAATTTTTGTATTGGAATTATCCTGCCTTTTTTAAAAAATAGCAGACATATTATTCACCTCCTATCTATAGAAATTTCTGCTCATGTTTGACACTTGGCAAATGTGCCTTTATGATAGTTTACTTTTTAAATTCAAGGTCTTTGAAAACGGTTACCAAGGAAACAACAGAATAGGTTTGTATATATTTCACTTATACCTAAAATAGAAAATCTTGCTATCAGCTATAAATATCATTCTATGAAAATCTGTCCCTTCAATAATTTGGATTTTTTCTTTAACTTTGCATACTCGTTTATTTTAATAAAGTACATACAAGCAGCAGTGCCTGCTTTAGGCAGAGACTCCTGCGTGTTCCTTGCTCTGTCTGACCTTGAATGCACAATCATTTCTGCTGTGTTTGAGATTTCTCCCTCGTGTCCAATGAAGTTGATATTTGTTACTCCACAACAGCTGTAAAAAAATACTTTGAACCCAGAGAGAAAAGACAATGAAATAAAATACATGGCACTTAGAGACTTAACTTTGCTAAACTAATCCTAGCAAAGCCTTTTAAATTCAGACAAAAGAATACACTGCAGCCAAATGTGGTGGCACACACCTGTATTTCCATACTGGGGAGGCTGACATAGGAGGTTCACAAGTTTGAGACCAATCTCAGCAATTTAGTGAGATCCTCAATTTAACAAGGTGCTATTTTCAAAATAAAAAGGGCTGAGTATAATATTCAGATGTAGAATATCCCTGGGTTCAATCATACCAAAAATAAAAATAAGAAATATAATGCAAAATGACTTACCCACTGCAGAGAAGTGAAAGGTTGCTTAGGATTATGGTGGATAGAAGGAAGGATTAAGGAATCTTAGTATATGGCTTAAATAAAATTTTTGTTGTTTATTTCACTTTATCAAGCTTTAACTTTTGCCTAAAACAGTTATTCAAGGGCTTCCAAAAAGTAAAAGAAATTTCCCATAATACATCTTATTATAATGAGGTTTGTATTGTAAAAAAAATCCTTAATATTTTCCTTGTATCAGGATCAATATTAATTGAGTTAAACTTTGGGGTAGTTGTTTTTATAGAGAGAGGAGTACAAAGATGAATAGACACAGTTTTAATTAAAGCAGATCTCAGTTACCTAAAGAGTAACTATAGCTGGACATGGAGGTCCACACTTGTAATCTCAGTTCTTGAGATGCTGAGATAGGAGGATCATAGCCTCAGCACTTTAGTGAGGCTCTCCACAATTTAGTGAGACTCTATTTCAAAATAAAAATAAAAATAGGGCTGAGGGCATAACTCAGTGGTAGAACTCCCCTGAGTTAAATCCTTAACATAAAAAAAAAGTAACTGCAATATTCATGCACCCTGGTAACATCCTCCTGAGTGTTCTTTCTGCACATGAGTTGGCCCCTTTAGTCCATGCCCTCCTCTATTGACAGGGGATTATTTCTAAAATCAAAATTTCTTCAAGTCACCAATCTTCTACATGAAACCCTCCGGTGTATGCATTGCAGAGGATGTAGTCGTTATTCTTACACACAGTGTATCCCTCCTCTGCCATCCAGTGGCTGCCCACTCTCCAGACTCATCTCTTGCTATTTGTTATGGTTAGATATAGAATGGACCCTTGAAAAGTCCATAAATTGGTGTTTGAAGTTGATATAATTGAGTCTTGAGGGCTGTAATTCCAGCAGTGGATAAATCCAATGGTAATGGATTTGCCTGGGTGGTACTGAGTAGGCTGTAGGGTGTGGCTGGAGGTGGGCCCCTGGGGGTGTGGCCTTGGGGATATATATATATAGTTCCTTCTCCCACTGCTCTCTCCCTTGCTTCTGGCCTCCATGATTTGAGCATAACAGCCAGTGTGCTCTCCCTTTCTCTGCCTCCCACTGCCATACTCAGAGATCTGTGGTCCCCAGCCTCACATCAACCAAACCTGACACCACAAGAAAATAAATCTTTTTTCCTCTAAGTCACATGGTCAGATATTTAGATTATGGCTGTGAGAATGCTGCCCAGAACACCCTTTTTTCCATTTACTCTGGAAACTCTTGCCAGTGTTTTTCTCTGGGCCACCTTTCCTATGCTTTATATCTTTAGCCTCCATACTTAGAACTCCCTCTGCCTAGAGCAAATTTTTTTCCCCACCATAACCATTGGCTGGCTGGTTCCTTCTTGTCTTACACATCTTTGTTATATATCACTTTTCATAAGGAATCTTTCCTGATCCACCAAGATTCCTATGATTCCCATCTCCTATCATTTATACAGTATTACACTGTATTAAATTGCTGGTTCTGCCTCTGGGAAGGAGAGGAATCCTGTCTTTCTTGTTAAGCATGGATGAGTGCCAGGTCCTTTATAACTAGTTGTGAATTAATGAGTGACCAAGTTAGTGAATGAATGATGAATGCTATAGAAAGTATCTTCAAAATGAAAGTAGAAATTCAGAGTAGGTAATAATTTACTCTACCCAGGGTATAAAGTAAAGTGACATTAAATGGTATTTGATCTGTTTTTTAAAAATTAGTAAAAGGGATTTTACTAGGAAATTGGGAGCAGCAAAAGGAAAGTCAAACAAAGAACCACATGGGCAAAACCCAGAGTTTGCATAGTAGGTCAATTTCACCTTTTTTTTTTTTAAATTGGTGCATTGTAATTATACATTACAGTGAGTTCATAGTGATAGAAACATACATACTCAGAGCATTCTTTGTGTGTTTCCCTCCTGGTCTCTCCTCACTCCTTCTGCCCATAGATAATATTTACATCCATATAGATAGCTAGATAGCTTCTTATATGAACAAAGGATTGCTTGAATTGTTTCCATCATCGGATCTCCCCCTCTCCTCCCACCTCCCTCCCCAAGTCCCCTTTCACTACTATATTAATACCTCTCCTTATTTATCTGAAGTCTTGTTTTATGGTTTTTCTCTAGCTTCCACATGTGAGTAAAAGCATATGACCCTCCACTTTCTGTAACTGGTAAATCTCACTTAGCATAATATTTTCCAGAATCATCCATTTTCCTGACATGCTTGTGTTGTTTTTTATGGCTGAGCAATATACCATTATGCTATTGATGGACATCTAGGCTGGTTCCATGGTTTGGCTATTGTGAATTGTGTTGCTATAAACATGAAAATGTGTGTATCCTTGTAGTGATCTGATTTCAATTCCTTTGCAAAGATTCCTAATAGTGATATGGCTGGGTCAAATAGTGGCTCCATTTCTAGTCTTTTAAGGAAACTCCATACAGATCTCTGTAAGCCCTGCAAATTTGCAGTCCCACGAACAGTATGTAAGGTTTCTACTTCTCCACATCCTCACAAACATTTATGATTCACTGTATTCTTGATGATTGTCATTCTAACTGGAATTAGATGATATCTCAGTTCTGTCTTGATTTGCATCTCTCTGATTGTTAATGATGTTGAATATGTTTTCATATATTTACTGGACTTTCTTTGAATATCAGTTTAGATTTGTCCACCCAGCCTTCCTGATAAGTCAAGAGGTTAGACATGTCTTGTATGTGTGCTAAAAGCTCTCTCCACCTCTATACTTTATGAAGTGTGTTTCTTTTTGTTTTTCTTTTTCTTATTGATGCATTATAATTATATATCATAATGAGGTTCAAAGTGACAGAAATATACGAGGACACAGCACTCTGGACCCCACCCTGCTCTGTTCCTTTACGTAATATTGAAGTTGGCATTGATAACTTTATCTATGAATATAGCATTATTTAACTGTTTGTCTAACATGAAGTCTTAAGCCTGAGATCTAAAAATCAATCTATCAGAAGTAATAATATTTTATATAGAGTTATGTAGCACTCTTTTTATGTAAAAAACCTAATGCATTAATGTTAAATAATTTTATTATAATAATTGCTATTACCGATATTATGTGATAAAGTACAACTTGGTGGAAGACTAGGAGAGGGAGAAATATAAAGGGACATGTAAGCCTGTCATCTAACAATCCTAAAGATAAGTAATCACTACTATTCTGGATGTCAATATTCCAGATCAATTTTCTTCTAACAGATAAATTACAAATTAAAAGGATTTGACCCACCAGGTACACGTAATTCCAGTATTTGGGAGGCTCATACAGGATGGTTGCAGGTTCACAACCCAACTCAGCACCTTAGCAAGGTGCACTTAGTGAGACTCTGTTTCAAAATAAAACATAAAATAGGGCTGGGGGTGGAGCTTAGAGGTAGAATGCCCCTGGGTTCAATTCCTAGTTCTGGGAGAAAAAAAAAAAAAAAAAAAAGGAGCATCTTACCCCATAGTCACACTGACACATTTCCTTTTTATAAAGGAACTAGAACTCTAATGGTAAGCTGGCTTAAACAGCAGCCATCTCTACCTTTATATTAAATTTCTGTGTAAAATTCCTGACTGCACAGACTGTACTGCAAAAGAAGGTAGCAATAGCATATCTCTGCAGGTTACCAGGAATAAAATATATAATTCATACATTTTAAACACTAGGAAGAACCTACTAAAATGCATCATCTTTGGAAAAGAAGGGAGGCTAGGGAAACCACCAAGGCTTTGTTAGAGTGGAAATTTCCAAATATTAATTATGGAAAATGGTGGTCGCCTTTACCTTCATGCATGTGAACTCTGGCTACTTCATGTAATGGTTGCTTTCAAATCATAACTCACTGGCAACAGCCTTATTGGAAACCCAAGATTAATAATGACTTTATTCAGCTGATAGCTTGGGGCAGACCAGCTATAAGGCCGGGACTCCTGGGAAAACTGATCCTGTGACTGCGGCTCACATTTCCCCAGATGTAGAAGCGTGGATTGCTTCAGTCCTTGCAGAGAGCTCTGTGCCTTCCCTGCCTCATCTTTTTAACATGAGGAGATGATACATTTCTTTTTTCTACTCTTTATATTTAAGCTAGTGTTTAGTGGAAGCTTGTGCTCTTGAAAAACTCTTAAGTATAACAACAACAATAATAATTCACTAATCATTTCACACACTGTAACTCACTTATTGGGAAAGAACTCGGTAAAAACATCCCCCTTCCCCCTTTTTTTTTACCATAAGTGAACAGAAGCTTAGTGAGGAGAGTTTAGGTAACTTCTCAAGAATATACAGCTGGGAAATTTAATTCAAAGCCAGTGTTTCTGATTTCAAATTCTAGGCTCCTGTGCTTGCTTTGCCAGCACATAAACTAAAATCGGAACGATCGAGAGAAGATTAGCAATTAGCATGGCCCCTGTGCAAGGATAACATACAAATTCATGAAGTGTTCCATAAAAAAAAAAAAAAAAAAAATCCAGGCTCTTGATCACCATGCCATCTTCTACCACTGTATTTCATGAAGCTCCCAACTGACATTTCCATCCTGTGCCAGTTTTGTAGCCTGATCTGAATCCTGCCTGCCCTTTTTAAGAGAGTATTATAGCTTAGAAACTTTGGAGCCAGGCATGGTGGTGCATGTTTGTAATCCCAGCATTCGAGAGGCTGAGACCTGAGGATCGTGGTTCATGGACAGCCTCAGCTACTTAGTGAGGCCCTCTGCAACTTAGTGAGACCCTGTTTCAAAATAAAAAATAAAAAATAGGGCAGGGGGTGTAGCTTGGGGGTCAAATGCCCCTGGGTTCAATCCCCAGAAACACAAAAAAGGGGAGGCTGGAGGTGTCGCTCAGAGGAAGAATGCCCCTGAGTTCCATTCCCCCCAAAAAAGAGGTCTTAACACTGAGGCCCAGCTCACACACGAGCTTTCTGTGAAGGTCTTGTGCCTTCTTCACCTGTGCAGAGCTGCCCCAGCTTTCACCACTCATTGCTTCGTAGAATTTGTTTTCTCTTTGCAGATGCCCATCTCCTCTTATAGACTGGAAGCCAATGAAGGTACAATTATCACCTGCCTTTTTACCATCAGCAAAAGCCAAGCTCAGTAAATGGTGGCTATATTTTTTGACCAAATATGTGCCATGTTTCTGACAAAAAAAAAATTTGACACATATTTTAGGATATAAGAGTCAGTAGGAAATAGTTGGTGCTCACTTAGTCAGCACAAAATCTGAAACTGGAACAATACAGAGAAGATGATCATGGTCCCTGTGCAAGGGTGACCTGAAAACCTGTAAAGCATTCCATATTTTTAAGTATAGTTGAAAATCAAAATAGTAGGATTTCTAGGACACTTTTACATTTCTGAATAAAATATGCAACCAAGATTATAACCTAATATTAATAATGTAGATCCATCATATTTAAGTACGTATAAATTAATTCAATATATTTTTCCAATTTCTTGATTTGTTCTTGAACTATGTCATAAATGAAGTGCAGCTTGTCAAACAATGAAATATTACTTGGCAATAAAAAGAAATACAGTTATCAATGTTTGCTCCAACATGATGAACACTGAAAACCTTATGGTGAAGTAGAAAACAATTTTATGATTCTGTTTATACAAAATGTCCAGAATAGGCAAATCCATAGAGACAAAATAGAGATTAGAGGTTGACAGGACTGGGGGAGTTTGAAGGAGAGTAGTGCAGTGACCACTAGTAGCAATAGGCTTCCCGTTTGGAATGATGAAAATGTTCAAAATTGACTGTGATGATGTTTATAAAACCTTGTTAATATATTAAAGCAACAGAATTGTATACTCTAAAAGTGTAAAGTTTATGGTGCATAAATTTTATTGCAAAGAAATTAGCTCTCTCTACTAGTGAAATTGGAGAGTGAGGTTACCAGGCATCTATCATTACTGGAGAAGAAATTGTACTGGTTTGTGCTGCCAGAGGGTACATAGAACATCCGCCATGCAGATGCCCCACCCCAAGATCCCATAAGCCATCGATTCTATCGGGAACTTCTCAGACTGTCTTTTTCTCTCCTGAACACATTTCTGCTATTTTCACCTATTCCTTTTCCTCATTCTGCAACTAAGTTCATGGTACTTCCCAGACTAAAAATACACAAAGTTGGGCACATAATATTTTAAACTTTTTTAAGGAATTACAAATGAAAATGCAAAGCATATCTGTTTCATGTATTGCATTGCACATTTTGTCTGCAAGCAATTTCAGAGAGATGGTCCCCACAATTTGTAATGAAAAAGAAGAGTGTTCAAACCAGTAAAAATAGGGCATGATTTAAAAATAGAACACGATTCCATCCATGTCTCTCTGTGTCAAAGTTGCTACCATCCTTTTCATTTGTATAGAGCTGTGTTACCCCTGGCATTGACTATTGAAGCAGCCTAACCTCTCCCTCACAGACAAAGCTAACTCACAGAGTTTCCTTTCTAAAAAAAAAAAAATATGAAGCTAAATGTGGTAATGCACTCCAGTACTTGGGAGGCTGATACAGGAGGATTGCAGGTTCAAGGACAGCCTCAGTAACATAGTGACACTTTCAGTAACCTAGCAAGACCCTGTTTCAAAACAAAAAAGTAAACATAACTGGAGGTGTCATTCAGAGGTAAAATAGTCCTAGTGCAGAAAGAAAGAGAAGGAGAGGGCAGGCGGGCAGGTAAGCGGGCAATATGAGGGACTGCAGCCCAGACATTAAGAGTTTGGACTCCAGTCTTTAACTGCCTGGATTTGACTCTGAGCCGTGCTGCTCACCGAACTAGTCAACTTAAGAAATGATTTAGTCTTTCTGTGAATGATTTTTCCCTGAATTTGTGTGGAGATTAGATGAGAACAGTATGTTCAATACTGAGTCCAGTGAAGGACATAATAACAAGTCTGTCACCATCTGCTCTTATGATTATACTTATATTCAGATGTCACTGTTTCCCCATTTCTACGTGATCAAGTCCCTCACTAAATGAAAGAACCTTTGAAATCTGACCTCTCTCTTTTCCAAATTCTCTACCTTCTCCAGATACATCAGGTGGATCTGTGGCCCTGGGGTTTTGTTCAAGCTCCTTCCTCTGCTATTCCATACTCTTATCTACATTTAGAAAATCCCACATTTCTGCCGGGCGTGGTGGCGCACGCTTGTAATCCCCGCGCTTGGGAGGCAGAGACAGGAGGATCGTGCAGGTTCGTAGTCAGCCTCGCTGGCTTAAGACCCTGTTTCCAAATAAGTAAAAAATATAAAATAGGTCTGCGAGTATAGCCTGGAGGTAGAAGGGCTTCCAGGAACCCCAGTACCACCACCACTAAAAACAACAACAACAACAAAAAACAAAACAACAACAACAAAAAGAAAATCCCACTTTTCACACAAGAAAACCATTCAAACATTCAAGAACTATGATTTTTTTTTCCCAACCTCCTTTTTTCTGTATTCCAATATCACTGTAGGGGTTTCAGAGAAGTTGGCCAAAAGGATAATTACACACACACACACACACACACACACACACACACACACATATAAGCAAAAGGGACATCCCAGAGAACCAGATAAGAGAACTAAGAAATAAAGTACAAGAAAGGATGACTTTGAAGCATGTATCTGGAACAACTGGGCATGTAGCAGTGTCATATAATGATACAGGAAAACCTGGGGAGAACAAGATTTGGGGAGGCTAGTAAAAACATATCTGCATTTAGTATGTTAGGTTTGGATGCCAATTAGATATTCTAATGAATGTGGTAAATATGCAGTGGAATTTACATACAAGTGGGGGCTCAGAGAATCCTTAGGGCTCCAGATGGAAAGCTAGGAGTCGGTTGAGGCCAATGAATACCTCGGGAGAAGCCCAAGTGAATTACAGCATTAAGATCAACCGAAAGAAGAGGAGCCGGCTGGACACGCACTCGCCCAGGGCCTACTTGTTAAGCACTGCCATATTTATCTTTATGTCTCGTGTTTGCCACCACGACATAAATGTTCAATAAATACTTGTTTAACTCACTTCAGTACTAAAAATAAAGGTAAAAGACTTCTTAGAGGTGTCCCAGCCCTATACTTTAAGAATCAGGTAAGATTTTCAAAAGAACTATGAAGGCTAATTCCAGTATCTAGCGCAGGATGGAACTTGGTAGGTGGTTCCATGATGGCTGTAGACAAGCTCTTCTCCCATTCACCAGGCTTCCCCCTACTCTCGGGCCCCCAGGGATGCATTCCAAAGGGCACAGCTCCTGAGCTCATGAGAGATGGCACACAGCCCAGAACCCCAGCACAGTGCTCAAAGCTAAATACAAGATTCCTGAGAGAGCAGCAGCTGTTGGAACACATGGATGACCAGTAGGGGCCCCTTCATTCTGGCCTGAAGCACATCAAGATACACAATACCCAGTTTTCTAAAAGGCCACACGGGATACTTTCTGTAGTGTCTTGTCATGTTTTTCCCACTGACATTAACGGTTCCACATTCATAATTTTCTGACTCCTTTGTTAAAATGAAGTGCTTAAGGATTTGTAAATGGAGGCACACCTCCCCTTTTCTCCTGCCACCACTCTGATTATGTCCTCTTCATCCTTCACCTGTTCAAATTCAGTAGCATTCCATCTGGTCTGTCTCCATCCTCTCCCGCTCTGCTGTAAGAATAACCATGCCAGGTCTCTGTCCTTGCACGCACATGCCATGAGCTTCCCTACTACTTCAAAAGCTTTTCCTATTGAGAAAAAAGGCTTCTATTCTACAATCTAGGCTGGGAATTCTAGGTCTCTCTCATTCTATCGTCTCCAGGACACCTTTCCAGCATTAGTGTCCAACAACCATAGCCAGGGTTGTGACTAATCAGGCTCCACTTTCCCCTCATACAGTAGTGACTGACCTCTGTCGTGTATCAGCGCCAGCCCTCTTCTCAGGACAGGATGCTTTCTTTACCTGTTTTTCAGTCTGTTAACATCTTGCTCCCTCCTCAAGTACCAAGCCAAGGGGCCTTCTTCAGGGAGTCTTTCTTATTCACCCCAGGCAGAAAGGAAGATCCTTGTCTTTACTTCTGATTCAATTAGTGTGTATTTATTTAAAAATACTTATCAACTGGGCATGGTGGCACACACTTGTAAGCCCAGCCTTGGGAGGCTGAGACAGGAGGATCCAGGTTTGCAGACAGCCTCAGCTACTTAGTGAGGCCCTCTGCAACTTAGTGAGAACCTTTTTAAAAATAAAAAATGAATTTAAAAAATCGGGCTGGGGATGTAGCTTGGAGGTAGATGGTGGTGGTGGGAGAGAGAGAAAGAGAGAGAGAAAGGTGGACAGATAGATGATAGATAGATAGATAGATAGATAGTTTTTCTGCCTTGGAACTCTTTTTTAAAAATATATACTGGAAATTGAAACCAGAGGCATTCTACCTGTGAATTACACCTCCAATCCTTATGTTAAAAAAAAAAAAAAACATAAAACAGGGTCATGCTAAGTTGCTGAGGCTGGCTTTGAATTTTCAATTCTCCTGTCTCAGCCTCCCAAGTATTGGGATTACAGGCATGCTCTACCACACCAGGCTAACATTTAAAAAAGAAATTTATTCAACATACTGCACCTAGAAAAACATATGGAAGAAATTCTTCACATTATTAATTGAATGAATATGTTAGTGACTAAGTTAACCCCATAATCCATTTGTAGTTAATTCCCACTTCTCATTGTTCAGCCTTTGTCCATTGTCTACATATATTAAGATTTTGTTAGGACTGGAGCTCTGGACATTAGGAGGTCATCACATAGAACAACTACCTTTTTTTATGGCCACAGAACTATTGAATGATGTGGAGGGGATAGGATAGAAGTATAGGAAGGTTTGGGTGAAAAGAGCACTCTAAGATGGGACAGACCTATGTTTACTGATGAAACATTGTAGGCAAGGCATTGATGTGATCAGACTAGGCCTTTGACAAAGTCACCAATACTGGCAACTGGAGACCAGAGAGCCTTGGTAGGAGCACTTGCAGGCCACACAGGCTGAGATGCACAGGCTGCCGCCAGCCTGGGTCTCTTCTGAGCAGTCACCACTGTCTCTGCCTCTTCACAGGGCTTCCAGGACAGCGGCTGAGGAGACCTTACCTAGGAGCAACACGCAGTAGATGCTGAAACCGTGCATGCCGGGGAAAGAATCAGTAACATGGCAGCACCTGTTTGAAAAGATTGTAAACCAACAGACTCCACTGAGAAAGGAACAATGTCCAAGAAAGGGCGGAACAAGGGCGAGAAGCCCGAGGCACTCATTGTCGCCCTCCAAGCTGCCAATGAAGACCTCAGGACCAAGCTCACCGACATCCAGATAGAGCTGCATCAAGAGAAGTCCAAGGTGAGTGAGGACTACCCGTGGCTGTGGCCGACAAGCCTGCTAGCCCACTCTAGTGGACTCCCACTGGTGGCCACAGGGCAATACCCCCTGCACCTGCACACATGGGATGCTTTTGTATGTGTGTGGAGGGCGCAGAGCACAGTGTACACAGAAAGTGAGGTAAACACCTTCACAAGATGGAGCTTCGCCTCCTCGGGAAGCCCAGTTCAGGAAAGTTGAGACAAGGACAACCACCACCGTACCGTATCCCAACATATCCTTGCACAGCCATGGACCAGCTCCACTCTTGCCCTTTGCATTCATACCAGTCCTGCTATAATACATCACAATGTATCACTCTGCTGTTTAGTACTGTACACTGCTTTTCTACATCCCCCTCAATCAAAGAGTTTTTCCTACCTCTATAGGATACGATCCCCACCTTCCTCTATTTTTGTGTGTAGTACTGGGGATTGAACCCAGAGGATTCCTCAGAGCTACACCCCTAGCCCTATTTAATTTTTTATTTTGAAACAAGGTCTCAATTGCAGTAGGTCTTGCTAAATTGCCGAAGCTGGCTGGGAACCTGTGATCCTCCTAGCTCAGCCTCCTAAGTCCTGAGATAATGGTGTACATCACTACGCCCGGTTTTTACCTCCCTCTTTGATTCATCTCCCACTACTCTCCTGACCATGCTGCTCCAGCCCCTTTGCTGGATCAAGAGAGATACACCAGTCACATGTGGGGCTTTTGTCCTTGCCCTTCCCCTGACCAGCAGCTCCCTCCCTCACCTCCTGTCGTGGCTGCTCAGGCATCTGACCACAGCCTGTGAGAGACCACTTTCTCCAGTGGTCTTGACTCATCTCAAAGCAATTTATAAATGCATTTATTTACTTCTTTAGTGTTTATATTTCCTAATGCAAGTGTAATCTCTCTGAAGGCAAAGTCATAACTGATTTAGCATCCCTAGAGCCTAAATAGCTTCCAGAACTTAAAACTCTATATCTATTTGTTGAATAAATAGAAAAATGAATGAAAAGTGGACTATTCCTTATACCTTGGTTTCTTTGTTAGTAAAAGACTACGACTATCTCATCGGGGCTCTGGTGAGGTGTAAATTAGACAAGTACATAAAGTATTTATGAAGATTAAATGAGAAAATTGCTCCCAAGTGCCCAGAGCACTGCTTGGCACATGGGGAACTCTCAAAAGCTTATTAACATTAGTGTTCTTTATAATATGCTCTGGACTTTGGTCGGTTGCTAACTAAACTTAGAACAATCCCTTTATTTCTCTGAATCATATCAGTTAAATGGATAAACTAACCGACATCTTACCAGGCTGGTGTGAATATCAAGTAAAGTCATGGCTAGAAGAGCATTTTAAAATACCCAACATGGAAACTGGAGACAAACTTATCAGCATGAACTTGTTAAATTTATATAACTTTAGGTATAGTAAAAAAAAATATTGTAGGTCAGCAATTAGCAGGTCACAAACCAATACATATTTTTATTCCATTTTACGTGACTCTTTTTCTTGACATTACTATTAAATTTCTATTTGTAATTTCCTCTCAAAAAATCTATTTATCCATGTTTTAACAATAATAATAATGAATGGGCTTTGGTTCAGCCAGACACAATGCCTCTTGTTTTAGCTAAGCCTTGAACTTGGATAAATAAACCCTAATGTAAAGTTTACAAAGGAAATATCTTAGTTTGTATAAAACAAGGAAACATGAGCTTTAAAAAATAGCATTAGTATGAGAGTCAGAAGTCCTAGAGAGTATTTGTCTTTCTCTTTTTAGGAAAATTTAAGTGTCTCAATGTCTTTAATTCATGTGATTGAATCTGATTCTCCAGATCTGTGTCTCACTTCACTGTGCAGTACAAGAGCTCTGGGGAGCTTGTTGTGCCTGGATATTCTCCTGCCCATGAGCCAAGGATTCCAAAGAGCAGGCACAGTAAGGACTAGGACTTGTAATGGGTAGAGTCGCCCAGGTGATTCAGATGAGGGCTTCCCAGCCCTGGTGTAGACAAACACTCCACCATAAGATTCCTTTCAGGTCTCGCCATCTGTGAACATCTTATCGGTTTTAACTTTTCCTGGAGTAGTGTAACATTTGAAGGGAGGCAGACATTTCTGCTCACAGCAACAACGGGATGACAAATGACATTCATAAGAAGAGGGTATTTGTCTGAAGACTAGTATCCATAAACCGCCATTTTTTGACACAGAATAAACTCATAAATTTCTAAAGGAGCAGAAGCCTTAAGGACCCACCACTGCCAATTTTCCACACATTTAAGCCTTTTAAAATGAGTGACTCTCACTCAAGCTTAAGGGAGGCTGCCTTGCTCACAGTTCCTGACCCCGTATCCAAGCCGGCTGGCAGGTTTGATCTCCTTTCCTCTGACAAGACACTAGCAGCTGCTTCTTGAATACAAACAAAGAATTATCCTCCCCTCCCTGGCTGCTCCTGGCTATCTCCCTTTACAAGGCTGATATTTACAGTCCCAACACAGATGCTAAGGCAAAGTCTTACTGCCTCCCTGCAGCCATCCCCAAAGAGCAAAGGGAATCTACAGGGCAAACAAGTCATAAAGCAGTTTTACTATAAATAAATATGATTGTGTTTTCAGAGGAAAAGGCTTTAAGAGAGAAAATATGAACAATGGCCAGATATGAACTTACATTCTTGGTCTGCAGTCAGGCTCTGATGATAAAAATGACATTTCAGCTATTGGGAATGGACCAGTTCTTTGAGATGGTGGGTCATTACTCCTTTTTTCAGCAAAACAAATAATCTCATTGGTATTTCCACAACATCCAGCATGCAAAGAGCAGAGTCACAAGCATGATGCCAATAGCTACAGCTCATCCAGTGTCTAAGATCAGTCGTACTCCGCCAAGCACACCTGATCCTTCCTAAACCCATATCTTCTACGGAGTGCTGGAGTGACTCTGAGCAGGTCATGAAGCCCCTCTGCGTTTCCCTCTCCTCCTCTGTCAGATGAAATCGTAGTGGCATCTCCTTTGTAAGGGTGTGTGTGCGTGTTGATGTTTGAGCCGTTCAGGCCAAGCACATGGAGAGTGTTAATGCATTACTATCCAAAGTGGGCATCCTTGCTCTCCCCATTTGACAGGTGAGAGAACTGCCTAGCATATCAGAAATGCTTACTACTACTTGATGAATAAACTCTCATGATTCATTGATGATTGATTAATTGACTGATTGATTTTTGGTGGTGGTACTAGAGAACAAACCCAGGGGCATTCTAGCATTGGACTACACAGCTACACCCCCAAGCCCTACTTTAATTTTTATTTTAAAACAATTTTACTAAGTTACCATGGGCTGCTGGCCTTGAACCTGTGATCCTCCCATGTACTAGGTTTATAGACATGCACAATTTTGCTGGCATTTTTATATGATTAAAAAAAATACTGGGGATTCACCCCAGGGATATTCTATCTCTGAGCTACACCTCCAGCTCTATTGTGTATTTATTTATTTATTTATTTATTTATTTATTTATTTATTTATTTATCTATTGTGGTACTGGGGTTCCTGGAAGCCCTTCTACCTCTGGGCTACACTCCCAGACCTATTTTTACATTTTTATTTGGAAACAGGGTCTCCTAAGCCAGCGCGCGAGGCTGGCTTTGAACCTGCGCGATCCTCCTGTCTCTGCTTCCCAAGCGCGGGGATTACAAGCGTGTGCCACCACACCCGGCATATTTTTATTTTATTTTTAAACGAGGGGGTCTCACAAAGTTGCTGAGAGCCTCACTACAGTGCTGCGGCTATCCTGAAACCTGTGATCTTCTAGTCTCAGCCTCCAGGTACTGGAATTACAAGTGTGCCCCATCCCACATGACTCTTTTTAAAAGTTTATCTGATGATCCTGTGGCATAAATACTGTGTCCTTTTTTAGATGGAAAACCTCAGTCTTGGATGGGGAATGGATTTCCACCCAATCTACCTTTTCTTTAACCCATTAAACTATGATACTTTCCTCTGTTCTCGCGCGTGGACACAGTGAGGCTATGGTTGAGCGCTGAGTGCTTAAGCCCCCCAGGGATGGCTTCCCTACAGCTCTGGCTCTGTACACCCCCTCAGAGTGGACTACGACGGAGTGAGCAGGGTGAGCACAGGACACAGGAGAGGAAGGAACAAGTCAGAGATCCCCACTCAGACCTAGGGCAGAGAGAGGGCACAGCTGCTATTCTCATTCCACTGAGGACGAAAACAAGGTTCAAACTGCTAGCCCATTGACTCCTAGTGAGACATGAACTGGAGGTGCCATGGTGGGAATCCTCGTCTGTAAGATGGTGGAGACGAAGGCGATGTGAACATTCACCCCACACCACTGTCCCTCGGGTGCTCCTCGATCATCAGCCAGCTTTCCGTGTCCTCAAGTTCCCAGAGCCTAATTTAGGGGTGGAATATGTCTTTCTATCTGCACTTTTGCTTCTGTTTTCAGGAAGGACAATTGGTTGAAAACAAGAAATTAAAAAGAATCATTTGTACTCCTTGCAGTACCAGGGATAAAACTCAGGGGCATTGTACCTCTGAGCTACACTCCCCAGCCCTGTTTTTTAGTCTTTTTATTTTTATTTATTTATTAATTTTGGTGGTACTGGGGTTCCTAGAAACCCTTCTACCTCCGGACTACAGTCCCAGACCTATTTTATATATTCTTTTTATTTGGAAACAGGGTCTCTTAAGCCAGAGAGGCTGGCTTTGAACCTGCGCGATCCTTCTGTCTCTGCCTCCCAAGTGCGGGGATTACAAGCGTACACCACCGTGCCTGGCTAGTCTTTTTATTATTTTTTTTTAAACAGAGTCTCGCTGAGTTGCAAAGGGCCTCACTAAGTAGCTGAGGCTATCAGTGAACCGCAATCCTCCGGTCTCTGCCTCCCAAATGCTGGGATTACAAGCATTCCACCACGCTCAGCCTTCTCTCCTGCTGAAAAGCTCACAGCTCACTGTCTGTTGAGCTCTCCAGGCTCATTTGCTACAGCTACAGATAATCCGAAGCTTCTGTAGCTTGCCTCACCTCGATAACCTCCCCACCCTTTTCTTCCCTTTGACTGAGCTCTAACTTCTAATCCTAGACTGCTAAGATCACATTAAAGCTCAAATCATCACCATCTTTAACCTTGGCAGGTTTTACACTGGCATTTTCCAAAGGCCAGACTAAAATTAGGTTGTAAGATAAAAATACCATGTGAAGCCTGTGTAAAATAGTTGTGAATCCTCTTCCTTTCATCGTAGTATAACCTTTCCCCAGACGGATAACATTTTCTAATGATCATTTTCCCCCCCTAGGGCTCCCATGGTAGAAGGGACTTGAGAGTTTGTCATTCAAAACCCCATTCAGGTCTCTCTCCTGCCTGCCTTTTCCCACCCCACATCCCACTCTTAGTGTCTTTCAAGTTAAGATTTGGTGCTCTCAATGCCAAGGGAACTCAACACTTATCAAGGAAACTCTGTTTTACCCTTGAACACCATGGGCTATTATTTGCCCATCCCTGGTATAGCAGATATTTTTTTGTATTCACTCTAGAAAGATGGAGAATATTATCTAGGTTGTCCCTTTCTAAGCACTGAAACATCAAGCAGAGAAGTAGACATTGTTTTATGCTGGAATTTTCGTTGTAGTCTTATACAGGAAAGGGATGGGTGATGGGCTGCCTTCATTCTATATATGCCATCTGCCTTCTTCTTGTGTGGTGTGCTAGAGACGGATGGGAATACAGTGCCAGCCTTCTGGAATTTTGCACTCAGGGGTGTAGCAGTAGGAGAGGAGTCGGTGAGGACAGATGACGAGGAGGGGAAAGAACATAAAGAAAAGCATGAAAAGGGCCAGGAAGGAGGTGCTACTAACGCTCACGGAGCTTGGGCATTGAGGGTTGTGTGACAGTGGAGTATGGCATCTAGCCAGCCTTGAGGAATGAGGCAGGAAGGGCAGGGAGAGGGAACATAGGCATGCAGGTTCAAAGATGCACCATCTAATAATCTCCTGTGCCAGGAAGAGGGGAAAGTAAGGAGAAAGAAAGAGAGGAGACAGGCCGGAACTTCCAGAGGAATCAAGTGGCAAAGCCCAGGTGCATAAAGGTGCCCTGGGCATTTTGGGAGTTGGCACATAAATAAAGCCAGAACTGCGTGTTAGTAAGTAATACCACCAGCAGTGTAGGCAAAGTGCCGTCCACTAAATAGACCTCCAAAATCTCTAGAGCAGTACTGACCAGGAGAGATATGGTGTGAGCACAAATGCAAGCCATGTGAACAGTTTCTAAATGTCTCACAACTACAATTAAAAAGTAACAGAAACAGAACTAGTTTTCACAATATAATTTACTAATTTATCCAAAATATTATATATTTGTAACATGTATCTTACTAATTTATCCAAAATACCATATAAATACTTATATTTTTATTTTTTATTTTTTATTTATTTTGGTACTGAGGCTTGAACCCAGAAGCATTCTACTTCCAAACTATACTCCACCATTTTTTATTTTTTTTTTTTAACCTTAAAATAGAGTCTCGCTAAATTGCTAAGGCAGGCTTTAAGCCCGTGATCCTTCTGTCTCAGCCTCCCCAGTACTGGGATTATAGCACTGTGCCACCACACCCAGCCAAAATGTTCTAATTTTAATTTAAGAAATATAAACATGATTAACAAGAAATTTTATATTCCTTATCTCACAATAAGCCTTTGGAATCCTAAGTGTATTTTACATTTGGAGCAAATTTCAGTTCACACTTGAAATACCCAAGTGCTCAGTGTGGCTGGTAGCCATTACAGTGAAAAACGCAACTCTGGAGTGTGTGGAAGAGGAGGTGTCCAGAAAAGGACCTTGGGCCTAAGCTGGAGGAGAGATACGAGGATGGTCGTTGGAGTATTTTGCAAAGTACCCTGTGTTTTGAACTCTTTTAGAATAACCGACATTTAAAGAACAATTGCTGGTCCTTTAAAAATAGCATATCCACAAAATGGTTTGTGGACTTAGAAAATACTTTGCATTCAATGAAGTGCATAAATCTTAGGTGCTGTGTTTCATTTGATGACATATAGTACACCCATGTATAATTCAAAACCGAGTGAGGGAGAGAGCAACCCTACCCCCAGAGAAAGTTTCTTCCCATCCTACCCCAATCTATCCCACCCACCATCCGCCCCCTTGGAAACCATTGTTCTGTTTTACACCATAAATTAGTTTTGCTTGTTCTGAAGCTTTATTGAATACATGGAATTTTACAATATATACCTTTAATTCATTAGGATATTTTTGAGACTCTTCAAGGTTGTCATATGCTTGAAATTTGTTCCACCTTATTAGTGAATAGTATTTCTTTTTTTTTTTTTTGGTTTATTTCTTTTTTTCTTGTACTTTTATTGGTGTACTTTAGTCTCAAATCACAGTGTAGGTTAGAATATAAGGGACACCCCTGCACACAGTACTTGGTGAGCTTCCCCCAGGCTCCCTCCCTTTCTCCCCTCCATGTATGATATTGAGATCAGTGTGGATATTCTCACCTATGTCCATATTATCATTGAAGGGATGAATAGTATTCAATGTACGAATACATCAGAGTTGGTTTATCTGTTCTATTGATGAATGCCTAAGCTGTGTCCATTTTAGGCTATAATAAGTATTGCTTCTCTGAACATTTTTATGCAAGACTTTTATAGACATATTTTTTCTCTTGAGAAAACCCCACTTGTATTTTGAATCCTGTTATCTTTAGTTTATAATATTTTTCATTCCTTTTTCTAAATTGGATGTGCCATTTTATACCTTCTGCAACCCTGTATGAGTTTTGGGTATTCCACTTCTGTACCAACCTTTAATGTGGTCAGTAATTTTACCTTTGACCTCTCTGGTGGGTGCATATTAAAACTGCACTGTCATTTTGATTTTCTTTTGTCATTTTTATGATGATATTGAACATTTTTCCTTCTGTCTGTCATTTATCTTTTTTTGGGACTGTCCAAATAATTTGCTGACATTTTATCAGGTCATTCGTCTCTTCATTAGAGTTGTAGGCATCTGGGATTTTGTCTGTTTACTTTGTTTTATTTTTAAAGTATAAATCTTGGATACCAAAGAAAATATGGTTATAGCTAAATGTATATATAAACAATTGAGGTAGGTAAAATCTCAAACACTTTACATGATATTACCATGATATAAATAGTGTCTTTGAATCTTAATGTCCTCCCCTCTCACTCCCTGCTGGTAAAGCTCTTAACTATTATTTTTTTGAAACCTTCCAATCTGACAAATGGCAGAAGCTCAGTATCATTCAACTGGATAATACTCCTCGTCCTGGGGTTCGCATATTTTTTCTTTTTTTCTAAGTTATTCAGAGAGAGAGAGTGAGTGAGAGAGCGAATGAATGTGTGTTTGTGCTCATGCATGTGTGTGTGTGAGAGAGAGAGAGAAACAGATAGGCAGAGAGACAGACATGGACAAAAGGGGAAGACACAGACAGAGACAGAGTCAGGCAGCAGAGTTGAAGAATGGGGAGGAGGACACAACATGGTCACTCAGAAAATTTTTCATTTTTCTACGAATGCCTAGCCCACCTTGATTTACTGAATCAGAGACTGCCTCAGTCAGATTAAGATAGCCCCATTGCTAACCTACAAAGAGACCTATATTACTACTGGAAATAACAAAACTCAAAAGCCTCTTTTAGCCAAAATCTTTGGAAGTTAACAAGGGCGAAAGAAATACTTTATTAAGTTACTTGGAGAGCGGGCTTAGGGGGCAGCCAGATAGGGGGATAAGAATGAATGTGGAGATGGATGTACAGGAACATCCATGGAGAGGTAGAAATAGCAACAGCCACCAAAGTCTAAAATCAGAGAAAGGACTCAACAAACTGCAGGGTTTTGAATTTTGTTTGTCTATCTGTTTTGCTGGTGTGTGCATTTGTATGTCCGTAAGTGCTTGGGATGGGAACTAGGTTGCTATACGAAAAAGGTAAGGTTGAGCTTATTATCAATGGTGTATTTTTTACCTTCACCATTAGCCTTAGTATTTCTGCACCCTCGAAAAAGGAGGGAAAGAGACATTTTATAATATCATTCCAGGCACTAATTTATTAGCCTATTCACAGTACCAAACTTTGGACTATCTAGTAACATCCACATTGGTCAGTTTGCATCTAACTAGGATTGTATAGTCTAAAAAGTTCTCTAAGTGATCTGTATTAAACTTTTCTCCACCAAGGGGAAATCCATTACAGCAGAACTTCTTAATTTTAGTGTCTATACCAACTTCCTAGGGACTTGTTAAAATGTACATTTTCACTCATAGGGTTAGGGAGAGAGCCAGGGATTCTGCATTTTTAACAAGGTGATACAGGTGTTCCATACTGTAAGGCCCAGAACACCAAATATTCTTCTGAACACAGTATATACACAATCTTAGGTATTTCCTCATTTTCCACGCTGCATCCCTAGCTCCACGGCCTATGGTTTCTTCCCATCTGAGCATGTAGAGGCCTGGCATTTGTAAAAACATACTGAATGAAGTGTCCACGGACACCGTAGCCGCAGACCCTGCCTGGGAGACGCCTTTTCTTTAAGGCTCGTTTCTATTCATCCTTTTGCCTCTCTGCCTCTAGGTATCAAAGCTGGAAAGAGAGAAGACTCAAGAAGCAAAGAGGATTCGTGAGCTGGAGCAGCGCAAGCACACGGTCCTGGTGACGGAGCTCAAAGCCAAGCTGCACGAGGAGAAGATGAAGGAGCTGCAGGCCGTGAGAGAGAATCTCATCAAGCAGCACGAGCAGGAAATGGCCA
The DNA here is from genome assembly GCF_963383645.1 of Muscardinus avellanarius. NCBI lineage: Eukaryota > Metazoa > Chordata > Mammalia > Rodentia > Gliridae > Muscardinus > Muscardinus avellanarius. The sequence goes on along the minus strand of NC_137793.1, from coordinate 30,184,743 downwards.
GGACAGTGAAGGTGCGAGACGGCGAGATTCAGAGGCTCAAGTCGGCTCTGTGTGCTCTCCGGGACGGTAGCAGTGACAAAGTAAGGACAGCGCTTACCATTGAGGCCCGGGAGGAGGCCCGGAAACTGTTTGATGCAGAGCGCCTTAAGCTCTTACAAGAAATTGCGGACCTGAAAACGGCCAAGAAGCAGGTGGATGAGGCTCTGAGCAATATGATCCAGGCGGATAAAATCAAGGCCGGGGACCTAAGGAGTGAGCATCAGTCCCACCAAGAAGCCATCTCCAAGATCAAATGGGAGTCGGAGAGGGATATTCGGAGGCTGGTTAGTAATCCCATCAGACAAGCGCAGAAATATTCTCTTTCCAGGTTCAGAGCTCCATGCAGTTTGCTCTTTCAGATGTTCCCTTGTCGATGGATTATAATAATGCCCATGTATTCTTCATTGGCTCTATTCAAGATACAACATAGATCAGAAGGCAGTTAGGTCGACAGGTAAATGGATAAATAAACCCAGGCTCAAACTGGAATTGTAAGGTGTAAGAGATTTTGGAATTACCCTTCTCATTACTGGCTTTTCCCAGCCCCATGTATGTAGAACCTATCTACTCAGTGACTCTTGTTTTCTTCGATATTGATAAAAAAAATTATTCTAAATTTGGAACTCTTCCAAAGTCATCAGGTTTTTATAGGATCTTTCTATTTATAAAATGCCATTGGGATTTTTACAGGATATAGGGGGAAGCCACTATGATTTTGGAGATGTCTGGAAATGCCTCTGAGGATGTACAGAGTGATTATGTACAGAGTGATTCACCAGTCCTCTTTTTGTTCCCAGAAGCCATGTCGGAAAGCAAGTAACAGAGCTATAAATTCCTTAGTCATTTTAAAAGTAGATTGTTGCCCCAAGTAAACAGGCTGCATTCAAAACAAGAGCCATTATCATTTCTTAATTGCATGCTATTTCTAAGTAGCCTGTTTGCTATTTATAATTTTTATGACTTATCACAATTTCTGCAGTGTTGGATCTTTTACAAGAAACAACCAAAAGCTATATAGGTTTCTCATTCTCAAAAATTAAAATAACTGTTACCATCATCTAAATGATAAAATGCCTTAAGTTGACCTCATCCAGATATTTTAGTAGAAGCATCATCCATATTCATCAACACTCAAACATTTAGCATTATCTATAGCTTAGTTAAATCTTATTAAACTAACCATCACCTCCCTATTAGAATGTACTTTATGCTTCTCTAAAAATAATACTTCCTTAGGGAAACTCTCTCTGTGTCTGCCAATTTTAAGCATTTTTTTTAATTGGTGTATGGTAATTATATGTCTTGGTACAGTTCAGGGTGATTGAGGCATACGTGCACACAGCACTCATGGAGCCCTTCCCCAGTTCCCACCCCACTCCCGCCGCCTCCCCACCTTCCCCTGCTCAGCACAGGGATTGGCTTTGGCAAGTTTGTGTATGGACATCATTCCATGGAGGTGTTTCCCTCTTCAAGTCTTCTCCTCCCTCCCATCTTCATTGGTTAGGTCCCCTCCTTCAGTCCACTAAGATTTCTCCTTCGTCTAGAGTTGTTCCTGTGTCCTAATTTCTCCCTGTCTTGTGCATATGAGGGAGAAGATATGACCCTTCATTTTTTTGTGACTGACTAATCAATCCCATTTAGCATGATGTTCTCCAGTTCCATCTATTTCCCTGCAAATGACATAATTTTGTTCTTCTTTATGGCTGAGTAGAATTCAATTGTGTATATATCCCATAATTTTGTAAGCCATTCATCTCTTGATGGACATCTCAGCTGCTTCCATAGTTTGAATATTATGAATTGTCCAGCTATTATTTTCTAAGAATTCCAATTATGTTTTTAATATTATCTCCAGCATTTCAATTTTAGGTTTAAAAGTAGTTACTGTAGGCCATTTTAAAAGAGCTAAATGCGTCATTTTTGCTTTTTACTATAATATAGTGTGCCTGTGAAATGTGGCTTATACCACACTTTTTAAATTTTTCATTGGCAATTCATTCTACTACATTTTTGACAATAAAGACCAAACACAGGGCAGAAATGTTGTTCCCTGCCCTGCCTTTGGAGACGATTTCTGATGAAGAAAAAAATCAAGACTGTGAACTCTGAAGTTAGCAGGTAGGTAAATAAAGAGGAAGCTTTGCATTGAATGTTTTTGTTTGTTAATTATTCTCAATGTAAAATCTATGAATATATCCACTTACTGATCTCTGTTCTTTCCCACGCTGGGAATTGAATTCAGGGGTCTCTACCACTGGGCTATATACCAACCCATTTTAAAATTTATTTTCAGACAGATGACTTGCTAAGTTCTCCAGACTGACCTTGTCATTCTGATCCTCCTGCTTCCACCTCTTGGGTCGCTGGGATCCCAGGCATGCACCACTGCATGCTGATCTAAGCCTTACCCATGGCTTCCTTTCACTAGCACATTGCTAAGGTAGACATGAAATCCCTCTTAATAACAATGTAAAACCTAAACTGCCTGAAGAGTGAGTGGTCTGAAAATCTGGTACACATAGGACAAGATGGGAAACTGTTTCAGTGATACATTTATCTTCTTTTTTTCTTTTTCTTTTTTGTGGTACTAGGAGTTGAGTCCAGGGAAACTCTATCATTACCCTACAACTTAAGCCCATTTTATTTTGAAGTAGGATCTCACTGAGTTACTGTGCAGTGATCTTGAACCTGTTATCCTTCTGTTTCAGCCTCCCAAGTAGTTGCCTTACAGACGTGCACCACTGGTTATTTTTTTTCTTTACTCTACCTATTCCTATCCCTACACCCATCTCTGTTTTTAAAGCAGAAGAGAAGGTCAGGCATGGTGGCGCACATTTGTAATCCCAGCATTTGGGAGGCTGATACAGGAGGATCGCGGTTTGCGGACAGCCTCAGCTACTTAGTGAGGCCCTTTGCAACTCAGTGAGACCCTGTTTCAAAAAATAAAGAATGGAAAATAGGGCTGGAGGTGTAGCTTGGAGGTAGAATGTCCCTGGGTTCCTTCTCCAGTACCGCAAAAATAAGTAAGTAAGTAAGTAAGTAAGTAAATAAATAAATAAAAATGGAGAGAAATTTTGTCTAGAAAATTCCTAGAAAAGAGAGCTTTTTTTGTCTAGAAAAATTTCCCGAGAATTCTAGCATATACCTGTTTCCACCTAAGAATTAGAATTAGAGCTTGTGTTGATTTTTGGTTTTCTAGGTCAGATCCCATGCTTCATTCCCAGAGTGCTAGAGCATCTCTTCAAAACCAGTTACCAGATATTCTTCAAAGAACTATTTTGGGAAATGCTGGGAGAATGTGGATAATCTCAGAGCTGGAGTTTCATAGTAGCTGCCACATAGGACTCTAGACTCAGAAGACTGAATTAAAAACCAGGCTTTACCACTTACTATGATGAATATGACGAAGCTTTTAACCTTTCGGGTTCTCAGTCATCATTCAGGCAGTGATGATAAAAGAACCCACCCAATAGAATTAATATAGAATGAGATAAGGTATGAAATATTCTGACAGTAGTGCTTTTAGTATGGCCAAAGATGAGAACATTTCAGCTGTGATGATCGTGTAGAGAGGATGATGATTTGTGCATTTATGGAATGATTTCCCAGCAAGTTCAGTTAAGTAGAGTATGTCAGAACCAGTTAGGGATACTCAGACCCTGAGTGACAGCAAACTATAAGTAACATGATACTTGATGTGTCTGGCAAGTGAGTGTACTTGGTTAAGAATCACACTGGACACAAGTCTTCTATAAGACATAGAAACTGCAGAGATACTTCCTCCCAAGTTAACAGGGCAGTATTTGATTTCTCGCTGAATTATCAGGTAGTATTATAAGATCATGTACAATTTAGTCCAGTGTCCCCTCTTCAAATTGGCCTAAAATTTTGTCTTTGAGATGCTTAACTCACAGGCATTTATATATGGAAAATATATGACTGCAACACAATTCCTATCCCAAATAGTTTTATTTCCCCCCATGGCCTAAAGAGCACAGAAACAAAACTATTTGTAAACTATGAGACACTTTTAGAAAGAAGACAACTTAGTGTTTGTGTTATTTTTTCTATTTCCACTTTGAAAATTGACATGGAATATAATAAAGTGAGAAGAAAATTTTTACCCAGTAACTATGCTGTCTTTAAAAACTGTTTACAGACTTTCCCTATATTAACCCTTATTCAGGAAGAAATATTTTAGTCCAATAGAACTCTGATCAACTGGTATTGAAGGCCTGTGCTCCTTAGTTGAGAAATACTTTTGAGGTCATGCCCAGGCTTAGCACAAATGAGTGTTAAGATCAATAAATATATCCCTCAGATGCAGGAGGAGAAATAGTGACTAATATCACCAGGTATTTTCCCTCCCTGCTCTAGTCCCATCCATAATTTTCTGACAGCAATGATCAAATGGTTGCTAAGAACTGACTGTTCTGGAATGTGGGTGGGAATGGAAAGAACCATATAACATGAACCACTGAACCACTGAAAGGACCTTGCTCCAAATTCATCTGCTGAATGCAAACATCTTAGTCTTGGAAGACTGTCAGGTCGCTGAGAAGCCTGCAGTTTCTTCAGTTACAAATGACCAGCTAATAGTAGCAATTGCTGTTTGGATTGAACTGAAATGCTTATCCCTCCAAAGAAGAGGTAATATGCAAAATCGTGCTGGGCAAGATTGTGGCAGAATATTCACTGTCTGCCTTTAATAACAGTAATGAAACATTTAAGGTAAGACTTCCCTTTCTACATCTAACCAACCCAGACCCTTTCAAACAACACATTGAATGAGAACAACTATACGGAATATACTAGAGAGGAAAGATTGATCTCTTTGCCGCCTAATTAAACCCGAGTAGCCCTTTATTACACACCACTGCGCTGTCTTATTCACGAGTGAAATACACTTGTCATGTTCATGGTTTTTCTCCTGAATCAATCAGAAGAAAGAAGTTCAAGTATTACCATTGTAAGCATGCAGGTTTTTTTTTTTTTTACAGCAGTTAGAAATAAAATGTCCTTCATCTCATTTAATTCAGATGGATGAAATCAAAGCCAAGGATAGGATCATCTTTTCCCTGGAGAAGGAACTGGAGACCCAGACGGGCTATGTACAGAAACTCCAACTGCAGAAAGAAGCTTTGGATGAACAGCTCTTCCTGGTCAAAGAGGCTGAATGTAACATGAGTAGTCCAAAACGAGAAATCCCAGGAAGGGCGGGCGATGGCTCCGAGCACTGCAGCAGCCCTGTAAGTCCACATGGGTTGAGATTGGGAACACAGGAGTCATCTTTTATTTAGTCCACAAGTTTCACTTTTCACTTAAGCTCTTTTCCTGTTTACTGCAAAGAAATCAATTCTACCTCCTAATATAAAGCCAGCTAGTATCTTGGGAAAAGGGTTTTCTAAACCCATAGACAATAATGCTGTCTGCACTACATTAGCTGATCACGCAAGAGTTATAGACCTCTTTAATCCTTCAGAGAAGTTTTCTAGCCAAGTGATACCTATCCAAACTTAAAGTCTGCTATAAGAATCATAAATTAAATAAAAATATTTTGCTTTCTGCCAAGACTGGCAATTTTTCCTTGTGTGAAAATTGGGTTGGAAATTGGTAAAGATGGTTTTCATCTACAAAGGTCGAAAGGTATACCTGTACGAAGGACTAAAGCATTTATAATCATCATGTGAAAGCTTCTAGTCTGATTGAGCTTGCCAGTTTTCCTGAATTTTCATCATTTTATATGAGAAATTATTTTCAGTAGTATAGCAAAAGAAATCAGCTTGAATATAGCTGACCATTATATATTAGACCTTCCAAATTATTTAGCTTCTAAAAAGATAAAAATGTATTATTTAAGAACAGAGATGAGTTCCAAATGACTACTTAGAACAAAGTAATGAATAACTTATGAATTGGTTTTTAGGAGATATATATATATATATATATATATATATATATATATATATATCCTAGTAGGTGGTAGAAAGTGTACTGATCCAGGATGTGGCAGATATAAGTTTAATTCTCTCTCTGACACCTTACTTATGCTGTGTCATGATTGTCAATGGAATGGGCTCTGGTGTCAGACCGGTTGGCCCATATTCTAAACCTGCCATTAACTGAGTGACCATAGACAGACCATTTCCCTGCTCAGTTTCTTCATTTATAAAATGGAGATTATAGTTGTATCCCAGAAGCCTAGTCAAGATCAGAAGATATAATAAATAAAATGTTCAGCAGTGTCTGGCACATAGTTATCACTCAAAACGTATCAGTTAAGGATCTACTGATATTAGCCACAGATCTTGAATGAATTATGACCTCCCTGAATTGTATCTGTTCTGCTGAGTCCTCTAAGATATTGTGAATGTATGGATATGTGGGAAACTTCCCTGTCAACAGAATAGCACTATCCAAATGAAAAATGACAACAGAATTGCAAGTATATGATACCGATAATAGCAGTCTTATAGACTGGGGCATAGAGTTGAGCCATGTCTGATGTGTACAAGGTGATTTATGGCATTTTTGCCAGTGGGACATCAGTGGACAAAATATTTTAGTGTCGACTCCCTTATAAATTACTTTCCTTTATAAGTGAAGGTCACACGTCCTTTTTCTCCGGGAATATCAGAAATTTCCAAAGCCAGAGTTACTTCCTAATCTTCCCCCTCCGTGGCTAAGTGCAACAGCAGGATAGTTGTCTAAGACACAAACAGCAGTGTGTGGTCATGATACACCAGTGCTCTCCAAAGCTCATGTTATCACAACACGACCTCAGTCTCATAGCACACAGCTCAAATAAGCCCATCCCTACTTCTAAAGCCCAAACTTCTACTAAACCCTGCCCCAAGCCACGCTCCCAGAAGTATCTTCATTAAAGTTTTATTGTTAAAATACCCATTTTGATTATCATGTATAGGATTTACGAAGAAATCAAAAGAGGATAGCTGAATTAAATGCCACTATACGAAAATTAGAAGACAGAAATACCTTGCTTGGAGATGAACGAAATGAACTGGTGAGTTGTGCTAGGAATATTTTAATCTTATTTTTTGTTAAGCATTATGTTATAGAAGTATATGTTAGCCAGGCGTGGTGGCGCACGCTTGTAATCCCAGCGTTTGGGAGGCTGAAACAGGAGGATCGTGGTTTGCGGCCAGCCTCAGCTACTTAGTGAGGCCCCTTGCAACTCAGTGAGAACCTGTTTCAAAATAAAGAATAAAAAATAGGCCTGGGGGTGTCACTCGGAGATAGAATGCTCATGGGTTCCATCCTCAATACTGAAAAAAAATAACTATATGCTATGTTTATCAGGGTAACCTAATAGAGAGAAAAGTGCACAAATAACAAAGGTGTGGTTTAATAAATATTTACAAGATGGTGCCTCTGTATAACCACAACTCAGATGAATAAGTAGAAGACCACAGGGTTTCATACCCTGTCCTCCTTGGGACCACTCTTCTCTCATTCTCCTTCTCCTTCTCCTTCTCCTTCTTCTCCTACTCTTTCTCCTCCTCCTCCTCCTCCTCCTCCTCCTCCTCCTCCTCCTCCTCCTCCTCTTCCTCCTTCTCCTTCTCCTCCTCCTCCTCCTCCTCCTCCTCCTTCTCCTCCTCCTCCTCCTCCTCCTCCTCCTTCTCCTCCTCCTCCTCCTCCTTCTTCTTCTTCTCCTCCTCCTTTTTTTTGGATGGTGCTGGGGATGGAACCCAGGGGCATTCTATCTCTGAGCTATACCCCCACCCCTATTTTTTATTCTTTATTTTGAAACAGGGTCTCACTGAGTTGCAAAGGGCCTCACTAAGTAGCAGTAGTAGCTGAGGCTGTCTGCCTGTCTCCATCCTCCTGTCTCAGCCTCCCAAATGCTAGGATTACAAACCTGCACCACCATGCCTAGCTTACCATCCTTCTAAAGTTGACCATTGTTTTGCTTTCTATCACTGTTGATTGATTGATTGATTGATTGATTGATTGCTACAGGGAATGGAACCCAAGAACCTTAGTCCTATTTTTATTTTTTTGAAAAAGGGTCTCACTAAGTTGCTGACAGTCTTACTAAGTTGTTTAGGCTGCCCTCAAACATCTATCCTCCTGTCTCAGCCTCCCAAATACTTGAATTATAGTTCTGTGCCACCACGACTGGCAATTAGTATTATCACCATCATTGTTTTGTAAACAGAATAATACAACATTGACTCTTTTGTGTCTGGCTTCATTTGCTCAGCATTATATATATGAGATGCAGCTACTGTCTTGCATGTGGGACTCTTTTTCACAACACAATAGTATTCAATTAATATATCACAGTGTATTTCCTTATTCTATTGCTAAAGGATATTTATATTCTTTTTGAATACTTTCAAGCTGTCAAGAATGACACTGCTGTAAGGTGAAAACATGTCCATTTCTGGTGGGAATATGCAAAGGAGTAGAAATGTTGGGTCCTAGAGTACACATGTCATCAGCTTCAGCAGTTATTACAGTTTTCTGAAGTTGTTTGAACAAGTATATGGTGTACTTTCCAAACATTTGGACACTTTTGAGCTATCTTTTTGTATTGCTTTCTCCCCTAATTTGTATTATTTCATTCCTTTGAAATTTGTAGAGATCTATAGTATGGTTCCAGCATTTGGTCAAATTTAGAATTGTTTTTTGTTGTTGTTGTTGTTGTTCTCATGAAAAGAAAACATACTCTGTAATTATTAGTTATAGGTTGATTCAAGTTTGTTAAGTCTAAATTAAAATTTTCAGCATTCTTACTGATATTTTTGTCTACTTGTTCTTTCAATAGATTTATTTGTATAACTTCTCAGTTCTGTCAAACGTGCTTCACATATATTTGAAGTTATAGTACTAGATGCATGTAAACTAATATCCACTGTAATTTTTTTCATATTAATCCTTTTATCATTTTATTTTTTTTCTAGGATTTCTTGACTTAAAGTCTATTTTTTATTTGTTGAATTATATCATTTTTTCTGTTGGTGTTTGCATGAAAAAATGTTTATATTCATATATCTATATGAACATACATATGCATACTTTCCTTTTCATCCTTCTCTACTGCATTATTTTTACATTATATATATATATTTTTTCCTTTTCTTTGCATTTATCTGCATTTTGTGTGAATAACATACAGTAGGGAAATTTAAGTATTTAAAACTCATGTCATTGACCTCCAGAAAGATAAAGATTAAAATAATAAACCCATTAGATTAATTTATTTGTCCTTACATTTTCTCAATATTTAGTACTAACAATTCAGGCACTGAAACCTAAGAACTGAGAATTATACAGATTATATATAAAAAGTACATCTAAATTTTGGCCTTTAATATAAAACAAAGTTTTTAGATTGAGATTGGAATGGAGCTGGGGAGAGTTGTTTAAGAATCATAAAGGGAACCCAAAAATATTTATAGGTAGCTAAATGTCCTACCTCAGCACCTCCCCTAATGATAGATGGTCAATGACAGGAATGAGTGGGGTTTTTTTGTGTGTGTGCTTTTTAATTTTTATTTTTATCTGTATATGGTACTGGGGCTAGAACCTAGGGGCATTCCACCTCCAAGCTATACCCCCAGCCCTATTTTTCATTCTTTATTTTGAAACAGGGCCTCACTGAGTTGCAAAGGACCTCACTAAGTAGCTGAGGCTGTCCATGAACCACGATGCTCCTGTCTCAACCTCCTGAATGCTGGGATTACAAGCGTGCACCACCACACCTGACTATTTGTATATTTTTAATGGTGCACTGAGTTACACATCATAGTGAGGTTCAAAGTGAAATGAATATAAATTCACACAAGACTTAGTGTGTTTCCCTCTGGATCCCACCCTACTCCCCTCCTAGTACATAATGTCTTAGATATTTCTAATACACTCCTCTCCTCCCCTCTCCTTGTACTGGCACCTTCTCCCCCAGTACATTTTCACATTCAGAGTCACTAGTATGATAAAGTGCACTGACCATGAGAGCTTTCACATGGACATCTATTAGGCATAGATAAATTGGCCATAAAATGGATCATCCAAACAGAGGACTTGAAAGGAAAAGGGGGCTATTGACAATTGCTTCAAGCTGGCATTCATAAGTTGAGACCATTGGTGCTAAACTTGGGCAATATTTAGAGACATATGCTTGCCACACCTGGCAGGTTGTTGCTGGAATCTAATAGTGAGCAGGAATGTTACTAAACATCCTATAAGGCACAGAACAGCCCCTACAGCAAAGTAGTTACCCAAAAATGTTAGAGGTGCTGAGGTTGAAAAACCCTGCCTGAGCACCGGACAACAAGAATGTGTGGTCACTCCTGCTTGTGGGTGGATAACAAGACTTTGCCAAAACTGGGTGAGAATCAGACCTTCCTAAAACAAAGATCAATAGGGTTTGAAATTCGTTTTGTTGTTGTTATTGTTGTTGCTCAATAAATCTTCCTTAAAAATAAGCAACCTTAGTATGAGTCAGGAGATCTCAATCAACTCTCTGAGGAAAAGAAGGATGGGCTTTGGAGTGTGTGCAGATCCCAGACCTGGGGATGTGTAACTTAGTGACTGTGGGACCCAATGAGCTGCTTTCTCTCACTAGACAATGAGAGGCCATTTCATGCCCAGGAGGGGAGTTTGAGCATAGTGAGGTGTGGCTAAGGGAAAGCTAAGGGGAGCAGAGAGGACTATGTGCTCCTCTTTCGTGTTCCCAGAGCAGTAGCTCTTCAGCACCTCTTCGGGGCAATAGAGTAATACAGGGTTTTGAAGAATATGATAAAAGCAATTAGATATTGGAAACAGCAGAGCAGGTCTGTGAAGTGCAGAATCAGGATGTCAGTGGTCAGTCCTGGGACACATCATGAAACAGAAAAAGGTGGCACAGGAGGAGGGTTCTTTCCTTTCACCAATGAACTCCCTCTGCCTCATCTTACTCTCCAAATACAAGAGACAAACTGTCACTTATTTCTTCCCAGTTAAAACGTGTTCGGGAAACGGAAAAGCAATGTAAACCTCTCCTGGAAAGGAACAAGTGCCTCGCCAAGAGAAACGACGAGCTGATGGTGTCTTTGCAGCGCATGGAGGAGAAGCTGAAAGCTGTGACCAAGGAAAACTCGGAAATGGTGCGTCTTAAGGACTCTGCAGAGCTATGGCTTCCCTCTTTCTATTATTCCAATAACCTGACTTACCGTTTCCGCTCAGCTTATTTTTAAAATATAATGCTACTTGGGTTTTCACGTGTGTAAGCAAGGCAGCGTTACAGAACAAAGCAAGGGAAGGCTGCTGCCTCTGTTTTTATGGCATTTCCAAATTTGCAGAACTGGAGGAGTACTTCCAGGAATCTGCACGCTCTCCATATGCTTAGAAATGGAGAAGCAAAGCTTCATTGTGCCTCCTTCACCATGGAAACCTCCTTCCAAGATTTCATTAACATATTCTTTGCAGACCTGAGAGGGCACACCTTGTCTTCCAAGAACTGGCATAGTAGATGGGAAATAGATGCCATCACTTGTATTATGTATGCTAATGTACTCCCTAACAGACTTTCAGTGCCGCTAAAGAGATCTGCAGAAAATCCCCAGTGGCTACAACATATTATAGCAGATACAAAAATGTACTTGAGAGTTTTAGTTGGTGTGTGTAAAAAATGGATATTTAACTAGGAAATGTTCAAATTGAGCTGGAGCCCTACACACTTTCTATAAAGATTTTATATTAATGATTAAAGTTTGAAATTCTTACCATTTCTCCCTATACTTTCATCTTTTTCAATACAGAGAGAAAAGATAACATCCCACCCACCCTTGAAAAAATTAAAATCTCTGAATGACCTCGACCAAGCTAATGAGGAACAAGAGACTGAATTTCTAAAACTTCAGGTCATTGAGCAGCAAAACATTATTGATGAGCTCACAAGGGTAGGTCATGATCAATCTTGAAACTTTAAGCTATTCCTAAAAACAAGTAACCAACATGCAACATGGATTAATCCCAGAGGCCCAAGTTCACAGGCTCAGTATGTAACTCTGTTCAGGAGGCTCTGTTTCAGAAATATTTTGTATTATTAAAATGCTCTAGACCTTTCCAATATAATCCTTTGGTAACATAAATAATAATTGGAAACCAAATGAAAAGAACCTTCAAATAAATTGTTATATAAGTATGCAGAGCTGGTGTGTGTGTGCCTTATAATTGCCTTCCAGTATCAGGATCCTGAAGCTCAGAAATGAAATATTTTAGCCGAGCATGGTGGCGCACACTTGTGATCCCAGCATTTTGGAGGCTGAGACAGGAGGATTGCAGTTCTCAGACAGCCTCAGCTACTTAGTGAGGCTTTCTGCAACTTAGTGAGACCCTGTTTCAAAATAAAAAAAATAAAAAATAGGGCGGGGGTGTAGTTTGGAGGTTGAATACCCCTGGGTTCCATCCCCAGACCCGCAAATAAAATGAAATATTTATTTTTTTATAGTAACAGAACTATTTAACTCTTGTTTTCCAACACTTAAGGGTCTAGCAACATAGATACTGTTTATTAAATAGTTGTTGAACAGCCAAGCATAGTGCTGCACACTTGTAATCCCAGTATTTGGGAGGCTGAGACAGGAGGATCTCAGTTCAAGGAAAGCCTCAGCTGCTTGAAGAGGTTCTCTGCAACTTGGTGAGAGCCTGTTTCAAAATAAAGAAAAAAAAAATAGAGCTGGGGATATAGCTCAGAGGCAGAATGCCCCTGGGTTTCATCCCCAGTACCACAAAAATAAAAAGCTCATTTAAATAATTGTTGAGCAAATTATAACACCACAATTATGTGGCAGAGCTGGAATACCAGTCCAGCTAATTTTCTAATCGCTACCTCAGTCAGTACCTGGCTGTATAGGTAGCATAGTAACTGTTCCCATTTGCATCTGGCTAAGGTGTATGTTGCCAGCAATATCAGTTTGAGACCTTAAATGCCTTTGAGCTTTTTTTTCATTTTTATTAATTATTTATTGGTGCAATGTATGCATACATCATATTGGGATAAAAAACTTGTGTAGACATACATGTACACATTGCCCAGTTAGACCCTACCCCATTCCCACTCCGTTCCCTCCCCGTCCCTTCTTCCCATGCTTGGTTTAGTGGTTGACATCGATATATTTAAGTACATCATGTGCTTTAGAGAGTTTCCTTCTACCCCTTCCCATCCCCTGAGTTAGGTTGCCTTGTTTGCTCCTCTATAGGATCTCCTTTTTCACCTGGAGTTCCTCCTATGACCTATTTCACTTTAGCTTTCACATATTAGGGAAAGCATCCAATTTCTTACTTTTTGCAACTGACTAATCTTGCTTAGCATAATGTCCTCCAGTTCCATCCATTTCCCTGAAAATGATGCAATTGTGTTTTTTTTATGGCTGAGTAAAATTCCATTGTGTACATATCCCACAGTTTTGTAATCCATTCATCTGTTGATGGACATCTTGGCTGGTTCCATAGTTTGGCAACGGTGAATTGTGCAGCTATGAACATAGATACACTTGGATTAGTTTGGTAGTTTGGTTTGCTTTCTTTTGGATAGACACCCAGAAGTGGTATTGCTGGGTCAAATGATAAATTAGTTCCCATTCTTCTGAGGATCCTCCATACTGTTTTCCAAAGTGGTTGCACTAATTTGCAACCCCACCAACAATCTCTGCCTTTACTGGGAGAATGACATCTTTGGGCCTTCTTATTTCAGGACCAAGCCAAGGCCTACAGATTTGAGGGAGTAATGACGGATTTAGTCACTAGTCCGCAGAGTAGGTGAGCAAGAGGAAAAGAAAGAGTTTAACTTTGATTTATAATTACATTGTTCATCCTTTAAAAAAAATTCTATTGAGTATAGGTTATAATGCATACACTAGATGAAGAAGCTATTTTAAGTATATAATATATACATTTTAGAAGTCCCAGCTCTCATTTTGTTAGTGCATTGCAATTATACATCACAGTAAAATTCAATGGGATAAAAACGGACATGCATACGGTTCTTGGTGTATTTCCCACCATATCCCATCCCCCCTCCTTCTGCTCCCTCTCTGTACCTTAGAAAAATTGGTAGCAATATCTTCACATATTGCTATAGCATTATTTAAACTGTTTCCTTAAAGGCAAAAAATAAAAATGCCTACATGTCACTTGCTTCAAATAGTTCACTTTTTTAGTGTATAATTCAATTGGCTTTAGTATTTTATTTATTTATTTATTTTACTTTTTATTGGTGCATTTTAGTCATACATCTTAGTGGAGTAAAAGATGGTGGAGGCATACATGAACACATCACCCAATTAACCCTTACGCATTTCCCACCCCATTCCTTCCCCCTAGCTCCTTCTCATGTTTGGCTTAGTGATTGGCATTGATATGTTTGTTAAAGTACATCATGTACATCAGAGAATTGCCCTCTTCCCCCTCCCATCCCCTCAGCTAGGTCACCTCATTTGCTCATCTATAGTATCTCCTTCTTTATATAGAGTTTTTCCTATGACTCATTTTCTCCCTAGCTTCTGCATATTAGAGAGAACATCAAATCACTTTTCTAAATGTGATCTGAAGCTCTGAGCTCCTCACGCTGCTTAAACATTTCAATAACTCATAAATCTCACATATTCACTAGTCCAGAAATTCACCTGGTTTTGAACATCCTGAGATTACATTGTAAATTCCTTATAGAATTCCAAGCTGTTTAGGCATGCTGATCAGCTCTTTAGTAAGACACTTAATTCCATCTAGTTTAGTAAATAAACCCACAGTTCATTCAATAACTCTGCTCACAGCAATAATAAATTAAAATACTGATCGCTATTTTTTGGTATTCTTTGACTTTTCTGCGAGATTCATCTCCCCAAAACTAACTAAATAAAAATAAAACCAGCTGGTTTCAACCAATGAGATACTCTGTGCCCTGTCTCACTTCAGGAGCTATTATATACAAACAAGGTTTCCCAAATAGGCAAAAGCTAGTTTTCTATGGTTTACAAATGAAGAAATCAAAAGAATAAGGTTTTACTTTATTGTGAAATTAATTTTTCTCAACATGAATTCAAAGTAATTTGGGGTCTGGAAAAACAGAAGAACTGTGCTCTGAGGAGATTCAAATAACGGTTTTCAAAATTATTTGATTTTCAAGTATAAAACTGAAGATTTTTATTAGGAACAGAATGACCTTAAAAGCACATACATCATCAGGAAAAGTGCAATGTTCTTACTCTGTAAATATGTATCAAACTCAAAAGTTACCCAAATTTAAATAATTATCTTATTTTAAATAAATATAAAGAATGCCTCAAACCCACTTTACCTTTTCAAACAATGAAGATACAGATCTCAAAATTCCTTACCTGTTTTCCAGGATCGAGAAAAGCTCATCCGCAGGAGAAAGCATAGAAGAAGTTCCAAGCCAATTAAGGTAATGAGGAACCCAGGTTATCAGGCATTTGCCACAAATAGCCAGAGAGATGAGCATGCCAAGGAATCTTCCTGCAAAACTGTGATAAATCAGATGTTCTAAACTGCCACAAACCATGAGCTTTATTTGCTAGAAGAAAATCACTTCTCTTGACATTTCTGAGTATCTGAAAATGATCGCATTATGGATTTTAACCTAAAAGAGTTTGCTTTAATATGACTTTCCCTGAATAACGAAGCTACTAGCTTTGATGTAGAAAGGCTTATTTCTGACAAGTTGAAAAGTTACTCCAAAGCCAGGTGTGGTGGCTCATGCTTGTAATTCCAGGATTTTGGAGGCTGAGACAGGAGGTTCACGGACAGTCTCAACTACTTAGCGAGGCCCTTTGCAACTCAGTGAACCCTGTTTCAAAATAAAGAATAAAAAATAGGGCTGGGGGTGTAGCTGAGTTGTAGAATGTCCCTGGGTTCCATCCCCAGGCCCGAAAAAAAAATAGTTACTCTAAGATGATGCAAGAAGTATACCACTGCAAATTAGAGTCTGATGCCCACCCTATAATTGATATTATTTTCATCATTTACTTGGAAAATATTATTGTTAGTGACACTTAATCCACCAATATCTTTAAAACCTCTTATAACCCACAAAGTCTTGCTATTTAGTTTGTCTATGTCTTTGATTTCTTTGTTGTTACCAAGCACATCATTTGATTTGGTTGCTGATTTGCATGACAAGATTTAAGATCTGATAAACCTCTTCCCATAGATACCTGGATTTTTAAAGTCCTCTGAGCACCTTTCAAAGACTAGAAAGAGTAAATCACATTAGCTCATCATGATATAAAATATACTATAAGTGAAAATATAATCAAGCCTAATATCTTTATTCGATCAAAGAAGTACTGCAGGGTACCTTCTCTGCTCATCTCTGTGTGTGTTGATTCTCCATGTTTCATGCATCATATTTCCCCACTTTTAGTTGTGTCCATAAACAAATTCTTCCCCTCTGTTTAGAGGCCTGTTTTGGACCCGTTCATTGGCTATGATGAGGACTCCATGGATTCAGAGACATCATCCATGGCCTCATTCAGAACGGACCGGACGCCAGCCACTCCTGATGATGACTTGGATGACGTAAGCTCTCCCATCTCTCCTGGCTCATGGGACGCTGTCACAAAATCTTTCCTCAAAGGGCAAAAAAGAACATTTCACGTTCTCTATCTTTTTATGATCCTCACAGAGTAATCTCATAACAGTGACCAAGTCTAAGAGAGCACTTGCCTATCTCTTGAAAAATAGCCCCACCTATGTTATGTAACCCTTCTAGGACCTTCTCTGTATCTTGGCTTTCTAAGTTGAAATGTTATGTCAAAATAAAAGTTACTCCTCAAAATTCTTTATCTAGGGAAGGCATAAGTTGAAAATCAAGCTCAAGTTTCTGAGCACAGTATGAACAATGCAGAATGTGCTTCAGGATCAGTTACAATGAAAATTTCTGCATCCAAATACACAAATCTGATGATTCTGGATCTGCAAAATATAAACCCCACTCTTTATTTTTCATAAATAAATAAATAAATTCCCTGATGATTACCTTATACCCTAAAATTTAGGATCTCAGGCTATAAAACAGGTTTTATAATTTATCTGGGAAAGAAACTGTGTTTGGAAATGAAATGAGAGTAAAATTCTGAGAATCATTTCTTCAAACCTAGATCCAAAATCTGCTATGCCTTCTCATTTGGATCTAACTAGGCTAACATCCAAGCCCAAATGGGTAATAATAAGAAATGTATAAATAAGTAAACGCTTCTTTATTAAAATAACACCTTATATATTTCTGCAATGCTATCTTGAAACTATGACAGCATTTGTGTTTATGTATGCACTTTAGAATTAAAAATAATTTTAAACAGAAAGTTAATTCAAACAAATACCATCTTTTCTTACTTTTTGGCTTTTTGTTTGTTTGTTTGTTTAACCTCAAGAGTTTAGCAGCTGAAGAATCTGAGCTAAGATTTCGACAATTAACAAAAGAATACCAGGCCCTCCAAAGAGCATATGCTCTCCTGCAGGAGCAGACTGGAGGCATCATTGATGCTGAGCGAGAAGCCAAGGTCAGTGTGTGTTTGCAGAGACTGCGCTGAGTCTGCTTGCCATGGTTGCAGCGTGAAAGGACATGAAAATGGCAGCGGGCAGTTCCCCTGCCCTCTTCTCTCCTATGCAGGCTTTGAACTGTTTTCTCTTTTATGTCAACAAGTCCTGGTAAAGATTTTAGACCCAACTTAGATCATCGCTTTTGTTCCTTTAAAGATGGTTGAGTATGCAGTTCTCGTTATTGTTATTTGAAAATGTATATTTTCGAAGTTAGGCAATATTGGAGTTTGACAGCCCATGCTTTTAGTTTCTTGCTTGGAGAAAGAACTTTTATCTTTTAAAAGTGATGGTTATGTTAAGCGAGATCAATCAGTCACAAAAAATAAGAAATCGGACGCTCTCCCTAATATGCGGAAGCTGGGGGAAAAATGGGTCATAGAAGGAACTCTAGACGAAGAAGGAGAAACCATAGATGAGCAAATAAGGCCACCTAACTGAGGGGGATGGAAGGAAGAAGAGGGAACTTCCCTAATGTATATGATGTACATTCACAAACATATCAAAAAAGTGATGGTTAGAAAGCTCCTTTTCTTAGTTAATAATTGGACAACATTACATTTGACAGCGTGCCAAGAATCTTCACAGACAGCTTCTCATTTAATCCTTATGACAGCCTCCAAAGGCAAGTATTTTATTAAAGAGGGATTTAAGATTCCGAAAGTTTCATTGAATTGTCCAAGTTCTCATAGCTAATAAATGACAGAGCTGGGATGTTACCTCAAATCTTACTGGGTCAAATATTTTGCCTCCCCACGTCTATCTGGAAAAGAAAACAAGCAAGGAGAAAACTCCTACTTAACAAGTACTTAGTGTTTGCTGTGTCCCAGGCTTTGTCCAGGGCACTTTATACACATTGTCTCTGTATTCCTAAGCAGCCCTATGAATAAAATATTATTAAATCTCCTATTTATAGAAAAGGAAATAATAGCTTAGTAGAAATCAAATGTACTTAGTGAAGTTAAATTATTTACCTAAGGTAGCAAAGCTAAGATAGGAACCTAACCTTCTGACTCCATATCTACAGCCACTACACTTTACTCTGCTACAGAGTGTGATTTTAAGGAGGCAAGAGGGAGGAAGACTATCCAGTGTATGTGTGATGTGTGTATCTGTGTGTGTGTTTTGTGCTTTTGTTGATGCATTATAGTTTCACATCATAATGTAAATCATGTTGACAGTGACATACATGCACACAGAACGTGGTGTCCCCCTCCTCATTTCCTCCCTTCCTGATACAGAATACTGAGATTGACGTTGGTATATTCACTTATGTACACATAGTCGATGATAGAATTTCCATTAATGAACCTCCGTCTTCCCCCTCCCCTTCCCTTAGACCGCCTCCCTGGCTCCACTGAGGTTCCTCCTCCATTGTCCAGAGTCCCTCAGGTATCCCAATTAATCCCTAGCTTGTGCATATTATAGAACACATCATACTCTTCACTTTCTGTGACTGGATAATCTCACTTAACATAATGTTCTCCAGGCCCTTTCATTTTCTTGCAAATGACATAATTTTATTTTTTATTGTTGAGTAAAATTCCACTGTGTATATTTCCCATAATTTTGTAATCCATTCATCTGTTGATGGACACCTCGGTTGGTCCCATAATTTGGCTACTGTGAATTGTGCTGCTATGAACATGGGTATACATATTTTATCGTAGTTCTCTGATCTCGACCCCTTGGAAAGATACCCAGGAGTGGTATAGATGAATCATATGGTAGACCCATTCCCAGTTTTCTGATGAATCTCCACAGCAGCTGAACTAATTTGCAATCACAACAATAATGTCCTGAGGAGCACTGCAACAACTATGATTAGTTCTTTAGATGGGAAGGAGGGATATGGAAAATATTTTTAAATGACAGCATACAAATATTCATGCACATATGCACACATAAATGAGTCAGCTTCTTTTAAGTGAAACTTTGTCTTGGGATAGACAGGTAAGCAATCCCTAGAAGGGGATGAGCTGTATGCCCTCGTGCATTTGCTTCAGTGCATGGTTTTCACCATCAGTATTCAGCAATCATTCTTATTATCATAGAAATGATATGGACAGTTGAAGAAATGGGATTTGGACTTAGATATGGAGCTCAAATTGGCTCTGAAAGAGAGGATAGGATTCGGAGAAGCAAAATGGGACAAGGCTTTTCAGAAAACAATTTTATTCAAATAGAGAAGTAGCAAGTTACAAACAAGGATTCTGGGAACAAGAATGTCACCGGCAGATGGGGGATAGGGGTAGATCCATGCTGATGAGCAACAGGAAAAAAGCTGGAAAAGTGCTGGGAATCCTCAAATGCCAAGCTAAAAGAGCGTGAACATTGACCCAATGATTAAATCCCACAGGGGATTTTAAGCAAAGCTGTATATCATGAAGGTAGTTTAGAAAGACACCTGTGTCCCTGTGTCATTAAAAACATTCCTTCCCCCACCCTTACTTCTTGATTACTATTGAAGAAACATGAGAGAAAGGAAAATATTGACTGATCGTTTTACTTGTTGAGTTCTGAAATTTTGGTTTCTCCAGGCCCAAGAACAGCTCCAAGCAGAGGTGCTGAGGTATAAAGCGAAAATTGAAGACCTAGAAGCGACCCTGGCTCAGAAAGGGCAGGTAGGCACTGGGCTGCCAGCTCCTCTGCAGGCGCACAATTCAATCTGACCTTCTTCTAGCTCACCCTGTGCATGGGCCGCATCCAGGACTTGGCTTGGCTCTCAGTGACCTTTCTCAGACTGTGTCAGAATGTTCTACCCTGTATACCTATCCCTGGTGTTTTTCTGGCCAGAGCGTGAACCCAGCTGCAAGAGTGAATGAGGTTGGGCAGGGGAGAGAAGGCCTATACAAGGAAGAGGAGCCCTGTACAAATAGCCTGGAGTTTTCACAAACTGCTAAGACAAAGAGCCACCTGCCCCGCAGCTGCATTCTTCGCCTCTATGCTACATTTATGGTTCTGCATTTTAATGTTTTCCATTCATATGTATATAGCCTGTGTGCATTCTGACCCTTTTCACTTTTTGCCTGTGTGGTCACTTCTGAGCCCCCAAAAGGCTGGTCCTGGATTATTCATACTGAAAAAGATAGAGGTAGTGAGTGAGTGAAAGCCAAACGGGGTTTGAAATCTTCCTGGCAACTTTGGCCCTGATGTCTTTGAAAAAGGAGCTGGCAGGGGTGGGTGTCACTGGCCAGTTGTTGGCAGGCAAACAAACCGGGTAGAAGGAAGACAGACGGCTCTGGCCAAGTGGTTTGACAACACAGGCTCCCTCGTGCCACTCTGAAATGCTGACTGCGCGATATTCTTTGTCAAACAGGATTCACACTGGGTAGAAGATAAACAACTTTTCATTAAGAGAAACCAGGAGCTTTTAGAAAAGGTATGTTGGGCACAACACCCTAGCGGGGCAGAGGAGACAATGATGAGGGATCCAGGAGCAGCAGGGGGTGCTCTCAGGAGTGGCACCGGGGCCGGGGAAGGGGAAGCTTCTCCAGCGCTGCTCTGTCTACTGCGTGCTCAACCGCATCCCTGTCACCACCATCGCCATCAGTTAAGTGGCACGTGTGCATGGCTCCATGCTGCGCATCTTCCAGATGCCAAGGGATGTGATACTGAAGCCCACTGATGTGTTAACCATGTATATGTATGTGCATGGGCACACACACACACACACACACACACAGCTGCACACATCCTTTGTGGTTGCCCACCTACCAAATAAAATACACTATAAATGTTACTTTGTGCAAAGAAGGAACAAAACATGACTATATGACTCTAAGATCACGCCGCAGCTCAGTGTAGACTCTTCTCGTCTCTAATCGTTTAGCTTAACTTGGCTGTTTTTTGGTTTTTAGGGAAATAATTTATTTTGAATATGCATTCAAACACAAAACAGTACATCCAGGAAACTGGTCAACACATTGAGATACAAAAGCACAGTTTAGGTCCGATATATGTAATTCATTCTTTTGATTATCTGGACATAGGCTTTTGATTTAGGGCAGTTTTATGCCACCAATGAAAAATGTGTTCAAAGGTAGCTTTTCCTTTGGCATTTACCATCTACAAATCTAGTAAATGATTAAAAAAAAATAACCTTTTATTATCCTTATTAGAATTTGAAAATCCATTTAAGCAAAGGAAAATAATTCTGCAGGTCATTCTAAAGCTATATAGAAGTTATTGTTATTTTAGGATTATTCCACCAATATTTTCTATCTTTGACAAATAATAAAAATGAAGCTCAGTGCCTTCGTCAGCATGATGGGGAAGAAACAGGTGCTTGTCTCCTTCCCTTCCAATCCGGCAAGGTTAAGACTTCCCATCCTACTCCCTGCATGAGGTGAGACAGAGCTAAATTATAAGGGTAGGTAGGTATTTGAAACTGAGAATTGGTACTTTCAGGAAGAATCAGGGTCCCTGCAAAGGAACTTCATGGGCCTTAGTCCCAGTCTGTGAATTGAAATCTGAATAGCTGATATGACTGCCTCACTAACCATCAGAACCAAAGATTTCCCTAAATATCCCATCCCTGACTCAATACAAAATTCCAGGAAGTAGAATGGCCTTCATAATGTAATTGAACTCCTTAAAACTTCTGAATGCTTATTAGACCACAAATATCTAAGTTTAAAAAAATTGAGTTGAAGGCTGAGGGTATAACAATATTTGCCTAATATAAAAAGGGAAAATTTTTAAAAAATCTTGACTTGATTACATTAACATAATTTCTTACTATTTCTCAATCTTTCTTTTCATACTGACCTCAGAGATGTACAGTGAAAAATGTCATTACATTTTTATCATAAAACAATTATTCCCAGTATGTCTTCTGATTTCTTTTAGTCTTGATTTAATTGGTCCAAAATGGAAGATTTTGAATTTTGACTTCTAAGAATAAATAGAGAATAAGAGTAACCATAAAGCTAAGTGTTTTACTTTTAATATACATGTTTGGAAAATAAGATTAATCCTGTGATTTTAAAAAATAGTCTCTGGGTTTGTATTTCTAAATTCAAGATGTTTAATAGTTACTGTGCATAATGGCCACCCACACAGTTAATGGCTAATGGAACCAAAGATCTCTTACAATTCATAAAGATTTTCTGATCTCTTAAATTCAGAGATGACTCAGTCATGGACCCTGTGTATGGAAGGAGGCATATTTGTGTCTCATTAATAAACTTAATTCCATGCGTCATTAGGAATGTCCTAGAGGAAAACAATTTTTTAAAAGTTTCACTTCTGAAAATGAGCCCAAGTAAGGCTTCTTGGTGGTCAAGGAAGTATAGAAGTTTCTCTGTAGAAAAGAAGATAGAGGAGCCTTTCTCAGGTGGAGAAAGAGAGTTCTTGAAAAGAACATGAGGACAGAGAGTTCTCTGAAAAGTCAGTTTGCAGAGTAGATCAGTGTTGTTGGGTTCCAGGAACCTCAAGTGTGTGTGATCACATTTGAGTGTACAGTGTGTAGAAATGACACTGATAATCACAGCTAAAACTATAAAGCTAGGTAGTTACTGGATTACTGCAGTTTGGGTATTGAATATTAAGGAGCTTGGTTTTATTCTGAAGGTATTTGAAATTCAGCAAAAGTTGTAAATGAAGAGAGCTATTTTTAAACTATTGTAAGCTTCAAAAATTCCTTGGAGAATAAATTTCAAATGTGATCACCAAAAAAAGGTCAAGTACTTGAGATTATGGATATATGCATGCATACATACATACAAATATATGTATATATACTGTACTGGAGATTGAGCCCAGGGGCATTCTGTCTCTGAGCTATACCCTCAGCCCTATTTTATTTTTTAATTTTGAAATAGGGTCTCACTCAATTACCAGTCAATAGCCTTGAACTTGCATTCCTCCTGTCTCAGCTTTCCAAGTACTGGGATTACAGGTGTGTACCACTATGCCTGACTGAGGTTACAGATATATTAACTGACTTGAGTTAATGATTCCACATTAATATTCACAAGTCACAATATCATTTTATGCTGTAAACCAATAAAATAATAGTCAATTTTTAATAAGATATTTTTCTGACAACTAGTAACTCCAGAAATGAAAGGCATCAATCCCCCTCACACCTGTCCTGAATCTGGTTCTAGTCTGACCCTCCACAAGGGCAATTCACAGGAGCCCTACACTTTATTCCCAGGAACAGAGATGTCTTCTGGAGTTTTTCTCTATGACTCAAAAAACTCAAGTGAAGGATAACCACAAGGAAAGCCAAGCACTGTTTCACTCAGACTCGCTTGGGAATTTTTTCACCATCTAGTTGACATGCTCCCTGAGTAAATGAACACTATTCACGCTTGCTTTGCAAAGTCCTAGTTGCTTTTTGCGCCACTCCTTTAACTTCAGGATTCACTTTATTAGATAGAAAAACAGGAGGCAGAAAATCACCGGCTTCAACAAGAATTACAGGATGCCAGAGACCAGAATGAGCTGCTGGAGTTTCGAAACCTGGAGCTAGAAGTAAGATCATCATGATGATGGTGGTGGTGATGATGAAATTAATGATAACTTGCACTGAGTACACTGGGCTAGGGGATGGATGAAGCACTTCAGATTCAGGCTTTCATGTGAACCTCACAATAACCCTCATGATTTTATCACTGAGACAACTGAGATTAAATAACTTGCCCAAGTCCCCTGAACTAGTGACTGGCAAATCCTTGAAGCAGCGCTTTTCAAATGCTGAACCTTTATAGATAAGTCTTATGAATGATTTTTTTTTTTTTTTGCGGGTCTGGGGATGGAACCCCGAGGCATTCGACCTCCGAGGTACACTCCCTGCCCTATTTTTTTATTCTTTTTATTTTAAAACCAGTCTCACTGAGTTGCAGAGGGCCTCACTAAGTAGCTGAGGCTGTCCGCAAACCGCGATCCTCAGGTCTCAGCCTCCCGAATGCTGGGATTATAAGCATGCGCCACCACGCCCGGCTGATGAATGATTTTTAAGTAATTTAAATAATAGATTCAGTTCTCATTATTTCATTGCTTTTAGATAATGTCTTTTATTGAATTTTGACTCATTGACATGTTACTTTGAAAGTTAGATTTCAAAATGTGTTAGATACGCATTATATACATATATATAAAGTGAGTACTTTAGTAAAATTTGAATTGATAAGTAAACTTAATAGTCTATAAAGCATTTTTACAAAAGAAGGATAAGAAGCCAAGTCATTTTTTTTTAGAAAATATTTTGATTAATCGGGGCAAATTTCAGGTGTTCAGATTTGAGTTGGTTTAGCAAGTCACATAAATCAAACCAGAATTTGATTCTACCATGCAGAATTGGGCATGGGGTCTGGTTGAACATAGGTTGATATGCAAAAGTATACAGGAAAGCCCTATGTGGTTTGCCTGTTATTTTGCCAATGATTTCTTCTTGAGGTTATTTCACATTAGATCTCGACTAAAGTTAGTGGTTGCAATGTTTCACCAAAGAAGAGTAAGCCATTTTTTGAAACATACATATTTTGTTCGTAAAGATTGAGTGGAATGAATATACAAAAGGCTATCTGCTGCTGTTAAACATCTCGCAGTGCCACTCTGTGATATCTGAAAGTTCTAGGTATGCATAGAATTTAAACTGGAACTTCTCTTTCTGCATTTCCTTGATTAAAGATTTGCAAAATGTGAATGGCACCAACTATAAAACTTTCTCCTCTAATATTTAGTTAGCTAGTGAGTTCTTTTCCATTAAGTCTAATCATGAATACCTTGAGTTTAAGTATATTTTGGCCAATGGGCATATTGATACACCGCTGAAATTGCATAGACAACTGGTTTAGTACTTAGCTGGTTGTTTCCTTTTTTAATTTTTAATCCTCATATTTCTTCATTGCATTTCAAGGAGAGAGAGAGAAGATCCCCTCCGTTCAATCTACAAATCCACCCATTCTCCGATGGTGTGAGTGCCCTTCAAATCTACTGTATGAAAGAAGGTGTCAAGGTAGGCAAATATCGTATCGTTGATACCTGTAGAAATTAGAAAAATTGAAAATTGGAAAAGGGGAGGTTGCTTGTGAATATCGCGTCTTTCAGTCACTGGATGTCACTTTGATACAAACCATAGGAACTGAAAATACATCTACTGGAAAAATCAATAGAACAAAATAATTGTGTGGCAGATATATGAATAGTAATAACAAAGAAAATAAGTAGGTGTCATCATTTAGAACAGAGGCACATAAAGAAGATGTAGAATCAAAATATAAGATAATTAGGTTTAATTATCTAAGGGCAATTTGAAATAAAGTCAATACTTCAAGAAGTATATTCTCAGGGTGAGGGGTGCAGCTCAGTGGTAGAGTGCTTCTAGCACATGCAGGGCTATGGGTTCTATCACCAGCTCTGGAGAAAGGGAAAAAAAAAGCAGCATCAGGTCTGCCAGGTAAAAAAGAAAGTATTTGCTGAGTCCCTTTGCTGTGACTTTCTACGCACCGTGGAATTTATTCTCATAGGATTTGGAAGTTAGAGGAAACTTTCAAAGTCATCTAGTTCACCCTCTCTTTTGATGTGTTTAATTTAGGGAGGATTTTCATTTGAGAAGTGTTTAGTGTATAAAACATGTTGCTTACTTAAAAATAAAATCTAGCCAGGCATGGTGGCACACGCTTGTAATCCCAGCACTTGGGAGGCTGAGATAGGAGGATTGCACAAGTTCGAAGCCAGCCTCAGCTACTTAGTGAGGCTCTCAGAAACTTAGTAAGACCCTGTTTCCAAATAAAGTATAAAACAGGTCTGGGAGTATAGACAGGAGGTAGAAAAGCCCCTGGGTTCCACGCCCAATACCAAGTATACCTGTGTGGTTCCCTATGACACAGAGCTAGGCTTTGCTCCCCTAGTGGTAGAGTTCGGCTACACTGCTCTTTGAACATGAGAAAGAGGATGGAGTAGTACTAATGAGGTTAAAAAAATGTGGGATAGAAATTAGGTAGTAAAATTGTGCTTCATTGTCTTCCATTTTAAACTACTTTATGGTGTTTAAACTTCTGGCCTTCCCTCACCTACAATAAAATTTATAGATCAAAGTAATTTTTAATTTAATTTCAATTAAATAAGAATAATTGTCTTTGTCTTTTCTTGAGACACATTTTTCTTAAATAAATCACAAACAAGCTCATCCACTTCAAACAGACTTAGACTTAAGGACTAGAATAAAAAATAAGCTGTTTTTCATAAGATGAAATTCATGCTGTCTAAAAAAAGAAAATGGTTTTCTATATAACAGTCAAAAATCAAGCAGACCATAATTCCTCTAGGTAGAACAAAATTATTTCTTTACATTACTTTCTTTTTTTTTTTTTTTTGTGGGTCTGGGGATGGAACCCAGGGGCATTTGACTTCCGAGCTACACCCCCTGCCCTGTTTTTTATTCTTTTTATTTTGAAACCAGGTCTCACTGAGTTGCAGAGGACCTCACTAAGTGGCTGAGGCTGTCCGCGAACTGTGATCCTCCCATCTCAGCCCCCCGAATGCTGGGATTACAAGCATGCACCAGCACGCCCGGCTTTTATTACTTTCTTTATGCCTAAAACATAGCACAATTAGACAAATATTTGGCAGTTAAAAGACCATGTTAATGACCATATCCCAAGCCCTTCCTTTATGCTAGGCTCTTTCATGAATGGCCTTTTTATTTTCTACACCAGCCTATGAAGCAGATATTTATTATTTCTATTTTACAACTGAGAAAACCGAGAATAAATGTTAAGTCTCCCCCGCCCCCACCCAAGTTTACACAGTTTATAAGAAGAAGAGTGAAAACTTAAAACCAGGTATATGTGATTGAAACAGCACACAGAAATACAGGCCCTGAAATGTCTTCCTTAATTTCACACTGCAGCACTGGCCGATTAGGAAGTCATATCTGTGACTTTGTCCTCAATGCTTTTCTTTGATTTTGCAGGATGTGAATATCCCTGATCTTATAAAGCAGCTTGATATCTTGGGCGATAACGGGGTACGTAATAAATTGATTAAGTATGGTAAAGGTGCAAATTTGCCTAAAGAAAGATGAGCAATATTTCAGTGTGAAAAATACTAGCAAGTGAGACACCATCTTCCTTTATGAGCCTAGCTGCCTGGAGGGAAGCACAATGCATGGAATGACCTGGCTAAGAGACAGTGTGTCTGTATCTCAGGAAGGTAGTGTTAGAAATGAGACCTGGTAGAGTGAGCATCGAACACTTCTGCAGTGATGAAAGCTAATTACTTACTGTCTGACGGTTGCTCAGAGGCATCAAATGTGAATTAATCAGGCAGTTGTAGATGCTGCTAAATACTAGGGTTGTTGGCAGCTTCATAAAAATGGACTAGAAAGCTCTAATCCCTTATATTTCTCAACACTCCTTCCAGACAGGGTGGAGGCATATGAATTCAGTGGGGGCATCCATTGTCATACTAGATGAATAATTCGGTAGGTTGAAGGAGTCACTGTGTTTTTGAAAAATTATCCTGAAAAATTATCAAAAGAGCAAACAGAATCAATAAAATCATATCCAAACTGCTCTTTATTTCATTTGATTTTTATTTTTCTTGTAACATAGCCATTAATGAAGTAAGCTCGCAGAGACACAAAATCAAGTCAGTATTAAGGAAATGTAAAAGAAAAAAAAAATCACATTTAATATCCCTCTTTTGGGTTTTGAGTTAACTCTTTGTTAAGCATTATTACTAAACAGAATAGGAATTTGTTAAGCTTCCACACATCTATCTCCAGTCGTGTCTGTGGCAGCAGTTATTTTCTGTAGGGTAAACATTATAAATACTTTTAACTTATTACCTTTCTTTTTTATTCTTCACAGAATTTAAGAAATGAAGAACAAGTGGCCATAATTCAGGCCAGCACCGTGCTGTCCCTAGCAGAGAAGGTAATAAGTCACACTAACATTTCAAATCATTCCCATCTGGCTTAACATCTAAAGATCAGGGGTGGGTATGAAGGACATTTCCTTTGCACATGATTTTGCATTATTGAATACCTGTAATAAATGTGATCTATCCCAGAGAGAATGAGAACACAGAAAAAATACACACACACACACACACACACACACACACACACACACACACATAGGACAAGTGGATTCCTTTTACTCTAAAGCCCTTAAAAGATAAATCATTCTTAGAAAAGGGGAAATCTGCCGGGCGTGGTGGCACACGCTTGTAATCCCCGCGCTTGGGAGGCTGAGACAGGAGGACTGCATGGGTTCGAAGCCAGCCTCAGCTACTTACTGAGGCTCTCAGCAACTCAGTGAGACCCTGTTTCCAAATAAAATATAAAAAAAGGTCTGGGAGTATAGCCCAGAGGTAGGAAGCCTCTGGGTTCCACTTCCAGTACCACCAAAAAAAGAAAAAAAGGGAAAATCTTCTATCTTCTGCATTTCGTTATTCAACCAATACCTACCAAACAGGGAAGCCAATAAATAAGGGTGCTGTTGGGAGGTGGTAATGGAGGCGATGTTCTTGCCACAGACTTCTCCTTGGTGTCTATAGATCTATTGTTCCCTTTGATTCTGTAGCTTGTTGGTGGCTCACAGCAGTCCTGAGAGCCCTACTGAGGGACCTGTCTCAGAAAAGCAAATTTGGCGTGCTCTTGCCGCCCCCTGGTGTCTAAACGTGGTAAGTAGCAAGGCAGGGAGAGGAGGAAAGAGACAAATGAGATCACTTGTGTTTCTGGTGCATAGCTAGGGGTCATGTGCTCATGTTTGGATCCAATGAGAGTCAGAGCGAATACATTCATCGAGGTGCTTTTTAATTTCTGAAATGCCCAAAATATCTTCTTGAAAATTAAATGAAACCAAAAGCCATTCATTGGCTCTCTCCAGTCTGAAATAAAGGAATTCTGAAGGTCAAGATCTGTCACTCAAAATAATGATGGAAGTTGAAAAGGAAGGGGAGGGACAAGAAAGAAGTATTGTTAGAGAACAAGAAGATGCTTAAGAAACACCCCGATTTAAGCAAACCAAGTCTTATTTTAAAAGAGGACATTTGCTGACCACTGAGAAAATTTTAAAACGGACTACATATCAAGATATATGACTACAGTGTACCCAAAAAAAGTAAAAACAAAAGAAGAAAAGAAACTTCACAAGTTAGTAAATGAGTCTACAAAAGCAAAAAAAAAAAAAAAACAGCATAAATTAATGTTACTTCAGCAAAATGTGAACATGGCCTTTTTTTTTTTAAAGATGAAATGACATAAAAGCTGGTATTTGCTCTTTGAAAGCCTTTTTTCTTCACAATTTAATTACAGACCTGATGATTTCTTTCCTCTCCCACAAAGTAAGAGCACCACATTGTCCCTAACAGAAGGTCCAGAACCCAGTTTGGCAAGAAGATTCAGCCTGGGACTTGACCTTTATTTACTTATTTCTCTAGCATTTCCTCTCTCTTTCCCTTTCTCTTCTCTCTATCTCTATCTTTACTCCCTGGCCCTTTACCCCTCTCTCCCTTTGCTTGGATAGATCTTAATCATTAGACATTCCCATACACCAAGCCCAGCTGGGTTCCCACAAAGACCTCTGCTTCTGCTGCCTAGAAATATATATACATTATCATTGTGTGTGTGTGTGTGTGTGTGTGTGTGTGTTAGTGCTAAGGATTGAAGACAGGAACATTCTATCTCTGAGCTATACCCCCAGCTCTATTTTTTTTTTTTAATTTGGAAATAGGGTCTCATTAAGTTGCAGAGGACCTCACTAATTGCCGAGGCTGGCTTCAAACCTGTGATTCTCCTGTCTCAGCCTCCTAAGTGCTGGGATTATAGGTGTGTGCCATCATGCCCAGCTCTCTGTCCAGATTTTAACAATTATATTGCAACGGCCCATTTTCTTTTATTAAACTTGCCAATCTGCTTGCTTGCAGTACTGGGGATAGAACCCAGGGGCATTCTACCTCCGAGCCACACCCCAGCCCTATTTTTTTTTTAAATAGGGTCTCATTGAGTTGCAAAGGACTTCACTAAGTAGCAGAGGCTGTCCGTTAACCACAATACTCCTGTCTCAGCCCCGGAATACTGTGATTACAAGCGTGCGCCGCCATGCCAGGCTTACCATCTGCTTTCCACTACACCTTAGGCCCATGAGAGCACATAGAGTGTCTCTTTCCTTTTCCCCCTTGCTTTTCATTCAGAAAGGTATGTGATGGATGAGTGTTCACTAAAGAAATAAATGAGCTTGTGAACGTCTACAGGACACCATTCCAGTGATAGAGAAAACACAGAATTGGCACCGGCAGTTCTGGACATTTAGTAATGGTAACCAGAGAGCCTCAGAAAGGCCACAATTCTTTAGTGTAAGAAAATTTGCCTTGGTTCAGGACTGCAAAGAAAACTTGGGCTAATTATCTGCAAGGTACAGAATAAAGAGGTGAAAGGAAAGAGAAGTAACCTCATGTGCTTGGTGTTTACTTGGACTCATCAGTCCGAATCAGCTGGTGCCCAGTGTGTGTGTATTACAGAGTGCATGGATCATAATGAACATTTGTGAGAGGTTTCTTTTGAGAATACACACTGTTCTGACTGCTCTATCTAAGTAGTATTGCTGTGGTATTTTACACAAGGAACCAACGACAGACTGCACAAGTTCACACTGCTGGAAGTTAATACAGTCAGTCTGGACAGCAAAGTCCATAACTGTAACTGTCGCACCGAACTTCCCCTGAAGCATTCTATTAAAAACAGAAAGTAGGCCATGCAGAGGACAGAGCAGCTGGGCTCTCATAGCTGGGGTGAATTAGTACATGCCTCCACTTACCTCCTCTGCAAGACAAGTGTCTGTAGGATTCCACTGAAAAACACAGGGTGATGGCCATGTGCTTAGTACTGAGGCAGAAAGTGAGAAACCAAAGAACCAAGGCACAAGCCGCCCTAAAAGTGCTCATGGTCCATCAACTGCTATTTATGTAGAACTCTGTGATTCACAAATTAAAGTCACCTCCTACCTTGGGGATTGAAAGATAAGTTTCTACTCCCAAGTAATTTTAAATGTCAGCCTTGAATTCTCTGAGATCACAAATTTGAATACGAGAGTTTGATCTTTAGCCAGAGTTCATGCCTAGACAAAATTCCAGCAAGGAAATCCTATTGTGCTGTTTTATTAAAACACAGTAACAGTGACCTTATGTGAGAAAAACACAGGCAGGTACCATATGAAGCACTGCACATATATTGTCTCATTGTTACTCTCCTCCAATCCAATTTTCGTTTTACACAGAAGGAAACTAGGAATGGGGATGGATATTCAGTAACTTGTCTTGGACTGCCCTGATAGTAAAGAACAGGAGCCAACATATATTTCTATGTCTTTCTCAATGAAGAATGGGTAGCAGGCAGGAGGAAGAATTTTTGTAAAATCTAACAATATAAAAGAATCCATAGCTTTTGGCTGAAATTTATTTTAAGAAGCTATGTGCTAGACACAGAGGGCTGAGAGATCATCTCTCGACATGCCTTTTGTCTTTTACCAGGATCTTTGCAGTCAAGGGTGGGTGCACATGGCGTCTCTACATAAATATCAAGTCTCTAGTATATTGAAAAGCTTAGTGCACCCATAATCTATCACAAGTAAACAAAAGAGAAAACCCTAATACATGCAAATACACATGAATTTCTTCTTTAATCTTCACATTATTATTAACCCTACTTTACATTTTAGAAACTTGAGGCTGAGAAATAAGATTACTTTTCAAGGTCACCCAGTCTTAAAAAGCTAGAATTGAATTCAAGCCAACATGTTCTCCCTGCAGAACCCACATGCTTCTATAGTATACCCTGTTGCCCTTCTAACACATCAGCTGATATTTAACTTAATAGAGACCCATATAGTAATTTGTTCTACCAAACCAGATATGTGATACACTTAATACTGTATTATTCAAAGTTTAAAATCATTTGTTTATCAATTCTAACATCAATATCACAGAATGGTATATTAGGAAACATAAATTTCTTTGATTTGATGTATTTGACATGTCCCCACATGAAAATAATTTACCACTTTGCTATAATTCATTTTATATATTGAAAACTCATGGATAACTCATCATACTTCCTCCACCGTCAATCTGTAACAACATTTTATGTGGTATCATTTCTTCTTGGTATTTTCTCCTGTTTCTTTGCTTGTTTGGTTTGTGGTACTGAGGATTGAATTCAGAGAATTCTACCTCTAAGTTACACTGCCGCCACCTATTTTATTTTGAAACTGGATCTTACTAAGTTGTGGATGGCCTGAGTTGCTGAGGCTGGCTGCGAACCTGAGATCCTCCTGCCTTGGCCTCCTAAGTCCTGGGGTTACAGATGTGTGCCACCACGCCTGGCTCCCTCTTCTTTTTTCCCCAAATATCTTTCACTCTTCCTTGAGACCTCAGTGCAACTCTCACTTCCAGGAAATCTCCCTGTGCCCTCCAGTGGGGTCAAAAGTCCTTGTTGGTCTTTATTCATCATCACAGCCCTCATCCTTAGAGCAGTGCCTGATGTGTGGTGGACACTGGTGAACTTCTTTGTTAAAGAATGATGCATGGACATCTCTAACCTTGTGTCTGAACTGTGAGATTAAGTTTTCAGAGTTCAGCCTGCCTCCTGAGATAGTAGGGGAGGAGCCTGAGAGCCCCAGTGTGTAGATCAGGATTTGTACACCACATTGGGTAACTGTACCTGATAATTTTGGGCATTTTGTCTTGTTAACTCCTAGTGGATCCAGCAGATTGAAGGAGCAGAGGCGGCCCTGCACCAGAAAATGATGGAACTGGAAAGTGACATGGTGAGTACAAAGTGAGGGATTCACAGAAATTAAGAAAAAATTATAAGGCACATGCAGAATGAAAGTCGCCCCTGCCAGTTTTATTTGGCACTGAAGAAAGTTTGTAATCTTCCTGTTCATTTGTGTGCAGACTGAGGAATAAAATTTGAGACATATCCAACAATTTCCAGGTATATTCTCCCAAAAAAGCATCTTGTGTTTTAGTAATATTTCTAAAACCAAAGCTACAAATTTTTTTTGAATTCAGTGTTTTCTTTCTTAGGCTAAATAATTTTTCTACTGAATATAATTATCAAGTAAAAATTATGAAGTTGGGCATGGTGGCGCACACTTGTAATCCCAGCATTTGGGAGGCTGAGACAGGAGGATCGCGGTTCGCGGACAGCCTCAGCTACTTAGTGAGGCCCTCTGCAACTTAATGAGACCCTGTTTCAAAATAAAGAATACAAAATAGGGCAGGGGGTGTAGCTCGGAGGTCAAATGCCTCTGGGTTCCATCCCCAGACCCAGAAAAAAAAAATTACGGAAATTGTGGATGTAAGTCTGATTTTTAAAAATCCCCAAATCACTTCCATCTATTAGGATGGCCATTAGAAAGAATTAAAAAAAAAAACATGTGGATCAAAAATTAGAATCCTTACAAACTATTGGAAATGTAAAATGGCATAGTCCATATGGAAAACAGTATGGTAATTGCCCCAAAATTTCAAAATTGAATTATATAATCCAGAAATAACACTTCTGGCATGTGTGTGTGTGTGTGTGTGTGTGTGTGTGTGTGTGTAGATAGATAGATAGATAGATAGATAGATCTTCCAAGAAAACTGAAAGCAGGGTTTGGAGGATATATTTGTATAGCATAGTTATAGTGACATTATGAACAAAATATGGAAGTAACAAAAATGTTCTTTAATGGCTAAATGGGTAAATTTAAATTTTTAATATAAATCAGTCTTTAAAAAGATTAATGAAGGTAATAATTTAGCTATGTACATACATAAAGTTATCAATACCAATCTCAATGTCATGAAGGGGAAAGAGAGGAATCTGGGAGAAAACACAGCAAGTGCTGTGTGAATGTCTGTTCCTATCACTCTATACCACATATGATGTAGAATTACAATGCACCAGTACAAATATACAAAGTAAAATAAAAAAGAAAGGAGGTTCTAACACAAACTACAATGTGGATGAACTTTAATGACACCGTGTTAAGTGCAATAAGCTAGTCACAAGAAAATAAATACTATATAATTTCACTCATGTAAGTTACGAGAGTAGTCAAACTCAGATAAAGAGAAAGATTGATTACCAAATTTTGAGAGGAAAGGAAAATGGAGTTATTTAATAAGAATAGTTCTGCAAGATAAATTAAGTTCTGGACATTGGTTGCGTAAGAATGTGAATGTGCTTCACATGACTGAACCGTGCACTTAAAAATGGTTATACTGTACATTTTATGCTACGTGTGTTTTATAATTTTAAAATTTAAATCCTCAAGTGTAGAAAGTGGTTATTTTTAACTTAAAGCAATGTATAGAATTTTATAGTAAGACTTTGTTAATGTTATTTTTTTATTGGTGCATTGTAGTCATACATCTTAATGGGATAAAAAGACATACATGCACACATCACCCAATTAGCCCTTACCCAAACCCCACTCCATTCCCTCCCCATCCATTTTTCTGTAGATTCCTATTGCTTAGGAAATTCTGTAGTAAGAATAACAACTTGTATTTACATAACATGTTACAGCTTTATAAATTATTTGTTTATATTTTATACAGAGTTCGCACTGTATAAAATATAAAAAAGCTTATAACAACAACTCTTTGTTTTCAAAATCATTCTCGAAAGCTCTTTGAATGCGCAATCACTACATGCAATCAGCCTTCTCCAGACACTGTCCTAGGCCCTGGAACCCAGGGATGATCAGGAAAGGCAACCACACAATGACTACATTCTCTCAAAAATCAGAACAACTGAGGTTTCCCCAGAGTTGGAATAGGTTCTTATTTCTTCAGTTCATCACTGAAAGAAATAATTGACTTGCACATGTGACTATATTATACACAAAGACAGAGTCTGAAATGTTATTGGCAAGATGCTCATGATATGACAAGCCAGCAGGAACTGAGACTAAGTTCGGAAACATGAGATTTAGGTCTCTCGGTTCACACCAGCTTTGTGGTTGGGCAGACACCCACTCATCATGTGGCAGTGTGAGCAGAATCACCCCGTTTTTGAAATTTTTGCATCTTTGTGTTTGCTAATTGTATACAGATGAATTTCAAGAAGTTAAGTTTGTTTAGTACAGTGTTGCTATGTTATATTTCATAACATCCTTACAAAAATATACTTTCACAACATGCAGTTGTCTCTTTGTGTTCAGTGGAGATTTCTTTCAGGACCTTCAAGAGATACCAGAATCCATGGATAGTTAAGTCCCTCTTATAAAATGCCATGGTATTTGTATATAGGCTGTACAAATTCTTTTTTTTTATTTGAAATCATATCTAGATTATCTTTAGTATCTAATACAATGTAAATGTTATTTTTAAATGTCATAGTGTACTTTTATAGGGAATATTGAAAATAAAAACATTCTGTATGTGTACAGATATAATTTTTTTTCAAATATTTTCACTCTGTAGTTGATTGAGTTCCCAGAGGCAAAATATAGAGTGCCAACCGTACTTAACACAGATAGACTTACGATTTAACACTTATCTCGTCTCGGTCCATACTAAATTTCCCACTCTCAGATTGGCATAAAAATCTTTTAGAGCATTCCCTGTGGATTGTTCATTATGTCTTTTATGCTTCTATTGATTTTTACATTCCCTGTGTGGGGCCATGAAAGTTGAACTGTTTCCCTAACAGACAAAAATCTATGACTCTACAAATACTAGTGATTTGTCTTATGTTGGAATTTGAGAAAACATTAATCAATATAATTTATATGGTACTTTCTAGTTAACCAACTGTATATTTATCAACATGGCCCTTTATTATAGGAACAGTTCTGCAAAATAAAAGGCTATTTGGAGGAAGAACTAGACTACAGGAAACAAGCTCTTGACCAAGCATACATGGTAGGTACACGGAATGGAGTATTTACCATTGCATATTATGGGAAAAGAAACCTATTTAATTTATTATGCCATGTATTTGAACAGACCACAACACATAGACCATTTATTATTTATTGGTTTCTAGCTCTAATTTGAGAACAAAAGTATCTCTCTTTTCTGTTTTCATGTTTTATAGTAATTAACAGATAAGTATACTTCAGTTTTTAAATTTTAATTTATTTTGTAAATAAAATTTTGATGAAAGACATATTGGATGGCAGTGTAGATTAAAGAGAAATTTCACTAAATCAAGCCTAGTCATTTGGATAGCCAATATAATGGTAAGTAATATTGTTTTATGCATATTTTATGACTTATGAGGAAGTCTTGAGAGAAAAAAAAAAAAAAAAAAAAACGTTGCCCAAGTTGTTAAATGGGTCTTGTATAATTCTGACTCCAGATCCATGGGGCAGCCCCAGTAGGTGAGGGCCTGCTTGTGAGTGGACTCTCCCTGTTTCTAACTTATGGAAGATTTTTCTAATTGAGGCTCACATTGGACCTCTTCTTCCTTACCAAGTTCATATTACAAAATGCCCAATACTGGCTCTCACTTGCATTTTGTCTTTTCTTATGTCTTGTCCCCATTAATTCATTGTAATGAATTAAAAAAACACAAATTTGAAGAATATTTCAAGAAGTTGTTAGCAGAGGTTTTTATAATGCTTTACTGGAAGCAGCCTGAGTCACTTTTAGGAAAAGAATGATCTACTTAGCCCCTGCTTGTAACAAAGATGAATTAGTCTTCCCCCTCCAAAATGAACATAAGATTCTGGAATTGTTTAATGGGGAAAAGAAGAGAATGAAAATGGGTTACTAGTTAGAGAATAAGGAAATGATTTTCCTTCCTACCCTATTACCCTTGTCTCTTCTACCTGTACAAATTAAGATGATATTTATGTGGCTCCTAAAAATATTGCATCCTCAGTGAAAAAACTGTATTTAACTTTGAATAGATAAGGTGCTTAGTCTAGATAGGAGCTAGGAAAAGACACCCTAACAGGGCATGGTCAGTCACTCCTTTCAAAGTTATAGAGGATAACAATATAGATTTTGGCAACCACATCTGAAATGTATAAAAAAAAACAAAGGCAAAAACACTTCATCTGTCAAAGCAAGGACTCAGAGAGGAATGCTAGCACCTGAGCCACAGCAATCTCAGCCTATGAACAGACAGGCCAAGACTCCAGGCCATTTTGAAACCTATTTCCTAATTTTCATTTCAGGGGAAAACATAGAGACCATAAAGCCATCTTCAAGTATAGAGAGTTGTGTAGAAGAGAGGAGGCTTTCTGTGTAAGAAATATATATCCAGTTTCAAGCATTTATTCCAACTTAGCCCACTGATTTCTGCAAGGATAGTCATCCTGATAAATGTTTTCAAATATCTGAGAGGCAAGTGGAAAGAGAAAATACATTCTCAGTTACATTTGCGAATAGAGGGAGGCACAGTTATTAGAACAAAGGGCTTTCTAAAAATGAAAAGCATACACAATGGACAGGATCCCAAGGAGGAAAACCAATTTCTCTTTCTAGGGCAGTTTACAGTTTGCATGGCTTCACTGGGTCTCATCAAGGGAATGTTCAAGAGGGTAACTGGGCTAAAAACCTTTGAAATTCTACACTCAGATCCAGTGA
Organism: Muscardinus avellanarius; assembly: GCF_963383645.1. Classification (NCBI taxonomy): domain Eukaryota; kingdom Metazoa; phylum Chordata; class Mammalia; order Rodentia; family Gliridae; genus Muscardinus; species Muscardinus avellanarius. The sequence goes on along the minus strand of NC_137793.1, from coordinate 30,146,586 downwards.
GACTAGAGCCTTTTATCCCTGTGCACAGCCACCCACAGGTGTGTATTCCCACACCACACACAAATGCTCAGTTCCAAAGTTAGACTTTTCTAATTTTATTTGCCAGAGAATCCAGGAACTAGAAGCTACTTTGTACAATGCTCTGCAGCAAGAGACCGTTATCAAGTTTGGTGAATTATTAAGTGAAAAACAGCAAGAGGAGCTGAGGACGGCAGTAGAAAAGTTACGGCGGCAGATGCTGAGGAAGAGCAGAGAGTATGACTGTCAGATTCTCCAGGAGAGAATGGAGCTCTTACAGCAAGCCCATCAGGTGAGGCCCAGTCCCTCTATCTCAGTAGGTTAGTACTAAGCAAGTATGACTTAGTACTAAGTACATGATATTGAATGTAATAAGTGTGAAGAAGCTCAGGAGATTTTCTGATGCTGAAACAAATGTTTTCCATGGTAACTCAACATAGGATGACAGTTTGTAATGATTCAATATTGAGAAAATTGGCATTTCAAAAGAATTGCGTATTGCTATCATTTGTAGAACTTCTTTGGCATAAAATCCCCTTGAATCTCATGGAGCCTGATGACTCCCTTACGCATGGAAGCACGACACTGTCTCTTCAGGGTGGAAATGGTGCTTCCCTCTCCTTGGTCATTCCAGTCCATCATCATGCCTGGCCAAGTAATCTGAACAGGGTGAAAGAGAACTAGGGCCTTTCTCTTTATTCCCAGAACAAACAGCACAAGAAGATGTGGAAACTGCTGCATATTAACTGGCATTTTCTACATGTCAGGAACTAAACTAAATGCTGTACTTATATAATTTTATTTAATCTCCACAATAGCCCTACAAGGTAAGTATTCTTATCACAAATTGGAGAGAAAAGTGCTTAAGTGATTTGCCCAGTATCACACAGATAAGTAAGCAACAGAGCCAGGACTATAACCCGGATCTGTCTGATGCCAAGACAGGTGAACATAACCATTGTGTAGTACCGTGATATGTAGCTAAGTCATCTGTGATTCATAGGATTCATGTAGACACAAGGCTCCCAATAGACATTTGATATGAATTTCCATCCAAATTTCTTCATTTGTGTTATAGCTTCACAAGTGAGGGACAGGGCCCTGGCCAAAAAGCAAGTTTAACAAGAATTCTAGAGTTGAAAGTGCCAGGCTATAGCATTTAGTATTCAGAGCTGTAAGAAGCAACTAGTATAAAATCTAGATGGGATATAAAGGACGTAAGGATTATGTGCTCATCAGGAAAGAAGGTGGGTGGCAAAGGAACCAAAATTATTTTATGACAGCAGTAAAAACAACTGATAGGAATATGACACCTGGTATATTTCAGATACAGGAACTTAGTGCATCTTTAAAAATCAACAGTTTGCCCAAATTAGTAGGAAACTCTGAAATTATTTGTCATAGAGATGATATACACGTGCATGGCTCTAGCAATACACGTTCAGTGTCCATCACAAAGGCTTGTGTTTGACCTCTGCAAAGATTTTTAAGCCTTTAATTATAGACTGTGACAACCTTGCATCATTTTGCCTATTTCTATTTTTTCTTTCTGTTAAAGGATAAAAGTGTCCTCTGAACAAATGTCTTATGCTGATATAGCATGTAATTAATTTCAACAAATTGAGAGTGTGTCTTAAAACCACAGAAGTGTTTATTTTTAAGATGGACTAATAGATATGTAAATCTATTTATTATTAAAATAAACCTTGTCCTTCCAAGTCTGTCTTTAACCATTTATCTGTGGTACTTCTCTCCTGAAAGAATTGCATTTATTTGTTTTAGTGGTCCACTCTGAGCTGATAGGCTCATTATTATTTCTCAGACTCAGAGAATTCCACTGACATTTTTCCATCTTCCAAACAATTGCTTATTAGAGCATGCCTTTTCCATTATATCTTATTCTCCTTCCCTTTTAAGTAGTAGCTTAATTTCAGTTAATTACTCCAGAAGATATTGGCCAATAATTGCCATATATAATTATACAATGTACACTAACATCTAGAGCATATAATAGCCGTTTGCTAGACATTCCTGCTTGAATGTTTTAGAGTGAATTCAAATATACATTCTTATCCTTACTTCTCTTCTCTATTCTCACCTGCCTCTTTTGGTCAGTAGCAAGACCTTATCCCAGATCACTTAGGCTAGAAAAGCCAGAGTCTTACCTTCAAGAGTTAAAGTAGCCACATCCAACTGGCATTCCTCCTAAAGTGTCTTTGAAGCTGGTCCATTTGTTGACACCTGTCCCTGTAGACATGTGCAGGACCCTTCATTATTGCAACATCTTTCAAGTGCTGAGAAATGTCTTCTGAAGTAACCCAAATCCAACATCTTACGCATGTGTTTAAACATTTAAATTCATTAATCAATGTTATATACTGTTCAAGACAGGGAAGTCACCATGTACCCTGACTTCACAAAATGTAGATCTATAGAGACAAAGGACACTAACATAAAGAAAACCAGTTATGATATATCTTGACAAATAGCCTTTAGAAAGCACCTGCAGGTGCCCCGCAGACCTATTTGTGGTGAAGACTTCTTCTCTCCCTTTAGTTATCATGCCTATCAGCGTAGATTCTCCTTTCTCTCCTCCTGGTACATTCTTGCTCTAAAGTCACTATGGTCTCAATTTCCAGTTAAGTCCTATGCAGATATTTTTAAGGCCTTCATTATCCCGCTGCTATTTGCACCATAACCTATCTTAAAGCAGTGTCTAATGCACATTTTCTTCTTCACTCATGCAAAACTTTCTGGGGCCATGATTTCCCACCTCCAAGCCTTTGCATGATTGCAGAACCTAAAATACCCATCACCTTCCACTGTGTTTATCTGAACGGTCCCATTTTCCAGTCCCAGTTAATGATTTACCTCCTTCAGGATCCTGTCCCCAGGAACAAAGTGGACCTCATGCTGCTGAAGAAACTCTGCCTTTCATATACTCCCATTCAAAACCATATATCGGGAGCCTGCTGGATAGCGAGTGCTAGGAATGGGATGGTGAACAAAGACATCAATCTGTCTTACAGATGGAAAGAGACAAAGAGATAAAAATGAACAATGACCACGGCAATTTCCAAGAGTGTCAATAAGTTCTGTGAAACAGGAGGATGGCAGGATCATGGCCAGCCTCAGCAACTTAGCAAGGCTGTTAACAACTTAGTGAGACCCTGTTTACAAATAAAAATAAAATAGAGCTAGAAGTATTGCTCAGAGATAGAATTCCCCTAGGCTCAATCCCCCATCCCCAAAATGAGTGCTATGGAGAAAATTATACAATATGCATGAATGTGTATGTGAGTTTGGGAGTAGGACTGGCCACTTTGACTGGATGCTCAGAGAAGCCTCTCTGAAGATTTCTAAAACTCAAGGATCCAGCCACACAAAGATCTTGGTAAAATGTTCCAGCGACAGGGATAGCAATGAATGGCTAAGTCCCTAGGTTGGAAATTATAAGAGTCAAAGAACAAGCCAGGTATGGTGGTCCAAAGAGCAGAGAAGAGGCCACCAGGGCTGGAGCACATAGAGTCAGTGTAAGACTGATATGGGATGGAGTCAGAAAGATAAGAAATTAGTAGAAGCCAGATCACATAGGGATTTCTAAGAGTTTGGAGTTTGAGTACAACCCAGATAACTTTTCCTTCTTTTCCTTTCCCAACCTCTTAAACTCAGGGGACTGCTGTGGGCACTTTCACATTTTAAAGGTTCACACTGGCTGCTGTAGAAGGATGTGAGATGGACAAGTTAAGAGCCAGTGAGAGCTGGTAGTAAGCTGTCACCCCAAAACTGATAAGGGATGACAGAGAGATAAAAAAAAAAAGGTAGGAAAGGAATTTACTTTGGGCCTGAAAACATTTTCCACTAGGATGGGAATAAGAACAGAAAGAAATCAAGCCTACATCACACAATGTAGTATGTTGAATTCAATTAACAAATATGTGTGGGCAGTTTCTCCATGCTGACATTGTACTGGAAATCAAAGATTGCTGATGAAATTACATAGGGTTTTTTGCCACTATTTACCTTTTCTACTTACTTTTGCGATTCCCTGTGTTTTAAATTTTGTTTTCCCATCTGGATCTAATACTTCGGGGTACGAATTGATGCGTGTATTCTCCATTACATCCAGCACAGTCTTGAACATGGAAAGAAGGTTCCAGTAAGCACAGACATGAGGGCTGAATAAACCTCCAATAATCTCTCAGTTATGATTTTCTCAATATAATATTTGCCTTGTGCAAGGCCCTGGGCTCAATCCCCAGAACTACCAAATAAATAAATACATCAATAAGTAAATAAATAAATAGTCAAAATAATACTTGTCTCCATATCCGGGAGACATTACTTCCACATTCAAGATGGAAGGCCTAGCACACTGATTCTCTCAATGTATAGCTTTGGAGCATAGCATAGGCAGCACCTATGGAATATACATGAGCACACACATCACACATAAACACATGCCACCAACATTCCAGTCCCATCTACTCTTAAGCATTCCCTGTCATATCCTTTCAAGATCAACCTTGACCAAAGATCTCACTCTAACCAAAGCATACCAGCCAACTCTGCACAAACCTCAGGCTCCTTTAGAGCTGCACTATTCAATCAAAGCACTACTGACATTTTGGATCAGATAATTCTTTATTCTTTATCATGGTGTGGTAGGTGCTCTTCTGTGTATTGTAGAATATTTAGTAGCATCCCTGGACTCTATTTATTAATTCCTAGCTGCATGCACCTCCAGTTGTGATGATAAAAAAAAATGTCCAGACAATTAGAGAGGGGTGATAGGTGCACAATTTGAGAATATACTAAAAACCACTAAATTATACATTTTAACATTTTAACATACATTCTTTTAAAAATAAATTCCCAGAATTCCAAATGTCGTCCTAGCATAGGAGAGTAAAGTCACCCCCAGTTTGAGAACTACTGTTTTAGAGAAAAGCAGCTCTCGTGTCCAAGTTCAAGCACCCTCTGTTCCAGCTTCCTTTCTTTCTTTGCATTGCATTATAAAAACCTCTCTCTATGTATTATAATCACTGCATTTGGCTTCCACTGTTTCTGTCTTGGGTTTCAGTTCCCTATTTTCTACTTATTCCCAACAGAGGCATTAAATAACAAGTAGCCTGCACCGTATGGCCATATGCATGAAACACGAAAAGCCTTCAGATTGCCAACAGTAACTGTGAAATATTTTTCTTACAAATAATTGCATATGTCATGTTAATATACAATTTGTGCTATTTAAATTAGAGGAATGATGTGATTAACAAGTAAATTCAAAGAATCTCAGTTTCTTCTTTCATTTAGATATCAATTTCTTTTTTTCTTTTTTTAAAATTTTTTATTGGTGCATTGTATTTATACATCATAATGGGGTAAAAAACCTGTGTAGACATAAATGCACACATCACCCAGCCAGCCCCCACCTAGTCCCCACCCTGCTCCCTCCCCATCCCTCCCTCCCACGCTTGGCTTAGTGGTCAACTATGATATGAATAAATACCTCGTGTGCTTTAAAGAGTTTCCTTTTCCCCTTCCCATCCCCACAGCTAGGTTGCCTTATTTGCTCCTCTATAGGATCTCCTTTTTAACCTGTAATTCCTCCTATGACCCATTTCACTTTAGCTTTCACATATTAGGGAAAGCATACGATTTCTAACTTTGTCTTTATGATTACTTGTACTTTTTTCTTATGAGGTGATGGTTTGTTTTTCTTGTTTTATTTTGTTTTTGACCTCTGATTTATTCATTCCCTCTAAGGATTATTTTGAAGCATAATTTCTTCTCTTTCTTTGAGAATTGCATGATCCTGTTTCTTAAGGAAATTCCCCCACACACAAACAAGGTCGAAATAAGATTGAAAAGAAGGGTTAACAACAAGAAAACACAATGGGTTTGTTTATATTTGTACAAGTCAGCTTGAGCCATTTTCACTGAGCCTAATAAACGAACTCAAATCTCAGTTCAAATGGTGGATAACGAATCTTGTTTCTTGATCCATGGTTCTGGGACCCACAACTCTCTCCACAAGGATGTGCAGTTCTCATATCTCACACCAGCTCACATTCCCCTATCCAAAACTTGTCTCATGGCTAAGCCCAACATCAGTGGAGTGAAATCTACACCTCTCTCCTAGGGAAGGAATCTGCAGAATGGGTACAGTAGAGAGGGCTGGCATTATTAGTGAGCTTTCCCTGTGACAAAATACCTGGGAAAACTCAACTTAATAACAGAAAATAGTTATTTTGATTCATGGTTTCAGAGGTTCAGTCCATTGCTTTGGGGCCCATCAGGAAACTGCATTATGATGAGAAATATATGATAGAACAAACCTGTTTACTTCATGGTGTCTTAGAAGCAAGGAGAGAGAAGGGGGCTCTGTGTCCTTTAAGACATGCCCCAGTGACCTAAGTTCCCCCCACTAGGCTCTGCCTCCTAGAGAGTTCCAACAGTGCCACAGCCTGGAGACCATGCCTTTAACAAACACATGGGCCTCAGGAGGGCATTTAATATCCAAACCTTAACAGTTGGAACAGTCAGTGACAATGACCACAAGTCTGGGTAATTTTTTAAATCACCTGTAGGTGTAGAAAAACATGTATGTAATGTTTCCAATCGCTAGCATAATGTTAATGTTTTTCTAGAATGTTTTGTGTATTTATTTATTTATTTATTTATTTATTTATTTATTTATTTATTTCTGGGTCTGGGGATGGAACCCAGGGGCATGCGACCTCGGAGCTACACCCCATGTCCTATTTTTTATTCTTTATTTTGAAACCAGGTCTCACTGAGTTGCAGAGGGCCTCAGTAAGTAGCTGAGGCTGTCCGCGAATGGTGATCCTTCGGTCTCAGCCTCCCGAATGCTGGGATTACAAGCGTGAGCCACCATGCCCGCTTGTTTTGTGTTTTAATTTGGTGAAAATATTTTTCTGCACAATTGAACACTTACTAATGTTTTCCTTCTTCTTTTTTTCTTTCTCTCTCTCTTCCTTCCTTTCTTTCTCTTTCTTTCTTCCTTTCTTTCTTTCTTTCTTTCTTTCTTTCTTTCTTTCTTTCTTTCTTTCTTTCTTTCTTTCTTTCTTGCCTTCTTTCTTTCTTTTCTTCAGAGAATCCGTGACTTAGAAGATAAAACAGACATCCAGAAAAGACAGATAAAGGACTTGGAAGAAAAGGTATGTCTCAAGTTCAGTATTATTTTAGATTTTGTTTGTTTAGTCAGAAAGCAACATCGATGTTGTCACCAAGGCTTCTCCTCTCTTCTCAGTTATTGTGAGCCTAGGTGGGTGTAGGTACGGTAAACAGCGCACACCCTCAGCCAGGTGCCCTGAGTACCATAGAGGCTCTGTTATACTGACCTGTCCTGACACTTTTGCCCTCTGTGTTGATTCCTATTCCTCTCTATAAGCATTTTTTTCTTTTCTCAGGTTTATCTTTCTCATCTTCATTTCCTTTCCAAGACTTTCTCCTGAATTTTGTTACTGTACTTTACTTTTTTATTTAAAAATATTTTAGCACCTTTAAAAATTCATTCCCATTATTATTCATAAAACTCCTATTATCCTTATGCAACAGTTTTACCTTTACAATAAGTTCATAAACTTAGGTTGACACATGGTAACTATACCTTCCTGTCCCTTCCCCAGTGGTCTGAAAGAAAAATCGCTTCTTAGCCAAGTGTGGTGGCACACACTTGTAATCTCGGTACTTGGGAGGCTAAAACAGGAGGATCACAGGTTTGCAACCAGCCTCAGGAACCTAGTGAGGCCCTCTGCAACTTAGAGCCTGTTTAAAAAAAATATGGCAAGGGGCATAATTCAGAGATTGAACATTCTTGAAATCAATCCCCAGTAACACACACACAATAAATAAATAAATAAATACATAAATACATAAATACATAAATACATAAATACATAAATACATAAATACATAAATACATAAATACATAAATACATAAATACATAAATGGAAAAAAAAGGAAAGGAAGTTATTTCTTCCTTCTTCCAAGTCTGCCTGTATGTATTTGGGAAATGTAAGATGTAATGTTCTTACAGAAGGCACTTGGAAATGGTTGTGTGTTGAAAGAAGGGACCAGGCTAGAACAGAGATGCTGAGCAAACTGCTATATGCTTCACAGGCTTGCATAACAAGGAACTTTCCTGCCCAAGATGCCAGGAGCATTCCCCTGGGGAATACAGAAAGGATAGCAGAGGTTTCCCCTGGCATCTCAGTCTCATTGACTGGAATATCTACCTGGATGTCAATGTTAAAAAAGAATGCGGCTGTTTTTCACTATCTTCCATGGGCATACAGAGGAAACGAGCAAACCATCTGCCATTCCTAAGACATTAGAATTTGATTCATCCCAAATGAATCTGAGGGAGCTGGTGCGGTCCAGAAGCCATACTTCCAGGCTCCCAGGTCCTTGTACAGGGAGGATCTGCAGGAACTTACGGGGCCTTGGTAAGTGGCTGTGATCCTAACATTACGGCCGTTTCTGTAAAATAAAAGTGCCAATACTTA